>NC_051308.1:21531307-22156307 GCF_015220235.1 Choloepus didactylus | reverse complement strand
AAAGTAATGATGCATGCAACAACATGGATGAAACTTGAGGATACTATGTTGAACAAATAAGCCAGAAACAAAAGGACAGATACCATATAGTATCACTAATATGAACTAACTATAATGAGCAAACTCTGAGAGTTAAATTTGAGAACATAGGTCACGAGACAGAAAGAGGTACAGATTAGGCAACTGATGTTTAAGGAGTACAGAATGTTTAACAAAGTTGATTGTTAAGGTTCAGAAATGGATAGTACAATGCTGTGTGATGGTAGCACAATATTGTAAAGTACAGTGAACAAAGCGGAGTGTGAGTACTGTTGAAAGAGGAAGGCTAGGCCATGTACTTCATCAGAAGGAAAGCTAAAGGAAATAGCTGGAATTGTGTAACTCAGTAAAACCTGGAGTGAATAATCATGGTGGTTAATTGTACAAATATAAGAAAGTTCTCTCATGAACTAGAACAAATGTACATCACTATTACATGGTGTTAATAAATAATAAGGTGTTATATGGGAAAAAATACAGTTAGCATAGACTAAAGTCTATGGTTAACAGCAACATTGTAATATTCTTCAATTAATGGTAACAAAGGCACTATACCACAGCTAAAAGTCAATAATAAAGGAATATATGGGGTATGGGATTTTTTTCTTTGGATGAAATGAGAATGTTCTCATATTGACCATAGTGGTAAATGCCTAACTATGTATTATACCAAGACCATTGATTGTATACTTAGAACGGATTGTTTGCTGTGTGAATAAAACCTTGCCGTAGTGGTGAATGCATAACTATGTACCATACCAAAAGCCATTGATTGTACACTTAGGACAGATTGCTGTGTGAATAAAACTGTTTTTAAAAAAATCGATCAGTAGGTTCAGGATCAGCCCAACCATCAAAATCATTATAATCTAAAAGTTTTAGGTACCACTAATGACCATAGTCCACAGTGGTGATTTTCAGTGATGGTGCATTTTGTCATCTATGGGTAGTTTTTAGAACTCCCTCCTGATGCCACAACTCACCAGAGACCAATTTAAGCAGATCTGATGTCAGTATTATTTTTCCCTCTCCAGCTAGTTGTAACATGGAGCCGAAGCACAGGAACCATGGTCTAGATCAGTTTCTCAACAGCAGCACTATTGACATTTTGGTCGGGATAAATCTTTGTCGTGGAAGCTATCCTGTGCATTGCAGGATGTTTAGGAGCATCCCTATGCTCTATTAGCTAAATGCCAGCAGTAGAAATCCACCCCATACATACCAGGGGTGAAAATCAGAAGTATCTCCAGACATTATCAAATGTTCCCTGGTGGGGCAAAATCACTGCCAGTTGAGGGCCACAGATCTAGGTCAGTTGTTCTCGATCTGTACTGAGTATTAGAATTACTCAACGGTTTGTAAAATCACAGATTTCCTGGCCCCATCCCCAGACCTTCTGATTTAGTAAGTACGGAGAGAGGCCCAGTTTTGTATTTCTAACAAGTTCCCAGGGATATTGATGCTACTGGTCCCTATTCTGAGAACAACTGGGCTAGAATCATTATTTTGTTAGGGTAGTGGTTCTTAACCTTGCTTGCCTGTTAGAAACCTCTGGGAAGCTTTAAAAATTCCAACAAGTAGACAACACTCAAATCAAACAAATCATAATTTCTGGGTATATACTCTGAATATTCATGAATGACAAAATACAGAAGTAGTGTTTGTATATGTGTTTGTGTTTACAGAGACAGGTATCGATTTTTAAATCAATCAGACCTTTAAAAAAGATCATGTACTTGGTCAAAAAGAAAACTATCAAATTTTTTAAAAGCAAAGATTTTTAAAATTACATTTCTTATCATAATTGATAAAATTAGAAACAAATACTAAAGAGATGACAAAAACATGAACTTGGAAAATTAAGAAACTCTCCTAAATAATTCATGGGCCACAGAGGAAACAGAAACTATATCCTAGTGAAAATAAGAATACTTCATAATAAACTATGTTTCATGGGTAAACTTTGTGCAGGGAAAAAGTTTTGGCCTGCAATCCCTTAATTTAGAAGAAAAAATAATTTAAAAAAAAGGAACTAAAGAGTTTTCTGAAGAGATTAGATAGAGAACAAAATAAGCAAATGAAAATAGAAAGAGGAAGGGACTCCTGTGACACACTTTTAAGTAACACAAACAAGATGCAGAATTGTATATGATATACATTTTCTGTACCATAATAACAAATTATAAATCTATCTAAAAACAAAATATACGCCTGTCTCATACATATGTATGTATATATGTGAATGTGTATATATGCCTATATATATTTATCTCCAATCTGTTAATATTAGTCACATAAGGAAAGGTAGAGGAATTAAACCTACAAAATAAAATAGAATGCAAATAGTATGAATAATATGATGCTTAAGTAAAATTATATATATTTATGCAAAAGTGTTATGAAGAATTATTGAGGTTTTCTGCAGTGTTATACTCTTTCACAACTTGTCTTTTATTGATTGCATATAATGATGATCTTTTATTACTTATAAAAGTTGAAAGCCAATGATTTTTATTTAGGGGAAATTAAAACTTTAAATCACAAACAAAGTCAAAAAGAAAGATGAATCCTCTTTCCTCCCTAGAGTATTTTAGCTTTAACCTGGAGCTTAATTTCCCAAATAGTTGTCTCCTTGAATTATTTCTCTTTTTATTACTTTTTAATGCTTCATTGGCAGATGTAAAGACTCTGATGATTGCTTTCAATTATTTGTTGCTGATTGGGGAATCTTTGCTATTGTATGGTGTTTCCCCATATAAATACATGGCACATTCAGAATCTCAATGTTTGTCTAAGCAAGTCTTTATGGGCTATTTCAGACTAAAATTGTCATAACAATATCAAGGTCCTAAACATAATAAGTATGCATATTAGTCCATCATAAATGACACTATGGGCATTCAAATTTATTTAGAAATCAGTCCGCCTGGAGAAAGAGACCTCTCTATGAAGGGAGCATCCCTTTCCTAGGCTATGATTCTCAAGTATCAAATCAGAGTCGAGAAAGGCAATTGTTTTAAAGCACAAGTTTACCAAATGATATTAGAGACCATCTTTCAACTCGTACAACTAAATGGTCATCTCCTGAGTAAGTGCCCTTTCCAACAAAAAGATTAAGGGAGAAAGATTCTCTAAAAATTAAACAGCGTGTGGCAATCGCATCTTCTGAGCTGTCATCACAGGGGGGTTCAATACAAAAGGCAGCAAGCATGCTAAAATTCAAGGAGACCAATGGATAGGAAAATACAAAGGCACTCCTACAGATCTCTGTTCATGAAACGTTATTTTTATAATATACCAAAACAATACAGCTACCAAACAAAAGAAAATATACTAAAATACATGAACATTGACATTATTTCTAACAGAATTTTTAAAAGAAATTTCCACCTAATAAATCAGGAAAAGTCAAAGTCAACGTAATTTCACTAAATAGGGATAAAAGGCATATGCATACGTAATGACCAGAAGTCTGTGCCGTGTTCAAGAGTACTTTGAAAACTCCCAGGCTTCAGGCTGTAAGTTATGTCTATGTGACATATTATCCTCCAATATAATATGTTTCCGTAAGGAACACATTTCAGGCTGATCACATCAAACTGCCTGACCAAGCCCTTTAACTTCCTAGGACCATCCTGTTATAGCTATAAATTACTAAGCTACAAATTTTCCTATTTGCCATCAATGCCATTCCTCATAACTATTATAATATTGTTCAACGAAATATAAGTAGTTAAGCTAGTCTTGTAGTTTTGGATGTAAAATACAACTTAAGTCTTATTTCAATTGTCAAACTATCTGTTTCTTGGTTGGAAAAAAAGGGCACTTTGACAGCTATGATACTTCATCTTCAGAATCGGAAGCCCAAAAAAGACTAGCATTAGCCTACTAATCAAAGCACAAGTCCTTAAAAACTCTTTACAGCCTGATAAATTTATAATAAAAATTTAAAGGACACAGAATTCCAATCAGTGGACTTTATTAAAGAATCATAAAACACATTTACACCAATAACCAAAGATTCTATATTGTAAAGAGAACCATGCACACTGTAGGGAAAATACTTTCTTTCATCGTGAGTTGTACCAAGAAGGCTCCTTCACTAGACTACACTACAGTTATTAGCTCACATTTTTTGGGGGGCAGGGCACTGAGAGGTTTATAATCAGTTTCACATTTGATTGTCATTAAATTTCTGAATATGCCACTTCCTGGTAGGGATTTGTACAAGTTACTTAACTTCTCTGTGCCTCATTTCCTTCATATGTAAAGTGGGGATCAACTTCATTGGATTACTATGAGGAAAGAATGAATGCTATAACCCATGCTGACCACCTAAGTAGTCCTTACACAATGAACATTAGGTCTGAGGGGGAGGAGGAGGAGGAAGAGGATAATGTTATGTACAAACCTTCCATACCCAAGTTAAGGACTCAATAACATTTGGATGCATTGAATTGAGCATGACCAAATCAATAGTATTACAGACTTCTTGATATTCAAAGTTATAATAAGTCCAAATTATAAAATCACTTGTGACTACACAAGTAGGAAATGAAGCTCATTAGTCTTCATTCATAATTCAGCACACCTCAGTGCTCCTGACTTGAAATTTGTTCTCAAATCACTAGATTCCTCCTAGGGTGCAATGCCTGTGAAATAGTAGGTTCTCAATACTCCTTGTCCACCATGATCTACATCACCTTCTGCTTCTAGTAGTTCTAGGTATCAAATAAAATAATTATGAATATATTTTGCAGTCTTAAAATTAACATACACATCAATATAGACTTTTTTGGCATCAGCTATAATATACTTTGATAGTAAAAGGGCACAATAAAAAATTTAAGTTCTGAAGATAATGCATCCACATTAGATAGATTATAAATACACTTTTTTCCTGACCATCTTCTCCTTCTTGCATAAATCTACTTCTGAAGTCACTTATCCCTTCTTTTGGTTCTCAGCAAGCATTGCCATGTGTCCCCAGGACTGTTGAGGCTGATGGCCCATTCCAGACCTTACTACTACCACAAGAGGCAGTCTAAAATGGTTGACAAATTTCTGCTTCAAAGCGCCAGACGGTAAATATTTTAGACACTGAGGTCATGTGGTTTCTGCCGTAATAACTCAACCCTGCTGTTATAATACAAAAGTAGCCATAGACATTATGTGTGGGCATGGCTATGTTCCAATAAAACTTTATTTACAAAAACAAGTGGTGGCCCAGATTTGATCATGGGGCTATAGTCTGTTGGCCAACCCCTGGTCTAAACGGTCCTGCTCACACTACTGGCAATTTTAATTTCTGAGAGAACTAGGTAGATGAATCCAGGGTCTGATTATTTCATAAGCAACTGAGAGAAAAGCCAACTTTCAAATATTTAGCTTCTCGGTCTTGAATCACATTTCTAAATTTGGTACTAATATCTGCATTGGGAGTACTCCTTTTCCCACCCCCAAGGAAAACACAGGTAAATTCAGAATGTTTCACTAGCTCATCCCAAAAAAACTTCAGTTTGATCAATGAGGTCGAAACAATGGAAATGTCTTACACCTGAATCACAAAAACAAACCAAAAAATGGGCATTTTTCAATAAATTTTTGTTTTCTAATCACAAAGAATCTCCTGTAGAAATTAGAACATTATATCAACACTGAACAGCTTACACAGTAGATGACAACACAGACACTTTTTTCCTCCAAGTGCACTCTGTTTTTTTTTTTCTTTTTTGTATTTACCATGTGACTGTAAAGCAGTGAGGCTATGGTACTTGCTGAATGTGTATATATTCTGGTTTCATTTTTGTCAAGACAGAAGCTAAAGTGTGTAACAAATGTCGAACTGCAAAATTGGAAACTGATAATAAAAGACAATTTAATCAGTCACATCAAACTTTGATAACAAATTCATTACACAAGCTAAAAATAGAGAAGAATATCTTGTCAGCTTCTGAAAATTCCCTTGACAATTCATATTCGGTTAATACATGTTCATGGAGAATAGACTAGAATGCATTGAGAAAAGTTATATAAATGTATTTTACTTTACTGCAAAGCAGGGCAAAAAGATGATTTGAGAAATCTTCAGAATTTTTCCAAACTAATGTTCAACAAATGCATGGTATACCACAGGATTGAATTCTCCTCTGATAAATCAGTGGTTGTTTAATGACCTTAATAAATTAGATTATGAATGTCATAATGGGTATCTATAGGAATTACCACTACGGTATGTACTGCTTGAATACAAGCATAACAGTAAAAATGGTAACTTCATCTCCTTTTGTGTACATAAGGGTAATTACTTTAAAGTATCATTATTAAACAATCCTAAGTTCAACAAATGTTAACATATTAGGAGGGAGAAAAAGAGAACAGTTGTAAAATTTACAAAGACTTTTTAATGCTTTTCTCTTTAGAATGACGCAAATAATAACAAGCTATTTCAAATAAACTTTGGGGCTTCTCTTTAAAAAGAAGGGCAGAGGGATATAAGTTTGTATGTGTAAACACTGTAAAAGTGAAAAATATTAAGCTCTACTATCTTTCTTTTTCATATATAAACAAAAGTAAATTAGAAGTATAATTGTATTTAACTTTTTAAAAAACCACTTATTACTTATCTTCACTCAAAGTACTTAGTTACAGATTTTAGAAAGAAGAAAAATGAAGACGCTAAGGTTCTTACACCCAAGAATGTGCAAAGACAGACAAACAAACAAAAACAAAACAAAAACAAAAAACAGTCTACATGGTAATGTGAGAACTACTCACACAGCATAGTAGCTTACTTCATCAAGGCTGGCAAGAGACTCATTCTCTGACTTCCAGAAGAGTCCAGTCTCTTTTAAAGGCTCAACTGATTATGTCAGGCCCACCATGGAAAAGCTTCTTTTGATTAACTTGAAGTGAACTGAGCAGGAACCTTAATAAGAACTGCAAAATCCTTTCACCATTGTCATATACTGTAACCTAATCATAAGAATTAAATCCATCATATGTAGGGCCCACCCACATACAAGGAGAGGAAACTATACAGGGTGCGTACACCATGGGGTGGTAATCTAAGGGCCACCTCGGAACTCTGTCTTAATGTTTTCTAGTTGTCCTACTCCTCAAACTGCCTTTTCTCATTTCCTGCTTTCTTTTGGATGAAGTGTTTTTATTATTCCAGTCTCTCCTTTAACTTTACATTCTTTTTCTATGTTTTCAGTGGTTACTTGAAAGATTATAAGATGCATTCTTGACTTATTAGAGTCTAATATAAATGAGTATTTCCAAACAGTGCAAGAACCACTATTTAATTCTATTCATTCTCCTCCTGACCTATTGGCTATCATTGCAATGAATTTTATTCTCTATATATTTTAAATCTCAGATGTTGTTGCTGTTATTGTCATCATTATTTTATTTTGGCAATATTCTTTGGGGTTTACCCTCATATTTACCTTTCTGTTGCTCTTTATTTTTCCTTTCAGAATAACCAAAGTTACCTTTGAGATAATGTTTCTTCAGCTTAAAGTGCACCCTTGAATATTGTCTTTACTAGTGGTATATTCCCTCAGATTTATTTTTCTAAAATTTTATGGGTATAAAAGCTTTAGGTTAGCAGTTATTTTCTTCACATACCTTGAAGTTTATATCCAATGTAGCCTCACTTACATTGTTTCTGGTTGAACTCAGCTATAAAGATTACCGTTCTTCCTTTTATTTATCTTGCTTAGGGCTCACAGTCCTTCTTGAAACTGACTTAATATGTTTATTCAATTTTGGAAAATTCTCAAGCAATTGTATTAAATATTGCTTCTGCCCCATTCATATTCTTTTTCCCCATCCCTGATGCTCCCATTTTTTTATTTTGGGACTCCAATTACATGCATAATAGACCATTCAACATTTCCCATTCTCTTTTAAGCTACATCTAAATTGATATTATATCTGTCCACTGAGTTTGTAATTTCAGTTATTTTAATTTTCAGCCCTAGAGTTTCCATATGACACCTTTCCATAATTGCAATTCTCTATCAAAATTCTCCATCTTGTCTTGTAAGGCTTAGAATATTATAATCATAAACATTTTAATTTCTAGACCTGATAACTCCATTATCTGGATATTTTGTCTTTGTCTATAGTGTATATTTACTCTTGCTCTTCAGTCAAATCCAGTTTTCTCAGATGCCTGTTCAATTGTGATTGAATGTGAGACATTATATATGAAAAATTACACAGATGATTTCAGTTATGTGCATTATTTCTTCCAGAAGGTTTATTTTTTTGCTTCTGATAGTCTAGGGGCACTAGCAGTCCCATATCATCAGAATCTAATTGGCAAATGATATTATTTGAGGCTATTTCAAAATGTGAGCGCTGGTCTGTTTCAGGCTCACCAGTACTTTAGGGTATAGTTCTTTGAGTTTCCTCCCAAAGTATCTCTTCTTTGGTGGGTCATGTACAGTAAATTTTTGTCCTCTACAACTAGTGATTTTCACAGTACTTCTGCCCTATTTATCAGCCTCTCAGTCACTGCAATCTCCTGGAGAAAAGAAGCTACCCCAAATGCTAAACTGCTAAACTTACTTCTCTGTTTCCTTTTTCGGAACCTTGGCCCCACATATCTTCACTACCCTGCTCACTTCCCATTATCTTCAATAAGATTTTTCTTTGAATATTGGTCCAGCATTTTTAGTTTTTCTCAGGAGGAGGAATGGTTTGAAATAATCTCACCACTGTTATATCAATATATCATTCTAAAATTATCTTTGAAATCCTATTATAAATAAATAAATCGAATTATTTTCAACTTCAAGCCCCCATCCCATCAGGCTAACAAGGAATTCAAGCCCTTTTCATTCTTGTGGAGCAGTACAGTAACCCCAGATACCAGGCAAGACCTATTAATTGCTATATCTCCTATACACAGTGTCTCTATCTACATGGTCTCTTCCAGTCTGAGGGCTGCTGTTTTTAATTCACTGAAGAGGCACAGGATACTTTCCAGAAATAAAAAAGCTCCACAGCCATTTGCATCTGAATTCTTGCAACCTCCTTAAAAGCCAGGATGGAATGGAGAAGAAAAATTATAAGGAGGCAAAATGCTGGTCATTCCTGAAAGTAGAACCCAGAAAACTCTGTTCTCTTGCAAGTCTCTGTGAATACCACACCCCAATCTTTTTTTTAAATTAAGATAACTATAGATTCACATGTAGTTTTAAGAAATAATATAATACACTTTGCCCAGTTTCCCCTAATAGTAATAGTTTGCAAGACTACAGTATAGCATGGTATAATAGCTTAGTAACCAAGATACTGACATTGATACAATCTGCCCATCCTGTTGGATTTCCCCAGTTTTACTTGTACTGATTTGTGCGTGTGTGTGTGTGTGTGTGTAAGTTCTATACAAGTGTCTCATCTGTGCAGGCTCACGAATCAAGCACCACATTGAAAATACTCAACAGTTTCTACATAGAGATACCTCATGCTGCTCTTCTATGGCTGCACCCATCACCCTCCTTTCTCTCTATTTTCTATTCCCTTATGATTATTTATCTGTCCTCAATTTCTAAAGTGTTATTTCAAAAATGTTATATCAATGGAATCATACACTATGTACTCGTTAGAGGTTGACATTCTCTGCTCAGCCCAATTCTCTGGAAATTCACTCTATTTGTTGTGTGTAACATAGTTCATTTCTTTTTATTGCTGAGTAATATTCCAGTTTGTTTAACCATTCACCCAATGAAGGACATCTGGGGTGATTGCAGTTTTTGTATATTAGAAATAAAGTTGCTTTATACTAAACATTCATGTAGAGGTTTTTGTGTAAATGTAAGTTTTCATTTCCCTGGGATAAATGCCCAGGAGTGCAGCTGCTGGGTCTTAAGGTAGTTGCATATTGAGTTTTTTAAGAAACTGCCAAACTGTTTTCCGGAATGGTTGCACCATTTTACATTCCCACGAGCAATATAAGTGTGATCCACTTTCTTTGAACCTTTCCAGGATTGGTGCTGTTACTATATTTTGTTGTATCCATTCTAAGTGTATAGATATATGTCACTGTGGTCTTGAAAGGCATTTTCCTAATAGCGAATGATGATTCACGTGCTTATTTGCCACCTGTATATCCTCCTCACCGAAATGTCTGTTCATGTCTTTTACCCATTGGGATGTTTTTTGTTTTGTTTTGTTTTTCTTTTACTGTTGACCTTTGAGAATTCTTTATATATTTGGGATACTAGTCCTTTGTCAGATACATGATTTGCAACTATTTCTGCAAGTCAGTAGCTTGTCTTGTTATGCTTTTCACATGGGATTTTATATAGCAAAAGTTTTTAAGTTTGATGAGACCCAATATATCAATTTTTTCCTCTTATGGATCCATGCTTTTGGTGTCAAGTCTAAGAACTCTGTGCCTAGCTATAGACTCCAAAGATTTTCTTCTACTTTTCTTCTAAAATTTTATAGTTTTGTGTTTAACATTTAAGTCCATTATCCATTTTGAATTAATTTTTTAATAAAGTGTGATGTTTAAGACAGCCTTCATTTTTTGTCTATGGATGTCAAATTGTTCCATGTAAATATCTTTTATGTCTGGGGAAAATCACTTCTTGCTTCCTCTTCTGACAGAGGCAATCCCTCTTTCCTTTCTGTCTAAGATATCAAACCTAATAACCTCAGTAGATTTGGTTTAGGTACAAAAAGGAAGAGAAGTCATTGGTAGGAAATTTGCAGTTTGCAAAGTCTCAAACCTCCCCGAAGGCAAGAAGCACAGCGACTAGTAACTGGTTAAATGGAGGAAAAGAGAGAGAAAATACAGGTAGAAAATATAAATTAACATCACAAAAATCATCCCATCTGTGAAAGTTTGCGTATGTGTATTTTTCAGGAGGAACTGATAACATATGAGAAACCCAAAACCTCAAAAATAAAAAATTAAATTAAAATAAATTAAATTAAAAATTAGTCTTACATGGTTTATTAATTTTCTTGGGGTATGGTAGGAACATATTGGAAGCAAAGTAGTTATTTTAGGTTATTTGTTTTCCTTAATCCATTGCTTTGTTTGAAATGTTGGGTTTTTTTGGTTGTTGTATGCCTGTTTGTTTTTAATTTTTTGATAAACAAAGTTAAAAAATTGAAAAAAAATCAGTAGAAAAATGGGAGTAAAAACTAAATGACAAATAGGGTGGGATGAGGGGATGGTTTGGGTATTCTCTTTTCACTTTTATTTTTTATTCTTATTCTGATTCTTTCTGATGTAAGGAAAATGTTCAGAAATAGATTGTGGTGATGAACACATAACTATATGATCATACTGTGAACAGTTGATTGTATACCATGGATGACTGTATGGTTTGTGAATATATTTCAATAAAACTGAATTTAAAAAAAAAAAAAAAAAAAAATTAGTCTTAAAGGCTCAGATTTCTGCTATAAGTCCAGAGGCTTTTCCCTGTGGAATCACTTGAAATCAACATACCTCCAAAATAGAGAACTATAGCCCAGGATATTGGAGTCACAAGCCTCAAAATAGTTTCTACCCATTCAGGTTTGTATGTTGATTTGGTACAAGTGGATAAGATCCCTACAGGAGCCCAAATAGTACAAATGAGGGACCTAAAACTCTTCCAAGTCAGCCCAGAGTGCTTCTCAAATGCAGGCATCTGGTTGTTCTCCTTAAGCAACCTACTAAAGTACATAACTTTTTTTTTTCTCCATTTATTCCCTTCACAAATACAAAGTAATGAAACACACGCAGATTCCCATCTACATGTCACTATGTAAAGGGGATCCACGAATGAGTGACACAGTCCTGGCTGAAAACTGAATAGAGGAGATAAAGATGCACACCAGTAAAGTCAGGAAATGTTAGGAAGGGATAAGTGTCACTTTGTGGGACAGTTAATGACAGGGCTACCTTATAACATGAAACCTGTCCTCAACCAAATAAAGTTTCAGCTGTGTTAATGTGGTAACACACTAAATATTATAAATTCATTTATGAATCCTCTGAAAAATAATTAGTGTCACAGAAAAATTACTCGCATACAGTTTCCATTTAGAGTTGACAGTGAATGGCAGGTAAACCAATTAACAAGTGGAAAGCAAGACTTGTTTTACTAATTCTTAAAGGATGACAAAAGACTCACCTAAAAATCAAAGATGAACAAAGATTCCTGCATTCCCTGATTTTCCTCCAATGGTAAACACAGTAAATAATCGGTAAATGCCAATGGTAAATAAGGGAAAGATACATTTTCTACAATCCAATTCTTTAAAAGACTGTGAATGGCTTCTACCAGATCAAAACTCACTTCTTCCTGAATATAGTGTCTGGATCTTAATAGATTCTGAGTTCCTTAAGGACAGGCACTGGGTCTTATTCATTCTTTTATATCCAGCACACATAAAATTTCCTGGGATGTAGAAGTCCTTCAATAAACCTTAAAGGAACTGAATTGAAGTGGTTAAAAAGTAGACAAAGAATTAAGTTATTTCAGAGCAAAATTATAACTGTTTCAGTTCATACATTTTTCACTGTAGAATTTTTGCTTTTACAAGTGCCCATGTGAGTATTTGGCTTAGCAGTTGAGCTTTAGCCAGATACTGAAGCAAGCTTTCAAGAGTCTCTTCATAGTATCAGAGTAATCAAGAAGTATACGCCTAAAAAGCATTTAAATCAAGATCACAAATTATTCAGGGGCTGAGTTTGCTACAATAGTTCTATTTAAGTAGCCACAAAAAAAGGGAAAATAAGTATGTATTGAGATGACACATCTTTATAAAAAATAAATGAATTGGTATGGACTAAAAAACAATAATATCCTTTCACTGCAAATCAACCTTAAAAGAATCATGAAAATACTGACTAGAGCAGAAAAACCACAAAACAGATGGCGTTACTTTTACTTTTCACCCCATACAGAACATATAATGGAATCACAAAGTCATTTGGAAATTAAAAAGAATAAGAAGCTTTTTGTTGTTGTTGTTCCTGAAAGATGCTCCTTACATCTAAATTCAGTTAATCCAAATGTGGACAAGCAGAAATAGTCTTGTATGTCAGTTGAGAAAGTAACTGAGAGATTTCTTTCTATTCTTAATATTGGTTTTTAATTTATTGTCTCTTTTTTCAATTCACCTTATCTAAGTGCAACCTATTCCAGTGTTTCTTCATTTTTACTAAGATGATGTGGCTCAAATCCCTATAAATGTTTTTATACTTTGCCTTGAAAATCTATACTTTCAAAAACTGTCTATTCTAACCTAGTCATCCCTAGAGACTATGGCTCTAGACCAAGCCATGCTGCTAGACGACAGCAGGGTGAAACATGGCTACTGTGCTTTCTAGAATTACTGGGGAGTTAAATTGCGGGGAGGGGGGCAGATTAGAGAATTTCTCCCAAGGGAGAAGAGAGAAAGAACAGAGAATAGCTCTCCTTTATGTACTGCCTAGTCTATCAAAACTACTTAGCAAATTCATCCCACACCCAGACCCAGGACAAAAAGGTGTAGACAGGAAGTTAAGGAGGAGAGAAGGAAGGCAAGTCCTTAGATTTCATTCTTGACCATTTTAGGCAAAGCAGAGTAGCTTTCAAAGCATCATTCTAGGTTGTGATAGAGGGCACACAACTCTCTCAAGAATATTAGTTATCCAATTGGGTACATGGACACAAACCATGCCTCTCTTCCTAAGCAATGAGAGACAATGAATTCATTATATCAAACCCATCTCAGGCCTTATCAATTATTTATAACCAAAACTCATTATATCATCATAATATTACAAGGGACATTGGAGACAAAAATATTGTCATGCATATGGCATAGTTTTTAACTGCTGAGTCACATTCTAGAAAGCTAATGCTGCATTTATTTCCATTTATTTTCAGAAACTATGATTTAATTGTCCTGAATTTGAAAGTAACAAGAAAGAGCAAGTGTATGCCAAGACTAACAAGATGGAAGCAGAATTCTCTCCCTCCCTCCTTTTCTCTTCTATGATGCTTTTCTTTCCCCTTTCACACACACACATACCCACACACAAAGTGAACACTCTCCATCTTCTTTTCTGCTTTGTTTTTCTCCATAGCTGTTATCACCACCTAATATATTTTATATATGCATGTGAGGATATGTGTGTACATACACGTATGCATTTATAGACATATTGATGCCATTACTGTCTTTCTCACCCACCCCCACTAGAATGTAAACTTGAGAAAGAGACTTTGTTTCTTTTTGTACACTACGTCTAACCATAGCACCCATACATGACTCATTCCATATTTTTTATTGAATAAATAAAACTGTTTATGAGCAATGCAGCAAAATCTGTTTTAATACACAAATAATGCTTCTTAAATAATGGTCCCCTAATACTGGTTTCAACTGAGAGATCCCAAATAATAGTTCTTTAATAATATCCGCCTAATTTATCCTCTTGCTTTTCACTAATAAGATACTATTTTGGGCACCCTTAAAAGTCTGTATTTTTAACAGATTTTTGGACTGGTGACTCATATCCATCAGGTCATTCACCTTTAGAACCTGTCTCACCCTCAGCAGCTTCTCCAGAACTACTACCTTTACCATAAAGCTCCATGAGTTTCCCCAATTCAAACTTGAGCAACCTCAGCCTTATTACGTTTCAAATGAACACCTACTATTTTTCTAACAAAGACATCATGGAAGGTATAAATAGATTGGCAAGCCTTTTCTACGTCTTTTCCAATGGTGTTTGGAAGCAATGTACTGACCACTTCTTTCAAGTCTTTTGTCTGCCTCTCTTGGGTCATGATTTCCATCATTTTCTTCTGGATTTGGTGGATCTTTTGCTGCTAACGTAAGAGGTGGTTCAGATCTGACTGTTGTGTTTTATAGTAAACTTCACACAGAACAGATGAAGTTAAATGACCAGCAAGCCTTCCACGTTGTCTTGGCATCAGCATGAACCCACTCACGGCTTGTCCTTTGACCATGGGGTATACTGTGTCACAGGTAAGATCCATGCCACAAAAGTTGGTCAAGCAGCTTTTACACCGAACATCTTTAGTATTTAGCTTGAATTTTCTGAATGCAACTTGATCATTCTGCAGATCAGTAAGGCTCACTTCAAAAACACAACGTTGAAGACCTCAGATGTGTTTTGGTTCCTTAAATCCTTCTGACTAGTGTTTTCCTAATACTTCTATACTGAACAAAGCTGGTGCTTTCACATCATACCAATATTCCTTAGAAAATGGATCAACCTCCAATTTATTTGCTCTTTTGTTGTCACCTTTTGTCATGCACTGTTCTTACTAACTGTCATGGTGCTACTCAGAAAGTCAAAAGCTAATTTATTCATTTGAAAATGTATTTAAGTATGTTACACTTAATTCACAAGGTACATATTTAATACATAAGTGTGTGTGCATGTAAAGGAATTATCCTTGCTGACATTTAATAACATTCAACATAAAGTTATAGATAGAAAAAATAAGACACAATCCAGAAACAAAATCTAGAAGATAAAATTCTCTCCACATAAAACAACTCAGGTTTGGAATAATCAAAATTCAAGCCTCCAGAATGAAAGTTTATTTTTAAAGCAATAATTAAAACACTATGTTGCATCTGACAAATTCCCTGCCAAGTACCAGAACCTGTTTATCCTTAAATTATTCTATTTCACTTTTTGAAGAGCCTGAGTAAGAACATCTAAGAAATTATGAGACTAAAGTTAATATCCAATGCATCTCTCCCTTTTATCTGATTGCTCACAACATCTATAGATGTACTTGTGCTACTTTTATTGTTTAGATAAGTTATCTACCAGCTGTTTTAGAGACATATGTCTTGCTGGAAAATTTCAGAATTTTTTTTTTTAAATCTGTAATAGTAATGCTATATTTCAGGAATATATCAGAATTCAATCCATAAAAGCAATATGGGTAGGAAGTATAGGAGAAAAACATATTTAGCTTAATATTCACAGTCCTCATTCTCCAATTCAATTCTACATAAATGAATGGAACTCCACTGCAGTCTTTCATTCTAAGAGTTTTATTACTCCTCTTTAGGAGAAGGCACAGGTAAGTACATACACACACAAATCTAAATGTGAAGAGGCAGTTAAAGATACCTCTATTGGTATCTAGAATTACAGAACTCATCAATGAACTGCACTGCCACTAGCTGCAAATAATACTATCTATATTCAATAATTGTCAGTGGAAATAGAAATGAATAGATTGACAAATCCCTTAGGAACATAGTATTTATGACACAAATGTCCCTAAATTACTCTGAAGTAAATACAACTTTTGGTTGTTTCCTTAATAATTTCCATTGCTTCTTAGAACAAACATGATTTGACTTTATTTATCTCTAAGGATGGGATAAAATTAATAAGTACAGACAGACCATAATTATAGCGCAGAGCTATGAGGCAAAAGAAAAATTTAACTATTTCCCTGGAACTTTTCTAGCTTACAGATCATCCTCCAAAAATAAAATTATTTTCACTGCTTTTTTAAAATTCATCAAATAAACACTGACTTTAGTTTATCATTATGAGTTTCTGCCCCAATACTGATTCACATCAATTAAAGAAATGCTGCCTCTGGGCTCAGCTGTTCTTTGCTTCTCCCAGTTCTCTGATGTACTGGCAATGACTTAGGGCTAGGGCAAGGGAGATTAAAATTTGTCTGCACAATAATATTAACAAGATTTGAAATAATAAAGTGCTCTATGAACTTAAACTTTAAGGAATTACTTTTATCATTATATGCAAATAATTGCTCAACCTCACAATATAATCAAGACAAATATAACTCTTCGTTCTTTAATAACATCCCCTAGGCTCCAGGCTGCCAATTTCTGACTCATTTTCTCCCTCAAGTCATGATCTGACATCCATTTTAATCTAATTTCACCAGTGTAAGCATGCTGTGAAAACGGACAAAGAGATTTGTTCTTTACTGCCATCACTATCTATAAAAAGCCCTAATACATAGATCTGAATATGTATTGAGATTAAATTTATATAGAAATTACCAATATTAAATCAAGAATAATATCTTTGAGGGGTACATTCGTTTTCTAGGGCTGCCATAACTAAATACCACAAACTGGGTGACGTAAAACAACAAAAATTATTATCTCATAGTTCTGGAACTTAGAAGTCTGTAATCACAGTGTCAGCAGAGCCATGCTTCCTCTGAAACCTGTAGGGGAGAATCCTTCCTTGCTCTTCTAGCTTCTGGTGGTTGACCAGTAGTCCTTGGCAATCCTTGACTTGTGGATGCCTCACTACGATCTCTCCTTCAGCCTCCACAAGGCTGTCCTTCTTATCTCTTTCCTCACATGGCATTCTCCCCTCTCCACCTGGCTGTTTCTTTTTCCCTTCTAATAAGGACAGCAGTTACAAAGATTAAGAGCCCACCCTACCCTTATGACCTCATTTTAATGTAACCAATTCTATCTGCAATAACCCTATTTCTTAATAAAGTCACCTTCTGAGGTTCTGGGAGTGAGGACCTCAACACATCTTTTGGGGGGACACAATTCAACCAACGAAGCAGCAAAAGCTTCAACATGTATGAAATGTGAGGGTGGATCCAGAACAAAATTAAAATACTTCTGAAATTTTCCACAGTTTTCTCTGGGGTTATAACCATGTATCTAAAAAATTATCAGAAAATCCACTCTGTAAGTACCATGTTCAATAAAGCACCTAGCTTTAGTCTAGGAAATCTGGGATCTTTCACTTAACCTCAGACCCTGAATATTCTCATTTTAAACTGAAATATCAAACTATTAAAACAAAAACTATGTTTAACCATTTGGGGCTTCTAAGCCTCTGCAAGAATAAGGAGCCTTTCCCCACCACACACTAATCTTACATTCGCTTCAAGAATAAAGCATTTTCTTTAATATAGTTTTGTCTCTTTTCCTATGGTCTATGCTCTACCATAATTTCTCCTGCATGCAGGAAGTCTCTCAAACTATTCCATTGTATCTAGCCAAATGCTGCCTCTTCAGTTTAAACACAAATACTAATGATAAAGCATTTGTTAATCTCTTAGTACATGTCAAGTACTTTACATGTATTTCCTTATCTACTCTTTACCATAACCCCAGGAAGTCAGAGCTAATATTTAAGCTGCATTTCACAGATAGGAAAACTAATCTTTAAAGAGATTAAGGCACTTGCACAAGTCATACAACTACTGAGGCAGAGCCAAGGTCCAAACCCAGATCTGTCTAGCTCTACAACCCATTCCCTTAACCACACGTCCCTACAAAGTTGGCAGAAAGAGCTAGAAGAGCTGGAACAATCATTTGATCTAAAATATTCATTAAAAAAAATCAGGGACTGAAGACCCAAAAGGCTATGACATGGCCTATTTTTACTCCTAACTCTATATGAATATATGATATTCCTTTGGCTTCCATGACAAATTTCCCTTAACTATCATTTCTCCACTGAACCACCATTCCAACTATTTTGCCAACTCTTCTTCCTCTGTCCATAACTTGAATATCAGTGTTCTGTAGAATCGCACTCTTAGCCCCTCTCCAGTAGTCTATTCTACTGTGTCACAATCTTTTTAAATCTATGCCCAACCAGATTTACACATCTGCATGGTCACTGCTCCCTCCATGTGAGTGAACTTAGGTACTATCATTTCTTCAACTACCTGCTATACACTTGTGATTAACATACAACTGAAACCTCTTTTAAGTTTAAAATTTAGAAATCCCAATTTCCCACTTGTTCCACAGACACTCTGTACCACCTGTGCTGGTTTGGATATATTTTGTCCCCCACAAAAAGCCATGATCTTTAATCTAATCTTGTGGGATTTGGGGATTAGGTTGTTTCCATGGAGATGTGACTCACTCAACTTTAAGTGATAACTCTGACTAGATTATTTCCATGGAGGTGTGGCCCCACCCATTCAGCATGGGTCTTGATTAGTTTACTGGAGCTCAATACTGTAGCTGAGAGAGACATTTTGAAGACAGCCGTTGAAAGCAGACTTTTGCTGATGTTTTGGAGACACTAGTTCAGAGTTTGCCTGGAAGAAACTAAGAGAACACTCCCAGACGCTTAGAGAGAAACACAACCTGGGAGAAAGGAGAGACGCCAGCCACGTGCCTTCCAAGCTAACAGAGGTTTTCTGGATGCCAACAGCCTTTCTCCAGTGAAGATATACTCATGTTTATGCCTTGGTTTGGAAACTTTCATGGCCTTCAGATTGTAAATCTGTAACCAAATAAATCCCCTCTATAAAAGCTAATCCATTTCTGGTATCTGCATAACGGCAGCATTAGCAAACTAGAACACCACCTAAGCCCAAAATTTAATTCAGCCTTTCATTTCAATTACGTAAAATTTCCTGCAAGCCTTTAGTACCATCCACATTCACTCAAGTTACAAACATCACAATCCTCCTTGATTTGATACATCCTCTCACAATTCCCTTCCAGTTCATCCATAAATCAGTCAATTTTGCTGAAAATGTCTCTTGACTATGTAGTCCTCTCCATTCTTAACAGGCCAATATCCTGGTTAGGGTTCTCACTGGCTTTCAGGTAAGCCACTGCAATGGCCATGTTCTAATTGGTTTCCCTGACTCAGACTCTTCCTACCTCTAATATAACAAGCAGAGCTTTTATCTAAAAAGAGATCTGACTATTTCACCCCCTATCCTCAGACTCCTTTCCAAGTATCTCAAAGTAAACACCAGTCTACTGAATGGCCCTAAGGACCCTTTAAAAGCTGACCAAAACTACTCTGTCTTGTCTAATTTCCAATTTTTGCTCCATTCTCCATCTTAGTCACTCTGTGTGATGATTAATTTTGTGTGCCAACTCAGTTAGGCTATTGTGTCCAGTTTTTTGGTCAAATACTAGTCTACATGTTGCTGTGAAGGTATTTTGTAGATGTTTGTAACACCTATCGGTTGACTTAAAGTAAAGGAGATAACCCTCAGTAATGTGGGTGGGCCTCATCTAATCAGTTGAAGGTCTCAGAAGCAAAAATTGAGGTTACCCAGATGAGAAGACATTCCACCTGAAGACTACATTATCAAACCTCTGTTTGAGTTTCCAGCCTGTTGGCCTGACCCACAGATTTCAAACATGTCAGCCTTCACAATCATATAAGCCAATTCTTTAAAATAAATCTCTTCATATACATATTTCTATATTGGTTCTGTTTCTCTGGAGGATCCTGAACTGATACACTCTGGAATATTTGCTTGCCAGACCTGCCTGGTGAAGGAGGTAGGACTAGTGCACTAGTACACAGATCTTCTGATTGTCAGAGTCCCAAGTGATTTTCCCAAGGTTATGCAGCTAGTTAACTAATTAATAACTGTCCACATTTTCCCTATACTCTTTTTATTAAATATATTAATAAATAAGAAAATAAATATTTATTAAGTAGTTACCTAAGTGTTCATGTTATAATATTATGAGAAAGGTCCACTTAAAAATATAAAGACACGTAAAACACCATCCAGACCAATGAATATATATTTATATTATCATACTCATCAATGAATTTGTGAAGCAAAGCACCAACAATTAAATCACCCTAAATATTTTCATGGCTTTGCATTATTTCTGCCCTTTTCCCAATGTATTTAGACTATTTTCATATTGGCCCAATGCCAAATAGTATTAATGTGGGAGAGGTATGATATCAAATAACACATTAGGGGAATTGGTTGATTATATTATCTACATAAATAATCAAAAGAAATAGAAAAAGGTTTTGAAATTCAGGGTCACTTGAGAACTTTAACTTTGAAAGTAAATTTGAGACTAAACATTCTAGAATGAGAATTAATCAAAAATGCTGAGCATTTAATGAAGTTTTAACTCGTTTAATTTAATGTGTACAATTCTCCCACTCAGTTTATTTTGTTCAATGCTTTTTAATGTGTTTTAAATGTACAAAAATGTTCAGGTCTTCTATCGCTACACAACTAAAACATTACATGAGAAAGAAGCTTTTAAGAAGGCCAGTGAATGGATCACTTCAGTGGATGATAAACATCAGTGGCTCATCCTGAAAAGACATCCTTAATTTTAAAAAAAAAAAATTGCATCAAAGGAAAAAAAATACAAGGTTCAACACAGGGCTTGAGTACCCACCTCCGTTGCTCTTCCCCATGTTCTCCAGAAGGGACAGTGAGGCATTCGTCCATGTGTCCATGTAGCAACCTGAGCACATCACCACCAATCAGATACCCTGTAAGGATTAAAAATCATCTGAATTTGGACTGTCTTGTCAGATGTTTATAGGCAGCGAGATCATCTGGTCCAGCATTCTATTTCCAAAGACAGAGAAAAAGAAGTCTTCTGAGGCTTAAGTAACTCGCCAAGGTCTCAGGGATGGATGGTGCCAGCTGTAGCCCCTGAACCCCAGGCTGCCGAGCCCCATAGCTGGTGATGCTCCCACCAGATCACCTGACCTCCATGCCATAAAATTCTCCATTAAAAATACGAAAAGCTATAGCCTCATTACTTGAATCTACATAAGTCAGAACAATCAGAACAAACAGAGATATTTCCCCCTGGAAACCCTGGTGCATAAGCATTGTTATGGTCCCGCCATAAGAACTAACCCTGAAGGATGAGAACTTTTGGTATTAGCCTACTTTAGCAATATGCTGCGGCCAAAAATTTTAGAAAACAAATCCTAGAAACAGGACACAAATCATATGCAAATAAGGTAAAGATGACAATAGCATAAAATTTAGATAAATCTTAACTGAAACATCACTTTTAAATAGCAACCTAAATGAGATTCTTAAATGTCACATGTCTGCACTACAGAATATTTTAACACACAAAAGCTCCAATTAACAATCAGCTCATTATCACATTTCTAAAAATGATTGCTGATTTTGCATAAAGGAAGTCTTCTAATTGAAGTACAGTTTTTACCTTGGGCTGCTTCACTCCCTGAGCTGATGGGGGCCACACTCCACAGAGTCTGCTGGAAAGCTGCATCCACGTGTAAGCTGCCATTGCCGTAAGACAAGTGCTATAGTAAGAGGCAAAAGGAGGCATTTACTTCAGTCTCTGGTAAGTCTTAATTCATTCATGCTTCTGGCTACCAAAACTTAAAATCACAGAGTTGGAAATACCCATAGAAAACATCTATTTCAACACTGTCACTCCAAAATGAAGAGACTAGGAGGGGATAGATAGATTGATTGATTGATTGATTGATAGATAGATATAGATAGAGAGTTCCCATTTGACCTGAGGTATTTTTCAGCTACATCCAGAGAGTAGCAAACTTAATCCAGTAATCAGAAAATAACTGGGTCACGGTTTGCAAAAAAAAAAACAACAACAACCAAAAAAACCCACAAGCAGTAAACTAAAATAAACTTATCTGTATACCTGGAGACTATGTTTTAAGGCTTACTTATGAACAAACTGGAACATAGGTAGGCACTGGTAATATAAATTAAGTTTTCTACATATTGTATGGCAACAGTTTTTTTGACATTGAGGTAGGTGAACTCTACCAGAACAAAGTCTTAATTTTTTTTATTAGAGAAGTTGTGGATTTACAGAACAATCATGCATAAAATAGAGGATTCCCATACACCATCCTATTATTAACACAACGTCTTAATTTTAAGGGGTCCTCTAGAAACTTTTATCTGCAATTTGACATAATAGGCATTAGATGGCGATATTTCCTAATGGGTATATAAAACCAGGCTAATAAATTTCCTCCAAAATTCAAACATAAAAAATTTCAGAATTCCCTTAAAAATGGAAATGTATTAAAATAATAATAATTTGTTTCATATCTTAAAGAGTCAAAATACATGAGGTATGAAACGGTAACTAGAGAAAAACAAAATCATGTGCACAGCCAAATACCCTGCTTATTTTATTAACCATTATTTGGCTGTCCCTAGAATTTCCACCATACAGAGAATTACCAACTATTTTCCTGGAGTCTTCTCAGTAAACACCACCATTAGTCCTGTAATGTTTCTGCAACACCTTCCCAACAATGATGACAGCCATGAGATTTTAAGGACTTTATTTTGACAAGAACTTTCCCAGAACCCTTCCCACCCTCAAGAGGGTGTACTCCACAGGTTTTCCAGCACCCCAAGGGTCTCTTTTACTTAAATACACTATGCTCTAGTCCCCCGCAGGAGTAGGTATTTCCGTCTTTCCCTTAAAGACAAAACTGAAAGAAAAAAAAAAAAAAACATTGACATACACACAGTTCTTTTGTAATTTTTCCAAGCAATAAGATTAAAAGTTTGCCAAGTAATGCATCAGATTTAGTAATAGTCCAATATTAACCCCTCCTCATCTCAACTGGCTGCCTGCTTATTTACAACCTCTTCTTCACCTCAGTCTTGACATTTTTATGCATAATGCCAGCTGAGGTTCCACTACTGAATAAATTTGTTTGCCCAATATGGTAAATTCTTTAATTATTTACCAAAAAAAAAATAATTTTTTTGTAGAAAATGTTTTTTCTACAAAAAAGCAACATATATACATATATTTTCCCTCACAACAATCATCATACAATGTAATTATTTGGTTTATTTATTTTACTTTTCTTTCTCATTCTTGTAAGCTTTGTAACAGCAAGTTCACGACTGTCTCCCTGGCATCTAGCAGTGTTCAGAAAAAACATGGATGTGGGAAAGCCAACCAAACCTTAAAAAAAAAAAAGAGTAGCACAAATTTTTAAAATATTTTAAGTTATTCCTAACTATTCACACTTTAATTACCTGAGCTATCAAATGGTATCCAAAAGCAATTCAAAATTCCTTTATATTTTTACTTTTGAAACCAAGGGAAACCTCAGACCATATTATGATAAACAGATAAGATTGCCATCATTTGTTATTTCATTATGGACTCAAAAATGTACCATGTGCAGCACATTCTGCTAAATATTAATAGCATTCCCTACCTCAAAGGGTTTGTAATTTAGAAAGATGAAATACATACACACAATTCTTTGTCAGTACATAAAAAATGTTATAAGAATAATAATCAAAGTGCTATATGAATTGAGGAAAGAAAACACTTCAGTATAATTAGAAAAGAGATCATTGTGCTGGGCCTTGAATGATGGGTGGCATTTCCATAGGTAGAGACAGGGATTTTGCATGGGATAAGGGGTTTGAAGGAGCAATGGGATCATTTGGCCCCGGACCTTACATGAATATATTTGGAGACAGTATCTGTAAACAAGTTTATATACATACTAGATTTGGGTATTTATATTAATAATGTCAATATGTTAAGTACAGATATTTAAAATACACCAAAATTTTTGTTAACCAATTTGGAGACTGTCATTCTTAATACAGCAGAAGTTTTATAAGTGAAAGTGTCCTGGGCCACTCTAAGAGGCTCTGATAAACAGAAGAGAATGAACAAAGAGGCAGAGATATGGGAACATAAAGTATAGCAGAGTTTAGTCTTTGGGGCTTACAGGATATCCTTAGAAGGAGAGTAAGAGAGAGGATTGTAGACAAAGGGTGGTGCCAGACAAAGGACCATATACTTTGGATAGTGAGAAGCTGTTGTGAAAAAATAATGGGGGATGAGGGACTGAAAGCACAATTTCCAAATCATATCTAAACCTAAAAATAAAAAAATTACATAAATGTGAGAGAACCATAATATGAAAATTTTAGTTGGAGAAAATCTCAATTACCTCCTTAAGTTCATATTGCAGTCATATAAAGCACTTGTTTAAAAATGTAGATTTTGATTCAGGAAGAGTTAGGGTGGGGCCAACAAATGCTGCTTATGTGAGAACTGTATTTTCAGTAACAGGCATTATATGATAGAAGCACAAAACCTCAGAAATGAAGGGACATTATAAATCACCCACCAGGAGTTATTAAGTCCACAGTTCTATATATACAATACTTTTGGTTTCCTTCATAATCATATGTATTTATTTTATAATTTAAATTATGACAAGGGGCCTGTAAGCTTTATCAGACTGCCAAAGGTGTCCATGGAATAAAAACTGTTAAGAATCTCTGAATCAACTCTTATCTGATGCATTGATTCACTCATTTATTTAGCCCTTAATATGTGTCAGGCACTTGGGCCCTAATGATTCAACTTTCTAAATAAATAATCATGCAGTGACAGGAACCACTAGTAAAAAGTTATATCACCCTCTGGGCTTCAATTTTTTTTTCTGGAGAAAATGAGAGGCATAGTATGGATGCTGTTTCCAAATGTAATATTCTATGAGTCAATCTCCTGAAGAAAAAAAGGTTCAGGAAAAATTAATTAAAAAAATAAACTGGTTATACAATAAACTGCTTGAAAACATTAAAGATTATTGTCTTACATTTTTATGCAACTTGAGGCAACTGAGCTACTTATTATGGAATTAAAGCTTCTTTTTATTTATCAGAATTTCAGACTTGGGAAGGAGAGAAGTAGAGTAAATATTTATGACTCTTGGAATAGCTTTGCTTTGAGCATTCTTTCATCACTTTTTATATTGTAGGGTTCTGTTTTTCCTATTTTTGGTGAGTTTGTTTAGCAATGTTTTCATGGTTCTCAAAAACTCTGTTTCTACATCTGCTTGACCAAAAGGGGGATGCGAAATGAAACAAAATGAAAGTTGCAGTGGCTGAGAGATTCCAAATGGAGCCAAGGGGTCACTCTGGTGGACATTCTTATGCACTATATAGATAACCCTTTTTAGGTTTTAATGCATTGGAATAGCTAGAAGTAAATACCTGAAACTATCAAACTGCAACCCAGTAGCCTTGACTCTTGAAGACGATTGTATAACAATGTAGCTTACAAGGGGTAACAGTATGATTGTGAAAGCCTTGTGGATCACACTCCCTTTATCTAGTGTATGGATGGATGAGTAGAAAAATGGGGACAAAATGTAAATGAAAAATAGGGTGGGAGGGGAGAATGATTTGGGTGTTCCTTTTTACTTTTATTTCTTTATTCTTATTTTCACTTTTTCTGGCACAAGGAAAATGTTCAAAAAATAGATTGGGGTGATGAATGAACAACTATATGATGGTACTGTGAACAACTGATCATACACTTTGGATGATGGTATGGTACGTGAATATATCTCAATAAAATTGAATTAAAAAAAAAATTCTTTCTATAGGTGACCCGATCAACTGAAAATTAACTTTTAAAAAATCAATGTTTATAACTGAAACAATCCAATCCATAGACTGTAAGCTCCTGCACATGCTAGGGTGATTCTACATGCATTCTAACACATGTAAAAATTTTACATGTCCTTTGCCTTGTTTTGTTTGGTTTGATTTAAATTCAGCAATTCCTATTTGGCCATGTTTTCTCTGTTTTCAATTGCATGTTTTTCTTATTCTTAAGAAGTTTGATAAGGCCTTCTTTAAAAAAAAAAAATAGTTCCTATCAGGGCAAAGTTAATTTCTTTTTCTCTTGGATGCTCCCAAAAAGAGGACCAACATATTTTTTCATATTAGAATATAAAACAGAAAAGACGAAAAAAAAAACATTATTTATATGAGTGGTTTACAAACTTTTTGGAGAGAAGACCCTTTTTTCCAAGGAAATCGTATGCAGACATTCAAAACATCAAGCAGACAAAGGCAGAACTATCCCAGATGGAGCCTGGGAAAGGGCCTGGGGCCCAGCCACAGCACCTTCTCTCCTCAATCCAGGAGGCACCTAAGAGAACAGGCTGAAGATTGTTTAATTCGATTTTAATTAATGAAGCATTCCAACAGTTTAAGTGTATTAATATCCAACTGGATAATTTAACCTAAGCTCAATCATCACTGTTAGTGAAGGAAAAATAGATCAATGGTCAATAGACGCCACAGATTGAAAAGTTACAAAAGTCAACAATTGGAAATGTTCCTTTTTTTAGTAATTAGTTTAATTTGTTTTCCACCAATTTTCTTAACTGATTAGTTTTGAACCCACCAGCTTCTTCTCAGAATATGAACCTTGGTTTCACATGATAGATCTTTATTTAAGACAGTTGTAATATTCCCTCTCACTCCCCACCCCAGTTTTCTCTTCTTCAGGTTAAATATCTGCAGCTTTTAAAAACAATTTTTTATAATTTCAAATTTTATTGAGATATATTCAAACACCATACAATACATCCAAAGTACACAATCAATGATTGCTCACAGTATCATCATATAGTTGTGCATTCATTACCACACTTAATTTTTGAACATTTTCATTACTACAAAAAAAAATTAAAACTTAAAAAAATATAAATAAAAAGAATACTCAACAGATCCCATACTGCTTATCCCCCCTCATTATTTATTTTATTGTCTTTATTCTATCACTCATCTGCCCATACACTAGATCCATGGAGTGTCAATCACAAGGCTTTCACAATCACACAGTCACATGATAAAAGCTATCTAGCCATACAATCATCAAGAATCAAGGCTGCTGGATTACAGTTCAACAGATTTGGGTATTTCCTTTTAGCTCTTCTAATAAACTAAAAACCAAAAAGGGATATCTACATAATGCATAAGAGTAACCTCCAGAACGACCTCTTGATTCCATTTGAAATCTCTTAGCCACTGAAACTTTGTTTCCTTTCTTTTCCTCCTTTTGGTCAAGAAAGTATTCTCAATCCCATAATGCCAGGGCCAGGCTCATCCCTGGAAGTCATGTCCCACATTGTCAGGGAGATTTACACTCCTGGGAGTCACGTCCAACGTAGCGGGAAGGATACTAAGTTAATTTGCCAAGTTGGCTTAGAGATACAGGCCACATCTGAGCAACAAAAGAGGTTCTCTAGGGGTGACTCTTACGCATAGTTATAAGTAGGCTTAGCTTTGCCATTGGAGACATAAGTTTCATAAGGGAAAGCCCCAAGATCGAGGGCTTGACTTATTCAATTGGGAGTCCCTATCAATTAAGAGATAGTAGGAATTCCCCAGGTGGAGAAGTTTAAAAGTTCTACATTTTCCCCCAGTCCCTCAAGGGGAATTTGCAAAGATGTTTTATTTTCTGCCCAAAATATTCTGGGATGTATTAGGGTATTATTTTTATGCACCATTCACCAAGCTTATAGCCTTTTTGGGATTAAAGCATTTCATCCTCCTAATACCCTGTGATGGTTAATTTCATGAGTCAATTTGACTAGGTTATAGTGTCCAGTTGTTTGGTCAAACACTGGCCTGCTTATAACTGTGAGGGTATTTCAGATGTGATTCACATCTACAATCAACAAAGGAGATTGCCCTCAGCAAGGTGGAGAGTCTTCTCATTCAATCAGCTGGAGATCTTAAAAACCAGAAATGAGTATTTCTGAGGTCAGAAAGGAATTCAATCTCAACTTCAGCATTAGCTCTTGCCAGAATTTCCAGCCAGCCAGCTTCTCCTGAGAAATTCACACTAAGGACTTCAGCATCGCCTTTATGAGAGTTTCCAGCCTGCAGCATGCCGTACAGACTTCAGAGTTGCCAGCTTCCACAGTCATGTGAGCCAATTTCTTTTAAAATTTTATATATATATGCAGATCCTGTTGTTTTGTTTCTCAGGAGAACCCTAATACATACCGCCAGTGAATTAGGTTGTTTATTATTCCCATACTGCAGATAAAGAATCTGAGGTTTTATTGGCCCAGGCTCATACATATGAAGTAGTAGCCTGGGCTTCAAACTCAGGCCATGACTCCAGAGCCTAAACTTTTAACCACTGCAGGGTGGCATAAGAACCACACCTATGTCAACGAAATAGAGTAAAATAACTCTATTTTATGGACAGCAAATCTTGGTCTATTCAAATTCTAACCTACTGGTGTCACTCAGATAAACTCTATATTAATAAACAAATATGCAGTCAGCCCATTTTTAGTTATTCAGGGTTTAGAATATGAATATTCCAGCAGCCACTATCTATTCCAAAGTCCTTTTACTACACTTTTTGCCCTTTCACCATTTTCTAGATTCTTCTCACTCAGTGATCTTTGAATCCATAAACACAGTGCTCTACATGCCCACTATCAATCAATCACAGTTAGAAATGGGAGAGAAAAATCAACCATCCTTGTAGCAGCTTTAGGTACTTCTCTTAGTATCTCTAACCTATATGGTAACACACTTACTTTCTGTCTTACTATATTCTCATATAGTTCCTTAGGTGTTTGGCTTGTTTTCTCAATTCTTTCAGGGTAGAAACCATGTGTAACATGCCCTTGGTATTTCCTATAGTTTCTACTATACACTAGGTCCACAGAGATAAACAAAAAAAGCATGACTTCATTACAAATGAAAGTAAAATTTAACTAATCTAGTTGGCCACTGTTCTGAAGCTCTATATAAATAAAACTAAATAAGCTGCATAAAATGTAGCTTGAAAATTATTCCTGAATTTTAATTAATAAAGAAGTTTGTTTATAACCAAAGGTAATAAAAGGTGAATCTCATGTATTATTATTATTGTTATAATTTCTACAGTGCTTTTTAATCATAAGAATTTCAAACTCATTATCTCATTGCTTCCTCACAATAACTTTGCCATTAACTACTATTATCAGAATCATCCCCAAGTTACAAATGAGGAAGTCAGAGTTCACATAATTAAGTGACTTGCTCTGGTAGTTAGTGACAGAATTGATGTTAGATGCCAGGGCTGTTGTCAGGTTCCATGTTTTACACAACATCACTGCATAATGCTGTCATCCTGTCAAATACACTCCAGTATGCAGTGGAAAGTACAAGTGGCACAACAACAAAAAATTGCATAGTTATGCCAAAATTAAAATAAGATGTGTGGAATTTATAAACTGAAAAAGTGTGTATGAACTATTTCTACTGCTACTGATTCCTAAGTACAATTCAGAATGCACAGCTCCTGATCAAAATATTATCACCTTATCATCCCCAGCACATACACATAGTAAGGGCTTAACGAATGCTTATTTGAAAAGTTGACACATATATTCATACAGCTATGTTGTCCTAAATGTGCACATGGTGCATTTCTCCTACATTTGTTAGGAAACAAAAGTAGAGAAATGCTCCAGGATTCCCTATAACTACACAAATTAGACATTTCATTCAATTCAGTAATTCTTATCAGTTACATGAAAGTGTTTCACCACTGTCCTGTCTTCATCATTACTTCTTTACACAAAGCAAATTAAACAAACCAGCTCTTCCTAGAAATGCTTGAAAATGGGAACAAAATGTATCAGCAAACAAAAACTGACTCACAACCCCAATCCCACTGTATATATATGTTTATAGAGCAAAGGTACCAACCACTTATTTAATCCTAAATTAATCAATTACAAGTGACACTGATATATAATTTATGGCAGTGGTAATACACATTCTATTACCTAGTGTGTGCTTAACTGCAACAATGCTATATTTCTGACTTTGTTCTAATCTTTGTCCACTATGATGCCCTGGATTTTTTTTTTTTTTTTTTTTTTTTGGCTATAAAACTTAAAATTAGAAGGTACTTATCTATGGCTAACAGTGGATTTCTTTTAAACTTTCAAAACCATTAGGGCTTATTTTTAAATGAGAAGAATTCAGCATGCTTGTGGTACATCCAGAATATAACCTAGTAAGGCAGCAGAAACATGAACCGTACAGGCATGTTTAACAAATATGCAGGAGGCATTTATTTGGTCAATAAGAACAGTACAGTTTATTTGAGTTTTGCAAAACATCAACTATAAATAATGTAAAACTATAACCATACCCAAAAATTAGCTTCTTACACAGACATATCAGGCATTACAAGCTGAAAATCAAGTAAATTAACATTGTTACATTAATAAACACAGTGCCATCTAACCTTTAAAAACAAGTTTCACTGTCACTCTGCAACCCAGTAGCCTTGATCGCATAACTACGTAGTTTACATGGTGTGACTGCGTAATTGTGAAAACCTTGTAGCTCACACTCCCCTTATTCAGTGTACAGACAGATGAGTAGAAAAATGGGGACAAAAACTAAATGAAAAATGGAGTGAGATGGGGGGTGGTGGAATGCTTTGGGTGTACTTTTTTACTTTTATTTTTATTCTTATTTTCATTCTTTTTGGAGTAAGGGAAATGTTCAAACATTGTGGTGATGAATGCATAACTATATGATGGTACTGTGAACAACTGTGCACCATGGATGACTGTAGGCTTTGTGAATATATCTCAATAACACTGAATAAGAAAAAAAACAAGTTTCAAAGTTTCAATGCATGGCACTTGATACACTTTTTAATCTGTTTCATCAGTTCAGAGTATGACAATGGTTATCTCTAGGCTAAAAGTAGTTCTACTTCCAACCAAATATGAAGACATATTTATAACTGGGTATCTACTTTACTAAACCACAATATTTAAAAACTATTAAATGTTACCTAATGTTATTTCCATTAAAAAGGCAACATACATGGTGTTTCATCTCATGACTGTCGATGCACACAGTGTTCAGAGGGTTTTAAAACTATATTCCTATTTTCAATACAGATACTGCAATGTTTCTAACACTTCTAGCAAAATGAATGCTTTCAAAGGGAGCAGAATCGTTTTCAGCCATTGGTGTAATTTTTTTTCCCTTTGGAACAAAGAACACAACAAATAATATGGCTCTGCCCAGATGACCTAATGCAATCAGAAGGTTCTGTCTAGAGGCATTTCTGTTCAAATACCATAACATCATCAAGCTTTCTGTCTGTGTCCTCTTTGCACTAACATTGTCTTTCTCATCTAATTTCTTCTTGCAACTACTCTCTTCTTCACTGATGTCAGCATTATCTGAAAGACCTTCTTCATCTGAATCAACTGTGAGCATCTCATCTTGTTCTTGTGCTGTAGATGTGGAAGGCTGAGCTCCATCATCACTGCTGTTGGTTATAGTTTTGGCAGCATCTTCAGCTTGTTTGGGCCCCACTTTTTGGGGGGTATCACCAACAACTTCAAATTCACTATCTTCACTCTGAAGAATGATAATAATGTGTAGTCATGAAGGAAGTAATCAGCTTGAAGAGCATGCCATTTCTAATTCCAAATTCTGACAACTTCTTACGATTACCAGCTTCTGTTTTTCCCTCCTGTGCAGGTATTAGGGCTGTTCCATGCCCGTCTTCAATTTGGACATCTGGTGCTACCGTAGCAAAGTTTTCTTTCACTATCAAATCTTGCAATTTGAGAACAGTCAATTTATGGACATTCAGCCATGCAGTTATCTCTGGCTTGCATAACAATTGGGGTTTGGAAGATTCAGTACTCATGGCACCAGGAGCTTATTTCTTGGGCTTGGTTATTTATTCAAAATAAATTTTTCTACACTGGTCCCTTTTTTCCTGATAGTATTTTCAATCCTTCTAATACTATCAAATGAGCAATCACTGCATTAGCAGTAATGCTAGCAGGAATAATATTTTCTGCCAATTCCACCCTTCATATATTCATCCTGAAAATACGCATCCTGAGGTTTGCAGCAGAGGTAACAAAATACATTGCAAATGGGTCATCTTTGTCCCTATGAGCTCAGCCCTATCCCCTTTTCCTCCTAAATGAACTCTCAAAGTCTCAATGCTATTTGAAAAAAGACTTGCATAGCTCTTTACATCTAGAACTGGTTGGTCTTTAAGACCTAACTGGGGTTCATTTTGTTGATCTGATGCATTGGTTTCTTCACCAATTTGTACTTCAGCCCAGTCCAACGAAATTGGAGGTTCCATTTTCTGTCATAGTTTGTCCACTGACAACAGATCCTGATGTCATCTTTAAAAAGCTTGGTAAAAAGTTTAACTGAATCATCTCCAGGTGACTTAGCCCATTCCTTAGTAGAAATACATTTTATGTCGCCATCTTTATTAGGTGCCGTGGTTTCAAATTCTGTTGGTTTTCAGGCAGCTTTGGGGTCAGTTCTGTCAGGAAATACTTCTTGATCAGCAAACAATTGATTTGCTTGATCCCCAAACAATTGTCTAAACAAATACTTTGCCCAAAGGATGTAATGAATAGGTTCTGAAAGTGTGTTACAAATTGTATAGTCAGGGAAAGTTCTCTGGGTTGGTTTAGGATGATATTCAATAACACTCAGTCATACCCTTTTGAAATAGTTACTTTCCTAACATAATTGGTAGATCTCTCAATAAGAGGGACATCAGCTACTAGACACATCCTATTTACATCAAGGGGGTAAGCTTTGTTATCTAAAGCACTCATAACCAGTATAAACTATTAAAAAAAAATATCTCCACATTATTGTTGGGCTCCAGGATACTGTCATAGTAGGCTATGATATTAGCTTTTGGTAAAACTGCAGTACACTTTCTTTGGAAACCTATGGCTTTGATCTTCCTACGTGCTTCTTTTGAAAAAAATTGCCTGTTGAGATTCTGACATCAACAGTACACAGATCAGTCAAGTTGAAGTGGGAAGAGCTGATGAGCACAAGGTTCTTGAAGCACTCGCAGCCAATGCCACTTGCACCCCATCAGTATCTGGCCCCGCTCCCGGCCAGTGCCCGGGGAAGCCACCAGACAGTGCCATGGCGGGAAGACTATGAGCAATGGCAGAGGCAGAGGTGGTAGAACCTGCCTGGGATTTTTTTTTTATGAGGATATTCATGTAACGTTTCTAGTATCCTGTTTTACATTTGTTTAATTACCTTTTTAATCTTAAGAAAAAGAATATTGTGCCCTGGCATCCTTCACACTTCCATTGACTTCAATATTCTGCAAACTTATGATTATTCTTTAGCAAAAATACAATTTATTAAATAAGTTACATTAAATATATCTAATCCTCACCACAAAAATCAAAAATATATTCAGTGATTAAACCTAAATTTCTTTCTTCATCTCCAATCTGTAGCCCCTACCCTTTGAAACATGCAATATCAATGATCAAACAAAACTGTTTATGTTTCTCCTATTTTTATATTCTTTTATCATATATCTATCTATATATTTACATATATATATGCACACACACAATCTAACATTTCCCCTTTCAATCACATTCAGATATATATTTCAGTGCTGCTAATTACATTCACAATGCTGTGCTACCATCACCAATATCCATTGCCAAGATATCTCCATCATTCTGAATAGGTACCCTGTACATTTCAAGCCTTAACTTCTCATTCCCAATCATCACCCCATCCCCTGGTAACCTATATTCTAGATTCTGACTCTATGTGTTTGTCCATTCCAATTGCTTCAAATCAGTGAGATCATATATTTGTCCACTTGTGTCTGGCTTATTTCATTCAACATGATGTCTTCCAGATTTATTCATGTTGTCACATGCAAGAGCACTTCATTCATTTTTACAGCTGAATAATATTCCATTGTATGTATATACCACATTTTATTTATCTACTCATCAGATGATGAACACCTGGGTTGCTTCCTTCCTTTGGCAACTGTGAATAATGCCGCTATGAACTTTGATATGCAAATATCTATTTGAGTCCCTGCTTTCAATTCTTTTAGGTACATATCTAGCAGTGGGACCACTCGGTCACATGATAGTTCCATAGCTATCCTTCTGAGGAACCACCAACTGTCCTCCACAGCGGCTGCACCACTTTACATTGCCACCAGCAATGAATGAGTGTACCTACTTCTCTGCATCCTTTCCAACACTTGCTAACTTCCATCGTATCAACAGCAGCCATTCCAATAGGCATGAAATAATATATCTCATTGCAGTCCCAACTTGCATTTCCCTGAGGGCTAATGATGTCAAGCATCTTTTCATGCGTTTTCTGGCCATTTGTGTATCCTCTTTGGAGAGATCTCTCTTCAAGTCCCTTGTCCACTTTTAAATTGGCTTATTTGTCTTTTTGTTAAGTTGAAGGTTTCTGTGGGAATTCTGTGGATAAAAAACTTGTAAACTCTGCTTCTGCTTCAGCATGCATATAGGCAGAAGCCTGCTTTTGTCTAAACTCCTATCGAAGATGATAGGAATGTCTTACTTTGCTATGTTCTTGCACACAGTACATTCCACTCCCAAAGCCAGGCTTATCTGTTGTCTAGTTGCCTGTCGATCCTTGTGTCATAAAGGTCAAAATGTCCCGCCTCCCCTCCTGCCTCCCTAAACAGCACATCTCCCTACCCCAAAAATCTCAATAAAAACCGAGATGAGAATTGCTGGGGAGGACACTCTCTCTTGAGTTGTTCTCACTCTCACCTCTCTTGACTTTTGTCTCGAGTAATTCACTGTGTCACCGTGGTTGCTGCTGGACAGAAAATCACAGGTTTCCCATATATTCTGGATAGTAAACCTTTATCAGATATGTGGTTTCCAAATATTTTCTTCCATTGTGTAGGTTGTCATTTTACTTTCATGATAAAGTACTTCAAGGAATAAAAGTATTTAATTTTGATGAGGTCCCATTTATTTATCTTTTTCTTTTATTCTTGTGCTTTGGGTCTAAAGTCTAATACAATGTCCTGAAGATGCTTCCCTATGTTTTCTTCTAGGATTTTGATAGTTCTGGTCTTAGATTTAGGTCTTTGATCATTTTGAGTGGATTTTAATAAAAGTACAAAGTAGGGGTCCTTTTTTTTTTTTGAAATGGAAATACAGTTTTCCCAGCACCATTTGTTGAAAACACAGTTCTTTCTCAATTGAATGGTCTTTGCCACCTTGTCAAAATTCAGTTGGGAGAGAGCTTGGGCAAGACGGCGGCACAGGGAGGAGTGGAAGCTAAGTAGTCCCCCTGGAACAACTAAAAAAAAACAGAAACAACTAGTAAATAATCCAGAATAACTGCAGGGGGACAAACGAGACCATCCACTCATCATACAGCAACCTGAATTGGGAGGAATGACCAAGATCAGAGCATAAAATCTGTAAGTAAAACCTGCGGATCCAAGTCATGCTACCCCTTCCCCCATAGCCCAAGCTGCAAAGCCTCGTGGTGCCAGAGAGAAGCTCTCTCCCAGCAAGCGAATATAGCTCAGCTGAGCTCCAACTGGGGTTTTAAGTAGTGAGTGTAAACTGCTCACTAAAGGTACGAATCCCCAAAAAACAGACAGAGGCTTTGGGTGACGACTGACCTTGGAGAGCCGGAGGGTTGCCTTGGACTAGGTCTGAAGCGGACTATCTGTTTCTTTTTTGGCTCAGTGGAGAAAGCCCCAGCCATTTTCAGTTTCCAGGGCTGTGACTCAGGGAAGGGTGGAGACAGCACAAGCAGAGAGAGAGACCATTGAAATGCTAATGACCTCCCCCTAGGGGGTCTATCTTTGCTAAGAGGAAAGGGGTGGGGCCCTTTCTATTCAGAACCAGACCCCAGAGCCTGGTAGAACACAGCCATACCTCCTCACACCAGTCAAGAATTATAGGCTAACAGGCATCACCTGCTGGGCAGAAAAGCACAGTGACCTGAGGCATCACAGGGTGGAGCAATTTCCTAAGACACACCCTCAGGGAAACCAGATACTGAATATTTCTTCCCTCTGGGACCTGAGCCTGTTCTGGTCTGGGAAAACCTGATTTGGATAACCAAGGAAACCATGCCTAGACAACAGAAAATACAACCTACACTAAGAAAAACAAAGTTATGGCCCAGTCAAAGGAACAAACGTACACTTCAACTGAGATACAGGAATTTAAACAACTAATGCTAAATCAATTCAAAAAGTTTAGAGAAGATATTGCAAAAGAGATAGAGGCTGTAAAGAAAACACTGGGCATACATAAGGCAGAAATCGAAAGTTCAAAAAAACAACTAGTAGAATCTATGGAAATGAAAGGCACAACACAAGAGATGAAAGACACAATGGAAACATACAACAGCAGATCTCAAGAGGCAGAAGAAAACACTCAGGAACTGGAGAACAAAACACCTGAAAGCCTACATGCAAAGGAGCAGATGGAGAAAAGAATGAAAAAATATGAGCAACGTCTCCGGGAACTTAAGGATGAAACAAAATACAATAATGTACATATCATTGGTGTCCCAGAAAGAGAAGAGAAGGGAAAAGGGGCAGAAGCAGTAATAGAGGAAATAATTAATGAACATTTCCCATCTCTTATGAAAGACATAAAATTACAGATCCAAGAAGCACAGCGTACTCCAAACAGAAGAGATCTGAACAGGCCTATGCCAAGACACTTAATAATCAGATTATCAAATGTCAAAGACAAAGAGAGAATCCTGAAAGCAGCGAGAGAAAAGCAATCCATTACATACAAAGGAAGCTTAATAAGACTATGTGCGGATCTCTCGGCAGAAACCATGGAGGCAAGAAGGAAGTGGTGTGATATATTTAAGATACTGAAAGAGAAAAACCGCCAATCAAGAATCCTACATCCAGCAAAGCTGTCCTTCAAATATGAGGGAGAGCTCAAAATATTTTCTGACAAACAGACAATGAGAGACTTTGTGAACAAGACATCCGCCCTACAGGAAATACTAAAGGGAGCACTACAGAGTGATAGGGGAAGACAGGAGTGCGTGGTTTAGAACACAATTTTGGGAGATGGTAGCACAACAGTATCTGTGGAAACAAATTAAAGAGAGCAGAATGTACTATAAAGAAAAAATCAGCAGGAAGTCTTCTTGAAGACCCAAGCTGCGTGTGGAGATAATACTGGAGAGTCCTGCAGCCACCTAATTAAAGTATCTATTCAGAATATATAGAGCCGTTCTAGAAGCCCACACTTATTTTAAAGGACTTGGGAGAGCTTTCCCGCCTATAAAATTTATGCTTACATCAGAAATTTTCCTTACCGTGTAGAGACTGCAAGAGATTATTGGAAAGTACATGAAGGAAAGTGCCAATAAAAGAGATATTCACAAGAAAAAAAAAAAAATTCAGTTGGCCATAAACGTGAGGGGTGATTTCTGAGCTCTCAATTCAATTCCATTGGTCTGTTTGTCTATCCTTATGCCAGTAGCATGCTATTTTGATTACTGTGGCTTTGTAATAAGTTTTAAGATCGGACAGCATGAGTCCTCCAGCTTCATTCTTTTTTATCATGATGGCTTTAGCTATTCCAGGCCCCCTTACCCTTCCATATAAATCTGAAGATTGATTTTCCATTTCTGCAAAGAAGGTTATTAGAGTTTTGATTGGGACTGCACTGAGTGTATCAATTGCTTTGGGCAGGATAGACATCTTAATGATATTTAGTCTCCCAATCCATGAACACAGAATGTACTTCCATTTATTTAGATCTTCTTTCATTTCTTTGGCAGTTGTTCAACAGCAATTTATTAATTTCACTAATAAGGACTGTTTGTTGTTCTAAGATTCCAGAATTCCCAGAAGTTAAATAAACTAAGAAATAATGACTCTCAACATTTAATTAGTTCTATAACAATTTTCTCTTATACTATCCTCTTCATTTACTCTCCCTTTATGTCCCTTCCCCTTCAATTAAAAAAAAAAAAAAGTTGAATTATTTGAGATTGAAATAATTCTAACTGTAACAAATAAGCATAGCACCAAAATATTTCCAAGTGTGGTTTCAGAAACCCTCATTTTTTGCCAAATACACTGAAGAAGTTGAGAAAGTGTAAGAACCCACCTTTAATGTGACATGGTAGAGTCCTCTGTTTTCATGAAATGGAAGGAGAGAACCGTGAAACTCTTTCCACGCTTCACATGCTTCAAATATAAAGAAGTCTTCTGCATCACCGCCACTAATTGAAGATCTATTCTTTACTTGCTGGTGCTGTTGCCTTTTCCCCTTTGTCAAGTGACTCCTAGTTTGTTTTGCATTCACAGATTCTGAAGCCAGTTGCAATTCTCTTCCTTTACTAAAGATCTCTTCACAAACATCCCAGTTTTTCTTTTTTCAAAGGGTGGAAAGAAGGCAGAAGGTAGATGCACCCCATCAAACTTCAGATATGTTTCAAAACCCATTCAATTGCCACTTCCCAGTTTGCTCGATCTTCAGCTCGGTGCTCGCCAAGGCTGCAACCACGCTCCCTCCGCTTCCGCTTCCGGGTTCCCAGGGCCTCCGACTGCCCGGGACAACACTGCAACAGGCCCTCACAAGCCCAGGAACGTCACGCGCCCCCTACGCGCCCAGGCAAACCCCAACTGGCACTGGGTGTCCTCCTGCCTCAGTCCCGGAAGTGGTGGTCTCCGGGGGCGGGGCTGTTTCTCCTTCTTGACATGCAAATGTTTCTCAAAGAATACACATAATACTTTGCTTTTATAAATATCAAAATAGGTAATAGAACTTTGTTAAAATAACCTTTACATTGGGCACAAAATAAAGACCATAGAATTTTGAATTCCTGATCTGAACTAATTTATACATTACTAATAAAATAATCCACGAACAGGCCATCAATATCATCTGCATGAAAATCAAGGTCACAAGGGAAGTCTGCCTAAATAAACCTGGTAAGCAACACTTCCACACATGTCATGTTATTCTCCACTTAGGGAGTTATTTATAATTCATCAAATAGAGATACAGGCTTGTACATAGGCAATTTTCCTAGATAATTTGCAATCTAAGCCTTAAAGAGATAATTTTATTGACCTTTCATTTATCATCTCACCAAATATACAATCCCGCTTTCCATACTTACCAGGTACCTTTCAGAGGACACACTAACTAAGATGAGGTCATCTCCAACCCGTACTTTTTCTCCTTCCGATCGCTGCTTAGAGGCAGGATGTATAGTCCACCAACAGGCCTCACCTGCAACAGAATTGAAACATGAACTGTGAATTAAATATCTCCTAATTCAAAATGTATTTTTTTGTCAGTATCACCAAAATAAAAGGGGGAATGAAATAAGTCTTCAAGATCAGTCTCTTTAAAACCAAATTATTCCACTCACGCTTCCTCCAGAAATTAGAAACTTAATACAAATTAATCTCTTACACCATGGGACTCAAAAGAATTGAGACAGATTAGCTTAAAATAAGACATTCTCATGTGTGAAGATTCTTCTCACAGAAACTGATTGTGATATTTTGAGAAATTTGGTGTCTTTTTCCCCCAACTAAGCATTGTTTATAAAGGATATTTATGCTAACATAAGGCCAAATTCACCAGTCATGCTGATCTGATTTCTTTCTTTATACAAATCACATGTTATTGCACAGCTCACATTCCTCTCTGTAATAACATTTGGTTTCCATCATTTGATTTTCAGAAGAACGTGGGTTCTTGTAATGCTACAATTACATTATATCGATCAAAAAATCTCAGTACTTTAAGGAGATAATGAATTTAAAAAGGTATGCAAAGTGTTGTCATCTAAAATTATATGACCCTATCCCTCTTTTTGTCTTGTTTCATTTCGTTATTTTAAAATGTAGTCATTTCTATTCATCTAAGGTCAAAATACAAGAGAATTTTACTATAGACACATTCATGATATAAAGATCTGGATATATGCTAAGTCAAATAATTTCTTTTAAAACAAGTCAAGCATATGCCTCATGAACTACATACCTATCCAAACCATTATCATTCCTCAGTTCGATTACCTCAGATGTGAACTTGGGCATATAATTCTTCAGTACGTCAGAAGAATAGTATCCCCTTACTCAACTTTATTATTATTCCATAATACTTAATTTTTCTTCTTGTCTAATACTCCCATCTCAGATGTAAGTTCTATACCAGTAGGGACTCTGTATATTTTGTTCACTGTGGTATCCCGTTAGCTCCTACTAACTTATTGTAGGCACTCAATAAATAAAAATTCATTTTGCATGAATGAGTGAACAAATCATTATACAATATTTCTTAAGCATTTTTACAGTCAATACATAACCTGCGCCTTGAGCTGCTTTGCGTAAAGCATAGTCTTTACTTGACTGTCATCTAGCAGAATCCCTTATGTTTATTTACCTAATTCACATTTTTAAAGTTGTAGGAAGTTTTCATTCATTCGCTCAACTGTTTATGGAGCATGTACTATTTGCCAGTCATGGCTTTAGGAGCTGTGGATAGCTTCATAAACAAATTAGAAATAATTATCTGCCCTTGTGAGCTTAATTCTAATGAAGGAAGAAAGACAAAAATAATAAGTATAATAAATAATTCGGCAATTAAGAAGCAGTAAAAAGCTATGGGAAAAAAACAGATAGCCTACTAGGAATCAGGATTTGGGGGAGGGAGTAACTTGTTTTGTTATTTTGACTTATTATACAACCATCTCAATGTATAAAACAAGCCATAGGTCATCTCTGACTTTTACTTCTTTTGAGAAAGATAACTAAAGACTTTATTTTTCATTTAACTGTGTGCTGAAGTAAATTAATTAAAATGAGAAAACTAGCAAAAACACAGAGGAATGACTGAGCCAATATAAAATGAAATAAGACAACATGTTGGTCTTTTAAAGTTAATTAGGCTGGGAAATATAGTTTTATTTTTATCCTTTATTTATATTTGAACAATTTAGAGAGTGTAGGAAATTATTTTAGAAAGGAAAGGTTTGCGATAGTAAATTGATACTATACCTGAAAAGAACTTAGAAGGAATTGGTCTATTTCCTTCCATTCTCATTTTCTACCTTTTTTTTAAAGCTATTTTTAATTTTAAAAGAAATGCATGATCATTGTAAAAGATAAAACAGTCATATTTTACAGGGGTATATGAAGTACAGTCCTCAGAGTACTGAGAGCAAGGACATAAATAAAGCCCATATTCTCCTATTTTAATTTTCTGAAAGAATAAATGTGCTAATATAAACACTGTTGCTTCAAAAATATGCAAATACATGTTTGTTTGGAAGATAGGTAGCAAAATGCCATGTGGTCAAAGAAACAAAAGAGACTTTTCTATTTGAATGCTGACATTGAGTATGTTACCTTTTTAGATGAAAACATTTTTAAGGTAAAGGAAAACCAAAGAGACATGCAGTAATACTTCATTACCTAATCAATGCAAATTAATATGGACAATACCAGTAAATCATGTAGTATGTATAGATTTTCTATACAACCTCATAAATAGAATCAAGATTGAAGCTAATAACATGTAAATGACCAACAGAAACAATATACACTTCTACCTTCTACTAAACACCTTCCTTAAAAAGACATTTTTTTTCCTGACTGCAACCATAAGAATATTCCTTTAATGTCTCTTCTATCATGTGCGTGACTTATTCCAATCCAATCTCTGCCGACAGAGATCTCTCTGAATACCGCTTTATCATGGCACAAGGTGCTCACCTGTTGTATCCTCTTGCAAACCAACGTCAAAGGCCAATTTATCAGTTGAAGACCGGGAGGTGGACAGGCAGCACAGATACTAAAAAACACAGAATCAGTAGTTGTCACTAAAAGTCTATAGTCCTATTAGATTTTTATTCTGAAGTGCAAGTTGGTATCAGCCTGTCACTGCTGTATCAGTCTTTTCCTTCAAAGCTGGATGATGCTCTGTGCAAAGCCCAGGTTTTTAATTGCCTGAGAGGCAGGGCAGCACTTAGCATTCATTAGGAGTAATGTTCAGAAGGAAATTTGCTTTTTTTTGTTTTTGTTTTTTTTCTCCTTATAAAAGACCGAAAAGATGTGTTCTGTCAGTAAAAGAAGATAAGTAATTGAGAATGTGTTTGTACATCTCTTGCTTCAACAGCACAACCTGATCTGAGGGTTAGAAACATTTCTCCCAAACAGGAATTTGAAAACTATTCACTGTATCTTCTTGTTTTGTTTTTATTCACAAAGTTTAACCCATTTAAGTGCACCCAGAATTGATTCTGGCACACAGCGTGTCACAGTAAAGTGAAGTTCCGTCCTGTGTTTATATGTGTATGATTCCCTAGGAGTATCAAACTCTTGCAACACCATCCTCTCAAGTTTTTGTTGTGTTTCTGTTTTTGTTTTCGTTTTAAATCTTCCTAAGTTTCCCTAACCATATTTTCTTTGACATAAAGTTTAAGGTCATTTCTTTAGGCCAAGTCCCCTATCCCCATCCCAACCTCAAACACCTTAAGGGTATTAAAAATGGGGTCATTTTGGTATGACCTCAAAATACATCACCACCTACACCAACCAAGTGCACTGCCAACAAGAAAAGGAGCCCAACAAATTGTCCTCAGAAGCAATTTTGGGGACTGAGCAAGCCCAGATTCCCAGAAACACTGGACAACTAATGCAAAGTCTGAAAAATCCCTATCATGGCAGGATCCATCCAGCTAAGTGGGTACACGTAAGTGTGAAGAGGTAGGAGATAAGCAGATCTGCAGGCAGATATGTGTGCACACTGAAAAAAAGAAAGTACAATGGGAATATGAAATAAAATTCATGGGAGAATTCTGACTCTATCACTTGAGTGCAAAGCACTGGCTCCCTCAGTTATAGGAAAGGGACTCTGAGGGTCCCCAAACATGTTCTTAGCCTGTGCAGGTGTGTGAGCCTGACCTCGAGACAGGCAGCCCATGGTGGTCCCTAAGTCCTTAGACTTTAGTTTTAAACTGAGTTAAATGTTTGCCTTTATTGGAGAAAAAGTGACAGCTTTACAGTACTCAGACTTCCTAGGCAAAAACATATGATTATCCCTATTTATTAAAGTCTTTTGTAATTCTTAGTATTTCTTAATATTATTATGGTACTATCCATCCACTAACATATATTCTCTTCTCTAATGTGCACAGCAACTCTGAGGTGGAAACTATAGCTATTCCACTAAAAGTTAATTTAACTTCCATCAGGACAATGATGTGGTCTCATCACTCCTGTATCCCAACACCCAGAACGGTGCCCAGTGAATAGAAGGTGCTGAATAATATTTATTAAAATGAATGGATGAGTTTTCATCTGTTACAGGCTTAGAGAGGTTCAACAGGGTGTTCAAGGCCTTACAGCAATCAGCAGAGTGGCACTTAACCCAGATCTAACAACCAAGCCCAGGTTCTTTCCCCTCTGCTATGTTTAGAGCGGTTATTTTAAAACGGTAGCTAACATTTATTGACAACGTTATTTCATGTGGTCTCCGTGTTTTGATTGCTACAGAAAATTGAATTCTATCTTTGAAGTTTTAATAAGGGATTGCTACTTACAAAAATGTTGTTGTATATTGGTCTCATATCCAGTCACTTTTATTAAAGTATTTACTTTATTTTATTCCAGATCTTATCATATCAAGCCAAGATACCAGAACAATGTTAGATAGCAATGGTAAAAGAACATATTCTTTCTTTTTTTTAAATCAAGAATGGTTTCAATGTTTCACAATTAAGTATGATGTTAGCTACTGATTCAACATTAATGATCACTGAGGGAACAATTATCAATGCTTAGTTTAACAGTCTTTATTATAATAGGTGTTGAGTTTTATTAAAGACCTTTTTCAGCACTTATTAAGATGATCCAGTTTTTCTTGTTCCACCTATTTATGTAACATGGGTCATTAACAGAAATGCTAATATTAAATTATAATTAAACCATACCTATACATTTCCTATACTACAGAACTCCATTAGCCAGCCCTTTAAATCACATATTCACACAAATATTCATGATTGAGATTGACAGTTTTTCATGTGCTTATCAGGAAACGACATTGAGGCTATGCTTAGTCTCCTGCCCGGGAATAATTAATCTCCTCCTAAAAGTTTAATAGAACCATACGGAATGATCAATTACACTGTATCTAAGAAAATGAAATACATGTAGCCACTAAAAATACGTTTAAAAAAGCAGGATAGAAATTTGATTATGTAGTAAGATCTCAATTATGTTAAAAAGCAAGAAAGGAGAAAAGATTGAGAGTTTTTAAAAGTTCCACATGGTGTTCTCTCTTTAGTGTGATCATGAAAAATGTGTTTCTAATATAATTTCAAAATCTCATAGATTGACTGTCTATTGTCTTTATAATCTAAGAAAGCTTTTAAAAGAAAACAATAAAACTTGTTTTAAATATATGGGAGGTAGAGAATAAAAAAAACTGTGCCTAGGAGGAGTCCGGTGGATAACTGGGTGAAAGCAGGAATTGTGAAGAAGAAAGAGATCATCTAGTTAAAAAGCAAAAGAAGTTAGCAGGTAGAATTGACAGTGTAATTCACAGGTAGAGTTTTTCTTGAATCTTGCCTTTCAGCTAATAGATGAGCTGCTCGAAAGAAAATCATAAAAGAAATATTTCTTATTTGACTCTCATATCTCTCTCCTCCTAAAACTAGTCTATCAAAATAAGATATTTAAAATAGTACCATAGGATGACAGAATTGAAGGAATTTAGAGATTACCTAAGTTAACCTTCATCTCACAGATGGGAAAACTAAACAAGGTACAAACAGATTAAGGAACACATATATCCAAGTTTATTAATGCCATTGCTGAAATGATGTTACCAAAATTTCCTGAATATGTATCTCCAAGTGGATGAGCATAACCATATAAGAGATGAAATCAAAGTACCTACTTACCATGCCACTGTAGGAATGACGTAGCAAAATGGCATGTCCATAGAGGAGGGTCCGATGACCACCACCCTGAGCAGTCTGCATTGAGAGGAGAAAGGAGCAAAAAGAGAAAAACACAAGAGTAAACTTAATTAAGAAAATAAAATACTCTTTCTCTCACAGAACTTTACATTTAGTAGGTGTGTTGGTTTGGATGTATTATGTCCCCCAAAACGCCATGTTCTTTGATGTAATCTTGTGTAGGTATTTAGTGTTGATTAGATTGTAATTCTTTTATTGAGCATTTCCAGGGAGATGCAACCCACCCAATTGTAGGTGATAACTCTGATTGGATAATTGCCATGGAGGTGTGGCCCTGCCCATTCAGCCTGGGCCTTGAGTAGCTTACTAGAGCACTATATAAGCTCAGACAGAGGAGCAAGCTTGCTACAGCCAAGAGGGACACTTTGAAGAATGCACAGGAGCTGACAGAGGAACATCCTGGGAGAAAGCCATTTTGAAACCAGAACTCTGGAAGAGACACCAGCCACGTGCCTTCCCAGCTAACAGAGGTTTTCTGGACGCCATTGGCCATCATCCAGTGAAGGTACCCGATTGCTGATGACTTACCTTGGACACCTTATTGGCCTTAAGACTGTAACTGTGTAACCAAATAAACCCCCTTTTATAAAAGCCAATCCATTTCTGGTGTTTTGCATAATGGGTAGCATTAGCAAACTAAAACAGTAGGAAAGAACTGAAATACAGCTGTCAAGGAAGTCTCTACTGTGTGGTTAGTGTCCGATCTAGGTCTTGAAGATCGAACTTGATTTTAGTAAATAGGGGAGTCACTTTTGATTTCTCTCTTTCCATCATGCATTCAGATGCCTATTCACTTCCTCATTAGTTCAAATCCTTAAGTCACCTGGGTAGAAGCAATAGCTCCCTAGCTAGCCTTCTTACCTCCATTCTCTCTTCCCATTATAAGCAAAGCCTTCCATAATGCTTTAAACCCAACTCCTTACCAGAGCCTGCAAGATTTGGCCTAACCTGGGCTTTCCTTTCCATCTGCATCTCATGTCCCTTCTCTTTACCCCATTCCAGCTATACTCTTCTTCTTTCAAGATCCAAGATGTATCTCAAATATGATTATTTTTCCTTCTAGAAACCTAACTGCCTTATCATCTTCCGCATCTCAACTTTAATGTCACTCTTCAGAAAGGCCTCCTGTGACCTCTAAGTTAGGTTGGAAACCAAATTTATTCTACTTTCAATTACTTTCTATCACAAACTTTGATGTCTACTTCGTAACAGTCATCTTAATATATAATGATTTATTTTTAGTTTACGGATCTATTTTTATATTGTGATTTCCTTTGGACAGGGAGCATGATATGTTATTCACCACTGTATCCCAAGGTGCCTAGCAAAATGCATGGCACATAGTAAGCACTAAATAAATACTTGTTTAATGAATGAGTCTTCCTAAGACAAAACTCATCATATCACTTCCAGGCTTTAAAACATTTCACACCTCCCAACTGCTTATAGGATAAGAATCTTATCTTCATCATATGAAACAGAGCCAGAGCAGTGATTCTCAAATTTTAGATGCCTAAGAATCACCTGCAGAGCATATTAAAACACAGATTCCTGGGCCCTACCCCTGAGATTCTGATGCAGTAGGTCTGGGGTTGTTTCAGAGAAATTTAATTTTAAAATCTCCCAGGTGATGTAGATGCTGCTGGTCCAAAGACAACACTGTGAGTGGTACAAACACAGAGGACATTTAGTCTTAAACATTTTGAGCTTTATCCCCTTAATCATCCTATGCTCTAAACACATCACAACACTTTCCCTTCCAAGAATATGCCGTCCTGCTTTCATGGAACATAATATTTGCTTTGTCTTGGAACATAATATTCCCTCCATCTGTACTCTTTTCTGCCTTATAAACTATTCATGTTTTAAATGCCAGTTAAAGGGTACTTCCTCTTTGATGCCATATCTGGTTCCCTCAAAATGAGCTACTCCTCCTGTGCTCCTACAGCCCTAGGTATACACTTATACTTTGGTCTCATCACTACGCTGCAGTTTCTTTTCTCTCCTAGACCAGAATATGAGCTCTTCAAGGACAGTGACCCTGCCTTGATTTATTGTTTCACCCCAGTCTGAGCACAAAGCCAGACAATAGTTAGCACTCAATAAATATTTATTCGATGAAAAAATGAATGGATGGGGGAGGGGGTCCATTTCACACTGAGGATTGGGGATTGAATCAAGTCCCCCACAAAAGGCAATGTTCAGGTCCCAACCCTGGTCCTGTGGGTAGGAACCCATATATAAATAGGACCTTTGAAGATGTTGTGAACTAAGGTGTGCCCCCACTGAAGGAGGGTGTGCCTTAGTCCAATATGGCTGAAGTCCCTATAAGCAAGGGAAATTGAAGCCACAGGAAGCAACCAGAAGATAGATGTCAACAGAACCTAGAGGAGAAAGGAGAAGACGTCACCATGTGTATTGCCATGTGACAGAAAAGCCAAGGAACCCCAAAGATCGCTGGCCAGCCAGAAGATACTGACCTGGGAGGAAGCAAGTCTTCCAGCCTCTGAAACCATGAGCCAACAGACTCCTGTCGTTAAGCCAACCCATTGTATGGTATATGTTTTAGCACTTAGGAAACTAAAATACTAAGTGAAGAGCACACGCTAAGGCATTATGCTACTGTAATCACAAAGTGTTTACAAAAAGGGGCATAATTGTATCATAGTGTTGGGTTGCAGAGAACAGTAACAAGAAAAATTTTATTCATCTCATTTTCTTTGGATTAGTTTGTTAAGAGCGCATCTTTTCATATCATTATTAATTTCCAAAACTATAATACCGAAAACCCAACGGTATTTAATACACTTGACAGTTACACCAAACTTTTTTTAATGAAGTACAGGACCTTGAATTTAACAAGAAGTGCTCCTTTTACTGTAAAAGTTTGCTTATGCATTTTATCTTTATGTGTGTGTTTAAATGTAAATTATGCCACAGTAACTTAATTTTGTAACTTAAAAGGTCAAGTCACTATTAACACAAAATGGAAATAATTTCTGTTGCATGGTCTCCAGTACTTTCCCTCTGATCTGGAATTTTAAATGATACTAGGGTAATTGGCTCTATTCAGAAAAAAATAAAATGTGTAATCTACACTCTTGGGCATGTTGGATAAGTTGTTCATTCAACATTATTCAGCCTTGGGTACATATGAGGTAAGCCAAGTTATTTGGTTAATTATGTTGATTTTCTTTCTAATTTGGCCTGATCATTGTTTTAATTTAATTCACCAAATATTTATGAACTTCCTCTGATGTGGGAACTACTGTAACTTTATGAGGATGGTTATACCACCTACCAGCTAGCCCCTTCTAGGAATCTGCCTTCGAGATTCTACAACAACCTACCTTAAGTGGACTGTGGGACTTCCCCAGAGTATTTCAATGAGAAAAAGGTTATTTATTTCTGTTAGCTGATTTATCACAAGCAAAAGCAACTCAGTACTCTGGAACAAGAGCTCAGTCTCTCCCTCTAAACCACCACCACCAAACCTGAAACTATAAGCATAGCGATATTACATAGTAAAATTTGAGAATCCAGCCAGGACCAACTAGATAAGCCTCAATAAAGCAACAGGGCAGCAAAGTTCAAGGTTAGCTTGTGTTTCAAGATAACACTTAGGGAAAAATAGTCTTGTATTTTAAACTTTACAAATAAAGTGTTCCACAGAATCTAAAACATTAGAAAAGTAAGTAGTGCTTTTAATTATACCAACTAAAAGGAAAATCAGAAGATTAAATCTTATGTATACAAATAAAGTTTCAGTTTGCATTAATGCCATCTATACTTTAAATAAGTTCAGCTAACTTTCCAAGAAAAATATTACATTAAAGAAACATTCCTTCCTATTCAATATTCAAAAAATAGTTATTAGTTTTCTACTGTATGAGAGGCAAAGGACAAGTTACTTAGTATATTATGCATAAACTCCCAGTCTGTTTTCGTCTGCCTTGCATGTGAGAGTTCTGAAAACTCCACTCATTCATTCAACAAAATATTTATTGACTTCCATTTTGTTGCCTTCAAAATATTTGCACATTAGCAGTAAATAAAGTGGAAGTTTTGGAACTACGTCTTTGTATTTCTTAACATCCCCAACTATATGATGGGTTATCAGGTCCTTATAGTAAAAGCACTACATGGAACTCTGCTCCCCTTCTCTAATTGGCTATGTTGATAGCAGCGTTGGTGAGTTGCCTGCAGCCCTTCTCCATCACCGTTCAGTAGAACCAGGAGACTGAAGCCAGCTAATCAACTGCAGTCTGCTATAGACAATTATGGTCTACATGTGGAGACACTTTTCTCTTAGGAAGTAAATTATAGTCTCTAAACTCACAAAAATCTAAATATTTCTGGCATAAGAACCAAGCATCATATAATAAAAGGTAAAATTTGACTTGTTGAAAATATCCATAAAATTTTTTTCAGTTTTGTTTATTTATGGGTTTGGTTTCACCAACCCTCAGATGACTACCAGGGTTAAAGCTGCACAATAGTGTAAAAGAAACTCATGAAATTTAAGTGGATAAAAACAGTCTGAGGACCTTCAAACAAAATCTAAACAACACTGTTCTACAAATGCTAAATTATCCTCACTTCAGATTTTCATGGATTAATGTAATAACAACTTAGTATCAAGCATGCCTAGATCTCCAGGATATTGCCAAAAATGTCCACTTAGAAAATGCATATTGTAGACTTTAGTGTAGACACGCTTACATCAACAATAATTTGGAATAATAGGCAGTCAAGAAGCATTTTTATGCATCTGTTATACTTTTCTGTGGGGAGACGGACCAACTGGGTCATTATAGCTACATTTAAAGTATGACTGTCAGATGCTTAAAATGTTTAACAGGGACCTAATACATAAAATCAGAACAGTAATTACTTAATGACTAATAATCACTAAAGAGGTTTATATACATACAAATTACTGGCTCTGTGCTTTTTAAATATATACTTGTAGTATATATTTGCTTATTTACCTGCCCTTTGTATTGCTGCTGATAAAGCCAATTAATCTGCTAACTATAAAAAATCTAAATAACTTAAGTTTTTCCATTTTCCTAATCATCTCTTCAGTTCAAAAATGCTATGTTAATCAATGTAAGACATTTCTTATAATTCTAGGCCCTTAATATGCAAGAACATTTTAAAATAAATCGGACTAAACAGGAGAACTTTCTATATCCTAGACAGCGATAAAATAACTTGCTATTTTAGAATAAAACAATAGAATCTTAAAAGGAGTTTCCTTCAAGCAATACTGCACTATGCCTCCAAAATTAAAAATGAAAGAAAACAAAAAGAAATTTGCATCAGAGTGCTTTTACTTTTATAGTGCTCAGATATTCCAGTAGAAAAGCTTTTTAAGTTCACCTTCAAAAATGAACAGTACTTGAGAAATAGAAAAATTAGTTGTGTCAGGAAGAAAAAACAGAAAGTTGTCTCTAGGCCTAATCGTTTCCAGCTCCTGAGAGTGACGTATAACTGTAAACGTGAACAGCACACAGGAAACAAGAGCAGTACACACACTGCTGAGCCTGGGATTTCAATCCACCACCTGCGGGTCCCCAGCAGCAGGAGACACCCAAGCAGCCCTGCCATTTTTAAGCAGTGAATTGAATAACAGGATCACAGTATGGTTATAATAATTAATGGGAAATTTTACTTCAGTGCAAAATAAATGTGCCTCAGAAAGCTAGCTGAGCACTGTCAAGATGGCCACTTGGTACCAAATGACTTACTTGTAATGGCATCTTGACCAAAAGTCTCCCAAGGGAACCAGTCTTATGACATTAGCAATCACTGTTTAGTGCCATCAAGCAGAAATTGGCTCCCTCAATGAGAAAGCATCTGTCTGGTTCTGAGAAGTCAAACGATATATTTCCTGGTAGGAACTCCAAAGCAAATCATGGTTGAAAGGTGAAAGCTAAATAAAATTCAGCATCATTTTCCTTTTAAGTGGCTTAAATTACAATAATTTCATGCATATGTCCTTCCCTTAATCAAATTCTAAACTTTCCAGATCATCCAATGCAGGTATGAAAATAAGCCACTGGCCTTCTGGCCTTGCAGTTAACAGAAATCACAGCCTAATTAAACTGTTTAGGCATACCATCTGGTTTTAACTGATTCTGCATCATCTTTCCAATTGCATTGGTTTTTATTTAAATCTGGTATCATGACAGAGCTTGAAATATTTGTTTCAGGCAATGATTCCATTCACTCTTTAAAGGGAAGTAGACATGGCATTGGACGGGGTGGAGATAGGGGTTAGGTGATAAAATGAGTAAACAGAGATTTAGCAAGACAGTTTTTGCTGACCTAATTTCATTACTTGTTAATATTTGCAAGGAGATGAAATATTTATACCTTATTGCTGCTTATATCATTTTCCCAACCCAAACCCTTGTTTCCTGATATGTTTATTGTGGTTAATGTCCAGTCCTCTCAATATAATTTTATTTTCTACTGAAAAATGATAGCTGGAGTTATTTGAAATTTTAGAACATGTTTTATTCCCCTGTTGATAGATGGCTCCAAGAGTCCTCTGTTCTGTCATCCCATCCAAACTGTCAAGTTCTTACAGTTGGCAAAGAGGTCTAGTTTATGGTATTCCACCATGTACCTCGTTCAGAGGTTCACAAAATATGAACAGACTTAACTAAGAAATGTAATAGATGGACCCAAGTAGCCTGCTTCCCCTTCTTCAAAACAACCTTTAAATCTAGATCTGGGGTTTCGATTTAACCCTTTCCAGAGTTTGTATCTATTGAAACAGCATTCTTTAGAAATTCTAAATATCAAGCCTTATTAACTAAAAACAACTAAATTTCTCTATATATTGTCTCACAGCTTTTAGAATAAAAAATTTAAATGTCATGAATGCTGCATGTATGTCCTGAAGTAACCCCATTCTTCTGTTCCTATCCTTCCCCAACATATTCTCGTCACTGGTATATCATGTATTGTACTCTTCTCTTTCTCTTGACTTCTTTTAAAACTTTTCTGGTTTTCTAATTTGATTGAGAAATGAAAACAGCTTGAATTATTTTCATATTATTTCTTCTGAAGTAAGTAAGTAGACAGTAGTTTCTTGGTGTCTCTTCTAAGTTCCCAGTGTGAGAATTTCCTATTGCATTCATACAAGAGTGTTTAAACACAATACAGCCAATATAATCCCAGAGTGAAACTCTAAAGAGAGAGCTATAAAATATCTGTTTTAATGGGAGAAAGTTCTAATGTTGACTGAAAAAAAAACTTAATGTGCTACACTATGACCAAAAGACGTGAAATATTGCTTGTTAAGTCATTAAATTTAAAGATGTGGTTTATTTATTTAATTTAAAAGTTTCAAAGTTTGATTTATTTTTTAAAACTTCAATATGTGATGAAAACTGCCATAGTTTTTAAAAAATAAAACAAGCAAGTATAACCAAGCTTAAAACCCACAAGGTATTACATTTACAGAGACGTTCCAGTGTCTTACCTTCATCATGAATTTCTGTGGGGGCATAAGGAAAAGAGAAAAAATGTTAAATATACATCATTTCAAAGACTTATTTTTATTAAAATATCTCATCTATAAAAGCTCCATTCCACTAAATGGAGCGATGTGAACAATAAACAAAAAACATTCACTGTGTTGTCATAACAAAAGCTTAATATCAACTACATGCTAGAGAAAAGCTGTAACAAGCAAAACTCTTTTTAAAATGTCTTTACAATAGTTCTTTTTACATGAAAACATGCTGCTCTACTTTTATGCGTGATTCAATTTACAACATATTTAAGCACTAAAAAAAGAGTATAATCTTAAATATATACTCTGAAAGTGCCTTAAAAGAAACTTCATTTAATTTTTTGCATAAAGTGCAGTGATACAAATATAACCCAATTAATTTTAGAAAAAATAGTGGATTAGAAATAGGTAAAGTAGATCATAAACTAATATGTTGCATTGAGTTGCTCACATTTCATGCAAAGTAACAGTAAGCAATTCCTTAGACACTATATATTGTGAGAGGTGAATTTCAAAGAAAAACAGAAACTTTTTTTTCCTTTCCTATAAAATGACAAGTCTCTTTTCATGATTTATACTGTAATACCTCTTTTCATCTACAAAGCACAATGTATATATATTTTTCCTTCATTTTCTCTAAATCCATAGTTTTCTTTGACTTTTTACTCCTATGATAAGTACGTATGTGAAAAAGAGCTAAGAAAGAAAAATGTCATATTTCTATATTTAGGGATAAATTTAGTTGTCAGGAGCATGTCTAAGTCCTACAGAGAAAAGATATGCATAAAAACATTAATTTTAAAGAAAAGAGCAAAGGAAAGTTTTCTGATATATGAAATATTGCAGCTATTTTTCTGAAATACCATATATGTGCATTACTCAATGGCAATTCTATTGAGACCACATTTTTTTGCATTTTCCAATATTATAATTTTGAGGGGAAATTGTAAAGAACATTCATTCTCACCTTAGAAAATATAGGTTATTTGGTTACATTTTGTAACTGATATTAAGGGTAAATCATATCAGGAAACTTATTTTCCAAGTTGAAACCCATCAAATCACATGACAGCTATCAAAAGTGAATTAAGTCCCTGTTCAGAATAAATACTTTTTAAGCCTTGGTTCAATGAAAGAAAAAATCCAAAATTTTGCTATGGAACATAGGTTTTTAGGTACTTTCTTGGTGAGACTTTTTTAAAATTGTGCTAGACTTTTGGAATTTTTCTTTGAAAAATGTTCTCAGCCTGATTTTGAAGTTTTCTAGGTTGAAATACTTTAAAACTGTAGAGGATAGAAAAAGGGTGGTCAATAGTTACTGAGATCTTCTGTTTGGAATTTCTAAGTTGTGCATGACCACAGGGGGAGCAAAGACACAGAGAGAATAATCTGAATATATGATAAAATAGAATGAATACAACAAGTTAGTAATTAGGGCAAAAATATCTCTTTATAGAAAGGGAAAGAATAACATATATAATAGAAACACGTTATTCTCAAAAGATAATCAAGAACAAGAAAGACCGTTTGTGGCACTGATGAAATCTTTTGTACAAATCATTTATTGGTCAATCTGGTTTAAGTGCTAGATATTACCAAAGTTCTACTTTATGAAATATCCCCCAAAAAAGGATCATTCAAGGTCAAAGAAAAAAGGAAAATATATTAAAACAAAAAGGATGAATGTGTTATCTTAACTTTAATTTAAACTGCTTAGTAATGATGAAAATCAACATGCAGACCAAGAATAATATCTACCACCACCATCACCACTCCCAAAAAAATCCTTTAAAAGTTGGTGACATGACAGAAGGGAGGAAAAAACTCAAACATAAAGATAAATATTGAAGAAAGTAGCCTCAACTTAGGTCTGGAGAATATTTCTCTTATGCTTATGATATTTTGATAACAGAACTGTTTATTCTACTTAAAAAAATTTAATTAGACAAGAGCTATAAGATACAGTAAGAGATGACCATAAGGACAATTATCATACCGCACATGGCATGGATTCTGGCAGTACTCTGTTAGGAGAATTTTTTGAATGATGATCAGTTTGCATAGAAATACAAAGGGAGGAAAGTTCTTGAAGGTGAAACTGCAGATGGCAGTAACTCATTGTCACAGGGTTAGTTTACTTCAGAACTGACAGGTCAGATGCAGCTCCAATGTGAGCAAGAGTTGGAGGCATAACTCCCCATTATGCTACATTAACTTGAAAACAAGGAAGATAAATGATTATCCTTATTTTATAATGCAAATATAGATGGTGCTGGGAGTCAAATGGATGACAAAAAGAAGCAGGATAGTCTTTGCTCTATGAGCATTTATCACTTAATCTAGTAGATCTAAAGACCTAAGATACTTTTGTAGCATTTGCAAACAATTATTAACAGAGAAACAATTCAAATAACAATACTTTTTTCTGAAAGTTGTGAACAAATATTGGCCGTCAAGAGAATGAATCATTTTGTTCAATCTGTTACTGTTTCAAAAATTTAAACAGGGATCCGGTGATGTAAAAAGGCTCCTCTACCGTAATTATGCCTTTCAGTTCAATCTTAAATTTTGTGAACTATTATATCAGTTTATTATTAAAGAACTTTTACTGAAATGTCTCCTCAACAGTTACATAAAGAATCATCAGCAAAGCAACAAAACAAACATTTGGGTGTGTGTGTGGGGGGGGGTGGGTGTCATTAAAAAGAATTATTAATCCAATAACCTCATAAATTAGGGTAATTTAGGCTGAGGAGTCCTTCTGGCATTAGGTTCTATTAAGGGAGTGAAATGTTCTACTCTGCACACAATATATCCATCTAACTTAAGCTTCTTTTGTCATCTCTTTTGTCCTTGTATTGAGATTTTGGGATTCTTCAGAATGCTCCATCTTGTAAGCTCTCTTTTTTGAGTGAGAAGCTATCTAGTAAACTTCATTATGTTCAGAAAAGGAAAGTTATTTCACCACCACAGACTTGGGTTTGGTGGAGGGTGTTTTTAGTTAATGACACTCCCAACAAGTCTTAGGAGACAGAAGAAATTCTAAGATGAAAAATTCCAAGTTCCAAACATATATCAACATTATCTAATAGAATATATGGATACATATTTGTGGACAACCTCAACTACTGCTCTTATGATGAAAATATCTCATGTAACTGCTTAATTCTCTATGGCTTAGACCCCTGAAAATATCCAAGAATGCACTGATAGACAGACATGCTAACTGTAGGCCCATAATGCAACACAAAGAGGTTCTACATTCAGCCCATGAAAGACCAATTATATAGATAGCAATACAATCCACAGCAAAGCTCTTGCTTCACTCATGTTAATGACCATCACTGACATCTAGTTGCTCGTGCACTCTAGCATGTTTAAAAATAATTCACTATATTCTTTTAGGCATATTGGTAGCAACTATTATCCTTCTCAGTTTATCTACAATTCTGTACAGAGTTTTTAAATGGGCTGTCTTTTTTTGGGGGTATAACAGACTTGACATATATATGTATACAATTATCTACTTCTTCATTAGAATGGTAAAGGAAAATAAATGATTCTGATAAGCTACTATAAATCGTAATATTTTATCTGACATGTTTAGAAATCACTGAGCTGCATAGAGGCATAAAATATGAAACAGAAGAAGTATCTAAGTCCACCTTCTTTTACCAGCTTGTCTCAAGGGAGATTTCCCTAAATAAAAAAAGAAATCAGATTGATCTCTAATAGAGGATAGGCATATAACAACACTGACCAGAGGACATATATAGAATAATGACCTGAAGACATATAAACCCCACCCTTGCTCAAATTACCACCTGCATAGAAAATATCATCTATATCCGTATATAAATGATTTTCTATATGTTTTTCAACCATTTCAAACATGAATGAAGCCTGACAATATGAAAGCATCTCAAGCACTTTCACATAATTTTAGTGGAAATATTATCATTTCTTAAACCTACTGTTGATTTAGGAACATTTGAAATGGGTTTGTATTTTAACAATTAAAACAGCATCAACATATTTGGAGAAAAAGAAAGTACTGGTACAAGGCAGCTTCAGACTATAAACAATGCATCATATAAAACAATTTCACAATCTTTTCTATTTCTTTATTACCCCCACCTCCACCCATGGCCTGCAATCCCAGGTCTCCATGTTGGAAATCAATGCTATAGATAAGGGGAGGACTGGAGTTGGCATAAAGGAAAATAACAATCACTTTTTTAATCCATGTCCCAGAAATGTTATTTCCTTTTGAAAGGTGACGAGCACTGTTAGGTCACTCAATGGGCTTATGAGTAAGCAGGCACACAGGTGATCAAAGATAGACTAATGGAGGAAGGAAAAAGGTGGTGGTGGTGGTGGAGAGAAAGAGAGAGAGAGAGAGAGATTCAGTTTTGATGAAGTTATTCAGAATTATACTTAATTATACTATCAGAAAACTTTCATCAGGCTTCTATAGGTCTTAATCTGTGGCTATTAAATGTATTCTGTAGACAAGGAAGTATAACAGGGTACTAAAATAGGAAACCTGTCTCAGAACAAAAGAGTGGCAAGTATCACCATATTCCAAGCACATGGTTATACCAACTGAGCAGGAATGGCAAAGTGAGTGGCTGGAAATCGGCTTGCTGTACTTAGCTGACCACCCACCTCTGATCTATCAGAAGAGGTCAAAAGGAGAGAGATGGTTTCTTAGAGCAAGGTATCAGTAGGCTCTACATCCTATGTCCTCCCCAAGGTCCTCTTCCCCTCAATTCCAGTGAGAGTGGCAGCAGGGAGATTACTGTCCCCAGGAGTAAACAAACCAGACAAAATAGACCCATATCGAACAACGACCAGAGATAGAGAGGCAAGCAGCTGGCCCAGCAGGGCCTGACCACAGAGTGTAGGTCTACAACTAGAAGCGACTGCACTGCCACCAAGCAAATAGGGGCCATACCAGATAACATCCATCTGGGATTGCCTAAGATGCCACCAAGATGGCCACCTAGAAAGGCCTGGAGATCTCAGCACACAGAGACAATGAGAGGTGATGCATTTGGCTACAGAAGAGAACTCTCAGTTTCTGATGATAGGAGTTCTTTCACAGAAACCTCCAAGTACCCATGAGAGAAAGTCAACTTTAAACATCTGGCAAGCCTGCTGAATGGCACTATGATCAAAGGCCCTTCCTGCCAACTTTTCACTCATCCCTCCTTCCCACTGTACCCCCGAGAGGGTCAGGTGCTCCAGGCAATGAATTGGGGTGTGAGTAAGTCAGAAGAGGAAGTGAGAAGCTTCCCATACCCCCATTCCCTCTCAGCCTTCCCCCCGCCTCCCCAGGAGCTGCCTGAGCTGAAGGAGAGGAGATAACCCGAATTAAACTCAGAGTTTTGCCTATTATGGAGGATTGGCCATTTTAATTATCGAAATGAGACCTTTGTAACTTAAAATGACTGTGGGCTGTTTCATCATCTGAATAAGACATGAAAGGTCCTGAGATCCATCCCAGATTTAGCCCAAGGCCCAGAGAAGAAGCAGCCCCATAGAGCAGTTTTCACCCCAAGGTAGAGGGGGCAGGGGGTTAAGTTGTATTCTATTGCCCTTTGAGGTACCTGTTACAGAAGAATTTCAAACTTCATAACAGCAAAAGCATAAGATTTGAACTCTACAGGTTTCTGAGAAAGAAATAATTCAAATTTAAAATTTACTGACATATAAATATAATGATCATCAGTTTTCTAAAATAAATTCAGTGGAATCTTTTATTTATATAATATTTAAATGAACATATATTTCAGCATCAATGTGTTTTATCATTACTATAGAAATAATACTTAATACAAGAAAAGGCTAGTCCTCATTCTAATCCTATACCCAAGGAGATAATGACCCATGAATAACCTACATAAGGCTATAAAACTACTCATTGGTAAAGCTAACCCTCATATTTTCAGCTCTGTGGTATTTCTATTGCTTTCTCAGAACTAGAAAGCAATCTCTACTATAAAGATTTACAAATAAACTTTTAAAATAAACTTTGAGATGAGAAAACATGGACATGAGAAAACATGAGAGGAAAAAAGCAACACAGTGAAGCAAATCAAAAGTAACCAAGTGCACAGAGGAACAAACAGAAATACTTACAGACAATTGTAAAATGGTGATTTTATTCATTTATGTGTTCTATCTATTCTATTCCAAAAGAAATGAAGCAGCTTGAGTGGTTGATTCAAGAAATACCCATCTGTGTATGGCACAGAAATACTGTCATGGAAGTGAAGGGAAGCAAAGATGAAGCAAAGGTGGAGAACTTCTTTTGAAATAGCTGATAAGAGAAAAACAGAGGTGGCATCCATGTTCTTAGAAAGAAACAGGTTTCCATTTTTAAGGGAACAAAAATGTAAAGCATGGTTCAGAATCTTATCTGCAGGCACCAAGGAGGATATGGAATTTCTAAAAGCGATACCTAAAATGAGTAAAATGAGAAGTAGCTTAGTTATGAAGGGAGCGTCAATGAATTTAATGGTACTTTGAAATACAATATAGAAACAGTAGTTCTCAAAAGTCAATATGGATGCCATCTTCATGGAAATGGTACATCTAAAAATAAAAGATTTTTTGAAAATAAAGGCTGAATTAAGTGAAAAAGAGAAGACCCATAAAAAGCCAGATGACTATGCAGTTGTTTGGGAAACTATTGAAAGGGACCTGAAAGACTACCGAAAAGATAACAAAAATCTCAAAATACTGCATCATGAAAATTGGACCCCGAATCAGGAAAAATAATGAGGAAAAAATGAAGCCATCAGCTAAGCTGATCTTAAATGATTCACCATATTAAGTCAGCAAGGCAAATGAAAAAATCATACAACAATGAAAAAATGTCACTATTCTGCATTCTTGGGGGGAAAAAGCACAGTAAGGAGGGACATGAGTGTTGGTTAGAATCTAATTTCATTCATAAACAAGGGGTTTTAAAAAAATGAAAGGAATCTTAGCTTTCATACTGCACAATTTGTGGCAATGTTGGTCCCAGTACTTAGACTCTAGATCCTACAACTGCACTGCTTTCACATGACACTGTCCACATTATGGCTGCATTAATCTATAATACATGGAAAAATATAAGGACTAAAAGTGAGATTTTAAGATTAAACAGTCAAGGCTTATTGGCAAAGATACACAGAATTAATAATACAAGCCGTTCTGTTGGCCAGAAGCATATTATAATTACAAAGCCAATTATGTAAGGACTACATGGCTCTGGGTACGGAGAGTATTTCAACATACCCCATTTCAGATGAGGCAAAACCGGAAACTTAAAAGGTTCTAATTAGACACCTGTTAATGGATGTGTTCATTACAAGATAGCCGTTATTTTGAACACTAATTGTACAAGCCACACTAGGAAGCAAAATAAAAAGATTAAAGGCAACAGCAAGCATGCACTTGTTTAGATCACAGTTTCTTTGTAAATACATGAAAACACATACCCATTTTTCCAAATCAACTTGCTGTAAAAAGAAAAAGCCAAAATAAATAAATAAATAGCTAATAGCATTTCAATCGCTTTCATTTAAACATTTTGAAATGTGATCCCTGCACCAAAATCTACTTCTGATTCTAAAGGATAAAGCTCAGAATTCACGCTTTCAATTAACAACATTTAATCTTCCCAAACAAACAAAAAGCTCTCAATTAATTTAGTAATCTAAACTTCAAAAGACATTAGGCTGGAAAAGCACCAGGTAACTGAAATAATGACAATCCAATGATTTCAAAAGTAAAGGCGACCATTTACCTAATTCTCAACTTAATGTGTCTCCTGAGTTAGGGACACTATTCTCCTGCTCTAAGTATCTATTTAATGTCAATTTAGAGATATAGCCATCTAACTATACTTCAATCCTGACATTAAAAGTAAAAATTATCTTATCTATCTATCATTACATAAAAGTTCACAATATAAAAGGCAGGCCTTGCCAAATAATTTTGAAATTAGAATCAAATTATTTTTAATTGTCTTAATTAATGAATGTATATTAGTCTCATAATCATTATGTGACTCTTTAAAAAAAAATAAATGAGAGTAATTATATCCACAGTGTAAAAAGAACCAACAAATTAAAAGCCAGATGTCAAGAGAGACTTAAATAAACTTCTACAATGTCCAAGAATTCCTAGCAGATCAATAAGAATAAAAAAATTCAACAAGAGGCATATTCAGTCCCAAAGTTAGGTTTCCATAAACTCCTTCTATAAAATGTATGATAATTGAGGTTTGCTTTAGACTCTTCAAGCATTTAACTTGATTTGCAACATTTTTCCGAAGAAAAATAATCAGGTAAGAAGATAATGCTAATTAGTAGGAAAGCTTGGGCTAGAGCTAAGAATCTCCCCACCCCTAAGTATCAAGCTCCTGGCAGGCAATGAGCATATGTTATATAGACTGATTATTTTTAAGATGTTATAAAATGGTTAGCAATATATAGCCTAAATATAAAGGTGGAATTGTTTTGAAACTCTGGTGAAAATCCAATAGGTGAGTTATAACAGAATATTTTAGTTTCTTGAGTAATTTCTTTAGTCACTAGAAAAACATGCAGTCGTTTAAGAAAGGATGCTTTACTGAAACAGAAAAGCCTGGTTTTCAGTAGACATTTTTCAAGAAATTTGGCTGTTATATAAAGTCTGAGTTCTCACTTTAAACATTAACCTAATAGAGGGTTGAATCCATTTCTTCTGAACATGGGACAAAGAGAAGCAACTTTATAGTCATGCCCAGTACAGTGCAGCCATCATTCACATTTTTACCCCCCAAAAAACAAATTCTTACATGTATTCTCTTCCAAGAAAAACAATTCAAAGACGTGTGAAATGTTTTTGTTTTAATGTTTATCAAGAAAACAGTATCTACCATACATTTAGTGGTTTCAATGATTATCAAAGACATTATATTATGCCATCAACATGTTCATGTCTAAATGTTAAACATTCACAGAAAGGCATGCATGCATACATGCACACTCATATTGGTGCAAAGGTAAACTGCTGGGAGATTTTTTTTCCAGAAGAAAGAGAACTTGTTCTCAAGAACCACAGTTAAAAGTATTATAAAAGAAGTACAACACATTTTTTAATGATTTATATTACAAAAGTAAAATAGTTTTAAAATTAAAATTTTGAAGATGAACGTCCACTGACCAACTAATACACATTTTAGAATTTGGCATATTTCTAATATCCATAGAAATATGCATACTTCTACAGGGCTGCTCTGCTCTGCACCCCTTTTGAAGGAGAGCAAAGCAATAGGCACCAACCAGAAAACGGTGTCCTCAGTAGCTGAAGTTTGTGGCAATATCATGTCAGACACGATAGCCAAACACCCAAAGAAAGGCTTGGCAACAGCGTATGTAGGACATCACTTCTCAGCTAAACATACAAGACAAGACAAATGTCCACAGAGCTGAAAGACTGAGGAAAGGGCAACAAAGTTGTAATTATGCATAAGCAATGCAGAGTTATTTCATGACACGTCTCTTATAAATGTTAATGAGAATCACTTAATTAAGTACCTGCAAACAATGAAGAGGAGAATGATTTATACAGAGTTTAAATCAAGAAGAGAAATATAAAACTTGTAACAAATTAACCTGTTTTAGAATTACTATACAATTACCGCATTCATAAAGTGTATAAGACAAAAGAATAAATTTCTAATAATTTATTAGCCAAGAATGAGGAATTTTTGAAAAACATATTGACTCCATTAATTTAGAGAAAAGAAATATTTTTAATATATGTAGGAAATTTTATTAAAATATTTTATTGTGTTAAAACTGAGAAAAGGGACCACCTCCTTTGCAAAGAAAAAAATTTCCACTAAAGGAAACAAAATAGTCATTTAAATACCAACTTGATTCAACAGAAAAGACATGAAGATACAATACACAAAGGAATTAACTCTAAATTATATCATTATATGAAAGGTGAAAGTCATATGCCATCTCTCTTTGTGTTAATATTTTAATTAATACATTTAGGTCACAAATACTTGAATCTATAAAAATGTTTTCACTGATCCTTCCAAATTGCTTAACTTTGTTTTACTATGTAAGTTGGAAATTCTATTATTAAATCTATATGCCATATATCAACTACTTCCTATATGCCAGGCTTTGAGCTAAACACTTACATGTAATCTTATTGTCTGCATTTTATATAAGATGAAATAAAGTACATATAAAGGTTTATGGATCTTCTACAAAGCTAAAATATCACATAGCTACTGAAAAATGGAGCTGGAACTTGAACTTGGGTCTCTGACTTCAAAGTCCCACCCCCTAAACTATCTCTATATACACCAAATCCAACATCACTTCCTTCTTTTTTCAAAATCCTAATCTGCATTTAATTTGGAATTGCTTGACAGCCTATATCTTAGGACAGGTACCACCTAAAGAATGTGTTAAGAAGAACGTAACATTAAGAAAAGAGAATAGTGAAATGCACCTAGATATTCTTACAGAAATAGAAAAAAACTATAATTTACTTTCAGTGGTTCAAACAATATGCCTGTTTTTTTTTAGAACAGAAACATTTCTGGATAACTGCATTAAAACAATAAGACATCCATAATAAGTTTAAAGTTTCTAATACTATTCCAATATTGAGCATGACACAAGAAAAGTAATTAAAATATTTGATGCATGCCTATACCCCATTATCCTATTGTTAAACTTTTTAAAAAAATTAGAGAAAAGTGAAAAACAAAATACTACTCAATCCCATAAATAATTCTCCACATGTTGTTTATTATTAAGATTGGTAAAAAACTTTAAAATTTCGCACACTTGCTCCAGGAATCAAAATATAATGAATTCATTTAGATTTTTTAAAAGTGAAATTATGATGCAAAAGGGACACATTTTTATTGAATATAACATATAGAGAAAAATGAATAAATCATAAGTGTATGGATTGGTAAAATTTTACTCAGTAAACAAACTGGTGTCATCAACACCCAGATCTAGAAAAAACAAGCAATACCTACAACCCAGAGCCTGCCCTCTTGCCCTCCCCATATGTAACCATTATTCTATCACCATGGATTAGTTTTGCCTTTTTGATTTTGGAAAGATAGCATAGGATTCTTTTGTATCTTTCTTTTGTAGCTGACTCTGGCTTTATGAGGTTCATCATGTCATTGTTTATAGTAGCAGTTCATTCATTTTCATTGCTTATAATATTATACTGTCCCGAGTATAACTATTTATCCTTTTAGCTGCTGATTAACCTTTGGGTTGTTTCCAGTTTGGGGCTATTACAAATAATGTTGCAATGACCATTCTTATACACCTCTTTTAATGAAGACATGAATATATTTCTATTTGGTGTATACCAAGAGTGGAATTACTGGGTTATAGATTTATGATTGGTTAGCTATAGTAGACACTGCAAAACAGTTTTCCAAAGTAGTTGTATCACTCTCATCTGCAAGGGATGAGTTTCAATTCTTCCACATGACTACTAGTACTTGGTATTACTTGTCTTTTTAAATTTAACTACTCTGGTGAATGTGTAGCACTATTATTTGTGGCTTTAATCTGCATTTCTCTGATGACTACTAAGATGAAGTATCTTTATATATGTTTTTCAGACATTTGAATATCTACTATCATAAAGTATTTGTTCAAGTATTTTACTCTTTTTTTTCTTGTAGGTGTTCTATTTTTTTTTCTATTGATTTGTAAGACTTCTTTATATTTTCCAAGTATTGGGCTTTTTGGCAGATATTTTGGGAAGAAAATTTATATTTTCCAAGTATTGGGCTTTTTGGCAGATAGTACATATTGACAGAAGAGACAAAGACTGGGAGTAGATATTTGTCAATACGTAACTTTGATGAACAGAAGCTCTTAATTGTAATACAATTGATCAGATTTTTCCTTTATGGTTGGTGCCTTTTATCATGAAGAGATTCTCCTACATTACTTTCTAGAAAAATTATTATTTTACCTGTCACCTGAGAGTTACAAACCATTTGGTATTTATTTATTTATTTATTTATTTTTTGTATATGGTGGTAGGAAGAGATTAAGATTCTATCCCCACCCACCCCACTCCACTGCCCAGAGAGCCATGCGACTGACCCAGCACAAATTATTAAAAACACAATCCTTTCCTACCGCACTGCATTTCCACCTATATCATAAATCAACTTACTAATGTATGGATCTATTTTTGAACTCTATTCTGTGTCCATGGCCTATTTGCCTATCCCTGTGCTAATATCTTACTATCATAATTATTGTAACACTAAAATAAGTCCTGATATCTGGTAGTCAAAGTCCCCAGTAGTGACCAGTCCTACAAGACTTTAGTTCCAAATACTGGTCCTCTTCATTTCCTATAATGATTAGAATTTTCATACACACACATGCACCAACACACAACCTGCTGGAATTTTGATTGAGATTGCATTGATCTACACATCGATTGGAGAGAACTGGTATCTTTATTATACTAAGTCTTCCAAAAGGTGAATACGGTATATTTGTCATATTTTGATCATCTTTAATTTCTCTCAAAAAGGATTTTCAATGGTATGTCTAAAGGTTTTCATATCTTTCATTAGAAATGTTCCTAGGTATATGTTTTCTGATACCATTATTAGTTAAGTCATTTACAATTCTTATTTTCTAGTTGTGTGTTGCTAATACATAAAAACATAACTGAATAATTTATATTAAAGAGCAATGACTTTGCTAATTCACTTTGTAAAATCTAATAGGGCCCACTTTTACCACCTTTATTCAGCATTGTACTTTTGAAAGCATTCAAGATTTCAACTGTTTTCCACTTTATAGAGAGTTTCTACCAGATTAAGAAAGTTTCCTTACATTACTAATTTGAAAGTTTTAAAACAAATAGGTGTTTAATTTTATAAACCGTTTCTATGGCATCTATTAAAATAATTATATAAATTTTCTCCTTTTCTCCTATTATGGTGAATTATATTAATTGGTTTTTGAATTTTAGATTGAATGTAATATCCATTTTATATATAACTGGATTTAATTTGTTAATATTTTAGGGCAGGATTTCTGCATCTCTATTCCTGAGAGATACTAGTCTGTAACTTTTTCTTACATTGTATTTGTCATGTTTTAGGATCAGGGTTATGCTGGCCTCATAAAATGAGTTGGGAAGTGCTCTTAGAGAGTTTAAGACTGGTATTACTGCTTCCTTAATTATTTAGCAAAATGGATCAGTGAGTCACCTGGGCCTGGATTTCTTTGTGGTAACACTTTTAATTATCAATTCAATTTCTTTATATGTGTAAGCCAGTTGATAATTTCTACTTCCTGTGTGAGTGGTGATAAAAAACTATACTTTTCTAGAAATGTGGCCATTCCTCTAAATTTTCTTTCACTGAAATAAAGTTACTCACAATATTCTCCTCTACAGCCCTTCTTCTTTTCTAATCTATTCATTTAGAGCTAAAAATTTCCCTCAAAGAAGTTTTAATTGTATTTACAAGTTTGGATATGGCTCTTCCATTATCATTCAATTCAAAATATTTCATAATTTTCCACTGCAATTAACTCTTTCTCATACTTATGGATTTCCTATTAATTTCTGGCCTAACTATACCATAAAGAATACATGCTTTAATGATTTCAAAGTATTGAAACTTGTTTATATTTGCTCCACAACCAATTTTGATAAATGCTCCATCAGCACTTGAAACAAAAGTGTATCATCAGCATTGGGTGACATTCTATAGGTGTCAGTATCATACTGTCTATATTTTCTACATCTTCACTGACCTATTTGTCTAATTATTCTATCAGTTACTGAGAGAGATGTGGTCTTCCACTCTAGTGGTAGAACAGTCTGTTTCTCATAATTTTGTCTATATTTGTTTTCATAAATTTGAAAGCTATATCATTAGAGTTGAACAAATTCCCTTTCATTATAATGAAATGACCATCTTTATTTCTAAAAATGCTTCTTGCCTTAAATTCTTTTCCGAATATTAATATAGCTATATCAACTTTCATTGATTAGCATCTGTATGAACAAGTTTTGGCTATAATACAGACAAGGCACAGTGCATATAGTTGTTTAGTCAGGACAGACAATCCTTGAATTATTTAGTCCATTTACATTTAGTTGTATTATTGAAATTTGAGTTTCTAATACTATCTTACAGTTTGTATCCTATTTGTCTCATAGGTTCTTTTGCAATACCTCTATTGAGATATAATTCATATACCATAAAGTTCATCTGTTTAAAATGCAAAATTAAATGGTATTTAAAATGCTTAATTCAATGGAATTAAAAAATTTGCAGAATTGTTCAACTATACAATAATCTAATTTTAACAATTTTAGTCCCATATGTTATTTACTTTTTCTCTCCTGTCTTCCTACTTTTACAAATGTCAATTATGTTTATTACTTTGATTATATTTTTAATATTATTATTTTCTCTAGAAAGTTGTTAGCTATACCTTCTTTCATTATTCTCTTAATTAGCACCCTAGAGATTGCATATGCACACACAGCACTGTATAATCTAATACCAGTTAATAACTTAACCACTTTCCAGAAAAAACTAGTACCTTAGAACACTTTCTAACAATCTTCACTCTCCTATCTTTCATTTTATTATCATGCATTTTAATTGCACAATTTTTAAAGTCCAGCAAGACTTCGTATTGAAGACCTTTGTCCCCTCCCCTCCCTACTATTTTCAAGGTTTTCTTTCCTCCCAAAGTTTTTTTTCTTTTTTCTGTTTTTTGGCAGCTTTACAGTGACATGACAAGGTATGATTTTCCATTTATTTACCTTACTTAGGATTGGTAATGCTAATTGAAACTGTGAATTAATATCTTTCATTAATGTTGAAAAATTATGCACCATTAGATTCAAACACGGCTTTTGTTCCAGTCTGTACTCCAATCACTTGTATTTTGGGCATTTTTTTAACACATCTAATATGCTTCTTAATTTTTCTTCTATACTTTTCATATTCTTTTATATGTGTCAATCCACTTAAGGGCTGAGCAGACTGAAGGCTGGGTTTCAGACTTAGTAAGACTCAGCCTACTGCTGTTTCTCCTCTCCTAATGTGTACAATATCTAGGGGTCCCAAATGAGAGCCTGGAGTTATTATCAGGGCCCCCACTCCTTGACAAATACTGAAATACAATGTGTGCCTCCCCAGGACAAAAATTCAATATCACAAGACATTATTAATATTGTATTAATATTGTTCTATAGAACCAGTATTCACATAAATTTGGTCACATTAAGAATAATGCTCTGTTTAGCTTTTCAGCCAGTTTTTGCTATGCTCCTTAGTTTGCTACTCTGCAAAGCTTAAGAACAGAAAAATGCCTTGAAGGGGAAAACCTTCGAGAGCACAAGCCTTATTTCTCTGTGCCTCCTTTTCCTTCATTACCTTGTACACTCAAGTTCTGACTTTTTTGGCAGGCCCAAACCAGAATTTTTGTCTCACCAGCCACCTGAGATTGCAGAAGTCTCTGCAGGCTCCCATGCCTCAATCTCTACACAGCTTAATACTCAAGAAAATGTCCCAAAGGGGACAAAATGTTAGGTCAACCTCAATGAGCTTCTTGGCATTGGAGTCTTGGCCCCTGAAAGTCCTGAATACCTCAGAAGTCTCTAATTTCTTCAAACAGATATCTTTTTAAATTTAATCCCACTTTCCTAGTTCTTGCTCTCAGCTGGTATATTGGTCTACTACAAGCTAGAAGTGGAACTACTGAATTTTTTTCTCTAATTTTTTTCAAACAAGGTCTGACCCAAATAATAAAGGATTCAAAACAGATTAAAATGACTTTCTTTTTGGCCTACATAATTCATTCCTAGGTAATTTTAAAGTATAAAATACAAAGTACTAAATGAGGACAAGTAGACGTGGAGCTACTGTTGGGAAAATTATAATTGAAAAAAGTTATGTCTCCATAGTACAATAATGATTGTGATCTGTATTTTAAACTACATGAGACTCCAAAGCCTTTCTTGTCATCAGTTTTTTTTTGGGGGGGGGGGGGCAACACCAACTTAATTAGGCAAATTAAGTTATAAGGTAAGTCCAGTAATTCACTGCATTATATTTTAACCCAGTTTCCTGGCCTTATTCTCGTGTTGGATTAATCAGACAGAATCTCATATTTTTTAGATGTGCCAAACAATGAAACAGACTTAAACAATATATTATAATTTTCAATCTCACAAACTAACACATGCACAACTTAATTCAAGGAAAGTGTTTAAAATTTTTACTTTAAAGTTTTAAGATTTTTCTTTTAAAACTAAAACTAGGTAAGAGAGAACTAAAATCTACTGCTTCCTAAATTATTCCTATTTTAGAACAGGAGCAGTTCCTGTGATACTATTTAAATGCTTTCTGAATTTGTCCAAATTCTCAAGAGCATATGTTCTCCTTCTAACTCAAAATTACCAATACCTCCTTTCTCTTAGCATAGAATATGTTAAAATGCTTCTTGCATAAACTTTAATGTTAACAAATTCAAATGGATAGCTGCTAAGTAACTAACATAGTACCTCTCGTCCATATATGCTAGTTATCAGAATTACTAAATCCAATTAAATACTAAAAGTAATGTCATTTGGAAGAATAAATAGGCAAGGAGGGTATGAACAATTTGTGGAGGAAAAAGGCAATGAGGTGGAACAAGCCCTATTAAGATATTAAAACATTTTCTAAAACACAGTGATTAAGTCAGTGTTGTTTGAGCACAATAGGCAGAACTGTGTTAACAAAATATTTAACTTTAGAGTAACACATTTTAACACATCTTAAAAATGTGTATGAGTTCAATATATGATTTTAAAAAGTATAATAAATAAGAAAGGGAATCATCAGTCAATTACTGATGAGACTACTGCTTAGCCACTGAGATAAAATACATTTAAATTCTAAACATAGACAATACCTCTAAATAAATACTGGTTGGATCTACTATGAAAAATAAGCTCCACAGAATAAACTCCAGATCTTTTTACTATGAAAAAGTGTTGGGCACAAAAAGGGATATAGTATTTTTTAAAACATTCTAAAATAAAGAAAGTGTATATAAAGCATACCTAATAATTATTACATAATATCAAATGAGACAAAGAATAAACAAAATTTTAAAACAAGTCACATGGGAATCCATGAGTAGAATACTACTTCTGACTAGGATGATCACGAAGGTGTTAAGGAATACACATTCTCAAAACAGGTACAGAGAAGGATGGGCTCAGATTTGGAAAGACTGAGAATTCTAGCATGAGAATTTGGTGTGGCAAGAATAATAGCTGGGTGAAATGGAGCATATGCAAAGAGTGAGTCCAGTTTGGATAGAGCATGGATAGTATGAAAAGACAACTAAAGCTTTCAACCCTTCATAAGAACTGAGGTCACATGACAACAACTAAATTCAGAATAATCTAATCAGAGGACAGTAGTACAAGTGTTATAGACAAGTAAAAAGCCTTGAAAGCAGATTTAATCCAAGCAACACCTTGACAATCCTTGACAAGATACCATGAGAGTGATACATTTGCAGGCTGAATATACCCAGCCACAGATATTTCTACCTAACCAATGCCTGAACAGAGTTTTGAGAGAATTAAAAACTCCTTATGGGCAAATTGGATACAAATTCTACCAAATTTAAATACATATGTAATTAATAGCTTCCACATAAAATCCATTCAAGAAATACAGAGGATATAGCCCATGAATAAATAAATGATATAATTAAATATCCTACATATAATAGTCATATATACTGACACTTCTATTCAGTAAGCTATTAGAAACAAAAAAGAAAACAAGCCAAAACAAAAAGCCTTCAGGCCATGGGTTTTTGAGCTCAAAAACCAACAATGCTTTGACACACCATGGCCTGGAGCGTTTTTATTCCTTCACTCAATAATTATTGAGTGCTTATATTTTTGAAGGAAACAGGCCATTTATGTCCTGTCCTGAACCACATCAAGCTCCCCATACTTTCTCACCATTCACTCTACACAGAGTCTAGCATATAGTTACTAATTAGACAACCACAGAGTGAACAACTGCAATTAAGTCCATCTTATAAGATGCAATTAAGTCCATCTTATGAAATTAACAGCCCTTACCAGTTTCTCTTGATGTGTCTGCTATTATTTGCCTTTCATTTATCTCTATTTTGGACTATCTGTTCATAGTGGTATGTTAGATTTGGGATACTTTCTCTCTTGTCAGATAATACAATGCTTTCAACATGTTCCTCTGGTCTCACATAAGGCTCACATTCTCCAGAACTATAGAACTCAGTACATATAATACTAGGGCCATTCTTTGTGCTCTTGCACACAGAGTACAGCTCTCTGCATTCTGTTAATGACCAAAGAACAGTTCTAAGGTTGCTTGTTCCAGTAAAGAACGCTACCACAATTCTGTGTGGTCTTAGGGCTAATGACTTTGTTTATATATATGTATAGGAACCACATAAATATAATCTGCCTGCACTGCCAGAACTGCCCTTATGCAAACTGTCAGAATGTTCCATCTGGTCTCTGTAAACCTCAAATTCTGTAGATCCCACACTAGTCTTTTGTCATTAAACTTGCTTTGTCTCATACTCTGAGAGTTGTGACAGAAAGCTATAATTTTCTGGGTTTAATAGTATCCCCCCAAAATTCATGTCCAACTAGAACCTGTGAAAATGACCCTATTTGGAAACAGGGCCTTTGAAGATGTAATTGGTCTAGTTTGAGGTCGTACTGGGTTAGGGTGGGAAATTTAGACACAGACACAAAGACAGAGATACACACACACAGGGAGAAGGCCATGTGAGGACGGAGCCAAGGACTGGAGACAGGCTGCCACAAGCTAAAGAACACCAAGGACTGCCAGCAACCCCAGAGGCAAGGAGAGAGGATGGAACAGTTCCTTCCTTAGACTCCTGAGAGGGAACATGGCCCCGCTGACATCTTGATTTCAGACTCCTAGCCTCCAGAACTGAAAGACATTAAAACTGTGCTGTTTTAAGACACCAGTTCAAGATAATTTGTTATGGTAGCCCTAAGAAACTAATACATATAGCTTCTCAGAGCATTTGACTCAAGTCAAAGGAGTTGTTTGGCCTCCTTTACAAGATCTTCACATCTCTGAAATTACATGCACAATTTTGTACACAGGCATTTATGTAATTTTTATGTTTTCTTGGGGAGAGATGAGTTACATTTCATCAGATTCACAAAGATATCCATAAGTAGGAATGACAATATAATTTATCATCCAAATTGGGAGTCTTTGGACAGTAAAAGTGGGGACTAATAGTAATCAAGCTCAGTCAACAAGCGTAAACCTGGACTCTGCCAGGAAAACAAGGATGGATGGATGGATGGATGGTGATTTTCTCATTTTCCCCTACAAAAGCATTACTTTTTTTCCATAATACAAAGATAAGGTGAAAAAGAGCAGCACTCTACCGGCAAAAGCTGTGCCTCGTGTTCAAAACCACTACAATAGTAGCAGAAATGTAATTTTTAGCAGCTTTTTTTCTTTGATTTTTGGTCTATGGTATATAAATTCTATTTTGCTATCCCTCCAGTAAGCAAATATTTACTGAATATCTAATATGAAGCATGCACTGTTCTAGATGCTCATGATATAGTAAGTGAACACAATAGACAAAAGAGTCCTGCCCTCATCAAGTTCACACTCTAATAGGGAAAGGCGGTCAATACACCAGAAGTACATAATATGTCAGAAGATAAGTGCTTGGGAAAAAAATAAAGTAAGGTTAAGAAGGAGTGCTAGTTTATCTGGCAGGAGGAATGGAAGGGGTGCCATTTAATAAAGGGTGGTACAGAAAGGAAGTATTCCACCAAATCAGACTAAAATGTTTTAAGAAAATAGATTTAGAACTTTAAATGAATAAAAATTAGTGGGTGGTTGACTCAATAGTTTATTAATATCTTTAAATCACTGGTAAATCCAGAAATAGTTTAGCACAAAAATTAGCCATTTGATTAATTTGCTATAAAACATTAACACATGAAAATATTTTTCTATTATAAACAAAACAGAAATATGAGGATGCTTCATTTGCTACCAAATATTAATACAAGAAAAATATTTTTCTATCATAAATGCACAAAAAATTTTGAGGAAGATGTCCAAATTAAATGACAGTAATCAAATAAAATAAACTATACATTCAAGATTCATAATCCAAAACAGTGCATAATTGTGCCATTGTGATTAAATTACATGCAAATTGAATTGACCACCTTATTAAGTTTGATGCTAGAGCCTCTGGAGTTCACAGATACCACATTTTTCAAATATATAGCAATATGTAGCATCCTTAGATTCTGAGTAGAAGGTAGTCTTTCTACAGACAGAAGGTCAGTAAAACCAAAAAGTATCTAAAATAGAAGCTGGCTATCTCAACATAGACAAATTTTCACATTCACATAAATAAAAGACACACAGTTGTTATTTAGTGAATATTTTTAACTATAAAACCCTTCAGGAGATAATCACATTCATGTGTAAATCTCTACACTGACTTCATAGATGAAGGGCAGGTAAATACATATGTTTATGTACTAGTGCCTTGAGACAAGATAGTAGATTCATTAAATTTTTGTCATTATAGTTCCGTCCCAAGGCAATATTTATGCTTTAGAAGGGATGTTCCTGAACAGGAATATAAACAGCCTACCCTTTGGGGAAAATAATGGTAGGTGCTAATAGATTTTGGGAATTGCAGTTTTAGCTATAAATAGCTTATAACATCATACTGTCTATAGCATGAACAGAATAATTGATTAAGCTTTTCACAGTTATCACCTGCTAGGGACATTAGCCATTTACGGTATGATGTGCACATCTGGATCTGAGAGAGCAGTGTTGGGTCAGTAATGAGCAGATCTCTCCTCTGTGCTCTCTTGGAACCTATTTACTATCAAAGCATGTTTCACCCTGCAGTATTATTTGTTTACCTCTCCTCACTAATAAATTATTGAACCTCTCAAGAGCATTCTTTTCCACCTCTGTATCACAAGCAAGTTAACATATCTTCATGGAATGAAAGCTACATGAGCCAGTGGGGTGGAATTCCAGGATGGAAACACCTGAGCACAGACAGGCCTTTCTTTTCCTAAAAAGGGATTTAACTTGCTGGCTGTAGTTTGACCCTAATTTGGTGTTAGTTTGGAAACCTGGAGGAACCCAAATGTAAATAAATATTTCCCATTAAGCCATAAGATGTTTGCTAAGCATGTGTTTGCTATGTATTGTAGTGGACAGTGTTAAGACCTATTCAACATTCATTTTACATATACAACCTCTTCCTTCTTCCAATAAGAATCTATTTTTTAGAGGTATACCTTCCTCTCCCCCTCCCCATATTGGAACCGAGTTATGCTGGCCCCTTTTCCTCATTTGCCAGTGAATAATTTAGGCATGCATGTGACTATGGGCCATGAGGGATAATCTATCAGGAGGATCTGGGAAAGATTCTCTAGTCTCAAAAAAGGAGAGAGTCAGCTCGTTTTACTACCTGTGATGCTGAATTTGCATATAATTCCAGAAACCGCTTCTGCAACATTATAATCATGAAGGAAGCTAACCTAACAACCAAGCAAATACACAGAGGACAGACTAAAGAGAACAACAGGAAACCTAAGCCAGAGCCCTGGTCAACTAAACCTGGATCCTCTCTTCCATTGGACATATTGGTACTTATTTTTAAGCTACTTAAGTCAAGGTTTTTTTTATGTGCAGTGGAAATCACCCTAATTGATAAATATTTAATACCCATTTTTTTCTAATTTTGTTACTTGTCTTTTACTGTATTTGTGGTGTCTTTTATAGCTGCATATTTTAAGTACTATGTAGTCAAATTTTTCAATCATCTTTTTCATGATATCTGACTTTGGAAGCATGTTTAGAAAAGCCTTCCTTAGTCCCAGATTTTTAGACCATGACCTAGTTAATATCCTCAAACAATTTTAGGATAATATTTTACATCAATGATTTCTGTACCAGTTATTTTCTATGATATTTCATGCCAGGGAAACTCAGATATCATTTACATTTAATTTCATTTACAAAAGTACAATCTACTAAATTAAGGGTTAGAGATAACTAAAGAGGAAAGAAAAGATTTCCTTATACATTTTTTAAAAATAGTAAGTCCAATCTGATTTTTTTTCCAAATGGTGTGTGTCAGTGAATAATCCATCCTTCCTCCATGCTTCTGAAGTGGCTGCTTTATCTATTACAGTCCATATTCTGTTTCTGGGCTCATTATTCTATTCCATATTTGTCTACTCCTGCCTCAAACCCATGGTTTAATTACTATAGCTTCATAACATAGCTTGATATACAGTTGAGAGGTCTCTGTTTGAGTCAAAACTAACCAGTTGTTAAAGAAATACACATGTAAACCATCAGACTAAGCATCCAGCACAGCCAGTGCCCAGACCTTGGTTTCCAATACCAGCCTCCAATAAAAGGAACTAGGATTCCTTGGAAAAATGGCTGATTTTAGGACTTGGGCAAGAATATAGCAGAAGAGCCTGGTGTATCTTGTAGGGTCAGAATGTAAAGAAATACTAAAAGCAAAAGGTGAGCACATGTCAAAGGGCCACAGTGACCAATCTAAAAATGCTCCCAATAGCCAAAGCTGGAACAATTTGAGCAACAAAATAAATAACACAGTATAGGAATATAACCTAAAGTTTAAAATAAATTCCTATGGGTCTATACTGATATACATAAATGCCTGAATAAATAAGTGGGAAAAAGAGATAAATGCCCCATAGAGAAGAATTTCCAGTAATTTATGTGGATCCCTCCCTTGAGGTGGTTGTGTTTAACTTAATTTTTTGCTAGTAAGTAGTTTGCCTGCCAACTGAGAAACTTACTTTCAATAACATGAAGTTCACAATTCATATTATATGAAGAACAAGCAAAATTTGTCAGTGAGAGAGAGCAAAGGGAAAGCAAATGGAAAAAAAAAACACAAAACATTAATATAAAACTCAATCATGCCCTCCCCCCACCTTACATGGGACCTGACTCCCAGGGGTGCAAATCTCCCTGGAAACACAGGATATGACTCCCAGGGATGAATCTGGACCTGGCATGGTGGATTGAGAACATCTTCTTGACTGAAAGGGGGATGCAAAATGAAACGAAATAAAGTTTCACTGGCTGAGAGATTTCAAATGGAGTCCAGAGGTCACTCTGGCGGACATTCTTACACACTACATAGATAAAACTTTTTAGGTTTTAATGTATTGGAATAGCTAGAAGTAAATATCTGAAACTATCAAAATCCAACCCAGTAGCCTTGACTCTGGATGACGACTGTCTAACAATGTAGCTTACAAGGGGTGACAGTGTGATTGTGAAAACCTTGTGGATTGCACTCCCTTTATCCAGAGTAGGGATGGATAAGTAGAAAAATGGGGACAAAAACTAAATGAAAAATAGGGTGGGATGGGGGGGATGATTTGGGTATTCTTTTACACTTTTATTTTTTATTTTTATTGTTTCTTTCTGGCATAAGAAAAATGTTCAAAAATAGATTGGGGTGATGAATGCACAACTATATGATGGTACTGTGAACAGCTGATTGTACACCATGGATGATTGTATGGTATGTGAATATATCTCAATAAAACCAAATTTAATTATAAAAAAAACAAACTCAACCATGGCTGAAGCAACATTAAATTTTCTAATTTTTGATCCCTGGTCTGTCTCCCCAAGGGCTTGAACAAATACGTTTTTTACATGTAGTGGCACTGGAAAGATATAAAAATACTAAAACAACGAAGATAGAAATAATAATATCCACTTTTTAGAACTACCATAAATTCTGAAAACTCAGAAAACTCTTCAAAGTTATTTAAATGTAAAATGTGTGTCCATCTATGAATTAGCATGTCCACAGGACACACTGAAGTTAGTACTGATTGTTTTGCAGGAACATCAGGCTCATGTCAAACCAAGCTACACTCTTCAGTCCTTATTCAACTAGACTTCTCTGCTTTTCATTTGATCTTGTTAGCAACATCTTACTTGAACCTCTGTACTTCCATGGTGTTGTTGGGTGAATAATGCCCACCCAAACATCCACATCTGAATCCCTGGAACCTGTGAACACGTTACCTGTTGCTGCATTGCTGGCTTTGAAGATAGGAGAGGGGACTGCAAGCAAAGGAATGCAGGCTACAAAAGGCAAGGGACACATCCTTGCCAACATTTTGATTTTAGCCCAGTGAGACTAATTTTAGACTTATGATCCCCATAATTGTAAAATAATAAGTTTGTGTTGTTTAAAACCACCAAATTTGTGGCAATTTGTTACAAGAGACATAGGAAACTTAATATACATGACTTCTGTAACTCTATTCTTTCCAGGTTCTCCCTGTACCTCTCTGGCTGTATCTTCTCAGAGTTTTCCATGGATCTTCAGCCTCCTCTGCCCACTGCTTTAATATTGATATACCCTAGGCGCTTCCACCATTCTTTTCTTATTACATGGAGATCTCATAATACAGTGCTTAAAAGCATAGATATTGGACATGGATTCATAGCTACTTACTAGTTATGAAATCTTTCCAGATGTAGTTTTCAGTCCTAGAAATTCCATTCGGTTCCTCAGAATTAATTATTTTTTTTTTTATGTATTGAAATTTGGAATCCTTTCATTCATTGTAAGCATACTTTCCTTTATCGCATTGAGCATAGTATAATAGCTGCTTTAAATCCTCATCTGCTAGGATCATGTCAGGTTGTTCTTGGTTCATTGTCTTTTCTCTTGAGACTGGGTCACATTTTTATGCTTCTTTGTATGATGAGCAATTTTGGATTGTATCCTATGCTGCTGTAATGTTGAGACTTTGGACTTTGTTCGATGCCTCCGAAGAATGTTGATGTCTTTGTTTTAACAGGCAATTAACTTGGTTGGATCCAAACTGTAAACTCAGTCTTTTGGGCAGCAGTGCTAATCTCAGTTCAATTTTCTCCATAGTTGTGGAAATTGATGTCTGCCCCACATACACATGGTTCAAGGGTCAGCCAGAGAATTGGCAGTTTATACAAAGAACTTGAGCCTCCCATTTTCTTGCTTTCTCCTGTAGAGGATTACACCCGCCCCTTCCAAAAGACCTGAACGCTCCTCAGGAAGACTAGGTTTTAGTCACCCCATGGGCCTCAATTCAGTCCACCCTTATGCTAAAAGCCTTAAAACTGGAGAACTCACATTGTATCAATACCATCTTCCATGTCTGTCTCCTCTCCAGAATCTGCCCCTGCTTTTGTTTACTCTATGGTGGCTTCAGGTTGTGAGGTGTTTGCTTGCTTGCTTGCTGTTTGTTTTGTTTTTAATACTTAGTTCAGTTTTTTTCAGCAGAAGGGTCAGATCTGGTAGGTACTGCCCCAGCCATATTAAAAACAGAAATAATAGTAATGACAATACTGTACATATAGTGTTTTTTCTGTGTTAGGAACTGTTCTAAACACAACACTTACATTAACCTATTTAATTCTCACAATAACCCTATGGTGGAGATACTATTATTACCCCACTTATAAATAAGAAAACTTAGGCACAGAAAGGTTAAGTAACTTGCTTAAGTCACCAGGAATAGAACTCAGGAAGAATGCTGCAGAATTCATGTTCTTACATACTATGAGTACAGCACAGATCTTTCTGAATTTTATCTTTTTCTCTTTTATTTCTCTAAAATGATCTTAAATGCACTGTCTGAAACTGCTGTTTCTTGATGCTTCTTGAACAATCGTCAGAGCATAACCTTTAAAAAGGCAGGGGTTTTATTGGAAGAACACACAAATTTATTGATCTACTACATTCTACAACTCCATTTTTCACAGAAACTGGACATGTCTGAATTTGATATATATCTCTATTATTAAGTCATAGTATTTTGCAACTTTAATTAGAAGATATAATTTAGAAATACAAAATATTCATAAGGCTTCATATAAAATAATAAATCATTTTAGTAACCTGAAAACAATTATATTAAAAATATTTTTGGGCATGTAATGTATTGTCATAGACGGTACTGTTTTCTATTATTGTAATTCTAAAGAGTAGGATAATGAGATCAAACTGTTCCTTGGGAAAAAAACTGACATGGTTTTCAGAACAGTTTTAAAATTACTTCTACTCATCTTAAAAATGATTCTAGACAATTGTATAAAAATGTAGCTTATGAGGGGTGACAATGGGATTGGGAAAGCCATAAGGACCACACTCCACTTTGTCTAGTTTATGGATGGATGAGTAGAAAAATAGGGGAAGGAAACAAACAAACAGACAAAGGTACCCAGTGTTCTTTTTTACTTCAATTGCTCTTTTTCACTTTAATTATTATTCTTATTATTTTTGTGTGTGTGCTAATGAAGGTGTCAGGGATTGATTTAGGTGATGAATGTACAACTATGTAATGGTACTGTGAACAATCAAATGTACGATTTGTTTTGTATGACTGCGTGGTATGTGAATATATCTCAATAAAACGAAGATAAAAAAAATAATAGAGGGAGCATAAGGGGTATGTGGTGTTTTGGTGGTTTTTGTTTTTTGGTTGCTTTTTTTTTTTGAGTAATGAAAATGTTCTAAAGTTGTTTGTGATGATGAATGCACAACTAGGTGATGATACTGTGAACCACTAATTGTACACTTGGATGGATTCTATGGTATGTGAATATATCTCAATAAAACTGCTTTAAAAAAAATAAAAATGATTCTAAACAGTCCAAAGAAAATTCAAAGGAATCACAAGTTCCATATATCCAACTCCTTGAACATCCTAACACTATACTTAAATACAATTCTATAATAGCAAAATTGCACTATTCTGGTTTTTCCATGCCTGCATTAGATTGTGAACTCTTTGATGACAAAAATCACTTTCTATTCATCTTTCTCTTCACAGACCTATAAAGTACATCTTTTAAGTGCTCAAAATGTTTGCATTAAGTTAATAAACCATCAGAATTGAATGATTTTATTAAGAAGAAATACTATTTATAATGTTACATTCTGAATGTCATTTAAGTCCCAGTAAGCTATCAATTATCAACAATACTGAGGAAAAATACATGGCATAAATATAATTCATCGAATGCTACAAACCACAATCACCTAAATTATAAATTTGAAACTACTTCCCCACAAAAAAGCAGGACATAACGGGAAAATATTGGTTAATTTTAATTTTGTTTCTTTCCTGGTTCAAACCACAATACTCAAACAACAAAGCAACTAATAGTCAAGTGACCACAAGCCAAAGTCAAAGGGAACAGGTTCTACATTTCTACCAGGAACAACTAAATGAAAAGGCTCAATTCTATATTTTAAAAATAAACTCTCTAAAATAAAATATGCAAATAAAGTCATTTATTACAATTATGGCATTTTAAAAAAGCAACGTATTTTCATTAAGTGGTGGTTTAATTATTATCTAAAATAGCAATTCAATAAATTTCATGGACTCCAAAACCACAACTCTACTATACCATGTTCCTTCTCTCATGATATCTGTGCTACCAAACGTAGAATCCTAAAATTAAACCAGGCATTAAAAAATAACATCGTATGGGGAAAAGTGTTCATCAATTTTTTTTCTCTGAATTAACTAAGACATAATCTAATAAATAACTCAAAGCATAAGATCACCTAAATCATTAAACTTTATTAGCCACAGCACACACAGAAATAAACAAATGCCATCATTGACTCTGTAATTTTATATAAATGGGTCATCATTACAAACTCCATATGACAGAATTGGTTGGGATCTTGGAAGGGGGGAAATGGACCAGCCAAGATCCCAGAGACAAAACCTGCCAAGGCCAGAGAAAAGGCACTCAGGACTAGTACCATGACCAATCAAAGTGGAATACAGGTGTCAGGAAAAGAATAAGTAAAACAACAGCAATAGCATAATAATAGCTGCTGTTAAATATATGCTGATATTGTGCTAAATATCCTACATACATCATCTTTCAATAATTACTAAAACCCTATGATAAAGACTTACCTTCCCCAAAGCTGCAGAACTAGTATTCTCAGGCAGTTCTCTAAGCCTACAAAGCTCCTTCCCTTAACCCAATGCTATATAACCAGTATGAAAAATAGATCCAAAGAGCGAGAAGAAATACACGGAGGTGAATTCCAAAGTACACAAGTTACCCAGAACCACAACATACAGGAGGAGGACAGAAGGAAAAACAAAGGCGAGGATGTATACATACAGAACCCTAGACAAAATTCTGCCAAAGAGATGGGCACTGCTCCAGCAGTCGTTTTCTCCTTATGGTTTTACAGGAGGGCCTCTACCCTCCCTCTGGGTCTTAAAGGCTCTGAGGGAAACCATGAAGATAAAGATAAAGAGAGCCTGCCCAATTTACTACCAATATGTTTTGAAGAATTAAATATACACATATATATATCAGATATAGATTACTGACTTATCACATATGTTATTTAATAGGTAATTTAGAAAATTCCTTTAAATAAAATCCTTTAGAATGCTCTCTGTGCCACACACACAAAAAAAAGTTATTTTACTAATAATTGAATCTCCACAGATTCAAAAAACTTCATAACTCAGCTAATGTTTCTTCTTCTTATAAGTCTTCCATTTGTTATCAGTAATTTTCAGGATTTCATTTGTCACCAAAGGGTGTTGGGAATTTCCTGTTAGATTTTCTTCAGCTTTAAGAAAACCATGTATTTATACAGTGGGGCCCAAGAACATAAGCAGAGTGATACTTAACCATTAAAAAACACATTGTTCCAAACGGAAAACTTTCCCTTATCCTCTTCAAGTGAGTTTGTTTTGATATGTGCATATGACAGCATTTGGGGCATTGAATGGTATCGGTATTATTCAATTTATTCAACATAAAGAATTAGCAAAATTATTAAAAATAACAAGACAGTGTAAAGAAAGCCGATTATCAAAGAGTGGGGAAACAGGTGATATGCAAGGTTCATTTTGATAACCTGCTAATTTGTAAGAAAAGAAATGATTTCATGAAAATTAGATTACCCAGCCATCACATCTTATCCTACGAAAAGCAGATCTTTCTTTAAGCATATCTGCTACATGTAACATTATGTTAGAGATGACAATTTACTTGACCAAGGGATTCACCATGAGATTATATAATGAATTCAAGGAGACCGTAGGAACAGAGGCATCTACAAAATATGGACACTGCGGAGTCCAAAATACCTGATTCCTACAGGTGCTGGCAGCATCCACTGATAGCACATAATCACATTATGTTTACTGAAAACACTAGACGGGCCAATGCCAACACGGCAGCACTTCAAGCAGTTCTGTACAATCGCATCGGAGATACTGGCTTCATCCTAACCATAGCATGATTCCTGTTCCACTCTAACTCATGGGAACTCCAACAAATCTTTATACTCAACCTGACTGAAAACACCCTCCCCCTCCTAGGCCTGCTCCTAAGCAGCAACAGGAAAATCTGCCCAATTCGGCCTGCACCCTTGACTACCTTCAGCCATAGAAGGGCTACCCCAGTATCTGCGCTACTGCACTCCAGCACTATAGTAGTAGCAGGCATCTTCCTACTCGTACGATTTTATCCCCTCCTACAAAATAACAACCTAATCCTCATTAGCCAGTAGTCACTAGTACGACAATAATGGTTGTTAAAATACTGGTTAATAATCATTGCCCCAAGGTCCCAGAGTGCTCCATATCCTTGACCATTTCAGGGGTCCTCTAGGATTGCACCCAAATTGCACAGACCACTCCAAAATCCATAAACACAGTACAGCTCTCCAGGACCTTTCCTCTAGCAAAATGTCTGGGATGCAGTCTGATTAATTAGTGCCCATAACAAAACTAATTGTTAAATATTTGAGCATCACTGTTAGATATAATCAAAACTGCCTGGGAAATTAAAAGAGAATCTTTGTTTTGCACAAAAGATAATAACATCTAAACTATCTTGAGAATCATTTCTTCATAAAGTTATTAGTAGCTAAAAGTGAAATGCAGCTCAAAGAAATATATTTCTTTCCTGCAGCAGATTTTTCTTAAATGATATTCTCTAATTAATGTCATAAGGTAGCTATCCTGAGCTTCACAAATGATATTCCCCACACATCACATAAATCACGACTTTATCTCTAATAGAGACTTTCAAAATGGATAACAACATAAAAAGTTTGGAGTGGGGCAAGATGGTGGCATAGAGAGGGGTAGAATTTGGTTAGTCCTCTAGAGCAACTAGTAAATAGCCAGAAACAACTAGTAAATAGTCTGGAACAACTTTTGGGGACATCTATGACGAGACACACATCACAAACCAGTCTGAAATGTGTGGAACAGCTGAGCTCACAGCACAGAACTGTAAGTAAAGCTCCCCAAACTGTGGAGCTGGCGCCCCTCCCCTACTGGCATGGCAGGCTGAGTTGGAACACTTCCCTGTGGAAAAAAGAAGCAGTCTACTAGGAGCAAGGAAAGGTAACTCAATCAAGCTCCAACTGCACTTGTAATTACAAATTTTGTCTACTGAATACAAGCTACAAGCACAGACAAATGAGGAGCAAGCAGGAAAGGAAACCTGAAGTCTCATCCGGCAGAGAGGAGGCAGGGCTGACAGAAAAAAATAATAAATAAATAAATAAAAGCAGAGGCTTTTGGAGCCAGCTGAGCTCAGAATATTGGAAAAGGGCTGTGTCCCAACAAAAGGGGCACAAAGAACCAGGTACCAACTATGGTCAACCAGCAAAACTGGGGGGCAGGAGACTGGCCCTGAAAAGGGGATTTCTTTCTTTTTCCTTTTTATTATCTCATTCCAAGTAGCTCATTAGAGAAAGCCTCAACTGTCATTTTCAACTGTCAGAGCTGATCCAGGCAAGGGTAGAGTTAAAAGAGTCAAAGAGACAAAGGAAGAAGTCAAGTATAGGGGATTATACCCTAAAGGGCATAACTTCCCTAAGGGGGAGGGGAGACCCAGCTCAAGTAGCTGCACTCCCTCAGAGAATTCAGACCCCAGGGCCTGGGGGGAAAAAAAACAAAACCAGAAACAACTTAAGCTTGGCTTCTGACACCCTTGGCCTCTGGCTGGGACAGGGTCCACTGAGAATTAAAGGTACCACACTTCTTTACAGCAGTGGGAAGCTATGGGCTGACAAGCCCCACCTGCTGGTCAGGATAGGAAAAGCACAGAGTCCAGAGTCCCCATAGAAAGGTCTGAAAATCTGCTGGGGCTCATCCTCAGGGAAACTGATACTGATAATGCTTTCCTCCTGAGAACTGGGACCATCTGGTCTGGGAAAATCTGATTGGGGTAATCAAGGAAACCAGATGCCTAGACAATAAAAAATTGTAAGTCATACTAGGAAAAAGGAAGCTATGGCCCAGTCAGAGAAACAAAACTTACACTTCAAATGAGATACAAGAGTTGAAACAACTAACTGAAGATGTTCAAACCAATCTTCTAAATCAAATCAAGGAGCTGAAGGAAAATGTGGCAAAAGAGATGAAGGATATAAAGAAGACACTGGGTGACCATAAAGAAGAATCTGTAAGCTTGTAAAAACAAATGGAAGAACTTATGGGAATGAAAAGCACAACAGAAAAGATGAAAAACATAATGGAGACATACAACAGCAGTTTTGAAGAGGCAGAAGAAAGAATTCATGAACTGGAGGACAAGACATCTGAAATCCTACACACAAAAGAACAGATAGGGAAAAGAATGGAAAAATACTAGCAGGGTCTCAGGGAATTGAAGGACAACATGAAGTGCATGGATATACATGCAATGGGTGTCCTAGAAAGAGAAGAGAAGGGAAAAGGGGCACAAACAATAATGGAGGAAATAATGACTGAAAATTTCCCATCTCTTAAGAAAGACATAAAATTTCAGATCCAAGAAGTGCAGTGTACCCCAAAGGGAACAGATCCAAATAGACCTACTCCAAGACAATAATCAGATTACTAAATGTGAAAGACGGAGGGAATTCTGAAAGCAGCAAGAGAAAAGTGATCCATCACAAAAAGAGAAGCTTGATAAGACTATGTGCAGATTTCTCACCAGAAACCATGGAGGAGAGAAGGCAGTGGTATGATATATTTAAGATGCTGAAAGAGAAAAACTGCCAACCAAGAATCCTATATCCAATAAAACTGTTCTTCAAAAATGAGGGAGACTATAAAATATTTTCAGACAAACAGACACTGATAGAGTTTGTCAGCAAGATGTCTGCTCTACAATAAATACTAAAGGGAACACACAGGAGATAGGAAAAGACAGGAGAGAGAGGTTCAGATAAGAGTGTAGAAATGAAGACTATCAGTAAGGCCAAAGACAGAGGGAGACAAAAATAAAAATAAAATAAGATATGGCATATAAAACTGAAAAGACAAAGTGGTAGACAGCAGACATTACATTGAGGGAAATTAGCCAGAAACAAAAGGAAAAATATTGTACAGTCTCACTAATATGAACTAACATTAATGAGCAAAGCTTGAAAATTAAAGTTGAGAACACAGGTTATCAGGAGATAGAAAGGGGGTAGAGATCAGGCATCTGATAGTGAAGGAGTACAGACTGTACAGATCCAGAAATAGATACCACAATAATGTGTGATGGCAGCACAATACTGTAAGTACTTTGAACAAAGATGAGTATGAGTACGGTTGAAAAAGGAAGACTAGGGGCTTATATGATACCAGAAAGAAAGAAAGAGGATAAAGACTGGGATTGTATAACTTAGTGAAACCTAGAGTGGTCAATGATGGTGACTAAGTGTACTAACGTAAGACTGTTTTTACATGAGGCAGAACAAATAAATGTCAACATTGCAAAGAGTTGAAAACTGATGTATAGAGGAAGAAATACAATCAATGCAAACTAGAGTGTATAGTTAACAGTAACACTGTAATATGCTAACATTAATTGTAACAAAGGCTATATACTAAAGTTAAATGTCTATAACAAGGGGATATAAGGGAATGGTATGGGATTCTTGGTGGTGGTGGTGGTGGTGTATGACCTTTTCATTGTATTATATTTTTTCTCTTCTACCTTTTTTTTATTCTACATTTTTTCTTTTTCCTCTTCCTCTTTCATTGCAGAAGAAATGGAAATGTCCTCACATAGGTTGTGCTGATAAATGCGTAACTATGTGATTATACCAGGAATCACTGATTATTTACTTAGGATGGTGTTCTAGTTTGCTAATGCTGCAGAATGCAAAACACCAGAGATGGATAGGCTTTTATAAAACGGGGGTTTATTTCGCTACACAGTTACAGTCTTAAGGCCACAAAGCGTCCAAGGTAATACACCAGCAATCGGGTACCTTCACTGGAGGATGGCCAATGGCCTCCGGAAAACCTCTGCTAGCTAGGAAGGCAGCCAGCGTCCGCTCCAAGGCTCTGGCCTCAAAACAGCTTTCTCCCAGGACGTTCCTCTCCAGCAAGCTTGCTCCTCCTCAAAATGCCACTCACAGCTGCACTAAGTTCCATCTCTTTGAGTTAGCTCATTTATATGGCTCCACTGATCAAGGCCCACTCTGAATGGGTGGGGCCACGCCTCCATGGAAACATCCCATCAGTTATCATCTACAGTTGAGTGGGGCGCATCTCCATGCAAACAACCTCATCCAGACGTTCCAACTTAATCCCCACTATTACGTCTGCCCCACAAGATTGCATCAAAGAATATGGCTTTTTCTGGGGGACATAATACATTCAGACTGGCACAGATGGATTTATGGTATATGACTAAAACTGTTTAAAAAATAAACAGAGGGATACAAGTGCTGGAGAAAACGTGGACTGTGGACAGAGGGATGTATCTATTCACGGTTGGTTGGTAAGTATAATAACGCAGCTCATATGGAGGGCAGTGTGGTGGTTCCACAGGAATCTTAAATACGGAGTTGCCATATGGTCCTGTAGCCCTGTTATTGGTTGTATGCTTAGAGGAACTGAGAGCAGGCACACGAGTAGACATTTGCACACTGGTGTTTGTGTTGGCAGTATTCACAATTTTCAATAGTTGGAGGTGGCCTAAGGGTACATTGACTGATAGGAATGGTGAACTGTGGTGTATAATACAACGGAATATTGAGCAGCAGCAAGAAGGAATAAGGTTTTGAGGTATGAAAGAAAATGAATAGAACTTGAGGACCACAGGTTGAGTAAAACAAGCCAGAAATGAAAAGACAAACATTATAACACCTAACTAATATGGATTAACAATAATGTGCAAACTCTGGAAATTGAATCTGGCAGCATAGGTTATTAGGGGAAGGTTTCTGTAAAGGTTCCTAGATCGTAAGGTCTCACAGCAGTCACATCTATTCATGAGTTATAACAGTTATTTCTAAATTCTGAGATTCTGAGCTGTTTGTGTGTCACCTGGTTGGTTCCTGGAGCTTCAGGCGGGGCACATGGGACTCGGAGCCAGAGTTCAGCAGCTGTGAGTGTTGGCATTGCCCTAGGCAGCTACTGTTAAAGAGGCTGAAAAGGAGATCAGACTTTGATTGGAGATAAGAACTAAATGTACTTGGTTGAGTTTGGGGTAGACCAGACTAAAGGGTAGAGGATGATATTAACTGTGTTTTAAAACTTCAGCTTCCGTATGAGACCAAAAGAAGAAATGTCTCTTTGGTGCAAAATCTGTATTTTTTGTAGCACACTGTGTAAGTTAACTTGAATGGTCAGTTTATTCCAACACCTTAATTACAGGAACCTTGAATAGGGGGTGAGATCTGGTTGGTTTGTACATGTTAGTGTGAGTCCCTGATACATCCCAGAGTAATTTGGGCAGAGAATAAAAAGTATTTGCAAAGCCCCCTTGAGGGACTGAGGAAAAATGTGGAAATTTTAAACTTCCCCATCTGCGGAATTCCTGATATTTTCACAAGCACTGGGGACTACTAGTTTAGTAGGCTGAGCCCTTTATCTTGGGGCTTGCCCTTATGAAGCTTGTTACTGTAAAGGAGAGGCTAAGCCTACTTATACTCATACCTAAGGGTCTCCCCCAGAGAACCTCTTTTGTTGCTCAGATGTGGCCTTTCTCTATAAGCCAACTCAGCAGGTAAACTCACTGCCCTCCCTGCTTCGTGGGACATGACTCCCAGAGGTGTAAATCTTCCTGGTAACATGGGACATGACTCCTGGGGATGAGCCTGTCCCTGGCATCATGGGATTGAGAAAGGATTCTTGACCAAAAGGGGGAAAAGAAATGAAACAAAATAAAGTTTCAGTGGCTGAGAGATTTCAAAGGGAGTTGAGAGGTCATTCTGAGGTAACTCATGCATTATATAGATATCTCTTTTTAGTTTCTAGTTTATTAGAATAGCTAGAAGGAAATATCTGAAACTGTTGAACTGCAATCCAGTATCCTTGATTCTTGAAGATGACAGAATAATCATATAGCTTATATGGTATGACCATGTGATTGTGAAAACCTTGTGGCTCATACTCCCTTTACCCAGTGTATGGACAAATGAGTAGAAAAATGGAGACAAGAAGTAAATGAATAATGGGAGAGAGGGATATGGGATGTTTGGGTGTTCTTTTTTACTTTTATTCTTATTCTTATTTCTATATTTATTTTTTGGAGTAATGAAAATGTTCAAAAATTGACTGGTGATGAATGCACAACTATATGATGATACTGTGAACAATTGTTCACTTTGGATGATTGTATACTAAGTGAATATATTTCAATAAAATTGTATTAAAAAAAATAGTTTGGGGTCCAAACTCCTAACTAGTACATATTATAAAATCATAAATCCTAAAACAGTACTTCAAATCACTTCCTATATAGAGAGCAAATTTTTAGCTTGCCTAGCCCAACCTCTCCATTGTGTGGAACATAAAACATATTTTCAAAGATACTAAATTTAGGAAAGCAGCTTACCAACATAAAAATTAAATTTATGAAAACTTAATCCTTAATGGTATCTACAAAGGTACAATGGCAATACATAATTTTTAGAAACTAATGAAAAGAAAAATGATTATTTTTAAAGAAAGATTTGCATTTCAAAGTTGGTATGGTGTTTAAAAATCAGGAGGGGTTTTCTCAGGTAGAAACTAAGATAGCTGCATTGAGGAAAGTTTTACAGCTTCTTAAGTTGCGCATACCCTATAAACTTCGCATAAAGAATAGAAATCTTTAAAGAAATACTCTATTTTATAATTTCAAACTTTGTTGTAACCAAAAATGAACTTGAAAAAATTAAAATACACATACTTTAAAATGAGTATTCAAACTAATACAAAATAAAAATCACTAAAGTTTCTTCTCCACAGGTATTTAAAATATAGCTAAAATATAAAATGAACTTACAATTAATGCGCAAATCAATTAAAGTCCTAAACTGAGTAAAGTGAAAATAAACAAATTGCAAGACTGATGAAAATAATCTTACATCATAATTGATCACCCATTTTCTTAAGAACCATGAATTATAACTTTTTAAATGTCTACTTATCCAGACAAGAATAAAGATTAAGAAATAATAACAAATGATGCATGTACAATAATGGCAAACAAAACATTCAATTTTATACCTGGAAATAGTAAAGTTCATTAAACCGTACACTGTAGTGATTACAATACCCAAGGTGGGAGAGAGTGTGGAACTAGGAAACACAAATTTGCTCATTCATCCTCCTGCTTTAATTAATCTGTTAAGGACAGGGAATGTATCAGAAATCAGTCCTAGCAAGTGTCATGGAAAAATCATTGAATAACCAAATGAGCTTTCAGAGAAAAATGTTGGCATTCAGACAAAACAGGAGTTTTAATTCTTAAGAAAATGATACACTGCTTGCAAAATTACAATTTACTACAGCAATATCACCATGATTTCATCATTTAAAATATGTAACAGTGCCATGAAATTTGACATGCCATAGAGAAGCTTAGAGCACAGTTGCATGGTTAGAAGCATTTGAAAATGAAGCAAAGGCTATGACAAATGGCCATGCAAAAAGCAATCAGTAAAAATAGTATTAACAGCTCTGAAAATGTAAGGACACACACAATTCTCAAAAAACACTTCTGTTTTACACCATAGACAAAACAAGCTTCAGTGACACAGAGCCCTTGAACATTAGATTTATTTTTAAATTCTTTTAAGACACCACAGGTGCACTGCATAAAGCAGAAAGGAAAAGGTAATAACTTATTTCAGCAAAAAGAAAATACCCAATACCTGTGAAAGAACTCACGCAAACTAACTGAGCTCATTAAAATTCTGCAATTCTACATAAATTAGGTACTTGCCCCTTCTGACTTTTCCACCGTGTTAGCCAGCATCTCCTGCAGGGCCCGGACGGACAGGGACTGCTCCAACACAAAAGTGCAGATGGACAGATCTGGTGGGACATTCTGTTCAGGAGGAGGAAAAAAACCATCATCAGGATCATCATAATCAATCATCCAGATCTCATTTACCTTATGATATTTTTTCTGTAAATAAAACCAAGGTAAGTGTACTTGTCAATTGTCTAATGTGAAATCCCAAATCACCAAGATACATTTTCTATACTGTTAGCCAATATACATTTTTTTAAAATTATGGATAATAGTAGTTACCATTGATTGAGGGCCTCCTCTGGTACTGAAACAATAAAAAGGAAAGAAAAATAACACTTGCCTCAAATTAATATTGAAGTTAGCAAATATACAATTAAATTGGCACAAAACCTTAATTTGCCCAGGCTTCTCCTGAGCCACAAAGATAATGATTAGCTTGTTTTACTCAAGGTTGGACATCATAACTTGCCCCTAATTTGGGGTGTGGTAATTTGGTTCCTGTTCCGTGCCTGTGTTTGTGTTGCTTTATTTTCTCATTATCCATTCTTTTTCTCTTGTCTTTTCTTCTCTTATGCCCTCATTCTAATCAATGACCCCATAAATTCTAAAAATATCAAAAGGTAGCTACCAAGGTAAAGGAAACAGGATAAGAGTTGATCAGTGAATTTGTTCCAATCAGGAACAAATACATTTTAATTCATCTATGCTTTTGCTTGAGATAAGTGGGATCCAGTTTGCAATCCAGGCAGGTATGGGCAGATGCTCACAGCAGGAACCCCATGACAGAGGTCCATTATAAATGCACTAAACACAAAATGCAGGCAAGAGTATGTCTTCTTCATAAAAAGAACATTAGGAGAATAAACTGGATAATCCGATGCAATGCAATCAAAATTACAATTCATAATGTTTAAGTCTTTATTAAATTGGAACCACTGCCAACAGAATGACTGTCATCAGCAGAGAGCATGATCCTTTATGATTCCAAGGAAAGATTAAGTACTGGGGCTTCAGAATTAAAGTTAAAATCATTTTACAGATAAAAGAAGTGTATGAACAGGCCACAAACCTTATTCATATCCCACACACCTTGTGGCATCTATTTTTTTTTTTTTTTTAATGAGCTTTCCTTCTCTGGATTCGTCCATCCTCCTACCATAGGCTTTTGCCCTCTAACCCCCTCATTCCTATTCCTCCTCAAAATACTTCAGCCAGTAGCCAAAGGAATTTCAAATCTAAGCACAGCTACCACTTTAAAACTCTGCCAGATGGGGCTTTCTTTTCAAAATCCCCAGATAAAAGACTGGAGGCTTGGAAAGGCACTCCCTTCTACTATGAAATTTATTAATGAATGCTTTCAAATTTAATTTTGCAAGTTCTAGCTATACTAATTACAACTTCTCTTCAGACCATGACAAATACTACTGGGAAAATAATCTGTATTAGAAGCCCTGATTTCATTCATCTCCATTTAAAATGTGAGCATTAAGCAGAAATATTCTGATAAGTAGTGCTGGGCTAAACTACTGAGAGGATATTATGTTATTAACGGTGCGCTGGTGAACCTAGTCAGAAACAAAACAGCCCTGATTTGTAGGATGTGCCCATTTCTTTGGTATAAATACTTCCAAGGCTGATTTCAAAGTATCAAAGGTCACAAACCGGCTCCCCCAATTTCTAAATATTTAACAGCTGACTCTCGGAAATCTGTATGAGCCATTTTCAGCACACTACTGGACACATTTATTATCAGTATTCATTAAATGCTTTAGAATTGGTGCATCATAATGGTTAAGAGCACAGATTCTATCAACAGACGATCTCAGCAAGAATCTTGGATGGCTTCACTACGTACTAGTGGTTAACTTTTCCTATCCTTGCTTTCCTTCTCTGAAAAATGGGATAATAATGACACCATCTTTGTAAGGTTGTTGTGAAAAATCAATGAGATAATAATATATGTAAAGAGCTTATCAAAGTGTGGAGAACAAAGCAAGAACTCAAAACAAGTTTGCCCTTATCAATAGCTTGTTTTGCATACTGGCTTTCCTCTCCATTTGCGACATTAATGAAGTATCATTTTTTTAAATGGTTCTTAAAAAGATTCCATTTTGGAGAAGTCATGTTTGAAAACATAAGTCTATAAGTATGCACCTGCTCACAACATTCAAAATGTTCTAGTATTTAAAAGAAAGGCACTTTCAGGTAACATTTAAAAGTTTACAACCAGACATGTATTTAAATTGGTTCATGACTCACTGACAAAAATGTTAAAGAACGGATTGCTACAATATTTTACATTTATTTTCAAGATCCTTGAAAATCACATAGGTTTGGAATGAATTAATCCTGCCAAACTAATTTCAGTTTTTTCACAGAGCTATAGGCCTGCTACACATGTTCTTCCAGAAGGTGGGAGTTTGCAGGAAAAAACATGCTGACGAGCCCCCAAAGTCAATTCTGTCTCTTATGGCACTAGTCGAACATTTTTTTCTGACTCGTTCTATCTTCTCTCTCGCTCTCTCATACACGCAACGTGCACACAAACACACACACACACGTGGACTGCATGCATGCACAAATGTAATAGGAAAACTGAGACAGCAAAATATGTTGTTTTCCCCTTTCAGGAAAACTTAAAACAATGCAAACCAAAGTTTTGTAGAACTGTCAGTTTTGCTCTAAAGAAAAGTGGTCTGGTTATTTTAGGTAACAGATTACTGCCATAACTTACCTTTCAAAATAAAATACCAAAAGTTTTATTTCTGCAAATAACCTTAACATTTTTAGTTATACCACATTATAGCATTTATATTAGGCCATTGTACCTACACACACCCCTTCCCCCAAAAAATGCTGAATCACTGGAAAATAAAGGGTTACATTTATCAATCAAAGGCCAATTAAATGGCCCGATACCAAAATTATTCATCCTAACATCAGGCTAAGCAAATATGGTAAAATATTCTATAAACATCTGTATTGGAAATTCCAATTCACAAGCATTTTCAAGTTATCTTTTCCTTAGCCTTAACTTTGTTCTCAAGTCTACTTAATGAGATACAGAATTTTAAAACTTTAATTTTACAATGTGTGTGCTCTCAAATTATGAGAGACATGCTATGTGTATGCTTTACATTACAGGTGCTTCAAAATACTCAAATCAGATCAGAACGTAAAACTAAAAACTGCAGCACAACATGCACACCTATCTGGCTCTTACACATTTGCTAGGGTTGGTATTATCTCCCATGCATAATAAAGTCAGGAAAAGTGAGTCAGTCTGTCCTAAATGATGGTGTAGGCTGCTCAGAAAAGTGCCCAAAACAAACAGGCAGGAGGCTAATAATGTTTTTTATATGTAAGCTAAACCGACTTTATCAGGCTCTGTGAACTTTGGCAAAGGTAACAAACCTTAAGCTAGAAGGTTCTTTTAACAAACAAACTCGTCTTTATTCTCCTCTGCCTGGTGAACACCTAATCTTAGGGAAAACAAAAGCTCAAGATTGAGCACAAAGCAGCATCTGGCTTTGGTGGCACTGGAAATGCTTGGTAAAATCAATTAGGTTTCCAACTGAGGTATCCATCAAACCATTTGGCTTCCACAGATGTATCTGTCTGACTCACTTAAAAACCTACTGAAACAAGTAATTACCTTAACTGAACTGAAACCAATAATTTGGGACTATTTAAGCCACCCGTAGACCATCCCTCTTGTTATCACTCCGTTAAAACTGCATATCAACAAACTATTCCATTTCAACATCCTGTGCCTTTGCACACGTGTTTTCTCCCTCACCCTGAAATATCGAGCTCTGGGTCCCCTCGTATGGAAGGTCTACTCATCCTCAAAGGATGAGGCCCAGTTCAAATGCCACTTTTCCTGTAAAATCCTCACAGAAACATCCATGAATTAAACATTTCCACATAACATCACATGTATCTTTTAAATTAGCATTTATTTCACTAGGACTTAACAATAATAACCAAGAGTTTATGCATCACATTAAATACTTCTTGCAGTTAGAAGTAATTTCATATTTAAAATCACAGATAAAAACATTTCTGGTGTAGAAATTCAAAATACTAAAAAAAAAAAGAAAATTTTCTCTTGCCAACTTCATACTAACTCTCTTTTTCAGACATAACCACTCTTAGCTATTTTTTTTCCAAAATAAAATGTATATTTAATTGTTATTTCACTTTTGAAACATTTCCATCGATACTTTTTTGCAGTGGTAGTCAATTTTTTTTTTAAATTCAGTTTTATTGCGATATATTCACATACTATACAATCTTCCATGGTGTACAATCAACTGATCACAATACCATCATATAGTTGTGCATTCATCACCCCAATCTATTTTTGAACATTTTCCTTATACCAGAAAGAATCAGAAAAAGAGTAAGAAATTAAAATAAAAAAGAACACCCAAATCACCCCCCCATCCCACCATATTTTTCATTTAGTTTTTGTCCCCCTTTTTCTACTAATCCATCCATATACTGGATAAAGGAGTGCGATCCCCAAGGTTTTCATAATAACACTGTCACCCCTTGTAATCTACGTTGTTACACAATCGTCTTCAAGAGTCCAGACTACCGGGTTGGAGTTTGGTAGTTTTAGGTATTTACTTCTAGCTATTCAAATATATTAAAACCTAAAAAGCATTATCTATATAGTGCATAAGAATGTCCACCAGAGTGACCTCTCAACTCCATTTGAAATCTCTCAGCCACTGAAGGTTTATTTTGTTTCATTTCGCATCCCCCTTTTGGTCCCGAAGATGTTCTCAATCCCACGATGCAGGGTCCAGTTCCATCCCCGGGAGTCATATCCTGCGTTGCCAGGGAGATTTACACCCCTGGGAGTCAGGTCCCACGTAGGGGGGAGGGCAGGGAGGTCACCTGCCATACTCTTAGCTTTTTGATGTGATCTTTACCAGTCTTTAACCTTGCATTTACATACATAAATATGCTCATACAGAAATATATGAAGTGGCTTTGAGTGTTCTTCCCATTAACGGTCTCACATTATACCAACTACAATTTGTAAATATTCTGATATGTCTTCAAGATCACTATCTGTCGGTAGACATGTATCTACTTCACTCTTCATGACTGCTACAGAGTCTAGATACATCACAATCAGTCATTTTTCCTACTGAAGATTGTTTCAAGTTTTCTGCCATACAACATTTTTATTCAACTTACACCATTTCCCCACACAACCCCATCCCAGCCTGATACAGGGACTCACACAAAGAAGGTGCTCAACTTTTGATGAGTCAACCTTCAATTATGACATCACCTATTTCCAGAGAATTAAACAATTACACATATAGATGCAGGTAGTTACAGCTCTAATGACATATCTCCTAACATTTAGTTTTACTTTAGTAACCTCAGGTTACTATTATGAAGATAAATTAATTTTCCTCTTTACAATGCCTTTTTTTGTGTGTGTTTGATTTGTTTTTTATATTTCCTTTTAATCTGTGCTCCCAGGTAGCAGGGGGTAACAAAAAGGTATCTCAAAATGTATTAATGATTTATTAAATCTTGATAGTTTGACAACAAAGGGAAATGGGTAAGTCACTGTATCAGTGAACAGCTCAAAAAATAACCAGCCAAGTAACATTAGGTCAGTCTAAACTTTCCCATCTGTTGAGGGGAAAAACATTTATCCTATATCAAAATGTCATTTGAGCTTCAAATAAGAAAACCAATATAAAAGTGCATTCTAAACTGGAAAATGCCTCAAAGATATAATATTATCTGCCTGATTTAAGAAAGGCCTAAATCAGATTAAAAACTTAGAACTGCAAGATGCAAAATAAGAGAAAAGCTGCTCCTCCACCAAGAAACGTGGAGACAGCATACTTGACAACAGAGCAGCTGGTATGAAATTCAGTCAGGTTTGTTTTTGCTCAGCTACCCATCTGTGAGTGGCCTTTGGCAAGGCAGTATATCTTCTCCCCAAACTGTGGGGACATCAAACTACATCTTGCCCAGAAGATAGCATTTTTGTTTGTTTTTCTTTTTATTTTAATTTACCAACAGGGACCATGAACCAGGTAAAATGTCACCTGCCAGATAGAGAATAATTTCCTTTAAATTATTTCTATTCTATAGGGACAATGAAACTATGGTGGGAAAGAAACATCCAGCAGGATATAAAAGGAAAATCTTAGTTCACTTTTTCCTCTTTATGCTTCTTTAAAACTCTAAACATAATGTTTCACCATATTTCCAGCCTGGAAATGTAGCTATTTCCAGAGTTTCACACTTCTCCCTGGGAGTTTATAGTTGTGGGTAGTTTTTCTCATCATATTCTTTATCCCGTCATCCCACTTTGCACCAAAGGTTTATGTAAGCTTGCCTTTGAGTAGGAAAGATTTTCCCTACGTCAATCAATTCTTTCAGATCAGTTTTTCTTTTTGAAAAAGACAAGGCTAAATGTGATGGCAACAGATGATATTTCCAGGGTCTCCGGTCTTAAAGCCTTTTAACCTCTTCAGACAAAAATCAAGTCATTTCTCTCGCCATTCTTAACTAAGCACAGTCCAGCTGGGAAAGGATATATTAGCAGGTTATTAGCAGTACACGGCCCTACAAAGAGGCACAGCTGTGCCAATTTAGCAGTGAATTATGAAAATCCCTAGTGAATTAGTCGAGTTTCCTAAGATTTGCTCAGCGTTCATTTTCCTCCCTGGCATACATCTTTTGTCATAAAATGTCCTTTAAACCTAATGTTAAGTGGATATGCCAATCCAGGCTATATTTTTTAAAATACTTGAGAATTCAAATGACTCCTGTTTGTCAATGCAAAACCAGAAGTTCCCTAGTCTCGACCATCCATTCCATTATAACTCTCTCACTTTAGTACCACGACAGAATGTTGTCTCGAGTTAAATTTGTTCACACACATCTACAGTGTAGCCACTGTTGATAAGCACACAGGACATGGTGTTTAGAAAACAAAACACTCAAAGACAAACCAGAGATGGGACTTTTGCTATGAACTGAGCATCAATATAATATGCAGTTCTTCAAACTTCAAATTAATATTTCATCTGATGCAGCCTCTTGCTTTTAAACATTACTAAGTCAAACCCATCTCAAACAGACTGATTTTTGCCTACTATTCATGATAATACATATCAATCACCACCTCAATAAAAGCGCCACAAACAACAATTCCCCACACTCTGGGTACAGGCACACTCACCTAAGGTGCATTTACAAATCACATTCTTTCTAGCCATTTAAATAAATCAGAAGGATGTTCTGGGAAGTTATGCTCTAAATGGAAAAATCTACTATAAAAAAGTTATGGAGCCTAAGCACTAAGTTCATAAGTTCAGAGTTGTAAGAATGAACAAACAATAAAAAAATTAGGTGAAATATCTGAACCATTGCCCAAGTTCAAGTAGCCACAGATTACTTTGGAGCAAGGTTTCACTCTCCACTCAAGAGCTTTTTTTTTTTTAAATTAGCACAATATGATGTATGGTTATTATTCACCTAGTAAACATCTAGCACTGTCCTGATAGCAAGGACACAGTGATAAATAAGACAAAAATAATTTATGATCCAAGTATCTGTTAATATCATAATCAGTGATGCCTCAGCTTTGTGTAGCAAGATTTCAGTAGAATGCATTCATATATTAATTGCCCAAAAGAATATCTGGACAAAAGCACTTTTTACAGTAACCAAGTGCTTCGGTTTGCTAAAGCTGCTGGAATGCAAAATACCGGGAATGGATTGGCTTTTTCAATGGGGATTTGTAAGTTTGCAAATTTACAGTTCTAAGGCCATGAGAATGTCCAAATTAAGGCATCAAGAGGATACCTTCTGTGAGGAAAGGCTGATGGCATCCCGGGTTCCTCTGTCACATGGAAGGCACATGGTGACGTCTGCTGGCTCTTCTCTTCTGGGTTCTGGTTTCAAAGTGGCTCTCTCTCTCTCTCTCCAAAATGTCTCTGGCCTTTTCTCTCTCTGCTTCTCTGAGCTCTCTGAGTTTCATCTGTCTTTCATCATATCATAGAGGGTTCCAGCAAGAGAATTAAGTCCCACCTTGAATGGGCGTGGTCACATCTCCATGGAAACAACCTAATCAAAGATCTCACCCACAACAGGTCTGCCCCCACAGGGATGGATTAAAAGAACATAGGCTTTTCTGGGGTACATAACAGATTCAAACCAGCATACCAAGTCAACCTAATAAGAAACAAAATGACCTTTGCCAAAACAGCCATACTCCCTCATCTCATAATCGGCTTAAAGGAGGCTGAACAACTTCCACAAACATGTGGTTGAGGGCAAACAACAGATTTTGACTTCCCTAGAGCTTCACAGGAAGTCAAAAGAAGAAAAAAGAGAAAACAAGAACTATGACTTCCAAATTAAGTTGTGTAAATGCCAAGACGCTAACTTCATATTTAATTAACTATGCATTAGGTGCAGATTTAGACAGGCAAAGACATAAAATACCAACCATATAACTCTTTGAAGATGTCTCGTTCTATGAAAATGTGCTGGATTAACTTCATCTGAATTAATTTAAAATGGCAAGGGCCAAGTTAGTTACTCAGTATCAGTCTGAACAAATCAAGCTAGAATCAACTCAGTAATATCACTTGAAACCTTAGATACCAGGAACTCCAAGTAGACTCAGGCTGAGACATTTGGCTCCTTGGAATTCTTACGAGAATAAAGATTAGGAGCACAGAATTAGCATGGAATTTCCATGCAGTTTCAAACATGTTTGAAATAGCCATGTAGCTATAAATATGTAAATAATAAGTATCACTTTTTAAGTATTCTCTGTGTACTAGGTCCTATTTCTCACAACAATCCTACATGATAAATCTTATTATCCCCACTATAGAAATGAGTAAACAGAGAGCCAGAAAATTAAATAACTTGTCCTAAGCCAGAATCTACTAAAAGCCATATCTAGTCAGCCTAAAACCATATCACTTTGCCTCCCCTCAAAGCCATATCACCGTTATTCTCAAGTAGTTTCTTTCTTTTTATTTTATTTTCCTGTATATTTGTGGAAGTATTTAATTTTGATAAAAATTAGCCTATATACATCAGGCAACCTGCTCCAAAAGAGCCCACACACAGATTTAGAGCGAAAACCCCAAACTCCAGGTCTTTAGCTTGAAGGACATTGTAGAAACCCATAGCCTGGTGTGAGCCCCTCTGGGATGAATGTAGCAGCATGAGCAGAGGTGAAGTAATGCATTAAAATAGTGATCCTATCTGGATGGATGTGTCATGGGTCTATTTGGAGCAGGGATTTTTCCCTTGCTGTCTATAAGTGAGGGTCACCATATCAAAGGGAAGTTAGGGAAATACATTTATTTTCTGGTTGAAGAATCTTGATGGGTAAGGAATACAGTAGAATTAGACAACAATATAAGAATAGATTATAAGGCCGAGAAATGTTCTATGGGACTGAAACTAGAACTATACTTGTGTGACTTGACCCTGATCTACCTTTGGGCAGTCTGGACATACTCCAGAGTCCTATTATTCCATAAAAACTATAAATCTATATTTGAAGCTATCAGAACACAAATACAGTTTGGGTAACCCATTTCAACTAACACATAATTGGAGTCAGAAGAGATCTACATGTAACACAAAGAAACCAAAGAATACTTTAACAGCTGAGTACACAATGAACTACAGCCGTGATGTGAAACTTTTTTATATTTAAGGACCAATTCAGAAAAGATAAAATGATTATTCACTGCATTTTAAAAGGAAATTATGGGTCTTCCTCCTACAGCTAAGTGAGGAATTTGCCAAATCCTCTCACCAAAAGCAAGAAAACGTTGACAAAAATAACCATTTCAGAGCACTGGAAATTGACCAAAGGTACCCAAAAACCTAAGAAATGTTTATGCTAGAAAAGTGCTAAACTCTGGGTAACAACAGAGTTGTGTTTCCTGAGGCTATTCCTATATAATCTCCAACCCTCAGTGACAGAGAGGTTCTGCAATGATGTGGTAGGGTAAAGGCTGTGAGAAGCAGCAGCTGTGCCACCCACGCACAGTAGCATTGTCTGTGAAAAATGACACTTTCCAGTGAGGCCCCAAAGCTCTTCTAGCCTGACTCAGCATATTCCAAACTAAAGTTGCAAGCATGTGCAGTGTAAGAGGCCCCAAACCATTCTCAGACTCCTGGCTGACTCCAGGTACATAAAAGACAATAAAGAACCAAAAAGAGAGTAAAACCCAGGAAGACATAAAGAGCTATACTTGGAATGCACTTCCCTACTCACACACAGATCCGCTGGCAGAGGATATCGTAGCCTTACTGCCGCAAGTGTTTAAGCACAGTATCTGTATAATCAGTAATAACCAACAAGTTATGCAGAAACAGGGACAACCCTTAGGAAAACAGGCAAAAATTAAGACGAATTTTTTTTAACTGAGCAAAACATCAGTGGCCCCACATCACAAGAGAGACAAAATTCAGCAATAAGAACCTTCAGTGGGGAAATATCAAAATTCAGAGTTGCTACAATGTATCTAAAATGACCAGTTTCAATGAAAAATTATGATTCAGGCAGAGAGAGAGAGAGAGAGAAGCAGAAAAGTGTGACCCATACTAAGAGGAAAAACTGTCTCTGAGTAACAATGGATGTTGGACTTGGTGGACAAAGGCTTCCAAGCAGCTATTACAGATATGTTCAAAGAACTAAAGGAAACTACGTTTAGAGAATTAAAGGAAGTATTGTAACAGTAAGTCAAAAATAGAGATTCCTATAAAGTATACAGAAATTTTTAAAAATGAAAGAACCAAATGGAAATTCTGGAACTGAAGAGAAAAATAACTGAAATTTAAAAATCATCAGAGAAGTTCAACAGCAGATTCAAGATGATAGAACAACTAATCAGTGAACTTCAAGATAATTCAATAGAAATTATCCAATGGAATACAGAGAGAAAAAGTGTCAAAGAAAAATGAATACAGCTTTATAAACCTGTGAGACATCAAGGGTATCAGTATACATTTAATGGGAATCCCAGAAGGAGAGGGGGGGAAAAGGGCTGAAAAATAATGGCTGAAAACTACCAAAATTTGGTGGAAAACATTAGTTTATGCACCCAAGTATCACAATAAAACCCAAGTACGATAACCACAAAGAGATCCACACCTAGACACATTATAATAGAACCATTAAAAGTCAAAGACAAAGAGAAAATCTTTAAAGCAGCAAAAGAGAAATATCATCATCATATGCAGGGGAGAATAAAACTGATTAATATCTGACTTTGCTGTTGAAACAAGGGAAGCCAGAATGCAATAGGATGGCATATTCAGAGAGCTTAAATGAGGAGGGAAAAAACAAACAAAAAAACAGTTGACTAGGAATTCTATATCCTGCCGAACAGTCCTTCAAAAATCGAGGGCAAAAGAAATATTCCCAGATAAACAAAGACTGCAATCTGTTACTAGCATACCTTGCCTTACAAAAAAATGCTACAGGAAGTCCTTCAAAACTTCCTTCAAATTCAAAGAAAGAAATGAAAAGCTCCAAAAGATCGAAAATATGTGGTTAATGTAAATGGCTCTAAGAATATTTTTCTCATTTCATCTCAACTCCTTTAAAAGGCGTTAAGAGTACATAAAGCATTTATAATAATACTGTATTATTGATTTAGAACATGTATAGGTATACATATATAGGTATACTATATATGACAATAACATGGGGTGGGGGGTAGGGATTGAAGCTATTTAGAGCAGTTTCCATATTTTAGTGGATTTAAGTTAGTGAACTTAAAAGTAGACTTTAAGAAGCAGACTGTGATAAATTAAGATTATGAATATTTTAATCACTAGAGTAACTATTGGAAAGTATCTGCATAACTCAAAAACTATATAGTAAAAAAATGAAAAGAGGTTTGAAAATGGTATCTTAGTCATTTTACACGAAAGAAGGCAACAAAGGATGAACAGAACACAAAATATACAGGAGGTTTATAAAAGACAAATAGCCAAATGAGAAAAATAAATCTAATCATTTCAATAATTTAATTAAACGTGAATGTTCTAAACACTCCAATCAAAAAGCAAAGATTGTCGTACTGGATTAAAAAAAAAACTACTATCCAACTCTATGCTCTCTGTAAGAGATAAATCCCAGATTCCACAAATAGGTTGAATGTGAAAGGATGGAAAAATACATAACATGATAACAGGAAACCAAAAGAGAGCTGGAATAGCTACGTTAACATCAGACAAAACAGAGTTTAAGACAAGAAATACTATTATTGCCAGTGTAATCAGGCCAAGGAAGGAAGGAAAAGGGAAGGATAGAAGGGAAGGAGGAACAGAGGGAGAGAAAGAAGGAGAGAGGGAGGGAGAAATTAAAGGCATCTAGAGTGGAAAGGAAGAAGCAAAACTGTATTATCAATTGTCATGATCATTTATGTAGAAAATCCCAAGTCATACAGAAAACAAAGCTACCACAAAAATTGTTTATAGAAAAGTGGCTGCATACAGGCCAATATACAAAGCTCAACTGCTTTTTTGTATACAAATGGACAATCTAAAAATGAAATTCAGAAAGCAATGCCATTCACAACAGCATCCATAAGAAAAGCAATTATAGCTTTTAAAAATAATTAGGAAATTAAATATCTGCACCTTTGTTTAAACATTTTTATTTATTTCCCCAAAGACAGTTACAGTTTTTGGCTAAAACTTCAAAATTTCTACATAACTAGTACTGACCACAATGCTGTGCGTTTGAAAAGATTTTATTCCTAAGAAAGACACTTCTGAGGTAGATTGCTCGGGTTTGATTAGCCTTGTCAGCTATTAAATAACAAGAAGTTGCCTATTCAATATATTTGTTAAATCAGAAGTTTTCCACTGTATATGAGAAGGACAACAGTAATGTTAGCTCAAAAAAATAAATACTCCTCAGTCCAGTTTTAAAAATACTTATGAACAATTTTTCTTTTCTTGCTCATAACCACAAGTGATTTAAATTATAAATTTCATTAGAAAATGCCCCCCTTAGTGAGCCAGGCTGAAATCCTTCACTGTACCCTTCAGGGCTGCATTTCTTCACAGGCACAGTAAATTGATTAGTAGTTGCTGGCCACACAGACCAGACCAGCTTCAGAGAGTCTGGTGACAGGATGTTCAGACATACGTCTCTTTTAATAATAATTCTAGGGAGGACGTAATGGGGTGAAATGAACAGTTTAAAAATTAAACTAAGCCAAGGAGAACCTGAAGTATAGTACTAAAGGGGAGGGAAAAACAGGATTTGATCACTGATTGGACAGAGAAGATAAAGCAGGAGTTGGAGATTAATCCATGGTTTTAACCTGAAATGTACAGATGACGTTGACATTACCTGAAATAAGGAACACGGAAGAAGAAGCAGATTCGAGGAGGAAGAGAACACACCCCCACTGAGGGCACATCAAGTTCAGGTATAAGTGGGACTTCACAGCAGATAGGGAGTCAGGCATGCCATCAAGGCGCACATCTGGACCAGCAGGACTTGAACATCTTCCACAACAGGACAATAATGGCTAACAATCATTGAAACTTTATCCTGTGCCTGTTCTCAGTCAACATTTACTAACTGCTTGAGAATTCATAAGGACCTTCTGAAATGGGTGCTAATTTTTAAGGGAAGGAATAGAAGAGATCATCAAGGGAAGACAAATAGAGAAAAGACAGTCTCCCATTCATTGTCCTTGGGGAAATTTGGGATTAAAGAATTAAAGGAGAAGGTGGAGGGAGGAAAAAAAAAAAAAAAAAAAAAAAACCAAGGCAAAGCAATAGGACAACGATGCCAAGAATCACAAAAAGAAATTTTCAAAGCTACTAATTCTAGAGGAAGAATGTAATGAGGAAATCAGAGGCCTTCGGATCTGATGACTAAGGACATATTTGAAACTAGAAATCTAGGGGAAAAAAAACAAAAAACTCTAATTCTGATATAAAAGGGAATTTTAAATGCAGTTTCCAATGTGATTTTTAAAATTATTTTTATTTCATCTTTCAACACTTTTAGTCTTCACACATGAACATCTGCTATAATTTTCTGAATAACTTCTCTCTAGTCCCTTGATTCTTCATCTCCAGTCAATTCTGTTCATCACCGCTACACTGGCTTTCCCACAATATCACTTAAGACCTGTCAGGGACTTACTCAAAAACCATAATACCTAAAAAGTAAAGTCCAAGCTCCCCAGGCATTCATATTAGGGTTTCAACCTAATTTTCCAGCCAAACTTAGGCTTAATAAAATTAGTCCAAATTAAATAACTCTCCACCTTTTACAAACACATTTGCTTTTCCAGTGGTTCTTTGTCCAATTTCTACTAATCCCTTAACCCCAAGTTCAAATACTGCATCATCCATGAAGCATTCCCTGATCACACAAACTGCCTTGTATTATATGTATTTACATACAATGTATCTTTCACACTACTTTAAAAAGTGAAGAGACTGTTAGTCTTCATAACACATTACTTGTTATCTATTTTGTTGAATATATTTAATAAGATTGCCTGTTTCATGTTCACAATCCTTAATGTTCTTTAATAGAAAAACAATTTTTGTGACATGACACACGTATTATCTCATTACACAGACGAGACAATAAATGGACCACTGAAAAAAATATATTTATAAATAAGCCCTGGGGAATAATTAAGAAGTAAATTATTCTTAAAATGTTAACTAATGAATTTTCTATCATGTGGATATGGTTTTTTGGAAGGGAAACATAAGTTGAGATATCAACACAACCAATAGTTCAATGATGGTCTAAAAATTCTGATTTATGTCAAAATTTTGAAAAATCAAAATATTCTGCACAGAGTTTAATAGTGTTTTGGTTTGCTAAAGCTGCCAAAATGCAATATACCAGAAATGGGTTGGCTTTTATAAAGGGGATTTATTAGGTTACAAATTTACAGTTCTCAGGCCATAAAAGTTGTCCAAACTAAGGCCTCAACAAGAGGATACGTTCACTGAAGAAAGGTCAATGGAGTCCAGAACACCTCTGTCAGCTGGGAAGGCTCGTGGCTGACGTCTGCAGATCCTTTGCTCCTGGGTTTTAGTTTCAAAATGGCTTTCTCCAAAATATCTCTGGGCTTCTGTCTCTCTTAGCCTCTCTCTCTCTCTCCCAGCTCCTGTGCATCCTTGCTTGTTCTCTCAGGGCATTTCTCTCTAAGCATCTGGGGGTCCTCTCTTAGCTTCTGTGAGGCAAACTCTGGGTTTCATCTCTTAGCTTAGCATCTCCAAACATCTTTCTGTCTGCACCTCCAAGCATCCGGGTCTGTGTCAGCTCTGAGCTCGCGCTCTCTCCCTGAGCTTTCTTAAAGACTCCAGTAAACTAATTAAGACCCATCACATCTCCATGGAAATAACCTAATCAAAAGGTCCCACCCACAAGTCTGCACCCACAAGACTGGATTAAAAGATCATGGCTTTTCTAGGGTACATAACAGTTTCAAACTGGCACAAATAGCAATATGTAAGGATATTCCATTGCAGGAAATTAAATCATACACACCCCATCCATTCACATTTAGGTTACCAACCTGAAAGAGCTACTGGATCTTAACAAGAGTAAAATCCCTTGGTAAAAAATTATACACTTCTAAATATTTTATTTGACAAATACCACAATAGAATCTAACAGTTGATGCCAGGTTTAATCCTAGTAAAGAGGTTTAATAATATGGTCAGCTATTAAAATATTATCCATTTATTTTCTCAAACTAATCCCAATTTACATTAATTTCATCCACATTACACAGAGTTGACGTTTATGGCCAAAAGTGGTTAAAGAATGAATGTTATGGACAGTTTTGGTGCCTGCTATATTGTACCTTTGTAAGACCAATTTAATTTCCTGCAGAAATCAATTTCATGTTCTTTTATGACAGTACCAGGTCATAAAGACAAGTACAGAGCAAGAGCTATAATGTATTAAGGGCCTCAGTGAAGCCTTCATTTCTGTTCAATAGGACATTTTCATCTTTAAGCATTAAATTGCCCAATTTTTTTCAATTTATAATACACCTGTAACAATAATTAACTTCAACAACTTAGAATGAAATCATACAAACTAAATAAAACTAATAGTCATTTGTCATACTATGTGCAAATACAGATTAGCGAACTGAATACCTGGAAGGCTAGTATCACACTTTACCAACATCACTTTAAAGCTTAAGCCATTAAAAAGCCATGAACACATTTTTAAAGGATAGCATAAAAATGCAACTACTTTTTGAATAAAGCTTTATTTTCAAGGCCACCTAATTGGAATGTGTGAAACTATTTTTTGCCTTTGAAAATTCACATTGAAACAAGAAATGCTTTTTTGCTTTCTGAGGTAGTCACCTTTCTAAATTTGATTTTCCTATTAAGTTATTCATATAATCTTTCAAAAGAATTTTTGAACATTTGATTTGAAGTGGAATACTAAGTTCTAGTACAGAAACATAGAAATCAGCAACATGACAGACAGTAACCAAAGGAAGGAATGAAAAAACAACAACATCAAACAGGATGCTATAAAACACCCAAGGTTAACTTCATTAACTTCTAATAGGATCATTCCATAAGTAGGAAAACAGAGAAGAGATCAGCAGACTCCCCATTTGTTCCACTGTGCACCTTTTATTAGTTCCCTATGGCTGCTATAACCAATTACCTCAAATTTACTAGCTTAAAACAATACAAATTTATTGTCCTATACTTCTGGGGTCAAAAGTTTTAAATCAGTTTCACTGGGTTAAAGCCAAGGAGTCAGCAGAGATGGTTCCTTCTGGAGACTCTAAGGAGAGAGTTCATTTCCTCGCCATTTGCAGCTTCTAGCAGTTGTCTGTATTCCTTGGCTTGTGGCCCCTTCCTTCATCTTCAAAGCCCATCACCCCCATCTCTGCTTCAGTCATCACATCAGCTGCTCTTTTGTAGCCAGATATTCCTTTGCCTCCCTCTTACTAGGACACTTGTGATTATATTTAAGGCCCAGCCAGACAACCCAGGATAAAATCTCTAATCACATCTGCAAATCACTTTTTCCATAAAAGGTAACACTCATAGGTTACACAGATTAGGACTTATATATCTCTGGGAGCCATTATTCAGCCTACCACACTCCACAGACAAATATTTTTGGCATACATCTGCAAAAAGAGTATATTAATAAATTATTTACTCATATGTCTGTACTGTAGTATTAATATATGTGCACTATAAACATGCAAAAATAAAACTTAAAAATCAAGACAAAGGGCGGGGTAAGATGGCGGCATAGAGAGGAGTGGAAGCTAAGCAGTCCCCCTGGAACAACTACAAAAAACCAGAAACAACTAGTAAATAATCCAGAATAACTGGAGGGGGACAAACGAGACCATCCACTCATCATACACCAACCTGAATTGGGAGGAATGCCCGAGAACACAGCATAAAATCTGTAAGTAAAACCTGCGGAACCAGGTCGGGAGACCCCCTCCCCCATAGCCCCAGCTGCGGAGCCGCGTGGTGCCACAGAGAAGCTCTCTCGCAGCAAGCGAATACAGCTCAGCTGAGCTCCAGCTGGGGTTTTAAGCAGCGAGTGTGAACTGCTCACTACAGGTACGCAGCCCCAAAAAACAGAGGCTTTGGGTGACGACTGACCTGGGAGAGCCGGAGGGTCGCCTTGACTGGGTCTGAAGGGGACTATCTGTTTCTTTTTCAGCTCAGTGGAGAAAGCCCCAGTCATTTTAAGTTTCCAGGGCTGTGACTCTGGGAAGGGCTGAGACAGCACAAGCAGAGAGCAAGACCATTGAAATGCTAATGACCTCCACCTGGGGGGTCTGTCTTCTCTAGGAGGAAAGGGGTGGGGCCCTTTCCATTCAGAACCAGACCCCAGAGCCTGGGGGAACACGGCCATACCTCCTCACACCGGTCAAGAATTATAGGTTGACAGGCGCCACCTGCTGGGCAGAAAAGCACAGTGACCCGAGGCATCAAAGGGTGGAGCAATTTTCTAAGACACACCCACAGGGAAACCAGATACTGAATATTTCTTCCCTCTGGGACCTGAGCCTCTTCTGGTCTGGGAAAACCTGATTTGGATAACCAAGGAAACCATGCCTAGACAACAGAAAATTACAACCTACACCAAGAAAAACAAAGTTATGGCCCAGTCAAAGGAACAAACGTACACTTCAACTGAGATACAGGAATTTAAACAACTAATGCTAAATCAATTCAAAAAGTTTAGAGAAGATATTGCAAAAGAGATAGAGGCTGTAAAGGAAGCACTGGACATGTATACGGCAGAAATCAAAAGTTCAAAAAACCTACTAGTAAAATCTATGGAAATGAAAGGCACAACACAAGAGATGAAAGACACAATGGAAACATACAACAGCAGATCTCAAGAGGCAGAAGAAAACACTCAGGAACTGGAGAACAAAACACCTGAAAGCCTACACGCAAAGGAGCAGATGGAGAAAAGAATGAAAAAATATGAACAACGTCTCCAGGAACTCAAGGATGAAACAAAGTACAGTAATGTACGTATCATTTGTGTCCCAGAAGGAGAAGAGAAGGGAAAGGGGGCAGAAGCAATAATAGAGGAAATAATTAATGAAAATTTCCCATCTCTTATGAAAGACATAAAATTACAGATCCAAGAAGCGCAGCATACTCCAAACAGAAGAGATATGAATAGGTCTACGCCAAGACACTTAATAATCAGATTATCAAATGTCAAAGACAGAGAGAATCCTGAAAGCAGCAAGAGAAAAGCAATCCATTACATACAAAGTAAGCTTAATAAGACTATGTGCAGATCTATTAGCAGAAACCATGGAGGCAAGAAGGAAGTGGTGTGATATATTTAAGATACTGAAAGAGAAAAACCACCAACCAAGAATCCTGTATCCAGCAAAGCTGTCCTTCAAATATGAGGGAGAGCTCAAAATATTTTCTGACAAACAGACAATGAGAGACTTTGTGAACAAGACACCTGCCCTACAGGAAATACTAAAGGGAGCACTACAGGGTGATAGAAGACAGGAGTGTGTGGTTTGGAACACAATTTTTGGAGATGGTAGCATAATGTAAGTACACTGAACAAAGGTAACTATGAATACGGTTGAGAGAGGAAGATGGGAAGCATGTGAGACACCACAAGAAAGGAGGAAAGATAACGACTGGGACTGTGTAACTTGGTGAAATCTAGAGTATTCAACAATTGTGATAAAATGTACAAATATGTTCTTTTACGAGGGAGAACAAGCAAATGTCAACCTTGCAAGGTGTTAAAAATGGGGAGGCATTGGGGGAGGGATGCAATGAGCATAAACTAGAGACTGTAACTAATAGAATCATTGTATTATGCTTCCTTTAATGTAACAAAGGTGATATACCAAGGTGAATGCAGATAAGAGGGGGGGATAGGAGAGGCATGTTAGACACTTGACATTGGTGGTATTATCTGATTCTTTATTCTACTTTGATTTAAGGTTATTTTTCCTTTTGCTGCTTCCTAGCTGTCATTTTCTTTTTTTCCTCTTTCTTTTGCCTCTCTACCTTCTTTGACTCTCCCTCCTGCCTTGTGGAAGTAATGTAGATGCTCTTATATAGATAGTGGTGAAGGTGGTGAACACATAAATGTATGACCATGCAGAAAACCATCGAGTATTTACTTGGGATGGAATGTATGGTGAGTGAACAAAACCATATTAAAAAAAATGGGTCGATGACAAAACCTTGAGAGCAATATACTGAGTGAAATAAGCCAGACACATTAGGACAATTATTGCAGGATCTCACTGATAGGAACTAATTACAATATGTAAACTCATAGACATGAAATATAAGGTACCAGGATATAGGACGAGGCTTAAGAATGGGGAGTGGTTGCTTAGTATGAGCAGAATGTTCAATTAGGATGAACTTAAATGTTTGGAAATGAACAGGGGTGTTGGTAACAAGACAAGAGAATAACTAACAGCGCCGAATGGTGTGTGAATGAGGTGGAAAGGGGAAGCTCAGAGTCATATATGTCACCAGAAGGAAAGTTGGAGGTCAAAAGATGGAAATGTATAAAACTGAATCCTATGGTGGGCAATGTCCATGATCAACTGTACAAATACTAGAAATCACTTCATGAACCAGAACAAATGTATGACGATACAATTAGAAGTTAATAATAGAGGGGCATATAGGAAAGAACTATATACCTATTACAAACTATATACTACAGTTAGTAGTATTTCAACATTTTTTCATAAACAGTAACAAACGTACTATATCAATACTAGGAGTCAAAAATTGAGGGGGGTTGGTTAGGGATAGGGGAGGATTAGAGTTTCCTTTTCTTTTTTTCTTTTTTCATCTTTCACTTTATTTCTTGTCTGGAGTAATGAAAAGTTTCTAAAAATTGAACAAAAATTAAGTGTGATGGATGCACAGCTGTATGAGGGTACCCAGGGGCAAGTGATTGTACACTTTGGATCTTTGGATAATTGTATGGTATCTGAACAATCTCAATAAAAATGAAAAAAAAAAAAAACATCAAGACAAAATAAAATTTTCTATAAATTTTATTTTATATTTTCAATTAAGCAAATAATTTTTTACTCTTGTTGCAAATGCTATGTGACAGAATGTGCTCCATTACTTTTTAAATGTTAGATTAAAACTTTATGATACAATGATATGAAGGCCTGCTTTTAAGTTCAGACTGTCAATATTTTGTTTAAATGGCTTTTAGAGCTGAAAAAGAAATCTCACAATCATGCACACATACAAAAGGAAAATGATTCTCATTCTTCATTCTAATCTGACAATTATAAAAGCATTTTGTTGCAGTTTAGCTAGTAAATTTCCATCTTCCCTATTGTCCATCAGTTCTTACAAGCTAATCATTTTTTACATCTAATAAATGAATTCAAATCCCACTTAACCTCTTCTTTTGGGTGATTAGAAATTCTCCTTTAGAGTTCTTAAAGTCTGAGTATGCCAGGGTTTTTATAGGTGACTCATTTGCAGCATTTTCAACAACATATCACGTAAAGATGGAAACATATCCACACATCCATTTTCAAAAGCTTTTCTTCATGTAAGGCTTTTTTTAGAAAGCAGGCACCTTCTCATTGTTAAAAATGTCATCTGGGCCTTGAAAATATCTCCTAGGGAATATGCTATGGAAGCTCCTGGTTACCACGGCAAGTATGGAACACAGTTTTTTGGAAAATCAAACACTTTAAGAACTTTGCCACAGGAGTACCAGATTGTGTTTTGGTACAAGAATTAACATGGCCATTCCACATGTCATTATAAAGTACTATTAAGATTTTATATTCTGGTTCCAAATTCCTTGCTAAGACAGCTTGACTACGAAAGACAGAATGAATTTCACTTACAGGCCTAGCCCTATAAACTTACCCCGTAATTCCTATTTTAATTCCAGTTAAAACACCAACTTCGTCAGTGGTTGTATTTATACATTTCCCTTAATGAACACCACCTATTGCCCCTAAAATTCTTAGTTTCACCAAAAAACCTGTTTACTATTGAGAATATATCTTCTCCATAATGTTACCTTCAGTGCCATACAAAAGGAGTTCTTTATGATTTTCATTGCTGAAACAGAATCAGTGCAATTCTGTAGTGAATATTCCATGCTGAGTAATTTTTCCTAATATATTTCATCCTTCAGATATTCAGGGATTTTTACATGTGTCTTGCAATAATATTTTCCACTGTAGGAATGCATTTCAGTATTTAACAATCCTGTTTCATAAGTATTATTTAAGCTAGTTCTATGATTATAAGAATTAAGTGATTTTCCCAAAGGAGTGCAGCTCTTTGTTTTTCACTATTAAATAAAAAGGAAAAAAAGAGGCTTCTAAATATTTTTCCAGGATATTTAAAGTCTATGATATTCAGTCTTCATGCTGTAAATGTTTAGTTTTAAATGCCTCACTAACCAGGATGACATACCTCAAGGCACAACAGACCCACAGGGTACGGTTCTTAATTAACAATAATGTAAATCCTTATATACCTTCCTGATAGACCTGAATGTTTTTGGCCACATGAAAGTTTTCTGTCAGATCTAATTAGATAGTCATTGTTTTGACCTCACATTGTAGGTGGCAAAGAGTTTATGCTAGAAATATTAGCTCTGCTACTTTCTTTTTATTAATTTGTGCTTCCGTTACTACCATAAACTTCAATCTGTGTTTCTCTGCAGAATCTCTTAAAGCCAGTTTCCACTTTTTAATCTAATTTACTTAGGACTAGATGTTTAATAATATTAATATGTAATAATATCAATTTTAGTAAATAATCAAAATGGCTAACACCTAATGCTTGTTCTGTGCCACTTACTGTTTTAAGCACCTTGATTTTATTAACTCATTTCATCTAGAAACTTAGATAAGACAGACAGCTACTACATTACGTTAAGGTTTTGTAAATAAACCCTACTTTTAAAATCCCCACTCATCCTAAAGAACACCTTAATATTTTAGACAACAAATGAAGGTGATGTGTGGATCATATGTCATTCAGGGTCAAACTGTAGTAAATATTAGAAAAATTAAATTTTCTTGCATGTTTTAGATAGAAATAATATAAGTAGATGTTATATAATCTTCCCACACCCTACTGAATTGCCTTGTATATCCTCTGAAAGCAAATGCTACTATAGATATTATTAGCAGTAGTCTATTATTCTATAGACTGCTATAGAACAATGATATTGGGTAGGTAGTACAGCTAACTGAAGGTTCATATTAAAAGATAACTATTAACAGTCCAAACATATATAAAGTGGCATTAAACAGGATTAAGTACTGGGAACAATAGTTCTCTGGATATGTATAAAAATTATAACTCTAGAGTTTACCCTGAAAATTTCTGTGTACTGAAGTGTGGCAGAATGCCAACAAAATATGGCAAATGGGACTCAAACTGAAATAAGTTTAATAAATGATAAAGTTCAATAAGCAAAAAAGCCAATAAATATATTTAAAAGCTAAAATCATAATGAATACATTCATGATAGCAATCAGAATTGTAAAAGTTGTACTTATGTTCCACATGACTTTCTCACAATTATAGTATGAAAATCTAGACCAGCATTCTCCATTCCTTTTTAGTTTAAAAACAACTGTAAATTCACTAGTGAGTCGTCTACTTAATTTGTGCTAAAGGCAATTAATATTGTCGTTAGAAAGAACTAGTTAAAACCCCTGCTCTGCTACCCACCTGCTGAATGAAGATAAATCACCTATACTCTCTGAACTTCAGATTCTTCCTCATGATGCAAAGATTAAGTAAAAGAATGCATGTGTATACAGATCAGATTCTCTGATATACCATGTGCATGCAAAATGTGACAATAACGTTATTATTCTGAGCTCTAGGGTAGAAAATAAAATATTCGCTGGATTCAAGTAGAGCAAACAAAATGGGATCACATAGCATAGAATACATAATAGAAAATAGTAAGCTAAAAATGACTTATGAAGGTGTTGCTATTTTCTTAGGCACAAGTTATGAAAGTATTAGGGTATAAATTTATATTGCATGAGGATTAAGTCATATTTGTACTGATTAAATTTTAAATTTATATTATAACAAATCATAACATTAAGCCAGCATTGATACGTAGAAGAAATGACATACTAGAACTCAGAAGACCTGAATTTGTAAGGACTAACTTTTGTTAAGTTACTTAATCTCAGTGCTCCAATTTCCTTAAAAGGAAGTAAGCAGAAGGGGTAAAATCATTTTTAAAGTTCCATCAAATTCATTTTCTAAACAACATCATTAGTGACCAACTTCCTTGGCTTTCATCACATCCCTAACAGATCTGTTGCTGCCCTTTTTAAGGACACAAACACAACATAAATCATTGAAAACTAAAACCAACGCATAAAAGTCAAAGCATTAGGGGAAGTATGTTTACCATAAAAAAGTAAAGGCCAAGTGATTATTTTAAATGTCAATCACATAAAGCACAACAAAGAAAACAATGTTGCACAGTTGCTCTCCATTTTCATTAATTTCAAAAGGAAACTGATTTAAATGTCTTCAAAATGTTTAGATTCACATCAGTGTAACTCTGTATTACAAGATCAGTAAACAATGGAAAAGTTCACAGACTTTTTAACACGCAATTATTTTTGAAATAATTTCTTTTTAATTCTGGTAAAATATACATAACATAAAAATAATTTTAACCATTTAAGTGGACCATTTTTTGACAACAATTACATTGATAATGCTGTGTAACCTCCTTGCATGGTAATTGCTATTCTTTTTCTGTGTCTATGAATTTGCTTATCCTATATATATAAGAAATAAATAAGAGAAATAAAACAGTATTTGTCCTTTTGTGTCTGGCAAATTTCACTCAATGTGATGTCATCAAGGTTCATCCATGCTGTACCATATTACAGCACTACACTTCTTTAAATGGCTGAATAACACTCCATTGTATGGATAATTCCACGTTTTGTTTGTGCATTCATCGGTTGTTGAACACTTGGGTTGCTTCCACCTTTTGGCTATTGTCAAAAATGCTGTGATGAACCTTGGTATACAAATATCTGAGTCCCTGCTTTCAATTCTTTTGGGTATATACTTAGGAGTGGCATTACCAGATCATATGGTAGTTCGATACTCAACTTTCTGAGGAAACCACAACCTGTTTTCCACAGTGGCTGCACCATTTTACCTTCCCACCAACACAGGGTTCCTATTTCTCAGCATCCCTGGCCACACTTATTTTCCATTTTGATACACAAAACTTTTTAATTTTTATAAAGTCCAATTTATCTACTTTTGTCTTTTGTCACTGATGCTTTTAGTGTAAAATCTAAAAATCCATTGTCTACTACAAGGCCCTGAAGACACTTCCTTATATTTTTGTGTGAGAGTTTCATCCAGTTAGGTCACTTGTCCATTTTGAATTTTTGTACAGGTTAAGAGAGAGGGGTCCACATTCATTCTTTCACATGTGGATTTCTAGTTGTCCCAGCACCATTTGTTGAAGAGATTTAGTTCCCCATTGAAAGGATGTGGCAACCCTTGTGGAAAATCACCTGGCCATGGATGTGTGGACTTACCTCTGGACTCTCAATTTTATTCCATTGATCTTTATGTCTAAACTGACGTCAGTACCATGCTGTTTTAATTACTGGTTTTAATTAAATTAATTAATTAATGGATTAAATTAATCCATTTAAAAACTTACTGGAGTAAGTTCTGAAATCAGGAAGGTTGTTTTGGCTATTCAGGGCCCCTTTCAATTCCACATGAATTTAAGGATCAGCTTTTAAATTTTTGCAAAAGACTGCTGGATTTTTGATAGGGATGACATTGAATTTGAAGATTGTTTTAGCACTACTGACATCTTAACCATGTTAAGTCTTCCAAGCCATGAACACGGTATGTCATTCCATTTATTTACGTCTTCATCTTTCAGCAATGTTCTGCAGTTTTCAGTGTACAAATCTTTCACATCCTTGGTTAAATTTATTCCTAGGTATTTTATTATTTTAGATGTTATTGCAAGTGGAATTGTTTCCTCTTCAGATTGTTCATTACTGGCATATAAAAACCCAACTGACTTCTGCATGTTTATCTTGTATCCTGCAACTTTTCTGAATTCCTTCATTAGTTCTAGTAGTTTTCTTGTGTGTCATCTGCCAATAGGGATAATTTGACTTTCTTCCTTTCCAACTTGGATGCCTTTTATTTCTTTTTCTTGCCTATTCTGGCAAGAACTTGCCATAAAATGAAAATACTATACAAAGTGTGATGTCAGCTGTGGGCTTTTCATTTATGCCCTTTATTACATTGAAGAAGTTTCCTTGTATTCTGAGTATTCTAAGTGTTTTTATCAAGAACAAGTGCTGGATTGTTGTTGTTTCCTTCATTCAGTTAATGTGGTGCATAATATTAATGGATTTTCTTATGTTGAACCAACCTTGCATACCAGGGATCAAACCCATTTAATCATGGTGTATAATTCTTTTATTGTACTATTGGATTCTGTTTCCTCATATAAAATTGAAGATTTTTGTGTCTATATTTATAAAAGATATTGGTCTGTAATTTTCTTTCTTTGATCTCTCTTTATATGGCTTTGGTAGCAGGGTAATGCTGGCCCCATAAAACAAGTTAAAAGGTAATCCTTCCTCTTCTATTTTAAAGCAAAGCAGATTTTTTATCTGTCTTTGATAAGTCATTAACCAATATAAGGATTACAAATACATGAAATCATGTGAGTGGATGTTTAACAGGCATATAGATTAACTTTAGTTTCAACAAATCACAAAACTTAAATATTGTGATAAGATACAAGACTTCAGTTGGTTGATTTACAGCATGGTAAGCAGATGATGAGAAAAGTATTAAAATGCCATTTAATCCTATCAGCTACTATATAATTATTCAACAGTCAAGTAGAAATAAATATTCTAAGTTTCTCTTCTCAATGTAATTGTGAATCATTTGTTTCCTTGCCTGTAGATTTATTCAGATTCTTATTAATGCAGCATTTGTAAAATTATAGTTGAAAGAAAATTTTTCATTTATTGCTAATATTTTCTCTTATGACCACAGACTGCTTATTGGGCCCCAAGCAACATCCTCTAGGGCCTCACAGTTATTCTGAAAAGTTATCATATATTAAAAAAAAAAAAAATGCATGTTAAGAAATGTAAATTTTAAGTAAACTGAATACATCCAAACACATTAAGAAATAGAATATGAGTAATTTTGAAGTTCATATGTGCCTCTCCCAAGTGACAATTATATCACAAATTCATGTATGCCTACATAGTATATTTAACTTTGCTAAGTGTTGATTTATATGTAACTAGAAATATAGAGTAATATTCTTCTGTAACTGTTTTTGGTTCATTATTACATTTTTGAGATTCATCCATGTTGATGTGAATATCTGCAGATCATTTATCTTTAATGCTATAGTGTAATCTATAGAGTACGAATATAGCATAATTTATTTACTCATTCTGCTGATATTCCAACTTCTTTTCTTGCAAACAATACTGCAATAAACATTCATATGTTTCCTTGTACACATATGCAAAATTTTTGCAAGAATATATACCTAAGAGTGAAAATCCTGTTACATTAATATGCATATCTTCAACTTTACTAAATAATTTCAGTTTTTCAAAGTGCTTACACCAGTTTACATGCCCACAAAAAGTGGATGACAATTCATATTGTTCCACAATTCTTACCAACAACTTGGTATTGCCAACCTATGAAGTGACATATCCTTCTGTTTCAATTTCCAATTCCCTGATTAATAATGAGGTTAATAATGTTCCATATTATAATGGACTTCTGTGAAATGCCTATTCATGTCCATCTCTTATTTTCTTCTATTTGGTTATTTATCATTCTTGTATTGATTAATAGGGATACTTTATACATACTACATACATTTTGATCTTAAATTTTATGTGTTGGCATGCAACAAACCAAATAATCATACTGAATTTTCCTTTGATGTTATTTGCCTTTTGCTTTACTTCATAAATTACATTCACATAAGGTATATGGGTCTTTAATCAACGATATTATTACGCCTTTCAGTGATATCTATACGTAAGAATAATACACAAATAAATAAATACCAAAAGAAAACTTCCATAAACTTTATTTTGAAAATTTGATCTCAAATTCCCCATATACAGAAATGGGAGATGGTATAAGGAAACAGCCAAAATGAACTTGGAGGTAGATAAAAACACCCATTATTAAGTAGCCTGTGAAAGGGTAGCCCAGGTGACAGCACAAATCTGTATCTTCTGGGGCACTGCCCCTAGGCACGGAGATTCAGACTGATCAGTAAGAAGATTTCCTCTTATCCTTAATTTCAACTTACAATTTGTGTAGAGCTTTATGGCTTTTCGGTGTACTTCCACATATTTTATATCATGCTCAAACAATTATATTGAATGGGGGAAAGGAATTACAACTGCAACTTTAGACCTGAGAAAACAAAAGAAGATGAAGGTACTTGCTCAACACAGCAAGAGACTGGAGGCAGGTCCAGGTCTCCTGACCCAAGCACCGTTTGTTGGCCTCAATGTCACATTGCCTTCCAAGGTAAGGAATGAACACAGCCAAAGCAGCAGAAATGGCATTTTTTTAAAAGTCTGACTCATCCTTGTAGTCAGCTTGTACCTATGCTTGTAATAGAATTATGTTATGCTCAGATAGAATTCTATTGTAAAGCCAGGTCCACTAGAGGTGCAAAGACAGAATTAGGGTAGAGAAATCTGTATCCTTCTCACACCTTTCACTCACTAAAAAGTCAAGATTTTCCCTAAATACAAATCTCTTATGCTCGCAGAACATTTACACCACAAAAAAAGTTAAACAGGGAATTACTGGAATTATTGCAGTACCTGATAACTAGGAATATTTAGTTGGATAAAAGGCACTTTTGGGCCTCATGAGTCTGTACTTTCAATCAATATGATAATCGTATTCAGTAGGGTACCCTCCAAAGGTATTTGAATCATAGTGAAGCAGTTTTTAGAAACTGGAGAAAACCTCTCATTCAATATGATTGCGAGGGCTATCATAATATGATTGGCAGGAAAAAGGAAGGAATGGTTATAATATGTATACTAATATCATAAATGCATAAAATTTTCAGGTAATCCAAACATAGCTCTTCTGTTAAAAACTAAATTAAAAAGGAAAACCACAGAACCATTTTCATATGAATATGTGTACGATAATTTCCAAGTATTAATAAACTAACCTCTTTGGAATTTTAATATAGTGATATTCAGGTAAGTCAAGGGTGGGAAGGAGACTGCCATATTTAAAGGTAAATATATCATCTATTGAAAAAAAAAACACAATTGAAAACCCCTATGCCTTATCTTATACCAAAATAAATTCCATAAGGATTAAGAATATTAAAAATATTGTATATTTGAAAGTAGTTAAAATGGAAAATTTTTTATTATATATATGTTACCAAAATAAAAACTGCTAAAAAACCGTAGAATTTTACAACAGAAACAGTGAACTCTAACGTAAACTATGGACTATAGTTACTAGTATAATTAACAATATTGTTTCATCAATTTACACAAAGGTACCACACTAATGCAAAATGTTAATACGGAAAACTGTATGGATGAGGAGAGGTATATGGGAACTCTATACTTTCTGCATGATTTTTCTGTAAATCTACAACTCCTCTAACAAAAAAAAAAAATTTAACAATAAATAAAACTATGAATGCACTAGAGGACAACATATACATTTTTATAATTACAGGGTAGGAAACCCCTTTGTAAAGACCTTTCTCAAATATAAAGAACAACATTGACAGGTTCACACCATAAATATTTTAAACTTCAATATAGCAGAAACACTATATCCAAAGTAACATGTTAACAAGAGAACTGGAAGTTTTTATATAATAGGTGATTGTGTCTGTGTGTGTACAGGTGCATGTGATAGCTATATACCAAAAAAGACAAGTAGTCCAATAGAAAAACAGGCAAAGGATATGAACAGGGAATTCATACAAAGTAAAAATGTAAGAAATGGTCAAACTTACCAGTAATCCAAGAAAAGCAAGGTATTTAAAAGAGACCTTTTGCCTTTCAGATTAGCAGGTTTTTTCTTACTTAAAATTTTAAGGCCCAGTGTGGATGAATGGGAAAATGAACATACAGAAATGAAGCTCATGGGATAGTAAACTATTTGGGAGAATAAGATGGCAGTAAAGAGCAAAAGCTTTAAAAAGTACACATCTTTCACCCAGAAATTCCATTTCTAGGCATGTATTCCAAGGAAATGATTGAGCAGTACCCGAAGATATCTATATGCAGAGCTTCACTGCAATGTGGTTTACAGTAGCAAAAAGTCCCTGAAAGCAAATATGTAAATGAGAGAGCTGGGATTTGAACTGAAGGCAGGCTAGCTCCAGTGCCTGTGCCCTTATCAACTGAGATTTGTAACTCTCAGCCTAACCATCTTCCTGTCATTTCCTAAGACTGTAGCAACCACCAGACAGTGCAGGTAAGCTCTGGAGGAGACATCTCGCTAGCCAACCAGCACAACTGAGGATGCCTGTTAACCAATACAATAACCCACCTTAGGACCTGTTGTGGGAGTGGCCCTTGGAAACACAGCTAGGCTTGTTATGTCGCTCCTAGAATCTGTTTAAAGATTGCTCCCAGACCCTTTGGTCTAAATTCCTGAGGCTCTTAAGTTATAAAGGTGTATCTTTTTTGATTTCTTACCATAAACTGTGAGTCAGACAGGTGTATGTTCTATCCTATCAAAAAGCGATGTTACGCTCTGAAGTTGGTAAAGGGAAGTAAATAATATGAAAGTTTCTCATTTTAATTCTGTGATTGCTAATTTAACAGCAGATAAATTTATGAATCAGTAAAATAGCAGAAAAACTGTTGAGTGGAAGCTTGAGAATTGGTGTTTTTAAAGATATAGGAATTATCATATCATTATAAATTTTATGAATGATGTAAAAATAGTTTACAATGAAATATTTTGCATATTCATATTTCAATGACGTGTACCTTAGCTCGAGTGGTATAAGCCATAGTTAGTTGTTCAAAGAGGTTATTTCCAAAGAATTTGATGATAGTATTCGCCAACAACTGAGAATTACATGCTCATGGTGATTTTCTAGGGATGGATGGGCCTTCATAGGTGAGGCTACTCATTTCATCATACACATTTTATCTCTTGACAGCCTATCTATCTAAAGGAATAATTAGACTGCTTTGATCTTTCGCCATCAGGTAGACTCAAAAGTCATCAGACTGGCCTGTGTTTTATCAATTTAATTACTAAGAAATTAGTGCTACTTAACAATACCAGGAGAGAACTCCTAAATAAGGAAATTCCTAGTTGTAAGAAGAGACTCTGTTTTTAGAAAAGGTGGCTACTTAACTTTTTGAGCAAGTATCACTTACTGGGAAAGCTCTGGGATGATCAGAATTAGCCATTCTTTCACAGAGTCAACAGCGTACCCTTTCCACCGCCCACATTAAATGGAGTTCCTGTGGGGTGCCCATTGCAACTTTTGTGTCTTCATCTCCTTAACAAATACTTTGTTACAAAAGATATCTCATAATCTTCATGAAAACACAATAAACCACCCATATTCTAATAGTAAATATTTGCAACCTTGCATTATACAAAGAGATGAGAGGTTTATATCCTACTAAGGAAGATCTCAGATGACTATAAACCAGAGAAGAAGATAGTCATAGAATTTTAATGACAAGATTATAACTTTTAAATCTATTATTTAACTATCAATTATTTTAATTATTTGATTCACTGTATCAGTGATTAAAGAGTAAATGGCCCTTCACTCGGCACTGCAAAGCTAGCATGTATTTAAATGCAAGCCATGAGTCATAAACAACATTCACAATTCCTGTAACTATTTACATTCGCCGCCTTCTCCTTGAGGAATAGAAGGCATTATCAATTCAATTTCACAAATATTTATTGCGCACTCATTACGAATGAGGAAGCTCTGCTTTTCTATTAAATTCACTTCAATTTTCATAAGATGGTTAGAAATGCTTGGTTACATACCAGTCTGGCAGAAAATTGAAGAGATTTCATCGGTGTTACCATGTCCTCAGCACCATAAAAAGTAAAGCTTGGAATCTCCAACAAGTTCCTAAGTATTTACTTCATGTAAATGTGGACAAGTCACAAGTATCCCCTCTACCATTATTTCTGTATCTGATGGCAAACTGTCGGAGCATTATCAGGAAAAATAGGAGAGGTGCCCTTTGCCCAATGAGCTATTGGAAATACTATTTTGTCTGATGAACTGCTGACAACTCTTAACAATCAGCATACATATATGATCACTGAAAGGTTTATAGATGGAGCCCTGCTTTATTCAATACTTTAGGAGCAAAGGTACCGTTTGACCCTCACCCAGGCAAATATCAACATTCCATATATCCTACATGTCAGTTAGGACACAAAGAGAAGTGCAGTTTACCACCAGAGAGCCATGTCTAATAGACTTAGGGAATGCAGCGGGATAGAGAGCTGTAACAGTGATGAAAAGGGAAAAGGATTAACAAAATCAACCAGATTCCCAACTAGGCAAAAAGTCCTAACAGCCCTGCCAGGTAAGATTTAAACCTCCCCCCCTTGACCAAAACAATAGGGAAGAGTGCTCTTAGAGTTTCAATGTTTGCACCTTTATATACAGTCTCATTTGATTCTTTCAACAATCCTCCTCAGCAAGCACAGTAGCTCTCCCCACGTTGCAGCCAAAGCAAAATGAAGGTTTTAATGTCAGGTGACTTGTCCAAACTCACCCAGGACTTGTCCAAACTCACCCTGGCCTAGGATCTGGGTCTCCTAAACTCAAGATCAGCATGTTTTCTACTCTACCATACAGGTGTGTGACTACCACAACTTTATTCCTCAACTTGAGAAATAAAAATGAGGGGGCATCTTAGCAAAGGAAATTATTTTCCAAACAGTTTTCCAGGTTAACCCTTTGATTTGTACTTTCCATCCTAGCAATTTAAAACACTTAGAAGTTGCCAGCAATTCAGGGATCCACAGCCCTTGGATTATTACAATTAACACCCATTACTTTGTTTAACAGCATAAGTGCACCACATGTGCTGTGAAAACATTCTCCCAAAAGTCCCTAAGTGGACATTAAACACTCAAAACCCACAGTAAAAAGTTAGCAGAACATGTCAACGTATACAACCTTTGATTAGCGTATGGTATAAGTCACCACTCAGGGATACTACACTTAGATCAAGCCATTACTGCTATGACTAAAAGCACGAACATGGGGAAGGGGTCTCGGATGCCTTAGATAACCTCTTCCGGCCCAGAAGTCCACCAACCCAAAGCTGTCATTACAGTGCTGTTATCTTCTATTGCAGAGTTCTGAGAGCAGTCTCATGCTCAAAGACCCTTCTTGATAATATTATTTTGTATCATTCCTGCTCTTTATCATTAACTAACTGAATGAATCAAACCTTATACTTTTGTTCTTTCATACTCAGAGTACAAGTTTCATCCCTATCTCCTTTCTCTCTAGTGGAGGCTAACCTTCCGGAAGCTACACTATGGGATTATCTCTGTGATCAATGACAACTCTTAGTTCCATCACCAGAATAAAGAGGAGGTAAAAGAATAGTTCATGCAATTCAAATCACTCAGTCTGAGAAGAAGAGGAGAGAGTGAAGAAAAGTGAAGAGAGCCTGAGGAACTCAAGGGACACCATCTGGGCACCAATATACTCATTGTGGGAGTTCCTGAAGGAGAAGAAAGAGTGAAAGGGGCAGAAAGAATATTCAAAGCAATAACGGCTGAAATCTTCCCAAATTTAACAAAAGACATAAACATATGCATGCAAGATCCTCAATGAACTCCAAATAGGTTAAACTCAAATAGACCCACAGTGCACCATGTTATAATCAAACTGGCAAATGCCAAAGAGAATTCTGAGAGCCTCAGGAGAGAAGCAACATGTCACGTACAACAGAGCCTCAATAAGAGGAAGTGCTGATTTCCCAATAGAAACCATGGAGGCAAGAAGGCATTAGGATGACGTATTTAAAGTGCTGAAAGCAAAAAAAATCCCAACCAAGGATTCTGTACTCTGGCAAAATGGTCTTTCAAAAACAAGGGAGAGATTAAGACATTAAGACACTCTCAGCCCTACAGGAGATACTAAAGGGAGTTCTGCATGTTGACAGGAAAGGACACTAGACAATTGACTGAAGCCCCGTGAAGAAATAAAGATCCCCAACAAAGATAACAACAGGGTTGAATAAAAAAAAAAAAAAAAGAACAGTCCATAGCATTTTAAGAATTTAAACCAAGACTAATTCTGAGTTTATCATTTAGAGTAAAACCTACACAACTCCATGAAATAAAAACATTCTAAGAATTGTACTTTAAGTGTGCATGGTTTTTCCAAGAAAAATAACACCAAGCACATTTACGGATGTGTTGAATAGTTTAACAAACAGAGGTACATATGTGACACAAAAGCAAAATAAAAGTGAATCTTAAAACAAGACTTTTTTATTTTATATAGAAAAATTTGCTTCATTCACCCTGCTATTATATTGCCACTGTGGCATTTGTCTCCTGGTGCTGATGAAAGTCCCAAAGAAAACAGAATGAAGTTAATGAAGCCCAAATTAAGGTTTTTGATTCCCAACAAGAGGATTAGGAGAATTAGAAAACAAAAACAAGAGCAAAACTGTGTACTGCAATCACACATCACATCTGTAAATTATAGACCAAGGAGTCTTAAAGCTATTTTCTTCCTGGTCACAGACCTTATTGTTAAACTGATGAAAAATGCATACATATACAATTTTTGATGAGCCTTGAAAGGATTGTTAGTACTCGCAGGCCATCCTAAGAAGATCAGGATCTTTGCACTAGACTACATGTTCCTTGAGGTCAAGAACTGCATCTTCTTCATTTTTGGATGCCAGTACCTTGGGAAATGCCCACATCTAGATGGTGGTAGAGTTCATGAATGGGAAAGTATGACCATGATCAAGTGAAGAATGAATGTTTATCACAAAGAATAATTTGGTTGGTCAAGGGAATGGTGTAACAAAGGACGGATAGCTTGATCCTTAAGGAACAAATGATTTAAGTGTATTAGCATCACTGTAATACATACAAAAAATATATAAATAAAAAGCATGGGCTTTTAAAGGAAGCCAATTAGTAAACTTAAATATGAATGCCCACAATATATTATAAATACTCTTTTACAATGAAATTCTCAATATGAGTTCCAGAATAGTTATTTAAAACTAAGAAACTTCAAAGGCTAAGTCACTGTTGATATTTAAGAGCAACTATATTGCCTCAAACTTACTCTGAATCAAATGATCACATTATACTCCCTATGGATGTTATTCTACTAAAAATGCTTTTAAACTGTTTGAATTGGTTTATTCTTCCTGGGAGTTAGAAGTGTCTTTTTATCGTGCACTGAACTCTTCAAGTCTAACACCCACCACCTTCACCTTATTTTCATGGTAGGTTGGGCATTATAAAAATGATAGATGGTGATTTTAAATTTTATAGAAGTCATCACTTTGTGTTAAAACACACTGAGGAGCTTATGCCTTGTGTGTTCTTGCAGTTTGTTATAGCAGACTGTAATAGTTACCGCCAGCCTTTCCCTCTAATTATTTAAATCCATGGATCATCTCATGGATTTGCCTTCTATTATTCTCCTCCTCCACCCCCCTTCCTTTATAAATCAATCTTCTTCTCTATCTCAAGTCTTTATATTTCTGGGATGTAGTCTTCTATTAGTTTCATTTTTCTTTCTTCTCCCACAAAGGAATATGACTATAATTATATCTTTGCTCTTATCATTTGTATTGCTGACAACAGTTTTGTTCCTTATTTTTTTCCAAATCCAGTCACTTGTTGAAAAACTTCTAGAAGTGTTCTTTTATCTTTGTATTCATCATGCACTCTTCAACTTTTGGAGCAACAAAATATAGCTGCCACTAAAATTAAACTGTATACAGCATTTACATTTTAGTCCCCAATGGCTTTGTGTATTACTAAACTCTTAGTCCATTCTATCAGTACATTTAGACAATAAGGATTCAGAGAAAGGTTTTGTTATTATTAGAAGACTCAAAGACAACTGTGTCCTTTTCTGAGTCATTCTCCACTGATTAATCTCTAAATGTGGAGGTGACTGACCAGAGCCCCCCTTCTCCTCTACAGTTCCATATTCCCCCAGGGGATCTTATCCAAACACATGGTTTTAAATATTATAATATAACCCAGTGACTCTCAGATCTGTATCTCAAGCCCTTACCTCTCTTTAGTACTCCAGGCTAACTTTGAGCTGCTCATTTGGCATCTCCTCTTGGATGTCAAAAATCTAACATAGTCAAATAGAACTCTTAGTATTAATCCTTCTTCCTCTCTCTATGCCTCCCACCAATCTTCTTCATTTCAACAATGCAAACCCTCAAATCTCTGATTCTTCTCTTTCCCTTACCCATAAATTCCAATCCAACAAAAGTCTTATGTATTCTTACTCCTAAAACATATACTGAATCCAATTACTTCCATTGCCTTATCACCACCCCAGCTCAAGACACTGTCACCTCTTGCTCTCTCCAATCCATCCTCTATGCAGCAACCAGTATAATCATTTAAAAACATAAAACAGATCCCATAATAAATGTGTTTAAAACCATCCAATAACTTTCCACTGAACTTAAAATTAAACCGAAACTTCTTACTCTAGCTTTCAAAGCCCTTGATGATTTGGATCCTGCCTATCTCCCCATTCACCCCTCATATCATTTACCCCCCTTACCTTCTGGACTCCACACACATGACCTCCTTTCTGTACTTTGAACAGTCCATGCTAGTCTTACCTTAGGTTCTTTGCAGTATCCTTTTTATCTGTGTCAGCGCTCCTTCCTCCAGATACCCAAAGCCTGCTTCTTTCTGGTTATTCAGCTTTCAACTCAGTCATCCCCTCCCCAGAGAGACCTTCAACCAAAAACCAATCTAAAGTAGCCATTCTGTTACCTAACATCTCACTTATTTTCATTTTCCCCATGGCATCATTAATCAACTTATTCATATTTTATCCTTCTCCACTACAATAAAAAATTCCTGAGACAATGAACTTTGTCCATCTCAATCACTGCTCTATCCTCATGCCTTTGGGCATTATCTTGCACATAGTAGGCACTCAAAGTGTTTACTGAACGAAAGAATCTAAATAAATTACTTTAAATGTGAACCACAGAAAAAGTCAAAACTCAAACTCTAAGTATTTAATGCCATTGACTTTTTTTCCTTCTAATGGAACATTACCACTGCAGTTTGATTAAGTATTTCTACTTACTTGTGCATGTGTACATAATATAAAATATATATTTAAAACAATTTATTTTCAATTAAATTCTTGGCTGAATTATGCCATATATGTGACATAAGGATATAACTGTGCTGGTCTGGATATATTATGACCCCCAAAATGCCATGTTCTTTAATGCAATTTTGAGGGGGCAGACATATTAGTGTTGATTAGGTTAGAATCTTTCGATTAAGTTGTTTCCATGGAGATGAGACACACCCAACTGTGGGTAATACCTCTGATTACATTATTTCCATGGAGCTGTGGTCCCACCCATTCAGCTTGGGTCTTGATCAGTTTATTGGAGTCCTATAAGAGCTCAGACAGAAGGAGCTCAGTGCTGCTGCAGCCAAGAGAGAGATTTTGGAGACGGCTGTTGAAAGTAGACTTTTGCTAGCCCAGAGTTTGCCTGGGGGAAACTAAGAGAACACCCCCAGACACCTAGAGAGAAACATCCTGGGAGAAAGCCATTTTGAAACCAGAACCCCGCAGCAGAGGCCAGCCACGTGCCTGTGCCTTCCCAGCTAACAAGAGGTCTTCCGGACGCCATCAGTGTCCTTCAGTGAAGGCATCCTCTTGTTGGTGCCTTTGTTTGGACACTTTTATGGCCTTAGGACTATAACTTTATAACCAAATAAACCCTCTTTAAAAAAGCCAATCCATTTCTGGTATTTTGCATAACAGCAGCATTAGCAAACCAGAACATCAACAGTACTGAAAAACTGACTCTATAGATCTCATACTTATTCGTTTTAGACAATTTTCATGAGACTTTTAGCCAATAAATATCAACATATTGGATAAGATCAAATTACAAAATAAAATATCCCAGAAATTATATTGACTCCAAATTCTCATGAAATTAATTGTACATTCTAAATCATTATATTTTAAATAAACAGAAATGCAGATAGGCTGCATATCAATGTCTCTTAAAAGTATCTAAAGCACCATATTTTAGTTTCCTCAGGTTTAAGGAATTCAGTTTCAACTTTATCTAAACTTGACCTGAAATGTGAAATATATTGCCAAGACCTGCTAAGGCTTTCTTCTTCAAATTTTTTGGGCTCCTCCCTTTTGTACCACTCTAGAGCAGAATTTTCACTACATTATTCTTAAGATTACTGCAAAAAGCAATCCTCTCTCCCTTTTTCAAGCCTACCCTTACTCCATTTTTGATACAAGCACTGTAAGACTAGTTTGTAAAAACATTTTAATTAACTAATTCCCCTGTCCAAAAAAACTACACTCATCAGTAGGATTTCACTAACTCCCCTCACAAAAATTCTGTGTTCTAGTTAAACTGTCCTTAAATCCCCAACCCATAATTCTGTGGTTGGCAATGTATGAGCCAAACGAGTTGTAAGAAGGAAACAGTGAAAGTGTACACTCCAGAAGCATTTCTGTATACTGAATAATTTTTGTATCTTGAAAATGTATGTATGTATATGCGTATATAAAGATATGCTTGGGAGAGGCGGGGCAAGATGGCAGACAGGTGAGCTGTAAGTTTTAGTTACTCCTCCAGGAAAGTAGGTAGAAAGCCAGGAACTGCGTGGACTGGACACCACAGAGCAATCTGTCTTTGGGCATACTTCATACAACACTCATGAAAATGTCGAACTGCTGAGATCAGCGAAATCTGTAAGTTTTTGCGGCCAGGGGACCCGCACCCCTCCCTGCCAGGCTCAGTCCCGTGGGAGGAGGGGCTGCCAGCTCCGGGAAGGAGAAGGGAGAACTGCAGTGGTAGCCCTTCTCGGAAACTCCTTCTACTGATCCATACTCCAACCATAGATAGACTGAGACCAGACACCAGGGAATCTGAGAGCTGCCAGCCCAGCAGAGAGGAGACAGGCATAGAAAAAAAAAAAAATAACACGAAAAACTCCAAAATAAAAGCAGAGGATTTTTGGAGTTCTGGTGAACACAGAAAGGGGAAGGGCGGAGCTCAGGCCTTGAGGCACATATGCAAATCCCGAAGAAAAGCTGATCTCTCTGCCCTGTGGACCTTTCCTTAATGGCCCTGGTTGCTTTGTCTATTAGCATTTCAATAACCCATTAGATCTCCGAGGAGGGCCATTTTTTTTTTTTTTTTTTAATCCTTTTTTCTTTTTCTAAAACAATTACTCTAAGAAGCCCAATACAGAAAGCTTCAAAGAATTGCAATTTGGGCACGTCAAGTCAAGAGCAGAACTAAGAGAGCTCTGAGACAAAAGGCAATAATCCAGTGGCTAAGAAAATTCACTAAACACCACAACTTCCCAAGAAAAGGGGGGTGTCCGCTCACAGCCACCATCCTGGTGGACAGGAAACACTCCTGCCCATCGCCAGCCCCATAGCCCAGAGCTGCCCCAGACAACCCAGTGTGACGGAAGTGCTTCAAATAACAGGCACACACCACAAAACTGGGCGTGGATATTAGCCTTCCCTGCAACCTCAGCTGATTGTCCCAGAGCTGGGAAGGTGGAGCAGTGTGAATTAACAAAGCCCCATTCAGCCATCATTTGAGCAGACTGGGAGCCTCCCTACACAGCCCAGCAGCCCAGAACTGCCCTGGGGGGACGGCACTCACCTGTGACATAGCACAGTCATCCCTCAACAGAGGACCCGGGGTGCACAGCCTGGAAGAGGGGCCCACTTGCAAGTCTCAGGAGCCATACGCCAATACCAAAGACTTGTGGGTCAGTGGCAGAGACAAACTGTGGCAGGACTGAACTGAAGGATTAGACTATGGCAGCAGCTTTAAAACTCTAGGATCATCAGGGAGATTTGATTGTTAGGGCCACCCCCCCTCCCCGACTGCCCACAAACACGCCCCACATACAGGGCAGGCAACACCAACTACACACGCAAGCTTGGTACACCAATTGGGCCCCACAAGACTCACTCCCCCACTCACCAAAAAGGCTAAGCAGGGGAGAACTGGCTTGTGGAGAACAGGTGACTCGTGGACGCCACCTGCTGGTTAGTTAGAGAAAGTGTACTCCACGAAGCTGTAGATCTGATAAATTAGAGATAAGGACTTCAATAGGTCTACAAACCCTAAAAGAACCCTATCAAGGTCAGCAAATGCCACGAGGCCAAAAACAACAGAAAATTATAAAGCATATGAAAAAACCAGACGATATGGATAACCCAAGCCCAAGCACCCAAATCAAAAGACCAGAAGAGACACAGCACCTAGAGCAGCTACTCAAAGAACTAAAGATGAACAATGAGACCATAGTACGGGATATAAAGGAAATCAAGAAGACTCTAGAAGAGCATAAAGAAGACATTGCAAGACTAAATAAAAAAATGGATGATCTTATGGAAATTAAAGAAACTGTTGACCAAATTAAAAAGATTCTGGACACTCATAGTACAAGACTAGAGGAAGTTGAACAACAAATCAGTGACCTGGAAGATGACAGAATGGAAAATGAAAGCATAAAAGAAAGAATGGGGAAAAAAATTGAAAAAATCGAAATGGACCTCAGGGATATGATAGATAATATGAAACGTCCAAATATAAGACTCATTGGTGTCCCAGAAGGGGAAGAAAAGGGTAAAGGTCTAGGAAGAGTATTCAAAGAAATTGTTGGGGAAAACTTCCCAAATCTTCAAAACAACATAAATACACAAATCATAAATGCTCAGCGAACTCCAAATAGAATAAATCCAAATAAACCCACTCCGAGCCATATACTGATCACACTGTCAAACACAGAAGAGAAGGAGCAAGTTCTGAAAGCAGCAAGAGAAAAGCAATTCACCGCATACAAAGGAAACAGCATAAGACTAAGTAGTGACTACTCAGCAGCCACCATGGAGGCGAGAAGGCAGTGGCACGATATATTTAAAATTCTGAGTGAGAAAAATTTCCAGCCAAGAATACTTTATCCAGCAAAGCTCTCCTTCAAATTTGAGGGAGAGCTTAAATTTTTCACAGACAAACAAATGCTGAGAGAATTTGCTAACAAGAGACCTGCCCTACTGGAGATACTCAAGGGAGCCCTACAGACAGAGAAACAAAGAAAGGACAGAGAGACTTGGAGAAAGGTTCGGTACTAAAGAGATTCGGTATGGGTACAATAAAGGATATTAATAGAGAGAGGGAAAAATATGGCAAACATAAACCAAAGGATAAGATGGCCGATTCAAGAAATGCCTTCACGGTTTTAACGTTGAATGTAAATGGATTAAACTCCCCAATTAAAAGATATAGATTCGCAGAATGGATCAAAAAAAATGAACCATCAATATGTTGCATACAAGAGACTCATCTTAGACACGGGGACACAAAGAAACTGAAAGTGAAAGGATGGAAAAAAATATTTCATGCAAGCTACAGCCAAAAGAAAGCAGGTGTAGCAATATTAATCTCAGATAAAATAGACTTCAAATGCAGGGATGTTTTGAGAGACAAAGAAGGCCACTACGTACTAATAAAAGGGGCAATTCAGTAAGAAGAAATAACAATCGTAAATGTCTATGCACCCAAGCAAGGTGCCACAAAATACATGACAGAAACACTGGCAAAACTAAAGGAAGCAATTGATGTTTCCACAATAATTGTGGGAGACTTCAACACATCACTCTCTCCTATAGATAGATCAACCAGACAGAAGACCAATAAGGAAATTGAAAACCTAAACAATCTGATAAATGAATTAGATTTAACAGACATATACAGGACATTACATCCCAAATCACCAGGATACACATACTTTTCTAGTGCTCACGGAACTTTCTCCAGAATAGATCATATGCTGGGACATAAAACAAGCCTCAATAAATTTAAAAAGATTGAAATTATTCAAAGCACATTCTCTGACCACAATGGAATACAATTAGAAGTCAATAACCATCAGAGACTTAGAAAATTCACAAATACCTGGAGGTTAAACAACACACTCCTAAACAATCAGTGGGTTAAAGAAGAAATAGCAAGAGAAATTGCTAAATATATAGAGACGAATGAAAATGAGAACACAACATACCAAAACCTATGGGATGCAGCAAAAGCAGTGCTAAGGGGGAAATTTATAGCACTAAACGCATATATTAAAAAGGAAGAAAGAGCCAAAATCAAAGAACTAATGGATCAACTGAAGAAGCCAGAAAATGAACAGCAAACCAATCCTAAACCAAGTAGAAGAAAAGAAATAACAAGGATTAAAGCAGAAATAAATGACATAGAGAACAAAAAAACAATAGAGAGGATAAATATCACCAGAAGTTGGTTCTTTGAGAAGATCAACAAGATTGACAAGCCCCTAGCTAGACTGACAAAATCAAAAAGAGAGAAGACACATATAAACAAAATAATGAATGAAAAAGGTGACATAACTGCAGATCCTGAAGAAATTAAAAAAATTATAAGAGGATACTATGAACAACTATATGGCAACAAACTGGATAATGTAGAGGAAATGGACAATTTCCTGGAAACATATGAACAACCTAGACTGACCAGAGAAGAAATAGAAGACCTCAACCAACCCGTCACAAGCAAAGAGATCCAATCAGTCATCAAAAATCTTCCCACAAATAAATGCCCAGGGCCAGATGGCTTCACAGGGGAATTCTACCAAACTTTCCAGAAAGAACTGACACCAATCTTACTCAAACTCTTTCAAAACATTGAAAAAAATGGAACACTACCTAAGTCATTTTATGAAGCTAACATCAATCTAATACCAAAACCAGGAAAAGATGCTACAAAAAAGGAAAACTACTGGCCAATCTCCCTAATGAATATAGATGCAAAAATCCTCAACAAAATACTTGCAAATCGAATCCAAAGACACATTAAAAAAATCATACACCATGACCAAGTGGGGTTTATTCCAGGCATGCAAGGATGGTTCAACATAAGAAAAATAATCAATGTATTACAACACATTAAAAACTCAAAAGGGAAAAATCAATTGATCATCTCAATAGATGCTGAAAAAGCATTTGACAAATTCCAACATCCCTTTTTGATAAAAACACTTCAAAAGGTAGGAATTGAAGGAAACTTCCTCAACATGATAAAGGAGCATATATGAAAAACCCACAGCCAGCATAGTACTCAATGGTGAGAGACTGAAAGCCTTCCCTCTAAGATCAGGAACAAGACAAGGATGCCCACTGTCACCACTGTTATTCAACATTGTGCTGGAAGTGCTAGCCAGGGCAATCCGGCAAGACAAAGAAATAAAAGGCATCCAAATTGGAAAAGAAGAAGTAAAACTGTCATTGTTTGCAGATGATATGATCTTATATCTAGAAAACCCTGAGAAATCAACGATACACCTACTAGAGCTAATAAACAAATTTAGCAAAGTAGCGGGATACAAGATTAATGCACATAAGTCAGTAATGTTTCTATATGCTAGAAATGAACAAACTGAATAGACACTCAAGAAAAAGATACCATTTTCAATAGCAACTAAAAAAATCAAGTACCTAGGAATAAACTTAACCAAAGATATAAAAGACCTATACAAAGAAAACTACATAACTCTACCAGAAGAAATAGAAGGGGACCTTAAAAGATGCAAAAATATTCCATGTTCATGGATAGGAAGGCTAAATGTCATTAAGATGTCAATTCTACCCAAACTCATCTACAGATTCAATGCAATCCCAATCAAAATTCCAACAACCTACTTTGCAGACTTGGAAAAGCTAGTTATCAAATTTATTTGGAAAGGGAAGATGCCTCGAATTGCTAAAGACACTCTAAAAAAGAAAAACGAAGTGGGAGGACTTACACTCCCTGACTTTGAAGCTTATTATAAAGCCACAGTTGCCAAAACAGCATGGTACTGGCACAAAGATAGACATATAGATCAATGGAATCGAATTGAGAATTCAGAGATAGACCCTCAGATCTATGGCCGACTGATCTTTGATAAGGCCCCCGAAGTCACTGAACTGAGCCATAATGGTCTTTTCAACAAATGGGGCTGGGAGAGTTGGATATCCATATCCAAAAGAATGAAAGAGGACCCCTACCTCACCCCCTACACAAAAATTAACTCAAAATGGACCAAAGATCTCAATATAAAAGAAAGTACCATAAAACTCCTAGAAGATAATGTAGGAAAACATCTTCAAGACCTTGTATTAGGCGGCCACTTCCTAGACTTTACACCCAAAGCACAAGCAACAAAAGAGAAAATAGATAAATGGGAACTCCTCAAGCTTAGAAGTTTCTGCACCTCAAAGGAATTTCTCAAATAGGTAAAGAGGCAGCCAACTCAATGGGAAAAAATTTTTGGAAACCATGTATCTGACAAAAGACTGATATCTTGCATATACAAAGAAATCCTACAACTCAATGACAATAGTACAGACAGCCCAATTATAAAATGGGCAAAAGATATGAAAAGACAGTTCTCTGAAGAGGAAATACAAATGGCCAAGAAACACATGAAAAAATGTTCAGCTTCACTAGCTATTAGAGAGATGCAAATTAAGACCACAATGAGATACCATCTAACACCGATTAGAATGGCTGCCATTAAACAAACAGGAAACTACAAATGCTGGAGGGGATGTGGAGAAATTGGAACTCTTATTCATTGTTGGTGGGACTGTATAATGGTTCAGCCACTCTGGAAGTCAGTCTGGCAGTTCCTTAGAAAACTAGATATAGAGCTACCATTTGATCCAGCGATTGTACTTCTCGGTATATACCCGGAAGATCGGAAAGCAGTGACACGGACAGATATCTGCACGCCAATGTTCATAGCAGCATTATTCACAATTGCCAAGAGATGGAAACAACCCAAATGTCCTTCAACAGATGAGTGGATAAATAAAATGTGGTATATACACACGATGGAATACTACGCGGCAGTAAGAAGGAACGATCTCGTGAAACATATGACAACATGGATGAACCTTGAAGACATAATGCTGAGCGAAATAAGCCAGGCACAAAAAGAGAAATATTATATGCTACCACTAATGTGAACTTTGAAAAATGTAAAACAAATGGTTTATAATGTAGAATGTAGGGGAACTAGCAGTAGAGAGCAATTAAGGAAGGGGGAACAATAATCCAAGAAGAACAGATAAGCTATTTAACGTTCTGGGGATGCCGAGAAATGACTATGGTCTGTTAATTTCTGATGGATATAGTAGGAACAAGTTCACAGAAATGTTGCTATATTATGTAACTTTCTTGGGGTAAAGTAGGAACATGTTGGAAGTTAAGCAGTTATCTTAGGTTAGTTGTCTTTTTCTTACTCCCTTGTTATGGTCTCTTTGAAATGTTCTTTTATTGTATGTTTGTTTTCTTTTTAACTTTTTTTTTCATACAGTTGATTTAAAAAAGAAGGGAAAGTTAAAAAAAAAAAAAAAAAGAAAAACAAGGAAAAAAAAAAAAGATGTAGTGCCCCCTTGAGGAGCCTGTGGAGAATGCAGGGGTATTCGCCTACCCCACCTCCATGGTTGCTAACATGACCACAGACATAGGGGACTGGTGGTTTGATGGGTTGAGCCCTCTACCATAAGTTTTACCCTTGGGAAGACGGTTGCTGCAAAGGAGAGGCTAGGCCTCCCTATATTTGTGCCTAAGAGTCTCCTCCTGAATGCCTCTTTGTTGCTCAGATGTGGCCCTCTCTCTCTGGCTAAGCCAACTTGAAAGGTGAAATCACTGCCCTCCCCCCTACGTGGGATCAGACACCCAGGGGAGTGAATCTCCCTGGCAACGTGGAATATGACTCCCGGGGAGGAATGTATACCCGGCATCGTGGGACGGAGAACATCTTCTTGACCAAAAGGGGGATGTGAAAGGAAATGAAATAAGCTTCAGTGGCAGAGAGATTCCAAAACGAGCAGAGAGGTCACTCTGGTGGGCACTCTTACGCACAATTTAGACAACCCTTTTTAGGTTCTAAAGAATTGGGGTAGCTGGTGGTGGATACCTGAAACTATCAAACTACAACCCAGAACCCATGAATCTCGAAGACAGTTGTATAAAAATGTAGCTTATGAGGGGTGACAATGGGATTGGGAAAGCCATAAGGACCAAACTCCACTTTGTCTAGTTTATGGATGGATGTGTAGAAAAGTAGGGGAAGGAAACAAACAGACAAAGGTACCCAGTGTTCTTTTTTACTTCAATTGCTCTTTTTCACTCTAATTATTATTCTTGTTATTTTTGTGTGTGTGCTAATGAAGGTGTCAGGGATTGGTTTAGGTGATGAATGTACAACTATGTAATGGTACTGTAAACAATCGAAAGTACGATTTGTTTTGTATGACTGCGTGGTATGTGAATATATCTCAATAAAATGATGATTTAAAAAAAAAAGATATGCTTGGGTATTATATTTGCAATTGCATATGCTACTGTTTTTAAATGTATTTGATTAATCAAATAAAACATTTTATTTAAACATATAATACTGCTCCTGAATTCTTAGTACTATTTTAGTAATTTTCCATTTTCTCAGTAGACAGCAAAAGTACAAATACTATCATCTTAACAGTTCTTTTTGACATTAAAAAGGAGCTACACATTGTAAGAAGTTCTATTACATTCTAATTCATAGACTAAACTCATATTACAAATGCTAAACTGCCAATCCATGTTTCCCCCTCACCAAAACCATTATCAATATATGCCTTAGAAGTTTCCCTTAATAAAATCAGCTTTTCTGATCAACAGCCCATTAGACAACTTAACTATTCTGGAACAATAATTTGATTCAACCCAGGTGAATGATTTTTATATTTTAAAGCAACTCACTTTTTCCTGCTCAAATGTTATTTAAGCAAGCAACTAAAAAGTATTAAAGATATCCCTAAAAGCAATATTACTTTATTAGTCTACTTTGATGGGTCTGGAAATTATTAATGTTAATCTCATTAGCACTGATAGAAATTACTTCAGAGTATCTCTAGACCAAAGGTGACAACTAACAGTTTTAAACATGAATTGAAACACAATTTTTTAAAATAAGTGCCTATCATTTATGTTTAGATATATAAGAAGAGCCATTATCATACCAAAGTAGTACACTTACTAACTTAAAGCTTTTAAACTTGGTAGCTTATCACTTTTTAATTTACTACTGGTTTCATTTACTTCATTCATTGAAATTAAAATGTCAGACACTCAATGCAAGCAGTGCTCGAGTAAGTAACAATGAAATGTGATGTCTTCAATGGACATAAAATGTCAGTATTTCAAAAGCCATGTCTCAAAATTTAATTCTATTCAAAATTCCTTCCAAAAATGTGTTCAATTATCCTTAGAAAATTGACTTAACCCTTGAAAGTGCATGTCACTTGGAATGTAAGATTTATAATTCAGAGAAGTTAGCCTAGATAGAGGGTAGGCTGACCCGCCCTCTGTTTTGCTATAATAAATATGATTTCTGTATAGCCATGGTCTACTAATATCTAGGTTCTTCCCATGGATAACCAAACTCATTCATCAGGATTTGACAAAGGCATCACTTTACAGAAAGTCCAAGATTAAGCAAGGTGATCTTCTTGTGGGTTCCATTTGCATCTCCTACTGGTGCCCTATATAGCACTTAGGATACGTAGATAAAAATAAGGCATAAAAGCTTAACAGCAGCAAGGATTATGTCTATTATTTGTAGAGCCTAAAACTTACCAAGTGCTCACTAAATGTTTGTTGAATGGATTAATGCACAAATTGTCAAAAATTCACAGAACACATGAAATTTTAAAAAGAGAAAAATCCTTTTTTATAACTGAAAACCAGTAAATTTTCAAACTATCCAAGACCAACTCTGCTACCTCTCAAATCATAAAATCTACCATCACCTCTATGGGCTATTTTTGACTCCAATTTTTAACTCACTGAGAAAGAAACTCTTTGGTAAATCTACTCAAACTCATTTTTAGAATCTCTTCACATTTAATTTTCTGTAGAAATAGAGAAAACTGGTTGAAATTCTACTTAATAATAAAAAGTAAAAACAATTGATTACATTTACTGTGCACTTACAAAGGACACTGTTTGAAACACTTTCCAGTTATCTTATATAATCTTTATAATGGTACCATTAAGTACCATTACCTGAAAAATTCTACAATTGAAGATACTGAGAAAGAGGGACATTAGTAAAGGTCCATGGTCACACATCAAGTGCCTCCGGTGGTTATAATTACTGTTTTGGTATTTTTAATGCCATTAAAAATAATTCTCTTTGCCAAACAAGGCACACTCAAAACATTAACCTGCTTTTCATAGAATAAATTTGTAGAAACTATTTTCTATTCCTTTTATCATTTTAATATCCTCTACTACTTCTTTTAATAGATATAGTGATAGAAAACAGAGACTATATAAAAAGGATTACATATTAGTTCTAAAACATTACATTCAGGTTAACGCATCCTAAAATACATTTTCCCTTTTCAAGATGTTAGCCTAATACTGCCAACACATATTCAACAACAGGGCTAACATTCCTGTGAATCCTCACCATCTTTGCATAGACTGACATACAACCAGTTTGGTTACAATTTCTATAATTATATTTCAGTGTTCACCAAAGAACACACCTTTTATATTCTAGTCTACCCTCATGACTATCAGTAAGGATGACATTTTCACCATAGAGATCTCAAATATCCTTTATTGCATTTGGTTCCATATGTCTTATAATTTCTGTTGTTACTTTGAATGACATTTTTTCTACTAAATTTTCTAATTGGATATTACTGGAATACAGGAATCATAGTGTATCTAAATCCTATATCCAGCAGAATGATCTTATTAGTTCTAATAAATAAAGAGTAGATTCTCTTAGATTTTCTCTAGAGACAATCATATTATCTATGTATAGTGACAGCTTGGTCTCCTTCTTAACCTAGCCTCAACAGTGTTATTATCTTTTTTACTTTGTGCAAGACACTAGGATTCATTTTGTTCATTCATAAAACTATGTATTTGAATTAGGTGATTTTTTCACACATCTTTTTTTATTAAAAATTTTTCTCTTACAATTAAATTTAACAAGACTATTGTGGCAAACCATAAAATATGTAAAATGAACTGAGGAATAACTGAATCAATTGACTCCTTCCAGGCTTTTGAATTCAAGTCAGATGAACTTGATAAACTTCTGCATCAGTCAATATTCTCCAGAGAAACAGAATCAAATACAGGTATCTGCATAAAAAGTGGTGGCTCACACAACTGTAGGAGCTGGCAAGTACAGACCAGCATGCTGGAAACTCAAGCAACAGTTGATGTTGCAATTTTGAGTCCAGAAATTGTAGGGCAGCCTGATAGGCTAGAAACTCAGAATCTATTCTTCTCCAGGATACTCAGTTTTTGCTGATTGGATGAGGCCCACCCACATTATCAAGGGTAATCTTTACTTAAAAGTCAAGTGCTTGTAAATGTTAGTCATATCTACAATATATCATCACTGCAACATCTAAAAGAGTGACTGACCAAACAACTGGGCACCATAAACCAATCAAGGTGAAACAAAATTAACCATCACAGTCCACCCCTTGTCAACTTGGCACCCACACACATCTCTTTAAGTCATACTTAATCTCCAAGTAAAGACAATAACAAAGTCCTACTTCTGCCTAATATGATACAACTATCCTGCATACAACTAAAAACTCACTAACCCTTTCTTCTATAAGAGGATACAAAGTCCTTGGGTAATGTTCACTCTTCTTGACATACGGTAACTTAATACAACAATATAAAGTCAATACATCTTATGTTATATGATAAAGGAATAAGAGGGAAGAAAACAAAGATATTTGTGGAATATACATATACATTACATGCAAACATATTCACAAAAAATAAAGAAGAAATATTCATGATAATTACAGTCTGCAACAGGTCATGTGGTCATAGCTCATATTTATAAAATAAACTACCCCCTTCCACTGCTCATTCCAAATTGCCTCTGCCCTCAGAAAGCCTCTTAGCTGGGTGTAGTTCTTTGCCTAGTGGGGTGGCCCAAATCTTCATTCATAAAGTGTCTTGCCTAAATTGGGTTGTTGCAGTTTTCCATTGACTTTAATCACAGGGCATGGTAGTACTAAGAGAAGTCGTAAGGGATCTCCTGTATTGCAAGCACACTCTTTTTTCCCTCCATTGGGTAAGAGCAGTCCAATTTCCCCTTGTAATCGAGATCAATCATCCCAGCCAATACAGTAACTCCCTTCACTTTGCCTGTTGATTCAGAGGCATGAGGAGTCCAATGTGGCCAGGTAGCAGCCTTAACTTACAGTTCAGTAAAATCATTAATGTATCTTCTGGTGAAAGCATTCCTCCCTTTGGAACTAAGACCTGTAGAGCACTAGAGCATAAGGTTGCAAGTACAGGAAGCAAACATTTGCTAGTGAATCATCAGGATAATGAGTGTCACAACTCCCACTTCTACCACTTGTTTCTTGGACCCATGAATCCTGGCTCTGGGAGAAAAAAGTACCATATATAGGATGCTGATTTAGAGCCTATACAGTCTCCTGGAGATCATTTCCCCAACCCTGTAAGTTATTGCCATTAGCTCACAGTGTAACTGAGCCTTCAAAAGGCCATTCAATCATTCTATCAAGCCAGCTGCTTCAGGATGATGGAGAACACAGTAATAGAGAAAACAGAATTCCATAACTATAAAACCACTACTTTGAAGTGAGTTCTTTGATCAGAAGCAATACTGTGTGGAATACCATGATGGTGAGTAAGATAAATGGTAGTTTTGGCAGAAGTACTGCATACAAGGAAGGCAAATCTGTATCCAATGTAACTGTCTGCTCCAGTAAGAACAAAATGCTGCCTCTTTCATGGTGGATGTGGTCTGATGTAATTAACCTGCCCTCAGGTAGCTGGCTGATCACCTTGGGGAATGGTGCCATATCGAGGACTCAGTGTTGTCTGTGTTGCTGACACACTGAGCACAGTGCAGTGGCTATAATCTGATTGGCCTTGGTGACTGAAGTCCATGTTGCTAAGGCCATAAATACCCTCTTACCATGACACCACGGCCACTTTTTTCATTATCCCATTAGGCAATGACAAGAGTGGCAGGGGGAAAAGATACAGATATCCACAGAACGGGTCATTCTATCCACTTGATTATTAAACTCTGCCTCTGCTGAAGTCACTCTTTGGTGAGCATTGACCTGAGATACAAATATTTTCACATTTTTTGCCCATTCAGAGAGGTCTATTCACATACATCTTCCCCAGACATCTCTGTCGCCAATTTTCTAATCAGGTTCCTTCCAAGTTCCTGAGTATACAGACAAAGTATTGGCCATAGCCCATGAATCAGTATACAATCATACCTCTGGCCATTTCTCCTTCCAAGCAAATGTGCAATCAGGTACATTATTCAAAATTCTGCCCACTGTGTGGACTTCCCTTCATGACTGCCCTTCAGGGATATCCCAGAAAGGGGCTATAGTGGTACAGATGTCAACTTTCAGTTGCTACCTGCATATCTCACAGAACCATCAGTAAATCAAGCCTGAGCATTCTCTTTCTCAGTCAAATGAAAAATAGGGAACTGTGAGGCCACAGAGGCAGGCTGTGAGAGAGAAGGTAATATAGCAAAAGTGTGGCCCATGGGCATTTAGGCTACTTCCTTATATAACTTACTTGTTCCTTCAGGGCCTGCTTGAGCCCAATGTCATATACACTACTTCCATTTGATAATGGAGTACTGCTCTGCATACCCAGCTTAATGGCTTGGAAGATCAGGCAAAACCATGATATATACTGAGCCATCCCTTACTAAACGCAGCTCCTTTTGATCATATCCCTCTAAAGAGTAGTGAGCCTAATACTCTAAGATTCAGCCCAAGTGACAGAAACACTGCTTTCTAATAGACATGTAATCCCTCAAATTTCCCAACTGTTTTTGACAAGGGTGCTAAGTATACAATGGGGAAAGAACAGTCTCGTCAACAACCGGTGCTGGGAAAAAGGAATATCCACATGCAAAAGAACAAAATTAGAACCCTATCTCACACCACAAAAAAAACATCAACTCCAAATGGATCAAGGACCTAAATATAAGAGCTAAAACTATAAAACTCTTAGAAGATATCACAGGGACAAATCTTCATAATTTGGGACTTGGCAACGGATTCTTAGATAGGACACCAAAAGTATATGCAAAAAAAGAAATAACAGATAAATTGAACTTCATCAAAATTTAAAACTTTTGTGCATAAAAGGAAATTATCAAGAAAGTGAAAAGACAACCTCTAGAATGGGAGGAAACAGTTACAAACCTTATCAGATAAGTGCTTAATATCCAGACTATATCAAGAATATTTACAATGCAACAACAAAAAAATAACCAAATTTAAAAATCAGCAAAAGACTTGAATAGACGTTTCTCCAAAGAAGAAATGGCCAATAACCATATAAAAGGTTCAAAAGCATTAGCCATTAGGGAAATGCAAATCAAAATCACAATGAGACACCACTTCATGACCACAAGGATGGCTATTATTTTAAAAAGACAAAATATCAAGTGTTAGAGAGAATGCAGAGAAATTAGAACTTTAGTGTATTGTTGGTGAGAATGTAAAATTGTAGAGCCACTGTGGAAAGCAATATTGTAGTTCCTCAACAAGTGAAATATAGAATTACCATATAACCACTTCTAGGTATATGCCCTGAGATAAAAGTCTCAAGTAGATATCACTACACCAATGTATGTAGCAGTATTATTCACAACAACCAAAAGGAGGAAACAACCCAAGGTCCACCAACAAATGAATGGGTAAACAAAATGTAACACATATACACAATGGAGTATCAGTCATAAGAAAGAATGAAGTTATGAAACATGCAGAAACAAGAAACATGAAAACAGGGATGGATACCTTGGCGTGGCTGACCACAAGGTATATGATAAATATACTAACCTTGATGGATTTTCATGACTACTTTCAGTGAAAATGGCCATCTAACATTTCCAAAACCCTGATTAAGAAGAATGTCAAAAGGTGACAGAGCCTCTCATGGAAATGCATTTGGTAGTTTTAATACCTCCATATTAGGTACTGTCAACCCAAGCCAAATATTTGATACCTAAAGAGGAGAAGCAATAAAGAGCATGTATGAGAGACCGTGTCTCTCTGCATCTTTGCCAGCATATGAGAGACCCAGTGTGATGGTTAAGTTCACGTGTCAACTTGGCCAGATGAGGGTGTCCAGTTGTTTGGTCAAGTACACAATGGCCTAATTGTTACTGTGACGACACTTCATGGACTTAAATCATGAGTCAGCTGATTTCAACTATGGCTGATTACCTCTACAATCAACTAAAGAGATCGCCTTCAACAATGAGCGATGTCTCATCCAGTCAGTTGAAGGCTTTAAAAGGAGATGTGATGATGTCAGCATTCAGAAGACAGAATTTTCATCTCTACTTCAGCCAGACAACTTCTCTTGGGGAATCCACCAAAAACCTTCATCGGAGTGTCCAGCTTGCAGCCTGCTCAACAGAATTTGGATTTATGCACCCCTACAGTTGTGTGAGACATTTTTTTTTTTATTAAATTCAGTTTCTGTGAGACATTTTAATTAAAATTCTGTAATATTTAAGAAATCTCCTGTCAGTTCTCTCTCCCTAGAGAACCCTGACTAATACACCCAGTTTCTCTGCATCCTTGCCAGCCTCTGGTATTGTCACTTTTATGCATTTTAATTGCTCTAATGGTTCTATGCTGATATCTTACAGTGGTTTTAATTTGCCTTTCCCTAATGGCTAATGATGTCAACCATTTTTTATATGCTTACTTACCATCCACGCCTCCTTTTTGGTGAAATGTCTCTTCATGTTGTTGGTCCATTTTCTAATCAGATGGCTTGTTCCTTTACTGTTGAATTTTGAGAGTTCTTTAGATACTCTAGATATCTTTTGTTGGATATGTGTTTTGTAAGTATTTTTTTCCCAGTCTATAGTTTGTCTTTTCACCCTCATAATGGAGTCTTTTGCAGCCAAAAAAGTTTCAATTTTGATGAAGTATAATTTATTACTTTTTCTTTTTGGACCATGATTTTGGCATCATGTCTAGAAACTCTGTGTCTAGCCCAAAATCCAAAAGTTTTCTTCTATGTTCCCTTCTAAAAGTTATACATCTTTGTGTTTTGCCTGTAAATCAATGATCTATTGAATTAATTTTGTATATGGTGTGAGGTTTTAGGTCAAGGTTCATTTTTTTTTTTTTTTTTTTTTTTTTGCCTGTGGATATTCAATTGTCCCAGCACTATTTCTTGAAAAGGTTATCCTTTCTCCACTGAAATTTCCTTTTTTAAAAAATATAATTTATTTAATTGTAGATTTAATTTTCAACTGTGCGTAACAACTAGCTCACAAAATTTCTGTAAGTTTAACAAGTGGTTCTGCGAGCCAGTACCGACTAGCTACAGCACACCATTGGTTAAAACTATGTTATAAATTATTGATTATGGGGGAAAGCAGTCATAGGGGTGGTTGAGGATGGTGAGTGTTTGTAAACACTGAAATATATAACTGCAGAACATTATGGAAGCGTAAAGGCCCTGAGGATGCATTAGTACCATCTCATAGGAAATTAAAATTCAGATTCTATGGACTCTCACACTTAATTAGCTTTTGGGGGCACAAAAGGAACTGAATGCAAGTCATGCTATTATTTTGAATTTTTTAATGAATAAGTTTCTTTCAAATTAATTGGGTGCCCAGGAAGCTTGGTAGAACATTTATAGACCCTGGTCAAATGGAACTGGATCAGAATCTGGCTCTTTTTTACCACTTTAGGTAAATTATTGACCTTTAGTTTACTTAAATAGGAAAACAGATATTCTCCTTAAAATAGGAAAAATACCAAGTACCAAAAGCTGTCTTAATTCATTTAACAGAATGAATGTACAGAGTCCCAAGCTCTGTATAAGAATTTGGGGATAGAGTGATGAGCAAAATAACCATGATTCTCGCCTTCGACAAACTTCCGTCTAGTGGGGAGTCAGACAGTGAACAGATAAGCGCGTTAGTAAGATGGTATTAGAATTGTGGTGAGTAGCATAATGGAAAAAAAGAAACAGGAGCCGTGTATCAATCAGATGGAAGGAAGGAAGGAAGGGAGGGAGGGAGGAAGGAATTCAGAAATCAATGTGGTAGTTATTGGGTCAGGTGCTACCTGTATGTACATTTTTTAATAACTATTTTCTACTATACTCCCTACTCAATGCCTCCTTTTTAAATGGACTAAATTAAGAATGGAGTACTGAGGGAGCTAGAATCCTGAAACCTGGCATTATGAAATGACTGCTCAAGTGTTTACCACTTTCATTTTCATCTCTTAGCATAAATCAGGTTTTGTTTGGAAGTAAGCTATTGTTAATCAATGTTTTTTTCATAATGAAGTCCATAAATCTACGTTAAACAAAAAATAAAGAAACTTGAAAACAATTGAAACACTCTTGTCCGTGAAACAAGAAAGGCACATAATGACAAACATTGTATGATATCACTTACAAAAGATGACAAGAAATAGCAAATCTGCAGGGATAGAAAGTAGGTAAGAGATCAGCAGGGAAAAAAATCCCTACCTCACTTGCAGTTAGGACAGACTATGTGACTAGTTCTTGCCAATTAGCTGCAAACAGAAGTATTGTGTGTCTCCTCTAGACCAAAGCACTGAAAAGTTACTTCTCCACTCTCTTTCCTTCCCTGCCATGGTAACCGAAGTCATCATAAATGTGCGACTCTAGTGAACCGGGGTTCCTGAATGACTAGCAACAGCGAAGCCCCATAACCAGTATTGGACATGTTGAATGAACATGAATTAAAACTTGGCTGCACAGAAAGCCATTAACATTTAGGACTTCATTTTTATCTTATCAAATCATAACTTAGCTTATCCTGATTAACCCAAGATGATGAATAGGTTTCATTTCCAGAGCTACTGAAAGCAACTACCTATAATAATGTATTTTAAAACAACTGAGAGGCTACATCTGAGAAAATTAGAAAGAAACCATAAGAGGCAACATCTCCCTGAGAATGGGAAAGTGAACAAACCCTGGAACACTGTCTTAGGCCATACATCTTAGGCCTTTATACAGACTGAGCCTTAGGAACTAAAAGACTAGTCGTGAGCTTTAGTTACTAATGCCTAGAACAGTCCAGAGGAACTTGTAGTTGCATTCTGGTTCTCTAGGGCAACCATCTTAGGTCTTCTCTCTTCCTCTATTCCTACTCACCAAATTGACTATCTTAATCCTACACTAAATCCTGAACTACAGCAAAATTTCAATATAGCATTTCTGCTGCAAGCTTTTAAACCATAACCTTGAAAAAGCAAACCTAACAAGAAAAAAAGTATTATTCACAATTTCCACACCATCAAAATTCCCCAGATTAATTATTCGAGTGTTTACTGCTAATTTTAAACATATTCTGGCTACAAATCAAGCATCATTTTCCATAAGCCGTTTTCTAACAGAATATTCAGAAATACAAAGTAGTATAAAAACACTATAATAAACACCCTGTTCCTATACACAGCTGAAATATAAATGATTACACATAGAATTAAAGCCCAGTGGGTAACCAATCCTGATTCCATTCCTCTCATTCCCCTGACATAGTAAACAGTAGGCTGAATTTAGTGTTTATTATTCATGTTCATTTTTTTAAGAATTTTACTACATATATATTTTTAGTAGTATATACAGAATTGTTTTGCCTATTTAATATGATACAAATGGTATGAAATTATAAAAATATATACCCATCTGCCATTTGCTCAATATTATGTTTCTAGGTCTTATCCTTGCTAATATGCCACAATTCTCCTGATGGACATTTAGAGATCTTTTCTTTGTTTCTGAACACTACCAAAAAAAAATGCTGAAATGAACATTTATGTATATGCATCCATGAGTCCATGTATAAGATTTAGTCTAAGCCATATATATTTCATGGAAGAAATGTGCTAGGTCCTAGAGTATGACCATCATAAGCATTATTAGATAGAACCATATTGTCCTCCAAAGTGGTTATTTCAAATTACACTAAGAGGAATTCCCACCTGTTCATATCTTTGCCACCATTTGACACTGCCAAACGTACCAAGTTTGGCCAATTTTATAGATGTGAACTAGAATATGTCTATAATTTGCACTCCCCCTATTAATACTAAGTTTGAGCATCTTTTTAAGTATTTGTAGGTCATCTGAGGTTCCTTTTCTGTGAATTGTTTCTTCATATCTTTTGAACATTTTTCTACTTGGATATTTCTTCTCTCCTTTTTAATTGGTAGGAATTCTTTATATATTCTGAAAAGTAACATAGTACCAATTTTATATGCACATTTAAAAATAACTTCTCCCAATCTGAGGCTTGTCTTTCTTGCTTTATACATTGTGGCAACTGTTGTTCAGAAGCCTTTAATTTTAAGGTAGTCAAATCTATCTATATTTTTTTGTGCATGGTTTGTGCTTTGGGGACTTTTTATTAAGGTAAAATTTACATAGAATAAAATTTACTACTTGTAAGTATATAACTCTTGAGTTTTAACAATTATCTACAATCACCACAATTAGAAAATAGAACATTCTCATCACACCGAAGTCCCCACTTGTGTCTTTGCAGCAATTTCCCATCTCCTTCCCCAGCCAATGCCAGCCAATGATGTGCTTTTTGCCCTACAGTTTTGCCTTTGTACAATTTTACATAAAGAGAATAATTCAGTGTCTTGAGTTCTTTTTACTGCTATTCTCCCTTCACAGCTGATGGAAATTTTCAGTTTTGGCTTTTATAAATTAAAACTAGTCCAAACATTCGCATGTAAGACTTCGGTTAGAACATGTGTAACTCTTAGATAAATAATAATAATAAAAATACTGGATTTTATGGTAATGTATGTTTAACATTATAAAAAACTGCCAAACTCTTTTCCAAAGTGACTGTACTAATGTGCCTTCCATCAGTGATAGATGAGAGTTCCAATTGCTTTGTTATTATCGACACTTGGTATTATCAAAGCTTGATATTGAAGGTTTTTAACATTTCAACCATTATAGAAGGTATGCAGTGGTATTTCACTGAGGGTTTAGAATGCATTTCACTAATAACTAATACTGTTGATCATCTTTTCACATGCTTATTTACCTCCTACACAAATATGTTTTTTAATCTCAGCACAAGATGGAAACAACCCTAAATTCTCCAGTGGCATTCTACACAAATCCATTTGACTTTTCCCATTCCGCATTGCCCTTAGATTCACTTCTGCAGTTGATACTCTTATCACTTTGATCCTACCAAAAATGAGCTCTTGGCTTTTTTACCCTGAATTACCCTCTCCTCTTCTAAATGTTCTCATTGTTCTCATTTTTAGCCCCTTCTTGGCCAAATCCAAGTTCAGCCCATGGGCTACAATTCTTCCCCCTTTTTTTCTGCACAGGATACTAACACATTCCTCACCAATGCAGCCACTGCAATTACTTTAGAATCCACCTGTAATATAACTCACCTCTAAAACTTCTCTGGACTACTCAATTCACAGTGGCCTTTCCCTTCTTTCATATATTATAGAATTCCAACCAATACTAAGTGATACATCAGTACATTTGATTAAACAAACATCATATGTTTTTCTCTGGTTTTGTTTTTTTTTTTTTTCAATTGTGGAAACATATATACAGCCTAAATCTTCCCATTCCAGTCCCTCCCTAGCCTTCCATTAGTGGGATTAATCACATTTAGAATATTGTAATGCTCTTTCCCACCATCCATTACTAGAAATTTCGCTTCACCTCAAACAGCAACCCTACACTCATTTCTTAACTCCCCATTGCCCCTTCCCCCATTTCTCTTAACCCATACTCTACTTTTCATCTCTATGGTCATATTCTCTGATAATATCTTTGTGTTTACTGTGGGGCTTAAAATTAACCTCTTAAATCCACATCAATCTTGTTTTTCTTTGATACCACCTTCACTTCAATAGGACACATAAACTATGTTCCTATACTCCTCCATTCCCCCACCTTTATATAGTTGTCTAAAATTACATATTTTACATTGAGTTCAAAACCACTGATTTGTCATTAGAGTTTGTGTATTTTATATAATGTAGGAAGTAAATAGTGGAGTTACAAATCAAAAATTATTGACTTCTATTTGTATTCCATTGTGGTCAGATAATGTGCTTTGAATATACTCAATATATATTTTTTTTAATTTATTGAGGCTTGTTTTATGTCCCAGCATATGGTCTATTCTGGAGAAAGGTCAATGATCACTAGAGAAAAATGTGTGTCCTGGAGATTTGGGATGTAAGGTTCTATATATGTCTGTTAAAATTCTCTATATTTCTTTCTCCTTTCTTTGTTTCTCTGTCAGTAGGGCTTCCTTTAGTATCTGAAGTAGAGCAGGTCTTTTATTGGCAAAATCTCTCAGCATTTGTTTGTGAAAAATTTAAGCTCTCCCTCAAATTTGAAGGAGAGTTTTGCTGGATAAAGTATTCTTGGTTGGAAAGTTTTCTCTCTCAGAATTTTAAACATGTCATGCCACTGCCTTCTCGCCTCCATGGTGGCCGCTGAGTAATCACTACTTAGTCTTATGTTGTTTCCTTTGTATGTGGTGAATTGCTTTTGTCTTGCTGCTTTCAGAACTTGCTCCTTCTCTTCAGTATTTGACAGTCTGATCAGAATATGTCTTGGAGTGGGTTTATTTGGATTTATTCTATTTGCAGTTCCCTGGGCATTTATGCTTTGTATATTTATATTGTGTAGAAGGTTTGGGAAGTTTTCCCCAACAATTTCTTTGAATACTCTTTCTAGAACTTTACCCTTCTCTTCCCCTTCTGAGTCTCAAATTTAGATGTTTTATTTTATCTATCATATCCCTAAGATCCATTTCAATTTTTTCGATTTTTTTCTCCATTCTTTCTTTTGCTCTTTCATTTTCTGTTCTTTGGTCCTCTAGGACACTGACTCATTGTTCAACTTCCTCTAATCTTGCACTATGAGTATCCAGAGTCTTTTTAATGTGGCCAACAGTTTATTTCCATAAGATCTTCTATTTTTTTATTTACTCTTGCAAGTTCTTCTTTATGCTCTTCTAGGATCTTCTTCATGTCCTTTATATCCCATGCCAGGCTCTCGTTCTTTGATTGCAGTCCTTTGATTAATTGCGCCAAGTACTGTGTCTCTTCTGATATTTTGATTTGGGTGTTTGGGATTGGATTCTCCATATCGTCTGGCTTTATCATATGCTTTAAGATTTTCTGTTGTTTTTGGCCTCTTGGCACTTGCTTTGCTTGACAGGATTCTTTCAAGTTGTAAAAAATACCAATCTAATTTTTCAGATCTACAACTTGGTGGCATACACTTTCTCTAACTAACCAGCAGATGGAGTCTGCAAGTCACCTATACCCCTCAAGTCAGTTCTCCTCAACTTTGTCTTCGTGGTGTGTGGGGAAATGATTCTTGTGGGGTTCAATTGGTAAACTCAGTTTGGGTGTGTTGTTGGTGCTGTCCACCCTGAACGTGGGACATGTGTCTGGGTGGTCAGGGAGGCAGGGCAACTTTAATAATCAAACCTCCCAGGTGTTCCTGGAGATTCAAGGCTGTTGCAAGAGTCTAAGCCTTCATTTCAGTTTTGCCCCAGATTTTCTTTGCCGCTGACCCACAAGTTCCTGGCATTGATGTAGCATCCCTGGGTTTTCCAAGTGGGCCCCTTTCTCAGCTGTGATCTTCCAGGACCTCTGCTGAGGGAAGGCTGTGCTACGTCACAAGTGCCCGCCATCCCTCAAGGGAGGTCCCGGGCCGCCGGGCCGTGCAGGGGCGCTCCCAGCCTGATGCAAAGATGGCTGAATGGGGCATCTCAACCCCACCCCCCTGCTTTTGCACAGCTCTGCCTTCCCAGCTCCAGGACAACTAGCTGTGTATGCACCCAAGGCCACTGTCCACGGCCGACATTGTGGCATGTACGCAGTGCCATGGGATTCACTCCCTATCACACTGGGTTTCCTGGCGCAGCTCTGGGCTGTGGGTACGGCCCCGGGCAGGAGTGTCTCCAGCCCGCCGGGGAGTCAGCTGCAAGCAGTGCAGTTTCTTTCTCCTTTTAGCTTTCCCCTCTGCCCCCTGGCCCTGAGGGAATCAGCAGTGGTCTATCCTCCACGCCAGACACCAAAAGGTTGGCACAGCCCACTCCTGCTGTGCTTCATTGCGCTGTTCTCACTGTTGTAACTGCAGCCGCTCCTGGGTTTTGTTTTTTTTTTTTTTAAAAAAGAACTAGTCTGTCTTCAAATGCCAGCCCGCAACTTCCCCACACCACAGCGCGACCGTGGGACTTTCAGCCAGCTTAGTCACTCGTTTCAGAATGCAGACTCCCAGTTTCACCAAGTGCACCTTCCCTGTGGTTTTAGCAGACCTTGTCCAGCTGGTGCATTGCTGAAACTGGTGTTCTGGGTCACTTTCTGGTTTTTATCTAGTATTTTTCACGGAGGTGTTTTTTGCCCTGTCTCACCTAGCCACCATCTTCAGGAGGTCCCCCTCTGGTTATTTTTACGTCCCTTTTTTCTGCAGTGTAAGCTTGATTTTTAAATTCTTCAAGAAAAAGATTATTTTAATGGTAAAATGTAAGTTAAGCATTTTTACAAGTAATGTTGCCTGACCTATAATTTCATTTAAATAAAATAGATTGAAATTGAATTTCAAGTCCCTTATTGCTTACTGCAAAACAATATATGGAATTACATATTTTAAAGCCAGAACTGGCTAAAATTCTTAGCATTCCGTATCAGCTTTGTTGACAATTATGTGTATATTTTAAGAATCTTCCTGCAAAGCATCTGAATCTTTAAATTATATATAAGCATGCTAACAAAGATTTATCCTTCACATAAAATAGTAAATTAAATATTACAGAAAATGCACTGCACCAAGCTGGTTATCTATCTATATAGGATTATGAACTATTATAGTCATAAATATGAATATTTACTCTGGCAACATTAAAGACATTCTATTAATTCCTTGAAGTAGGAAGAAAATGCCTGTGCATTCTTTGGAGGATACAGCAGGAAAAGAAAAGCAAATGAACTGGTGAACTGTCAAAATAGATACATCAATATTAATTAAGTCATCGATCTTAAGAAGGAAGAAATCAGTGACAATCAATACACATTTATTGAGCAGGCACTTCCTTCAAAAATGTTTATGTACCTGAGATACAAGATGAACAAGATGCTGCCTCTGGCTGCAGATGCTTTCATAATTAGAAAAAGACAAAAAGCTACCCTAAAGTGACACACGATAGAAGAGCAAGCAGCACATCAGAAGAAGGAATTCATTTTGCTTGAGATAAGGAAAGAAAGAGCTACTATTCAATTAGTTAGTTTTGCAGGGAGGAGGGGGGTGCATTATAAATGCAGAAAGCCTTGACAGAGGAAAGCACATTTCACCCGTCTTGAAGGATGAGAAGGCTTCCTTCAGGTGAAAAGTGTCCAAGCCTTTTCCAGGACAAGAACATAGCATATTCAAAGGCACCTCATCTTTCAGTAAAGTCAAGCAGGCTGGACTGTTCATATCATCAGGGAAGTTTATGCATGTCTAAATATACAAATCACTAAGTAGTAGCAAATGAAATAAAGCAATCGACTTTCAAAAATATTCAGTAGATCCCGTTACCTTTCAAATAAACTTAAGGCTGGTCAACATGGCTTTGATGTCATGTCCAATACTCACGAGAATATATGCGAGTACCAAGTCAGAAACAAGTGCCTCTTTTCCTCTGTGCCATTGTTCATGTCCTCCTTATGAAACGGTTGCTTCCACACCATATCCTATTTATCTATATCCATGTCTTACCCATTTATTCTCTCATCAGTTAAAATGTCAGTACACATTCATTAATTACCTACTCGGGTTTACCTATCTGTCAAGTTTCCACTCAAATACCATGCTTCCACCTTCACTAACAGCTCCAGCCAACTTGTAAATGAAGAACAGGGTAAATACACTTTAATTTATGAGCAGAAACTTTTTCTTCAGTTGTATCTTTGGTTATTGCTCCTACTGCATTTGTTCTAGCTTCTCCTTTAGGAATATAATGTTTCCCATATGTTAGGTCAGGGACAGGCACACTATACCGCAAGGGTCAAATTTGTTTTTGGATAGCTCACAAGCCAAGAATGACTTTTACAATTTCTAATCGTTTGAAATAAGATCACAAGAAGAAGAATATTTTATGACATGAAAATTAAATGAAATTCAAATTTCAGTGTCCATAAATACAGTTTTGTTTGAACATAGCCACGCTCATTTGTTTACGTATTGTCTATGACTGCCTTCATGCTACAATGGCAGAATTGAGTACTTGGGACAAAATAAACATGTGGCCCACAAAGACTAAAATATTTACTACCTGGCTCTTGATAGAAAAAGTGTGCCAACCCCTCTGTTAGATAATCATTTGCTGCAACGTGGTGTTCACTCCATAATGGTTAACTCATACTTAAAGATCTAGAAAGTAAGATGCAGTGCCATTATCAGTGCAGTTTTCAGTTCTTCTCAGGCATTCATTTTGTTCAGCTCTGATCACCTACACTGGCAGCTTCTCCTTCCACTACTGTTGGTTCTGATCTCTGTCATTGTGATAGATATACCATAAACATAGTCACAAGTCCTAGCCTGCCCTTCCACCCATCTCTGCACGTACCTTTAGCACTTTATCTCTAGAACTTTCAGAATGTAGAATCTCATTACCCTGTTTACCTACAAAAGCCCACACCACCAACCCCCTTTCATTTCCTGTCCTTTCGTTATTTGAGGGGAGTCTGAATTGAAGTGAGAAAATGGTGCAAGGGTACAGAAGAATGCCGTTTACTTCACTTATTGACATAGCTCTTGGTCTCTGAGTCAGAGCCATACAGGTCAACTGAATTAGTGCTTCCAATCTTTTTCAGTGTTTGAACTGAACCTGTGCGTACTACAGGTAACACCATGTAGGAGTTTCTCCAGTTGTCTCCGTCTACTTTATAATTAGTACCCATTTCCCCCAGATTATAGATGGAATTGCCATTAAGTCTTAGATTTCAGTGTTTTGTTGTTTTCTTTTCATTTTCTATGTGAAATAAGAAACAAAATGGCAAATCAGGAGCACTTCGTTGACTACGATGAGGATTCTTTAAAATCTTTGAAAGGGTCTCAGAATGAATTGTTAGCTCATAATGCAATGAATTAATGTTGCTTTATTTACATAGTCCCCAAATGCTTTCTACTTTGGGGATTTTCAGTTATGTCTCCTTTGTATTTTTGTATCACCACCCTTTCCTAACTAAGTAGCAGAATCAATGCATGTTTAAAATAGTTTAAAAGAATTGCTTCCATATAACATAATTTAACTAACAGTCCTTTTTTGTCCCAATGTAAAAATCTGCCAAAAAAAAAATTGTTACATATTTTCTTGTGACTCTTCTCTTCTACCAGAACTCTGTTGAAGTATGCAATCATTAATTTTGTATAGACTGGGTATTCATACATCGTTGGATTATTTCATTTCTGACACTGTCATCTACCTTGTTTTCCTCTTAAAATGTTGGCAAAGAAATAATTAATCATATAACAAAAACACAAGGATTTTGAGAAACAAATATTATGGTTACTGATAAATAATAATTTTTCCCAACCATATTCTGCTTCCCTTTTGCTCAAAAATTCCATTAAATTCACAGTGATTCAGGTAAAGGGAACAAGGAATCAACAATAATGTTAATATTTATTTCCTGTAATTCTGCTTTTTGGTTTCAATTAAGTTTTAGGGAAAACATCAAGAAACAAGTATCTGTACTTTAAGATGTTTCATAAACTCTCTTTTTAAAGTGAGTCTTTCTTACATCATTTAGCATTAATCTTACCCTGACATTTTCATTATTCAAAAATTCTCACTTGAATAAGAAGAGCAGTTCATCTGCAATATCACAACTATTATGCATCATTAATACCCTAATGCATTATTTATGGTGGTGAATAATATCCCGAAATGAGAAGTCAGAGAAAGTAAAATATTGCTGTATCGTGTTCCATTGTGGGAAGAAATACTTTTAATTTAAGTGATACTGTAGAAATTGGAAAAGATGGTAAGAGCTCTTGATATTGTTCTATCTATGAGGCTTAACTTCCTTTTTGGAAGCCTAATTTAAAAAACAACAATGTTGTTTTATACATATGACACATACGAGCCAGATTTAGAAATACAAAATCATTACAGCTGGGATGAAACAAATCTTAAAAATATTATTATCTCTGTCTTGAGCCCACAAAGATAACCCCTAAAAAATCATCATGCTTTTAGCAATAAGACCATTAAATGAGAACAGCTTTTATTTAAAAAGAAATAAAAGCAGAATTTTCTTTTTGGGGGACATGCTTCATGACTATTAATTCAATCATTATGTTTGTATAAAGCAGTGGTCTTCAAACAATGCTCCTGCAGAACACTGATGTTCCAAGAGATTCGCAACTATGTTCTTAGGCTAAAATACTTTCCAGATTTACAACTTCTTTCAATGTTAAGTCTTTCTCAGTATCTTTGTTCTGGCACATTTACAAACTATCATAGTTTTTTATAGTAGTCTAATAGAAATTGGAATTTAATTTAGTACAAAATTAGGCATTTGATTACTTTAAAGTATTTACTGCCATGAGTGTTGACCATCTGAACAAGTGAACTCCATGGCACAGAGCATTTATGAAATGACCAGTATCAACCACTGCTTATTATTATAACCTACTGCTTGTCCTGAATGTGAAAAGCCAATAAATGAGACCCCAGGGAAACTGTCATACCAAATTCTGCAGCAGTCCTTCACACAACTACACAGGCAGTTTCATACAGTCCATTCTCTGCATCATTGTTTAAACATCCCCACTCCTTAAATAGGGAGCTTAATCTAATCTAGGCCATTTGAGCTGATTAGAGTTATTCTGCTACCTATGAAGAAACATAGAACATTTATTTAAAATCAGCTGATACATTGAATGTGCCTGATTATAATTATTAAACACCAAGTAGAATTAGTTCTTCATGTAATTAAAGTTAGAATCCTAGAATTGTCAAAGGAACATTAGATTTACTGACAATTATTGTGCTTAATCAAATGTTTTACTGATTATAAATGATTATAAATGAAAAGGAAAGGCGAAGAGCAACAACGTGATACTTACTGCCTTACCAGTGGCCAGGAGTGTGATTTTCCATTATAATGGACAGCTACCAGCAAAAGTAAACCAGCCCAGACCATGTTCAACGCTTTATTCTACTTGATTCACACTAAAATTCAATTAGCAAAGAGTGTGAAATCTTACTTTAAAACAAAAAACAAAAAAACAAAAGAAAAAAGGTGTATCGAATAGTAGAAAGAGGTTGCAAATATTCAACACCAGCCTTCAGGAATACAAATTATATTCAGTTATTTACCATCTAAAAAAAAATATTCATGACCTCATTCTATCCCACTCTTTTCCAGGGTTAATCAAATTTTAAAGAGCATTAAATAAAAAATAAATAACAGAAAATCATATTTTTTATTTGGTGAGCAAAGATCCCTGGGACGAAGCACTCATTTTTTTCCACCTAACAGTAATATTGTCACAAAACTCTATGACTTGACTTGACATTTTAAAAATTCCACAGAGAAATCAGAAACAGCACTTTGAATCTACCACTCCCATAAATTTACTGATGCCACACATGTATGAAATTAATGATCAGCACATACACAAATGATATAAACATTACTAATAAATTAATAGTATGTTATAAAAATAGCAAATAAGCATGCAAAGTATTAAAGTGTAATAATCTTATATGGGCAAATAATTGGCCTAAGACTTATTAGTCTTTCTAACATAATGTATGTAAACTTGCATACTGATATGTATGACTGTGTATATGCAAAGCGTCATTCTTTCTATGCGTATGTTCCAATGTACCTTCTGTTTTTTGTCTGTATATGTGAAGGCCATGGATATCTGTACACTGATTTTATAATTTGCATATAATAGGTTACTCTCACTTTTTGTAGTAGTTTTTCCATTGATTCTTATGGGATTCCTAGACATTTGATCAACTCATCTGCAACTAGAGATAATTTTACTTCAATTACAATCTTATGTCTCTTTAGCTATATTACTTTTGCCTCATACCTCCAACACATCCACATATAGCAACCGAGATAGTGAACATCTTTCTTTAACTTATATCTGACTTCAACCTCTAGTGTTCCTCTTAAAATAGGACAGTAAATTTTTAAACTGAAGTATGTGTGCATGTGTTTGTAAAATACTAAAACTAAATTTATTGAAATATTTTTAACAAAAACAGAATTCGAAGTTTGTCTCATGACTTTTCTCCATCTATGGAAATATTCAAAGGAGTCTCCTGAGATCTGTTAATAAATATGATTAATTATATCATGGATTTTTAGTATTAAACCATTCTTTGATTCCTGGAATAAACCTCACTTGGTTATGATGTCTATTGTGATGTAACACTGGTGTCCAGGTTTTTAATAAACATTTTGTTTCAGATTTCTGTATCATACTCAGAAGTGAAATTTAGCTGTATTTTCCCTTGGAAAATAATTTTTTAAAGATTTCAGAATCCATGTCATATTTACTTGATGAAATAAATTTGGAAGTTGTTTCTCACTTACTATGCTTTGGAATAATTTAGGTAGTATAGTTAAGTAAGGATTATTTGAGCCTGGTTTACTTTTTTTTCTTTTTCAGGGAAATTTTTAGCTACTTGATTTTATGGCAATCGGCCTATTTAGACAATCTGTGGCAAATACAATTTTTCTAGAAAACAATTAATTTCATGTAGATTTTCATATTTACTGGCATACAATTGGGCAAGATGGTCCTTCATGATTTAATTTTCTCTGTTTTGATAGTTATTCTCTTCCTGCTCCAATGTGACTTCTAATTTTTTAGAGTTTGTTCTTTCTCCCTTTTTTCTTGATTACAATGGTCTATTTTGTTGATTTTTCCAAATAGTTTTTATTTCATTAATGCATCAATTTCTTTTGTATCTTTATTAAGGCCACCTTTTTGTTTTCTTTTATTCATTTTCTTGTTCATTTCCCAGTTTTTTTACTTGGGGTTGTATTAGTTAGTGTTCTCTAGCGGAACAGAATCAACAAGAGATATCTATAAATATAAGATTTATAAAAGTGTCTCACGCAACTGTGGGTGTGCACGAGTGGGTATGCAGCAGACTGGCAACTCCAATGAAGGTGTTCGATGAACTCCTCAGGAAACTCTTCGCTGGTCAGCTGAAGAAGTGAAGGTCTTCTGTCTGTGTCACTTAAAAAGTCTTCAACTGATTGGATTAAATCCAGCTGATTGCATTCTCTCATTGTGGAAGACACGCCCTTCATTGACGTCATCAGTCACAGCTGCAGCCAATTGACTCATGATTTAACAAAGCAGCCTCCCGGTTTATTAACCAGCCACAAATGTCCTTGCAGCAACAGTTAGGCCAGTGCTTGCCTGACCAGACATCTGGGTACTATCACCTGGCCAAGTTGACACATGAACCTGACCATCACAGGCTTTTAATTCACTTATTTTCTTTTTTCATTTTCATTAATAGTCATGTAATGCTATTAATTTAATTCTGATAACTTCTTTATCTGTGGGTTTATGTGCTCTAATATCCCTTCTAATTTACTCTTCATTTTTAAAATTAATCTTTTATTTATAATTCTCTCCTGATATATTTCAGCTCTTTTCATGTTTTTCTGTAATCACTTCATGTAATTTTATAATTTAAGCTATTCTTTCAAAGTGTCTCCCATTTTCTGAATTATTTAGTTCATTTTGAAATATCATATAGAAGTTATGTACTTGTATATCTGGCATGAATTGATTGCCTATAGATATTATTCTGTTCCTTATTTTTTATCTCTCCTTTATATATAAAATTATATATGCACATATATAATTATATAGGTAAATATACTGTATATAATGTGAGTAAATATAAATTACATTACTCCTTGTATATCACACATACAAAATTATATAAGTAGATACATATTATATCTGTAAACTATAAAGAGAAAAGAGATAACTAAGTAGCAGAACAATGTCTACAGGTAGTAAACATTGTTTACTCTTTGGAGTATACTTTTTGGAGTGTGGGGGGCAGGGGAGTGGTGGTCAGGAGAGATTGATTTTTACTTTTGTAGCTCTACAGTGCCTTATTCTGTTGTTTTCACCTACTGTTCAAAATATGGCCTCTTATTTCATGAGCTCTACTGGTTCTGTTTCCCTTCCCCACTTTTATCTGGCCCTCCTCTATCCTTGCCTCCTAGCACCCCTGCTCCCTTGGGAGTCTATTCCCAGCAACTTCTCCTCAGAACAGGGCTTTGTCCCGAAAGGAAGCATTAGTTGATCTGTTTCAGGAACCCATACAGCAAAAACTGTTCCAGACACTTCCAACCTCACATGGTTCCTCTGCTGCCTCTTGGGCTGGGCCCTGTTTTCAGATTGGTCCACCCTGCTTTCCAGGGAGTACCTGTTAGCAATTTGGGGAGAAAGCAGAAATCACACTTCCTTCCCTCCACATCTTCCCACACACAGGCTGATATCATACATAGAGAATACTGGCCACTTCATTTCTGTAGGACATTATACTGTCCGTGGGTTTGAGGTTTTCCCATTTTAGTAGCTATGTCTGTTTTATGTGTAGTTACAAGGAGATTAAAAAAACAATACCTCCCCGATACCTTTGAATTTTCCCCCTAAACTTTTAATAATAACAAAGTGGGTCTGCCTCAAAGTGACCAGTTTCTATAAGTAAAAGCACACTTTTGAATTCTAAAACATAGAAACAAAGACAAAAACTCACTCAAATAAAGACTATACTGTAAATACCCACAATTATAAATTATGAATAATTAATTGAACCATATCATGGGATTTAAATGTTTATATTTTCTGCAAGATTATCTATGCTGAAATTATGAGCCATTCTCTTCAGGGCAAAAGTCAGCTTGAATAGATATCCTAAGTGCATGAAACATAGCCATCCTGAAAAAGTAAGCCCTGTCTTTGATTAAAAGACTCTGTAGCTTAAGATATTTCTGGGATCATTTCCAGGAATGCATATATTATTTACAGCATTCAGTGTCTGACTACTTACTGCCAACAATCATTCTGTTCTCCCCATCTTCATAACAAACGCAGTACATGCCAATTTGAGGGAAAAGACCATCTCCCATTTTTTTACCAATGAAAGTCAAATACAGATATATCTGCATAAAACACATATAGACACAGGTTTACATATTTTAAACAGACAATGAGATACAGAGTTTTGGTGTTTTAGAAAATGGAAAGTCAATTTCAGAAAAAAATATAAGCCTAAGACTATTGGTTTCATTTCTAACTTAAAAATCCATTAAATGCTACGAATCACCTAATAGTTGAAGGCATTGTGCTTGGTACTAAAAGATAAGAAAATAAAAGAGGTATGCTCTGCCCCCCAGGGAGTTCGGAAACTGGTTTACGTATCTGAGAGTATGAGTATATGTGGGAAAGAAGGTAACACAGGTTATTGTACAGAATTAAGTCTGAGTGGCAACATAACAGAAGTACAAACAAAGCCCTTAAGAAGCACAGAGAGGGCACCTAAGGCACTGGAAAAACGCAACACAAAAGAAGGCCAGAGGGAGATAGGCTTTGAAGGACAAGTAATATTCCAGTGGGCAGAGAACTACAGGCAAAGGGAGATATGAAAAAAAAAAAAAAGGGGGGGGGGGGGACTATCAAATAATCTGAGTAATTGAAAGAAAACAGTCATTTATGTCACAAGAACTTAAAAAAACTGTATACACTGGTTTATTGGACTTCAACTGCTTCTTTATTCTATCCTTGATAAACAATCCCAGTATCTCATCCTAAATGAAAATCTTCAGATAAATCAAAGAGGTGTCAGGTAGGAACACATCAAAAAGGTTAATGTTCAGTTCACTAAGTCATCAGCAACAACTACAGTCAAGAATCCATCATAGGAAGTAACCAATTTAAATGAATGACTAGCCCAATTTCAAAGCTTCAAGCGCTATATGACATACCTACTATAGAACCAGGGGCAGTCACATTTAGTATTCGAAACCAGCTCTTATATTACGAACCAAAAGAACAGTCAGTAAAGTGGTCTAAATGTTTCTGGCCACAACAAAATATCAGAAACTACAAAGAAGGTACTAAATTTTAAAATGTTTAATATTTTCTTTTTTAAGAAGAAATCTTTTTCATATCTGGCACTTATCATTGTAATCTGTACAAAGATAATGTCGCATAAATTCTTTTCAATTAAAAATAATTCTAGGTATGGCTTATAAAACACAATGTCTTGCCACAAACTATTATGATATTAATAAAGTTACCTGGTATTGATTTATTATAAGTAATTATATATGTATATATATTTTACAATATTATTTTCCAGAATCACCAAAGAGGTACTGTGGTATAAAGGAAAGAATCAGGGATTTGAAACCAAAAGACCCAGATATAATAGTGAAAAGCCTTTCCTAAAACTTACTAAAGTTATGTTAGATATTAAAAAAATAGTACTTAATTTGTTAGTTTTTAGTTTCTACAACTTTAAAATGAATATAACAATAACTACATTATCTAACTGTGGAAATTAAATGAGAAAGTGTAAACTACTCTGTAAACTAACAAGTGCTATACGAAATATTGTTAAATTGTTTTCTAGTTGATTTCCCACTAGAGACATCTCTGCTTCCTCTCTTTCTCTTGTTCTGCACGATCACATCTACCGGCCAATCCTCTACATCCTCAAAGCACATTCCAAATCCACCCACATTCCACTAACGGTGTGGCTTCTGCCCTCCTCTGAGGAGCCCTCACTACTCACCTGGACTTCAGCAGGTGCCTTCCAACTAGTCTCCCTGCTTCTACTCTTGCTCTCCCTATATCCTCTAATCCATAAAAGAGCCAAAACAATCCTTTAAATATGTAAATCACATCACACTCACCTGCTCCAATGGCTCTGCAATGGGCCCCCCTCACACTAGAAAGCAATCTTAACGCCTCACCATGCCTCTGAGGTCCTACTTGATCTGAAACTTGACCTTGAAACCTGATCTCCTATCACTAATCCATTCATTCAACAGCCACAGTGGCCTCCTTGATGGTCCTTAAACATCCTGCAACTCATTCCTAACTTAGGCCTCTTGTATTTCCTGGTTCCTCCTTCTGGAATGCTAAGAACATGGTACTAGTCACTTCCTCACTTCATGTCTGTTCAAATGCCACTGCCTCAGATACGTCTTCCAAAGCACTCTGTGCAATGGTGAGTCCACCCCTTATCTCTCTCAACCCTATTACTTTGGTTTTCTTCATAGCCCTTACAGTTCTGAATTAACATATACTACTTATTTACTTGTTTATTTTTCCACTAGGGTAACAAACATCACAAGAGCAGTGACTTCGTCTATTCTTATTAAGCATCATATCCTAGGTGTCTACATACAAGAGGGGCTCAATTAAAATTTGTTCATATAATAAGGATAAAAAAAAAAAGAGTTCATATCTCCCTGTGTGTGTGTGTTAGAGTGTGTGTGTGTGTGTGTGTGTGTGTGATGTGCAGTAGTGTCTATAAAAAACTTTAAAGCCATTAGTAAAATCCTCAAAAGGCCTTATCCTACCTTGGAATTGGAAGTGGACTCCAAGAAACAAAGTCTGTTGCCAAATCCTTCTGCTGCCAAACATAGTTTCTGTTGTTCTTTGTGGATGGTTGCGGTACATTGCAGAACCACTTCATCATCCTGCAAAGGGAGAGAAAAAAGAAAAAAGAGGGATTTGATATGACTAAATGTATTCTAAATCAAATCTAGAAGAGCATTATTTTAGTGCATTTTAAAGTTCAGAGCCAAATGTAAGAACAACCATTAACAAAAACTACAGAATCAATTCCTTGAGAAAGTTCTACTTGCAGAAAGGTAACTTGGGGGGAGCGGAGGTGATAACCATTGCAGGCAATCGATAGATCAATAGTTTTCTCACTATCATTAGTGACCCCCAAAGGCAACCTGCCTAGCAGTAAAATACAGAATATCCACAATAGCACTCTTACACACTGAGTTTAAATCATCAAAATTACCAAGAAATTATCCCCCATATTCCCAAGACATCAACTATCATCAAGAATGAAACAGATTCTAATAGCAGACATACACATTGTTTCAAAACTAAGTATAGAAAAACAGGTCAATAACAGAGCTTTTGTGTTCAAAGTGACCAGAAAAGTCACCTTAGTTCAACCACATATTGGCTACTTGAATCAGATTTGAAATGACCATGGGTTGCTTAAAAAGGTATGGAGAGATGATTTGTTAGTTCAACCTTCTGAAAGGCAACACTGGTTTTTAATCGAATAATTAAGCAGGGATTACAGGAAAAGAAAGACATAGGAAAAGATGATATATACAATGACTCAATAAAAGAAGCATATAAGACTGCAAGAAGCATGGACTTTAAAATCAAGATCTGGGTTTCCATTCCAGCTCTGTCACGTACTACGTAATGTGATCTTAGGCAAGGTACTGAATCTCTAAAATGATGAGGTGAGACAAGGTACCTTACACGATGACTGACATACCAAAGGCCCTCAATAGGCCCTAAATAAATGAGCATTACTGTTATTTTCCAAACAAAGCATCTCACCTTAACAGATTCTAACTGGTAAATTTCTAAGAAGTCTAACCATTTACATTTTAACATTTCAACCTCAAAGCAACAGGACACATAATAAGGTAGCAAAAGAACAGCTATCTTCATCAACTCTCACAATTAGATCAGAAGTAAAATAGGACATACAAGTATGCCTAGAAAACCTTCACCTTCGTGGGAAGGTGAAAGTGATGAGAAACAAGACTTTTTGGTTAACCTGAAGAATATCCCATATAAATCAGGAAAAAAAGCAACTCTCATTTGCATTGCAAACTCTTGTATACTTTACTTTTGTCTTTATTTCCTATGTTGTAGCCTCAGTACTAAGTAGTTGTAGCTAGCTTAAGCTCCCAGTCATAGCTGACGCCCAACCTCTTTAAAAATGATTTCCCACCTATCCCTCCAGGTGCTCATTAATTTCCAGCCAACATTCAAAACATTCAATTGTTATATTTAAAAGCTGTTGGCTAAAAAATGGCATTATTTTCATATGATGAGTACATCTGAATATAAATGCATGTTCAGTGTGGCTGTAATAAAAAATAATGAAATACTTTTGGAATTTATATCATCTACAGGATGAAAGATACATTACGTTTTCAAAATATACATTGGCAACAAGAAGGACGTGAATTGTACACATGTGCTCAATACCTTTCTAAGTGCCCACAGCCTTCTAACGTCTTTAACCCTTACCGTTTGGAACTAACTCTAAAACGGAAACTTCACGCTTTGATAAGATAGGCTCCTTTGGAAGGTGGAAGTTCTCTACCTATGATTTAATAAAATAAATAATTACTTTAATGGGCAAATTTGGAAAAAGGAATAAGAGAACATAGCAAGATGGAGGGCAAGGTGAAAAAAGCAAACAAGTGGCATAGGGGACAGGGTAAGAATAACAGTGCTTTTCAGTAAGCCCCAAAAGAAAAGCAGGCACACACCACATTTACCAAAAGGATACTATATGCCTGCCCTGGCATTATCTGATTTTATTTAATCCTCCCACAATACTCCTGTAATACAAATATTATACACACATATTTAGATAAAGAAAATGAGACTCGGAGTAACTTGCACAAATAGTACAATCTTAAAAGTTGTACTACATACCTAGGGTGAAGAATCACACAAAAAAGAGCTCAACAATATCTGATCAGTTAAACACAGGCAATTCTAAAGGTCTAGAATAAGTTGAACCAAGTGTCAAAGAAGAGCCTTAGCACAAAGCCAATCAACAATAAAACCCCAGGCAAGAGAGAGAAACCAACCTTTAGAGTAAACTCGTAAAGATAATTAGATGCCTAAACATCAGCAAAAATTACAAGCCATGCCAAGAAACAGGAAGATACAACCCACTCATTCCACTCAAAGGAACAAATTACAATTTTCAAGTTTACATACAAAGCACCAGAAATGAAAGAAAAAATAGATAAATGGGACCTCATCAAAATTAAAAAACTTCTGTGCATCAAAAGACTTTATCATGAAAGTGAAAAGACAACCTACTCAATTGCAGAAATTATTTGAGAACAAGATATCCAATAAGGGTTTAATATCCAGAATATAAATAGAAGTCCTACAGCTTAACAATAAAAAGACAGACACCCCAATTTAAAAATGGGCAAAAGACTTAAATAGACATTTTTCCAAATAGGAAATATAAATGGATAAAAAGCACGTGAAAAGATGCTCAAAATCACTAGTTACTAGGCAAGTGGAAATCAAAAGCACAACGGGATACCATTTCACACCTATAGAATGGCCACAATTAAAAAAACAGAAAACAAACAAACAAACAAAAAAGAAAGAAAACTACAACAGTGGCAAGAATGTAGAGAAACAGGAACACTCATTCACTGCTAGCGGGAACGTAAAATCATGTAGCCGATGGGGAAGACAGTTTGGCAGATCCTGAGGAAGCCAAGGATAGAACTGGCAATTCTGCTATTACGTATATACCCAGAAGGACTGAAAGCAAGGACTCGAACAACACTTGCACATCGACTGTCACAGCAGCATTATTCGCAATTGCCAAAAGATGGAAGCAACCCAAGTGCCCATCAACCTATATATGGATAAAAAAATGAGATATATACATATGCTGGAATACTGTTCAGCTACAAAAAGGAATGAACTCCATATGCATGTGACAACATGGATGAACCTTGAGGACATTATGCTGAGTGAAATAAGTCAGACACAAAAAGAAAAATACTGTATGATCTCACTGATATGATCTAATTATAATAAGCAAACTCAAGAGTCAGAAACTAGAATGTAGGTTACCAGGGATAGAGGATTGGGAGCTGATGTTTAATTTCTGCAGAATGTCTAATTCAGTTGATTGTAAATGTTTGGAAAGGGATAGTGGTGATAGTAGCACATTACTGTGAGTATAATTAACAGTGCTGCACTATGTATGTGAATGCAGTTAAAGGGGAAGTTTTGAGCATGTATGTTACTAGAAGGAAAGTTAAGAGGATAAAACATGGGACTGAATAACACAGTGAACCTTGTGGATGATGACTGCAGTTAACAGTATAAATATAAGAATGTTCTTTCATGAATTACAACAAATGCACAACACTAATACAAGGTGTTAATAACAGAAAATACACCTAATGTAAGCTACAGATTATAGTTTAATGGTATTATTTTAATTCTCTTTCATCACTTTAACAAATGTACCACACATATGGGAACGCTGTATTTTTTTACATGACTTTCACATAAATCTACAACTTTTCTAATTAAAAAAACGATATTTTTTTTAAAAAATATTATGCTAAGTGAAAGACTGCAAACACAAGGTACTACATATTTCATGATTCTGTTTGTATAAAATGTAAATATAAATAAATCTATAGACACAGAACTATATTAGTGGTTATGTAGGGCTGGGGAAGAAGAGAGGGATTTAAAGGTGACTGCTAGGGGGTATGGGGTTTTTCTTTTAGGAGTAATGAAAACGTTCTAAAATTGACTGTGGTGATGAATGCACAACTCAGTGCTTATACTAAAAGCCACTGATGGTACACTTTGGATTAACTGTATGGTATGTGAATATATCTCAAGAAAACTGCTTTAAGAAAAAAACAGAAATGCAGATACTGATTCTGCAGGTCTTAACTTAGGTGGGCTGATTCTTTATTTCCAACAAGCTCTCAAGTATTGTTGAGGAGCAAGGCTCCAGAATGGTTCCCAGAAAGGATATGGAACCTAGGAGAGATATGAGTAGTCATTTATAGGAGTTTGAGGGTAATCCATAATAGTTGAATATTAAAATGAGTATGTTGACTTTGGACAGAATCAGAATCAGGATACTTGTGGATAAGCCTATTCATACATGGTACATACCAACTCTATAAGGGAAAGGAACAAACTGAAATAATATATTAATCTACCTATCAAATTCATGAAGCCAACTCACTTTTGGAAAAGATTTCCTTCAACCTAGTGCCTTAACATTGTGTGAAAAAGTTCCTGGAAATGAAGCATTAAGTATAGGAAGAACTCTTCTGCATCACCGAGAGAGGCTATAAATACAACTTTTAATCAGAATTCAACTTTGAATGGTAGAATCTAACCTGACATCCTCATAACTACTTGCCAATTTACCTAAGAGTTGTTTTTTTTTAGGCAATTTATTGCAATACACTCACACAAAATATATAATCCATCCAAAGTATACACTCAATGCTCACAGTATCATTATATATCTGTGCATTCATTGCCACAATCAATTTTCAAACACTTTCATTACTCCAAAATAAAGACAAAAATATAAAAAATAAAAAATGAATAAAAAAGAAAACCAAAACATCCCATACCCGTTATCCCCCCATTATTTATATTTTTTGTCATTATTTTATTACTCATCTGCCCATAAACTGGTTAAAGGTAGCATAAGTCACCAGGTTTTCACTATCACACAGTCACACAATAAAAGCTATATAGTTATACAATCATTACCAAGAATCAAGGATACTGGATTACTGTTCAACAGATTCAGATATTTCCTTCCAGCTATTCTAATACACTAGAAACTAAAAAAGGAATAGCTATATAATGCATAAGAATAACCTCCAGAACAACCTCTCGACTCTACTTGAGATCTGTCAGTCATCAAAGCTTTATTTTGTTCCAATTCTTTTCCCCCTTTTGGTCAAACAACATTCTCAATCCCACGATGCCAGGTCCAGCCTCATCCCTGAAAGTCATGTCCCAGGTTGCCAGGGAGACTTATACCACATAGAGGGGAGGGCAGTGAGTTTATCTGCAGAGTTGGCTTAGAGAGAGAGGCCACATCTGAGCAACAAAAGAGGTTCAGCAACAAAAGAGGTTCCCTAAAGAGCTGTTTTTATTTTATATTCTGGTAAGCAAAGGGTTTGTTTCTGACAAATAGTAAAATATACCCAGAACTTAATGGACCAAACACCAATTCACAAACTACTTGCCAGTTCCCTCCAAGTAACCCATCATTAATCTCAAAGCACATTTACCACCTGAGCCACTATAGTTTGAGAGCCTACTGATTATGTATTTGAGAGGTTTTGATAGGGAACTTTATATTTTAACTTACTGTAACCCATGTGTAGTAAATTTAGTCAAGCAAAGTGAGAACCCACAGATGCTTAAAGAGAAAGCCCCTGGAATCAGAAGCTGAAAGCAATGCAACCCGAGATCCAAGGACCAGCAGACAGACACCAGCCACGTGCTTTCCCACCTGACAGAGGTGTTCTATACGCCATCGGCTTTCCTTCAGTTAAGGTATCCTCTTGTTGATGCCTTAGTTCAGACACTTTTATGGCCTTAGAACTGTAAATTTGTAACCTAATAAATCTCCTTTATAGAAGTTAATCCATTTCCGGTATATTGCATTTGGGCAGCTTTAGCAAACCAGAACAGCTCCCAGGCCCTGAAGTTCATACTCATAATTCTCATTTCCTGCCTTCACATTTTGGTCACATGTGCCATTGGTGTATCTGAGTGCTTGAAAATACATGATGACCATCATTTTTTTTTCTGCCTTAGCCCATTAAAAACTAAAATCACCCTTAAATAATAGCCCTTTTATTATACTTTGTTTTTTGAGTCCCTATGTCTTACGTCTTAGTATCTTGCTAAGGCAATAAATATTGATTCAACTCAGAAGAAATGATATTCCATTGTCAAAACCTACAAAAATGGATTCTACTTATGTTCTGTTATCTCAGTTCTTAACATTTCAAAGCCTAACTGTTTTGATGATCAGTTATTAAGATATTGGTATTCCTGGAAACACTTGTACTTCAACTGCACCCCCATTTCATAAAACAAATGCCACAAGAATTTAAAGCAAGGACTTTAACAGATGTTTGTGCACCATCACTCTTAGTAGCGTTATTGATAATAGCTGGAGTAAGGAACCCAAATGTCCATTAGCAGATTAATAGATAAATAAAATGTGGTATATACAAACCATGGAACATGATTCACCTATAAAATGAAATGAGGTTTTGTTACATGCTGCATGTATGAGCTCATGTATGAACCTTGAAGACATCATGTTGAGTGTAATAAACTAGATACAAAAAGACAAATATTAAATGATTTCACTTATATGAAAAAAACTTGAATATGTAAATTCATAGAGACAAAGAAGGTCACCAGAGGTGGGAGTGAGGATGGGGAATGGGGAGCTAATGCTTAGTGGGTACAGAGTTACTGTTTGGGATGCTGGGAAAGTTTGGGTAATGGATGATGGTGATGGGAAAAGCACACTGTGAGTGCAATTGGTACCAATGAATTATGTACTTCAAATTGTGAAATTGTATGCTGTATATATGTCACCACAATAAAAACATTTTTAAAATAGACATATCTGTTGAATGAATGGATAAACACACAAGCTTTAATAGCTCTGATTCTAGGACATACAAATTTCACCTACACATGGGGATGGTATATGATAGGGGTTTGTAGCTTCCCTTTGTAACAAATAAAAATCAAATAACAGATACTCGGTTCCTTCAATCTTAAGGAATTCAAGAATGAGTTCCTAAATACTTTAGATGGTATCTCCCCACTCCACTTCCATATCAATTTCCTAATAGATGTTTAATAACAAGGAACCCAATTGTTAAATCATGATAGTTGTAAGTTACTTGCAGACAGAGATCACTTCTTTCCAATTACATAGGCCAAATTCTATCCATTTGTACATGTATTAGTTGGGTATTAGTTGGGCTGCAGGAAAAGGATCTGTTTTGTTTTCTGTTACAACCCCACTGTCCACTGTTTAACACTGTGCCTGGTAAATGTAATAAATGATGCTTATCACAATGCAGCTTGTGATTGCTCAGAAATATGTACTGCCAGGGGAATGGGTTGATTTCTTCTTAGAATTATCAAGTAAAGATCCTACTTAATTTCTAATTAAAGCTACTAGTATATGATCCCATTAAGAAATTTCACAGTCTCAAATACCCTGGAAATGAGGCAATATCAGAGGAAAATTACTTATCCTGTCTATTTCATCTCTGACAAATTTTAATATACCCCAAGTATCTGTAGCATCAATATTAAGCACAACTGGATTAATGGAAAAAGAGCAATATGGTCCTTCATTTTCCCCCAATTTCAACATAAACACAAGAAAACTTTGATTAGTATGCCCTTTTCATACTCAATCTAAGCAAGTCAAACATTGTATTGTTGAAAAATCAAGAAATGTTCATGATGATTCTGGTCATTTAAATATCATTCCAAGTGATTCATTCCAAATCATTCACACCATGCCAAGTACTTTCCTTAAACTCTTACTAGCCATGCTACAGCTGATCCTTTCCCTCAGTTACCTCCTGAAAATGTTTCCATAGTTAGCTCCAAATCAAAAGGCTTGCCATATAATTTACACTGTGGTTAATCAATCAAGCAGGTCAAGTTAAATTCCACTGAAGCAAGGTCTCTCATGAAAATAAATGCTTTAGTTAAAACCTAAGGCAATCATATCAATATTCACTTTAGACCACTACACATAGGAAGTGCTCAATAAATGTATGCTGAACTGAACTACTTTTATTAAATTCTCTTGTATTCTTCCAGTCACCTTAAAACTCTTTAGAACAGAGATCTAACACGCATGGGGAGAAGGCCAGCACTACAACACCACGTGCCAGGCAATTTTCAGATGAGTGACTAAGACGTGATTTCCATAACAAATGCTGCATGTCTGCTGAAACAGTACAACTTGGAAAATGATTACTGAACAACAACATCTGCAGCTTCTTTCAAACATTCATTCATCATTAAACAAATATTTACTGAGGATTTAATACGTGCTATGAAATTTTCTAAACACTAGAGATAATCACTGGACAAACCAGGGATCCCTGAACTCATTAGGTCTTCCTTCTGCTAGGAAAACAGAGACAATAAACAAACAAACAAATTTGTAATTTATGCCAGAAGGCCAGAGTCTATGGAAAACAAATTAACAGTATAAAAAGGAATCGAGGTGCTGCTGAGGTGGGGAGGTAGAAATGTCAGGGCCTCGTTGAGGTGGCGACATCTGATGAAAGACCTGAAGAAGACAAGGGAGTTGCCATGTGACTATCTGAGGAAGAGTATTCCAGGCAGAGGGAGCAGCCAGTGAAAGTTCGGAAGATGGAGCTTATTCAAGAACAGGAAAGAAGCCCTGTGGTTGGAGTAAAGTGAGGGAGAACAGGAGGAGAAGAAGTGGAGCCAGAAGCCAGAACATGAAAGGGCCCTGGGGCCAGCGTAAGATCTTTTGGCTTTCACTGAGTGAAATGGGGAGCCACCGCAAAACTTAAGTAGAGAAGTGACATTAATTTAGCTTACATTTTAAAAGGATCATTCTGGGTACTACACCAGATACAGCCAGCAGAGAGGCATGTTGAAAATATGCATGCCCTAAAATCCAGTCATTCCATTCCTAAGTAAATCCCTGGAGAAATTGCAGGAAGTATGAGGAAGCATACAGAAGGTTTGCAAGAGCATCATTTCTATAACAAAAAGTTATTAAAGCCCAAATGTCCCTAACTAGTAGATAAATTATGATATAGTCATAAAATAGTATCCAGCAGTAATGATAAATAAATTACAGCTATACACAGCAACATGGATAACTCTTCATAAACTTAATGCTGAGTTACTAAAAACAGAATGTCATGCTACAGAAGAATAGATACACAAAGTATAATTCCAATTATATAAAGGTAAAAAATGCATCTTTTTGTATTTTGGGGGCTTGCCCTTATGAAGCTTGTTACTGCAAAGGAGAGGCTAAGCCTACTTTTGATTGTGCCCCAGAGAACTTCTTTTGTTGCTCAGATGTGGCCTCTCTTAGCTAATTTGGCAGGTAAACTCACTGTCCTCCCCCACTATATGGGACATGACTCTTGGGAGTATAAATCTCTCTGGCAACGTGGGACATGACTCCCAGGGATGAGCCTGGACCCAGTATCATGTGATTGAGAAAGTCTTCTTGACCAAAAGGGGGAAAAGAAATGAAACAAAAAAAGTTTCAGTGGCTGACAGATTTCAAATGGAGTCAAGAGGTCATTCTGGAAGTTATTCTTATGCATTATATAGATATCTCTTTTTAGTTTTTAGTGTATTGGAATAACTAGAAGGAAATACCTGAAACTGTTGAATGGTAATCCAGTAGCTTTGATTCTTGAAGATGACTGTATAACTATGTAGCTTACATAGTGTGACCATGTGACTGTGAAACCCTGATGGCTCACACTCCCTTTTATCCAGTGTATGGAGAGATGAATAGAAAAACGGAACAAAAATTAAATGAATAATGGGGGGTTGTGGGAGATGGGATATTTTGGATGTTCTTCTTTACTTGTATTTTTATTTTTTCTTGGAGTAGTGCAAATGTTCAAAAATGGATTGTGGTAATGAATGCACAACTATGTGACGGTACTGTGAACAGCTTATTTTACACTATAGATTACTGTAGGGTATGTGAATATATCTCAATAAAACTGAAAAAAATGTATCAAATTAGATGATGTATTATAAAGGAATATATAAATATAAAGTGAAACTATAAGGAAAAGACAAGGCATGATTAACACAAAATTCAAGAGTGTGATTACCTTGGCAGTGAGGTGAGGGGGTAAATAAAGTTAAGTTTGTAAGTATTATTTACACCTAATACACATGCTATACATGTGTAAATATACTTATTATATAGACAGAAATTATTATAATTCATAATAGAAAAACGTGGTTTCCAAACATAACAATCCCAAATTGTCCAGTTTCCTTTCTCCAAAGCTAGAGTAGTTGGATATCACAAAACCCTGTAAGAGTCTATTTAAAATATGATAGGACGCAGAACCTAATTGTTAACAGGCATGTTAACTCATCATCAAATTCAATGGAAAATGGTGCTTGCCATCAAATTCAACAGAAGACACAAGAAAAACAACAGAATCAGCTCTACAATTGATAACCAAGGTATCGAACCATAAGGAATGGGCCAAGGAAAGCACGTTAGAATTGAGGCCATACATAGCCAATGTGTGTGGCAAGTGTTTGCAGTGTGGATCTACTACGCGGCACAGGGGCAGTTGTGGCAGCCCAAAGGATCCAAGCAGGTTTGGAGATCAGTAACAGTGTTCCCTAGTCCTGGAAAAAGAGAGGAACCATGACATCAAATTCCAGTCAAGTAGGCAAGATTCCGCAAATGTCTAGTTGGGGACTCCTGGCCAAAAGACATACTCTTTGCAATAAAATTAATGACACTGAAGCAAAACTGAAGATACAAATCTCTCATAAACTTAAAATGAGAGGGTATATGAAAGTACTGAGGCATGGGAGGGGCACTAAGTTGACACTATAGAAACGCTGGGGAAATATATTCTCCTCAGTGAAGTTTTATTTGAAGGGATGTGATCCTGTTGGAACTACAGTTTATCTAGTCCTCTATTTCTTCAGCAGTATATGAACCAAATGTCTTCTAAGGACCCTTCCGAACTCACATTTTATGGTAATATAAAAAAGGTGAACATAACAAATTCCTCTCCTGTGCAAATTCAAGGAAAACAAGTAAGCATAAATAAATATGCCTTTTCAATTGTTACTGTATAAGCCTGCCTAGCCTTTTTATTTTTTATTTTTTTTGTAAAAAGGAACTAAGGAATATTTCATGCCTAAGTATTCATGTTGTGTACGTGGTTTTATGCAAGGTGATAGGGCTATCTTTTTATCGAAAAAAGTAACTACAGAAGTAACCTCTTGTTCTGTGCTGATGAATGTTATGCAAACGTATATACCCAAAATGACATGTAAAGAGATTATGGATCAGGAAGCCATCATGAACAACATGCCTGCAAAACGTCAACTGAAGAGGAGCTGGACAGAAACACAAAAACATCTGAGATGATCAAGACTTTAGATGCTTCCCTTAACTTCCAACAGTCTCAAGTGGCTTGAGACTTTCCAACAGTCCAAATAGAAAGCACAATGTTTTTTCTGACTATATAAACATTCGTCAATGCCTTTCTAGTCCCAGATTACAGAAATAAACACTTTTCTAAGAAAGGAACTTTACTTTTTTCATCTTTAATATACTAAATCAAGAAATCCACCAATGCTGAGTAAATTTACTGCACTGATAAACCCATTGCTTTCCCTAACAGTTTTGACTGCCAACAACCAGCTAATCTAGAGTCCAACTTTGTTGGTTTCCTTGCCAGCTGGCAGCAATCTTCAGTGACTTGAATTCTTAGCTTCCTATCAACTAAGACTTAGCAAAAATAAAAACTAGAAACTTCTAGAGAGAAGGTCTTGGAGGCCTTTCTCAAATGTCATAGAAACAAAGAAGAACATAAAAGAAAACAGAGATAACACTTCACCTTAGGAACAGCCACAAATAATGATCACATTTTAAAAGGTTTATCTTCTCCTTGGAATTTAACATGTCTAAAATGTAAATCTTGTTTTAATTCCCCCAAATTTTGTCCACCCAATTCTTATCTACAATAAGTGACACTACCACCCAACCAGTAATTGAAACCATAAACCTTGGCACTGTCCTTATTATTTTCTTTTCACAAAATACCTAAATTCTTTCTGACTTCACTGTCATCACCCTAGGCCTACAATAAGTCAGCTCCCTCTCACGGTCTATCAGGCCCCACGGATTGTTTCCTGCCTCCCTCTGCCACATTTCATATCACTCTACCTTGCTCATTATACTCCAGCTACATATGCCTCCTTTTTATTCCTAAAATGTGCAAAACCCCTTTTGCCTTAAGGCCTTTGCTTGTTTTTCCCCTTGCCAAAAATACTCTGCCCCCAAATCTGTGCAAAGTGTGCTGTTTCCCATCCTTGTTACCGCATCATCCTATCTGTTTTCTCTAATCCTTTATGAAACAGATCACACATGTAATTGTTTTTATTTGTATTATTTTTGTTCATTGTCATCGCCCACAAGAATGTTATGATCCTAAAGAAAGGGAATCTGCTTATCTTGTTCACACTCTAACCCTACTACTTAGCACACAGTAGGTATTCAATAAAAGATAGTTGAAGAAAAAACAGATGAATGAATAATTTCTAAGGGTTTCAAAGGAAAAGGAGCTCTCATTTATTATATGCTAGCAATCCCTCTCCTCATCGAGTTCCCAAGTACTGTGCATTATCTCAGAGACATATCAAGGGCAAGACACACGTCAGTTTTATCAATTTATACCCATCCTAGAGCAGAGCTTCTGGCATAGAATGGTCGATGGATGAATGAATGAAGGGCACCACGAGTAGCATCATGCTTACTTTACAGATTAGAAAAAGGAGGCTTTGTGAGATTAAGTAATTTGGCTAGGGTTACACAGCTGGTAAATGGTTGAGTGGGAATAAAAGCTAGGTCCACTTGCTTAACCTCACTGCAATACTGCCTCCGGCGATGATATAAAATTACTGCACTAAAAGTCTGAGTAGGGATATGAAGTATTCTCTCCAGAAATTGATGCTAATACAATCCTCTGATTTCCTTTGATCAAAAGTTTTGATAAGCTTGCTACAGAAATAGGAAATACAGTCCCTATATGCCAGTAGAATTGTGTTAGTGAAAACTCAGAGAGAGCCAAATGAGAAACAAATTTAAAGAAAACAGCAAACAAATGTGTTTGAAAGGAGATGCAGCAGGCCATGGAGAGATGAGAAAGAGAAGGTTGACTATATCATTAACAGGTAATTAAAATTTAGTCAATAATTAAAATTCAGACAAAGAAAGGGTAGTCTAAAGTAATGCTACTGGATAGATTTCTAGGAAAGGACAGAGAAAAGCAAAGTAGAATAGAGATCAACACAGAGAGAAGAGGCAAAAGGGAGTTTTTAACTACAATTTTCGAGATGGAAAAATCAAATACTGGTTTTAAGTCTAATTTTCTCGGCTACTGTAGTAAGACGAATATATTAACACCCGCCACACCCTTTGGAATGCATCAAAGTATGTAATAAAATTGTTTGCTTAAAACGCAATAATTGATTTCTCAAGTTTCCTGTTACCCTGAAAGCCTAGGAGATGAAATAATGAATAGGCCCAGTGGTGTACCCAGTGGAGTGGGGGTTGGAGTGGGGGGTGGGGTTCAGTGCAAGCAGCCTGTCCTAGGTGCAGGCAAAGCTCTCTGTTGGGAGCTTTGACACAGTAATAAAACCAACAAAAAGTTGGTCCTGTTTTAAATCACTATGCACAGGCAATTCTAAACACTGTCAGTGAATAAGCTCCTCCCCACCACTGACTGCTCCCTCCAGCCCCTTCCAACCCACTCACTCCCTCCCCTTCCACCCCTCCAACTTTGTATGCCACTGAATGTTAGAACCACTAAATTATCATATTACTCAAGGAACGCTAGACACACTCATGCGCACACAAAGGCTGGTATATTAATGAGCACAAGTAGAATATCATGCAAATAATTTATGGATGAGATACATTCTATATCTATCCAGTATCCACCACAAAAGAAATGAGATATGTCAGGCCTGCATGTACCCATAAGACTTCATACAAAATAATTTGCAGTATCATGGTACAATGTATCTCCTCTATTCTTTAGTGAAATTTTTTCAAAATGTGTGAAAAAAATCCAACCACCCTCACAAATACCACCAAAGATTTAGTGACAGCAAACTCTCTTTAAGACTCTAGGCAAAGAAGAAAACGGTTCTCCAGAAACATGAGGCAGAGGAAATTTCTTTGTTCCTGTACTTAAATCCTTGAAAATAAGTAAGTTCTTTAACATTCTAACATCTGTGATGAAGGAAAGAAAAAAATGGGGTTAAAAAAAGACAAAAGGAATTAAAAAGCCAAAAAAGGCTTGGAAAAAATATGTGATATATGTAAACCATAACAAAGGAAGCAGCTTTAAAATGTTAAGCATTTAATTTGACTACTGTCTAGGGCTGCTAAGTGGCTTAACACACCAGAAATATATTCTCTCATAGTTCTGGAAGTCAGAAGCTCAGAATCAAGGTGTCAGCAGGGCCAAATGCTGTCCAATGCCTCTAGAAGAGGATCCACCCTTGCCGCTTCCCAGCTCCTGGAAGTTACTGGCAATCCTTGGTGTTCCTTGGCTTGTGGCCACACACCTCCACTCTGGCTCCATCTTCACATGGCAGTCTTCCCTCTGTGTGTCTCTGTCTCTGTGCCTCCTGTTCTCTTCTCTGAAGGACACCGGTCATTTGGATTCAGGGCCCACCCAACTCCAGGATGACCTCATCTTAACTAATCACATCTGCAGCAACCCTATTTCCAAATGAGGTCACGGTCTACTTACTGGCGGGTAGGACTTCAACATACCTTTTTGGGGAACACATCCAAACCATAACAACCTTCATCATCAGAAAACTGACATGCATGGAAAAAATCAGAACCAGACAGTCTGGACATCAGACATCAACAAAAGTGCATCTGTTTCTCTTTCCACTTAAAAAACTGTACAAGTAAAATCTATGCCTACGTTCCCAGCTGTGAAGTGACTGGAATCCCCTACTTGGTATTAAAGATTGCCTCATACATAGTGACTTGTTAAAATTCATCTTAATATATTTGCTGACTATAAGAATATTATTGAAACTCTTACAACTGTGTGGAATACAATCAAAGAAACAAATACTGAAGAAAACAGGTTTTCCTATTTGCACAGATAAAGTATTAAAATTAAACATGGAGCAAACGGTGTAATTTAGTACTCAATAGTATCTCCCATTCACCATGTCAAGGCTCAAGCATCAGGTATTCAGAGACCTAAGGGAGTGCCCAGTGGGCTGGCCCCTAGGGTGCACTCCAAAATTACACCTAGTCTACAAATATTTTTGTTACCACATTTCTATGAAAAATTAAATATATTTATGCTTACTATTCTGAAATGTTCAGCATCTATGCAAAGCAATGAGACCTGTATGTAAGTGTAAATATATGTATATATTATACATAACATATTGGTTTAAGTTGCATGCACAGTTTCAAAGGTTGAGAATGATCATACCCCATTTCTGAAAAATGGCTGAGATCACAGTGGACAAGTGGGAGAAATTCACAATAATTCATTCACGATACAATTGTATAAGCCATGGTAAAATTCTGAAGAGAAAACTGATTAACCAACCATTAGGATATTAAAAAGACTAGTTTGCTGTACAAACCACAAATATTACATGAGAAAAAAATGGAGAAGTAATTTTAGAGACACTTTTCAAGCTCTCAATCCATATATCCAAAACTCATTATTTCAAAATAAGGCAACTTAAAGTTCTGAGGACACTGTGCTTTCTTCTATTGTATATAGACTCTCTTTTAGGTATTAGTTACATATACGCCTATATGACCTCCAGCAAATGTATTTTTCTGACATGTACAATACAGGGCAATTTTTAAAACTAGGATAACAAAAATAGAACAGTAGTCTGGAGAGATACATAGTGTACCAACTGAAGTAGAATAAACACCAGAGAGGTTTCAGTAACAATATGGAACATGGTATATTATTATTCATAGAAGCAATTTTCATCTCCTCTCTAGGACATGTTTTGATACATATCTCCCACATGCATGTATATACAGGGCTTCAGAGCTCTGTACGTACGTACATAACATCCATGTATGGATTCATAGGTTTGGTTTTGAAGAATTACTGAAATATTAGTTTGGAATTTCAGCCTGCAGTTTATTTCTGCAAGTGGTAAACCTTAGATTCTGTTCTTGCTAATTATAAATTTAATTATTTAATTAAAATGGAGATTACCATTCAGTATCAGTCACCATAACCAACTTATTTTTACAGGCCTTCAGTAAATTACCTCACTTTTCTTCCAATCAGTAACTATTTAAATGAGTGCTTTTCTCTGGCCTCTGATGAATCAATGAACCAGCAAATTATACCTGAGCAATTAACTGTTCTTGGTAAGAGCCAGGCTGTACATTCGTGCCACAGGAAGCAAGTACAAGTTAAATGGAAAATCTCAGTTCTTCTGCTATTTTCATTTATCTGACTCAGATATGATAAAGATTAACAGAAGGTTAACTTGTACAAGAAGCAAAATCGTGATACAAATTTTAGTACTAGATTTTGAAATAGAAAGTGTGGAATGAAAAAATGTTTACAACAGGTCAAATACAGTGAATGGAAATCATGAAAGTTGCCGAGATAAAGAAGCACAGAGCATCTGTGTCACAGAAGTTCTGTGGTTGTGCAAAGGGCATAATCAGAAACCAGGAACTGAAGGCCTTGTTTCTAGCACTCCCATAACCAAATGACATCACTCTGTCCTCAGTACTCTCAGCTAAGTGAAAACAATAAGTTATGTAATAATTTATTATCATTTACTTAAATATAATCATTACTTAATAATTTATAACAACAATAAAGAATAAAAATTACGTGGAAAGGGCATTACTTTTGAACCAGATAAGCTGGGGTTTGAACCCCAGGTCTCCTTTTACTTGTCTCTGTGAATTAGTTTGTTCATCTATGACATAGAGATAATACCTACAAAGAGGCTTGGAGGGTTATTGCAAGGGATTAAATTAATCAAAAATATAATAGTCACAAATACTTAGGAAAGGGCACCCAGAATATAAAAGACGATTAATAATTATTACTTCATCATTCCTAGTTTTGTAAGGATTAAATTCACTCATCCAACATATATGACAGCAAACAAGACAGAGTAAGTGCCTGCATTCATGGTTTTACATTTATGGAGGAGATAGATAATAAGCAAACGAATAGTTATAAAATTTAGCACTGGTTAGTGATAAGGGCTAAGAATAAAGGGGACAGGGTAGAAGGATCAAGACTACTGACAGGTGTTATATGATAGAGTGGTCAGGAAAGCCTCTCTGAGAAAGTAACATTGAACAAAGACCTAAACAAAGTTGGGAGTGAGCGTGTGGAATATTCCAGGCAGGAAAGAGCAGCGAACGCCGAGGCCGTGCATGGAGAAGGGTTGGTGAGCTCAGAAACAGCTTTGGGGCTGGTGGGGCCACAGCACAGTGAGTGGGGGGTGAGTGGAAGGAGGTGAGAGCAGGGACGTAGCTGCCCCAGATCCAGAAGGGTCACAGCAAGGACTCGGGGGTTTAGTTCAAGTATAAGGGGAACCACTGGATGGGTGTGGGCAGGGAAGTGAAAGACTCATTTCCACTTTAAAAGAATCACGCAGGCTGCTACATTGGGAGCAGGGAGACTAGTTGAGAAGTTGTAAGTGTATTCCAAGAAAAAGATGACAGTGGCTTCTAGTAGGATAACACCTGTAGACGCGCTGGGAAGTAGTCAGAATCTGGATATAGTCTAAATGTAGAGTTGCCAGATGTGCAGATGTGGGATGGAGTCAGAGGGGGAAAAGAATAATAAATGGTAACAGAGGTACTGTGTACTGAAAGAGGGAACACTGGAGGAAAAGTAGGTTTCCAGGGAGGAAATTGGGGGGAGGGGGGGTGGCATCAAGTTTTATTACAGTAGTTTATTATAGCTTTTGGACATCCAAATGAGACTACAAGTAGGCAACTGGTATACAAGTTCAGAATTCAGGAAAAATTTAGGCATCATCCACATACGGAATGTACGTAAAGACATAATACTAATTGATATCCCTAAGAGAATAAATGTATAAGTAAACATGAGAGGATCTACAAGCAAACTCCGAACTTTGGTGCATGCCAGTAGCAGAAGGTTGGAAAGAAGGGAAGAATTCAACAAAGGAGAATCATAGGCAATGGCTCATAAAGTAGGAGGAGAATCAAGAGCCAAGTGAAATAAGCTGTTTACAAAAGAAAAAGAAAGAGTCAACCACATGGAATGCTACCCAGAAGTTGCACGAGAGGAAAGCTTAAAGTTGCCATTATGTTTGACAACATGGTGTTCACTGGTGGCCTTGCCAAGTGCCATTGCAGTGGAGTGGTGGGGATGAGATCCAAATGGCGTACGTTTAAGAGAGACTGAGAGGAGAGGAGGTGGACAAGCAAGAACAGACAGTTTCCCCTTCTTTTATTATTAGAGAAGTTGTGGGTTTACAGAACAATGTTATGTAAAATACAGGCTTCCCATACCATCCCAGCACCAACACTTTGCATCAATGTGGAACATTTGTTACAACTGATGATAGCATTTTTCTTTAATTGTACTATATTTTTAACAGTAGTTACCTTTGTTATAATTGATGAATAATTATTAAAATTGTACTTATTAACTTTCATCCATAGTTTACATCAGGTATATTTTTCCCACATACCATTCTATTATTCACATCTTGTATCAGTGTCATACATTTGCTATTTCAGAGAGACTGGGAGGAGGGGAAGTGGACCAGCAAGAACAGACAACTCTTTTGAATTGTGCTACAAAAGGAAGTAGAGAAATGGTACAGTAGCTGAAGGGGGATATGAAACTAAGAAAAGAAATATTTTGAGGTTTCTCCACTATTCAGGCACTCTTCTGGGCACCATGGAGAGAGGTGAACAAAACAGACGAAACTGCTCTCATGGGAGTTGTAACTGGAGAGAGACAATAACCATCTGTAACAATGTTGGGGAAATGCAATGAAGAAAATAAAGAAGGGTGAGGTAGAAAAATGATAGGAGCTAATATTTTTTAAAGGCCGTACAGCGACAATCTCTCTGATAAGATGACGTGTGTCTGTATGAAGTGAGGGAGCAAGCCAGGAGGATATCTAGGGGAAGGTTCCAAGAAAGGTGTTCTTGGCGTCATATGTTTTTACACTGAAGAGAATAATCCTGAGAAGATCCAATCAAGTGTAAAAGCGGGTGACTGCAGAGAGAGAAGGGACAGGTTAACTCCACCTGAGAGCCACAGTATAGTTTGGGGGGGGGGGGGGGTGGCCTCAAAGGAGCAAAGGTAGAGTTCAGGACACGTGGGCTGGTTTAATAATGGGAGGATGCAGACGTTCTCTTACAACTGCTTCTCTTTTCTCAGTGAAATAAGAAGGTCATTTAGCTGAGAGTGAAAAGGGAAGAGGGAGTTTAAGAACTAGAGGACAGAAAACTGCCCAGGGAAATGTAGGACTGAGGTTAGAGGCCTTAAATTTTAGATGACACATTTAAATGAGATAATATCAGAAGGCTCTCAAATGCTATGGAATATATAGTATTATAACAGAAAATGGAAGGAGGGAAAATGGCTGAGTACATAAAATGCACTACTAATGAATGCTCAAGTTGGACATGCCAAGTTAAGTATTCTAGAAATGGCTGCAACAAATGCCCCCATAGCACCAGAGTCCACTGGGAAATGAGAACAAGAGGATAATTGATTATAATAAAGTATGTAAATGCTGTGAGAAGAAAAAAAGAAAGATCAGCTAGAGGATTACATAGAAGGGACAAGCCACATCGGGAGTGTCATCACGGCCTTACCGCGGTGCCCTTGTCCCTCTAGCTTTTAAATGTAACAGACTTCTGAGGAGCTGTTGTAATCTGCTATACAGTCTGCCTGCACTCAGATTAATGCATCCCACTACTACTCAAAAGGCTGTGTAGTTGCCTAAAAAAATGTACTGCCACAAGATCAAAGCGTAAATGACTCTGAAAATCTTGGCGTAGACTACTGGATTTTCTCATCGGTACCATGATTTTCAGCATATATCACACTTCTTGTTTATGATACTCTCTTCTCCCACAGACTACATGCTTCATATGCTTGCCAACTCAGTTATCTAGAATATATATATCCTAGAATATAATAGCTGCTCAATAAATGTTTGAAGAATAGATGGACAGGTGGATGGATGGATGGAAGAAAATGATGCAAATAAAATTTACATTAATAAAATGCTAACTAAGGTACAAAATAAAGAGAAAAAAAAAATAAAGAGAAAGCAACTCATAGCATTTCCCATCATGGGTGATAATATTTTGAGGCACCCATTGTAGAGGAAAGAACACTGAACTACAACTCAAAACACCTGGATTAAAACATCAACTCTCTACTTTCTAGCTGTTTGAATTTGAAATAGTCCATTTCAGTGAGATTTAATTACCTCATACATAAAAAGAGAATAGTTAAAAAAAAAAAAAAAAACCACTATGCTGACCTACCTCACATGATTGCTACAAATTAAATAAAACAAATGAAAGCCCTTTGCAAACTGTGAAGTATCATACAATAATTGGCCAATACTAACAGCTATACAACTGTTAACTTGGATCAGCAACAGAGGTCAGAAAGCAATTAATGGTGAGAAACCAAACCCATGTGATCTCACTGGGTTTGACAGGATCCATGAAAGACAGACAACAGCATTAAGCAAGACAAAGCTTAAAAGAAAATGTAAAAAGACATTCATTATCAGGAAGATGAAAACCACTTTTCATTGGACAAAGAAATTGCTAACTTTCCACAAGCTCTCAAAAATTTCATCCAAATGTAAATGGGTACTGTAAAACCTATGGTTTCTGAGATCCTATATCAAGGACTCTCAAGTCAATTTTTTTTTATCTTTAGATTGAGAAATTATCCAAGAGGGCATTCAATGTCTAACCATGTCTGTTTAGATTTTTAACATCAAACTGGATTTTTTAAAAGCGTCTCTGTTAGGATAGCATCACAACTCTACTTTTATAAGTTTCTTAATCATGAAAGTTGGGTCCCTTCCTTTCTTTTAAATAAAATATGCAGTTATATGAAAACATTCTTTTCTGGATTTTCTAGCCATCAAAAGCTGTAAAGTTGATGGTGGATGAGCTCACACAGCTGCAAGATGCAGTGAACTGGCTTGCAGATCGGTTTTGGAATACCACTGGAATGTTGCAGCGGTGTGGTCCTCCTGCCTCTTTTAGTAATATTCAGACAGCAATTAACAGAGATCAGCCAGCTAATCCCACAGAAGACCATGCCCAGCTTTTTTTTTTTTTTAATTAAATTCAGTTTTATTGAAATATATTCACATAACATACAATCATCCATGGTGTATAATCAACTGTTCACAGTACCATCATATAGTTATGCATTACCACAATCTATTTCTGAACATTTTCCTTACATCAGAAAGAATCAGAATAAGAATAAAAAATAAAAGTAAAAAAAGAACACCCAAACCATCCTCCCCATCCCACCCTATTTTTCATTTAGTTTTTGTCCCCATTTTTCTACTCATCCATCCATACACTTGATAAAGGGAGTGTGATCCACAAGGTTTTCACAATCACACTGTCACCCCTTGTAAGCTACATTGTTATACAGTCTTCTTCAGCAGTCCAGACTACTGGGTTGGAGTTTGATGGTTCCAAGTATTTACTTCTAGCTATTCTAATACATTAAAATCCAAGAGGTGTTATCTATATAGTGCATAAGAATGTCCACCAAAGTGACCTCTCGACTCCATTTGAAATCTCTCAGCCACTGAAACTATTTTATCTCATTCTGCATCCCCCTTTTAGTCAAGAAGATATTCTCAGTCCCACGATGCCGGGTCCAGATTCATCCCCGGGAGTCATATCCTATGTTGCCAGGGGGATTTACACCCCCTGGGAGTCGGGTCACACGTAGCGGGGAGGGCAGTAAGTTCCCCTGCCAAGGCGGCTCAATTAGAGAGAGAGAGAGGCATGCCCAGCTTTTTGCAGCAATGACTGCATGAACAGCAAAAGACATTGATGTTTTGATAGATTTCTTACCCAGTGAAGAATCTACAGTGCCTTTACAGGCCGCTAGCCTGTAGAAGCTACAAGAAGAAAAGCATGAAGCTGCTACATGTTGGGAGGTGGTTGTTTCTCAAGGGGATATGCTTCTGGAAAAGAAACAAAGTACACTTGCGGATACTGCATAATTACAGCTGAAAACAAGAGTGGTACCTATAGCCAATCTCTTCCAGACTCATAGTACCATTGAACATGCTATGGTTGAAAACAAAATTATTTCAATGAAACTAAGAATCGTGTGTCAAATTCAGATGTAAGCCTTACAGCATCAAGTAAGCCTTTTAGAAACATTAGGCACTATGATATGTTACCTTTTAAACTATTTTTAATAGTGTCCTGTCTTCACTCTTGATAATAAGATTATAAAATTGTGACTGAACCAGTTTTAAACCATCATTATACCATCATTTTTTATTACCTGAGTGAAGTCATTGAGGCATTTATTGCATGCATGGTCCTAACAGAGTTAAACAGATGTACTATAAAAACAAAAGCTGTAAAATCTATATTACAAGCAAAAACAAAATTTCGTATGAATGAAGAAGAAAGGAGTAAAAAATCAGTTTGCTGCCTGGGAATCTCTAGCTGAAGACTGATGATGGGAAATAAAAACCAAGAAAATATCCCTGTGGTTCATGTTGAAGATGCTTTTCCAAAAGATGATTTAGTCAAACAGTGACTGAAATACAACACAAAACAGCATTTCTTTTGAAATAGATGGATTTTTCCAAATCATGTATCATCTTTATATTAATTCTACTAAGATTCTGCAAAAACACTTAAGCATTATGATTTATTGCTGGGGCATTAACATTTTTGAAAACCTTTGTATCCTTGGCTCAGCCTCTCTGCATTGTGCATGTCAGTGTAACATTCCAACCTATGATCCACCTAAGAGATCTTGGACTCTTTGAATTGTCTGTCTTCTCTTTCAGTTTAACCAGGAGCAGGTCTCCCTCTCCAAATAATCACTTTTTTCTCTCTCTCTGCTCCTTGCTGCATGATTCTATTCTACCCTCTCCTGTTCATGAAATACCTGTGGAGAGAGCGGTCTTTGTTCAATGAAGTTCTCCCTTTTGTGTGTTCTTCCCACACTCCTGACTGAACCACAATGGCCACCAAGGGGCAGCTATTAGGTTGTCATCAGAGCCCTTTTTCCTACTCAACTCTGCAAAGAGGAAGTCTCTTGTGGCAGTTGAACATAATGAAGCTTCCAACCCACTGATAGCCTGCAGGTCTATGACATTGAATGTGCTCATTTTTCATGTTTTCTTCACCCTGCAGTTACCTTAACTACCTTTCTTATTAAAGATTACCCCTGGCAGGAATCTTTCTGATAAAAGAAAGGGGAGCCTTGGGCAGGAGTAGGGGAGTGGGTACTGTAACTATGAAAGTCTGTGTAATTTAAAACTTGATAGCAAAAAAAAAAAAAAAAAAAAAAGCAACAAAAATGTAGCTGTAGCTAAAAACAGATTTTAAAGAAACAATTATTCTTCATGACACGCAAATACTTACTCTTCTGGACTTGTTTAATAGCTTTGAGGGTTTTTTCCTTTCTCTGTTTTTCAAGCAATCTCATATAAGTTCAGAAAGAAAATCATTGTAGAACAGTTAATAATGAGGTAACAATCATTTAAAGATCTTAGCCGCAAATTAAAATGAAAAGTAAATAACAGTAATGCTTGTACTAGTACCTGTCTTAGACAAAAGAAAATTCAATATTGTATGTGCCAGTTTGAATGTATTATGTCCCCCAGAAAAAGCTATATCCTTTGATGTAATCTTGTGGGGCAGACGTTTTAATGTTCATTGGATTGGAATTCCACATTTCTCTGGAAATGTGCCCCACCCAACTGTAAGTGATAACTCTGATGAGATAATTTCCATGGAGGCGTGGCCCCACCCATTCAGGGTGGGCCTTGATCAGTGGAGCCATATAAATGAGCTGACAAACAGAAGGAACTCAGTGCAGCTGCGAGTGAACTTTTGAAGAAGAGCTACAGCCAAGAGGGACACTTTGAAGAAAGTATAGGAGCTGCAGATGAGAGACAGTTTGAAGACAGCCGTTGAAAGCAGACTCTTGCTCCAGAGAAGCTAAGACAGGACAAATACCCCAGTGCAACTAAGAGTGACATTTTTGAGGAACTGCAGCTAGAGAGGAACGTCCTGGGAGAAAGCCATTTTGAAACCAGAACTCTGGAGCAGACACCAGCCACGCGCCTTCCCAGCTAACAGAGGTTTTCCAGACACCATTAGCCATCCTCCAGTGAAGGTACCCAATTGCTGATGTGTTACCTTGGACACTTTATGGCCTTAAGACTGTAACTGTGTAACCAAATAAACCCCCTTTTATAAAAGCCAATCCGTCTCTGGTGTTTTGCATTCCGGCAGCATTAGCAAACTAGAACATTGTATCTTTCAATTATACCAATAATCACTTGCAAAATAATATCCAAAACCACAAAAAATAGGGTTATAACAAGGACAAAAATTTCTACTCCTCTTCCATTTTAAAACTGACAATCCTGTGTTCTAAATTTCCCACTGTTCAGCTAAATTTATGTATTAAGCTAATGGCCATCAAATCGTGTAATCAAATAGATGGAATCAAAACATCAAAAACAAACACTATTTAAAAAATAAAACTCATGATGTGAAATGCTATTTCTGAGAAAAAAAAAATCAAATATATGAAAGCAAAAGCCACAAACAACGAGGCCAAAAATTATAGGAGGAAGTTTAATTGGACTCAAAATGAGAAAGAAGTTATCAATGTAACTTGAGGATTAAAATGTTTCATAATAAATACTGCTGTCCAAAAAGTTGAAGAAATGAACCTACTTAAAAAGAATAGCAATGATAAATCACAAACAATTTGATAATGCTGCTGGTACAGACGGGGGCCAAGTTGAGCAATAAAAGTAAGGAAAAGAAAGAAAACAGATTAAAACACTGGGAGCATAAAACAACTTCAGACAAAAGCTGCATGTACAATTAAAGTAAATGTTCAACATTTGTCTATTGACAAACCTGTTTTAGATTCTGTGAAGAGACAGAACAGAGATTTTCCAATTCAAAATTAGGCTATAAATCTTCCCTAATCAGCACGACCCTTACAGAATATTATCTTTGTGAGTTTTTCCTCCCAACTTGATACTTTAAAAGTCCTCAATCTACATCTAACCTGGGTCTAAATTTGTGGAAGTTTTGTTTTTGACAGTTCTGTGACCTCAATCTATTTATGCATTTTAATGGCAATGAACTTTTCCCTACATGTTCTAACCCAGCATCCTTACTGTTCCTAGGCCCTGACAAAGATGGAAATATAGCTGATTGTTATTTCAACATTAATAGGTATTCATTTACCTTTAGAAGCATGTGTAGAAATTGTCTCATGAAGTCACTTAATGTGTGGGAAGCCTGCACGGCCAAAGCTCCAGAGGTCACCAGAAGGAGTTCAAACAGAACCAAAGGGGCTGGTAACTATCAACTTATCTTTAACAAGCACTGATAAACCATTAAACAATGAATGATTTAAATAACAACAATCCCTTGGTATTTATGAGACAGACTTCAAGAGCTTTGCTATAAATGGCTGTGACAAGGGAGCCTCTAATGGAAGAAAATAAGCACTAAATGTGGAAACATGACTTTTTCCCTAAATTTCTAAATAACCCCACCTGTGCGTGAATGCACTTTGATAGTAACATTTAAGCAGAAGGGAGTGGCGATCTTGTTTGGGCAATCCAGTAGTTGCCTCCCTTCTGGTGAGAGCACCTTGTTTTTCCTCATTTGAGGGAACCTCTCCTCCCAGAGTCTCGGTCCAAGTGATCTGGGTAGAGCTGATTACACTGCTCCCAACCCTGGTCCCAGGAGGTTCCAGGACCTTCCATCTTCCTAGTGACCTGATCCAAGATGGTGCAACAGGACTCAATCCTGACAAGGGAACTAACCGTTGGGAAGGAGAAGCTCTCTCTTTCTGCCAGTCTCAAAACTAATAGAATGTATGCATGGAGCTGCTGGTGACCGTCTTACCATCTATGGGGGAAACCTGCTTGCAGCTGAAGCCAAAGCTGAAGAAAGTGTGGCAGGAAATAAAGGGGGACTAGTTGAATGGCACTGTTTGAATCTGTGGAAACAGCCATGCTGCAATTTACATTACATCTACCCTTGGACTTTCCAATTACATGAGACAATAATACAACCCTCCTTTATTCTGACCTAAACCACTTTGAGACGGATTTCTGCACATACCCAAAGGAGTTCCAATACACCAAAATGCTCATATCATCAATAACTCAAATGACTCAAAATAGCATCGGCAAGATTAGAACTTCAAATTCATCAGAATATTAGAACTTAAAATTCACAGAATCTTAAACCGAAAACCTTTTCTGTTGCAAGTAGGTAATTTTCTAGAAGACATTTCCTTGAGGACCTTGTGCTGAAGGGATTTTCATGTGGTTATTACTCATCTGCAAGAATTCATGTTATGTAGTTTTTTAATCCCTGACTTCACAGTAACATCTGAAAAATGCCTGAATATTAAACTCTTTCCAGTTGTTACAAAATTTCTGTGATCACATAATGCCCTTTGGCTCAAAAGTACCCACTTCATCTACTTAACTTGATTTCAACTTCATTAGAATTTTTTCAAATCATCTTTCTGCTTTCCATTGTCTAGGGGTTAGAAGGCTCTAACTAGCTTTGCCACTAATTTAGGTGTATGATTACGGGCAAGGCACTTATGTCCCTGAATCTCAGTTTACTCTTTTGAATAATGAGGAGGTTGTACAAAACAAGTTCTTAAGTCTCTTCTAGTTCTTAAAATTCTCCTTGGATTCTTTACATATGATTTTATTGCCTTCCAAACTTTCGCAAAAAATGCTGATCAAATGAATGCTTAGGCATAATGAAACGAAACCCTGGATTTAAGAGATAATAGAAAAATATGACTTTTAACAAATAATAGGCATAATCAAATCATCAATCACCAACATATTGTGATTCTATCCTTATGAGTACTTCCTAGAAAAATAAAATTCTTTCACTGACCACAAATTCTCTAGTAATATCAGTTGTTCTCTTCCCTTCCTTTGTTTCTCTGAAGAGTTGAAGTCCATAAACTAGTCAAGAAAATTATGCCCTTCTATCATTCACATTTCAGCAATTTACTGAGTGCTACCATGTACCAATTAAAAAGACTATACTCCGTTGTCCACTCAGAGGTATACAAACACGTGACAACTGTATTTAAAATGAAGCACTTAGTCTGACCATAGAATAATTCGAAATACAAACTGTTTCCAAAATTAGCTACAGGGATATATATTTCATTCATTCTAAGACATTTTTTTTTTTACATTTTAACATATTTGAATTAAAGACGCATCATACACGGATTATACACAGTTAGCAAAACCCAAAGCCTGCCATGGTATAACTATTCTGGAGAAGTCAGAACCCAGTTAAAATTATGTCCGTCAATGGATCAACAATACACAATACATGTGACTTCTCTCTCCATTACTGGTTATGCTTAGCAGCACAGGTTTCTAACAAGATTTGCCTGCTTCCCGAAATGCCAGCTTCCTTTAAGCTAACAATGAAGAGTTGGTATATATTGTGGCATTCATTTCATGCCATTTCCATTTGTTCTAAAGTGATAACATCTGTAACGTTCTTTGACAAGTAAAAAATGCTGCACCATACGAAGATTACCATTTTCATTTGTTCACTTACATGCAAGATGGAATATTCTTTCTACACTAAGAAACTGACCCAAAGAAAAATAAGGGTAATTTAAGTAAATAAAGTAACTTTAATATGAAATCTCAGAGTTGGAAGAAAACTTTAGAGGTCATTAGACCAACTTCCCAACCACTGTGAGCATCCTCTATACAGCATCCTTGACTCTTATTTTGGATTTGGGCTTTTTTTGGGGGGAGGGGGCAGAATAAAACACTTCACTTACTACGTTTTAATTTAAATATCTACCTAAGGAATATTTCATCATAATTTTAGAGCCAAAGAGGAACTTACAGACCATCCAGTGCAACTCTCTAATTCTACTATCATGAAACTAAAACCAGGGAGGTTTGGTAAAATACTCAAGTCCATCAAGCTAGTTAGTAACAGAGTCATGATTAGCACATCAATTTCAAACTTCTCATCCTGATTTTTCTACTGCAGCATAAAACAGTTTCACCAAAGTAATTTATAAAAAAAAAAAATAAAGGTGTTGGGAGGGGGGTGCAGACAACATATAAACCCAGGGTCACCATTAGGGTTATATTTGGATTCAGTTTTTTTTGTTTTTTGTTTTTTGTTTTTTAATAATTATAGAATATCCAGAGCTTTTTTGAGAGTTCTGTGCTCTTACAGAGGTCATGAAAAAGGCTTTGGAGACTTTTCCCAAGCTCTCTGGAGAGAACAACAGGCTTTTTCCATGTAACCTACTGGAAGGGCACCTACTTAAAGAACATGAGTACTCACCTAAGACAAAAAAAAAAATGGGGAGGGGGATTCACTGGACTGGGGTCCTGCCTGAGGCTCATCAAAAAAGAGCAGAAGGGATAACGAGTATACGGTACAACAAAGCCATTAGTACAACTCCCCTAGATTTTTAATACTGTTCCTTAACTACTGGTGTCATTTTTTATTATGCAAGAGTGGAGGTGAACACACAATGACTCAATGAATCCCCACCTCCCCTGTTATTTCCAAGCTGCAATAATGTGCCAGCTTAAATCATCTAGTACTGAATCTTGCTCATCAAGAGGCAATTTAGTGAATGTCATTTTGTACTGATTACGTACATGGTGGCAGCACTGACAATAGGAATTCAGGGGTGATTAAGAAATGTTTACTGCCTTCAAAGGCTTTTCAGATTTGTGGAGGAAACAGGCAAATAAATAGAGTACAAAGTCAGCTAATGCTATAAATAAAAGCGCTATGCCTGTGAAAGCATGTAGGAGATAGATCTAATGCAGGAGTTTGGCTGATAGCAAGGCAGGGAGGGGAAGGACATCCCACACAGAGCAAAAGCCATGTGCAAAGACACAGTTCCCAAAGAGCAACATTTATTCCGTTAACAGGAAGAACTTCTCGGTGCAATAGTGAGGACTGCATAACCAGGGATAGGACGTGGGAGGAGAAAGGAAGCAGAGGGGACCAATTATAAGAGAAAAGGCTATAAAAGCAGATTAGGAACAAATTCTGGCGTTTCCTCAGATCACTTCCCCAATTGGCTGGAAAATCTATATTCTAAGGCCCCATTTGCCACAAATGGAATGGAAAATCTGCCAAAGCACAATGGGAAGAATTGTAAAGTTTTGAAAAACTGGGCAAGAGATGAACTAACTATCCCTAATAATTATAATTCTGCCAACAAAAAAAGGATACTAGCTCCCTTTGACAATGGTGACCTCACACCACCAGGAAAATGCTTAAACTTCTGAAAATACCTGGGATTCTAATACTTTTATCATACCAGGGAATTAAACACCAGGTGAAAACAACAGACTATGATAAAAGATACTATCAAAGCATATGGCTGTCTCTTGGCTTAAGCACTAATGACAATCTTAATGAGCAAGCCAAATGATCTTTTCTAATGAGAAAATCCTAAGAGAGGGGAAAGAAATACTTTTATCCAAGCTCCCTCTCTCCCTGCTGAGAATATTTAAATCTTAAGTATTCCTCAGAGTCCCCAAAATATTGCAGAGTAAAACGCTGGTGGAAAAGTCAGATGCTCTCTTGGTATACTACACAATGCAGCAACTGTTAAGAAAGAAAAAAGAAAAATTAAGACCTCATTCAAAAGGGCTGCTGAATGATCAATTGCCAGCACTCATAATTGCAGAGATGCAAAAAATGGGCATTTTTCAGAGTAATAACAGTAACACATACATGTTTGCATATATGTGCAGAAGTTCACACTGTTTTTTGTATTATACATTTTATTAAGTTTATATTATAAAAATATTATAAGTTTATGAGAAAAACTGCTGCTTCCTACCCTGAACACATTAAGTGTCTGCATGAGGAAGGAGGAGAGAACAGATCTGCTTGGGAAAACTGCATTATGTTGATGTTGACCCAGATAGAAGGATTATTCGAGGGCCTCAAATCATCCTGACTGGTCTGGTGACTGTTGGGGATTGAATCACGTACCCCACAAAAGACATCTACAAGTCATAGCCTGCATGGCTGTGAACTCATTTGTAAACAGGACCTTTGACGATGTTAGTAGATAAGGACTCATCTGTGACTAGGATATTCAAAGACCCTATTTAGAGGCAGCCAAATTGAATTAGGGTGGGCCATATGGTGAAGTTCTTACATGGAGAAGAAATCCAGAGACACAGACAACCGAGCAGGAGAAGTAGAATCCAAAGGAGAAGGCCTGTGGCAGAGGCAGAGGTGCAAGCCAAGGAACTGCAAGCCAGCACCCGAATGCTACAGACTCCAGGAGAAAGCATGACTTGTCAAGACTTGGATGTCCACTTCTGGCCTCCAAAACGAGAAGACAATAAATTCCTGATGTTAAACCAACCCACTGAGTGATATTTATCAGAGCCAACCTGCAAAACTAAGACAGTATCCTTAGTTTTTCACAAATGAGCAACTCACAAATGCTAGTAAGTAATTGCTAAAGAATATTCCATTATGCAATTAAAAACTAAGTTAAAGTATTACTGTAAAGGTCAATTGCTAAGTTATTATAGATCTGAAGTGAATCACAGGTCTAATATTGACTTGGACATACTGGGTACGACAGATCAAAGGAAGAGAAACCCAGAGCAGCCCATCTGGCTGACTGTTATACAGCTCTCATCAAGGCTTGTCACAGTGGAAAAGGAGATCAAGACCTCCTTCAGAAATTGCAGCATCCTCACAGTACATCCTAGTAAGTGATCAAAGGATACTGATAGACCCTCCAACCATTCCCACTCCACTTTCAGAAAAGGACCACACCAAAAATGTTATTTTTAGATCTCCTCTAAATAATATTTCAGAGCACCCCATTCCATTAAGAGATTCTACCATCAAAAAACTGCATCTTAAATTACTTAAACATTAATTTTTCTCTTATTATCTGCCCACAGGATAAAAAGTCTATTGCCTGCTATCCAGTATTTCCTGTAACTTATTTTTTAAATATCAATTTTATTGATATTCACATACCATATAATCATCTGAAGTGTACAATCAATTGTTCACAGTATCATCATATAGTTACGTTTCATCACAATTTTTGAACATTTCCATTACTAAAAAAATAAGAATAAAAATAAAAATAAAAGTAAAACAGAACACCCAAAACATCTCATAACCCTCCTCCCCCCTTATTATTCATTTGCTTTTTGTCCCCATTTTTCTACTCATCTGTCTATACACTGAATAAAGGGAGTGGGAGCCACAAGGTTTTCACAATGACATGGTCACACCATGTAAGCTACATAGATACACAGTCATCTTCAAGAATCAAGGTCGATTCAACAGTTTCAGGTATTTCCTTCTAGCTATTCTAATACATTAAAATTAAAAAGGGGTATCTATATATGCATAAGAATAACCTCCAGAATGACTTCTCAACTCCATTTGAAATCTCTCAGCCATTGAAACTTTTTATTTCATTTCTCTTCCCCCTTCTGGTTAAGAAAGCTTTCTCAATCCCACGACACCAGGTCCAGGCTCATCCCCAGGAGTCATGTCCCACATTGCCAGGGAGATTTACACCCCTGGGAGTCATGTCCCATGTAGGGGGGAGGGCAGTGAGTTTACCTGCCAAGTTGGCTTAGAGAGGCCACATCTGAGCAACAAAAGAGGTTCTCTGGGGATGACTCTTAGGCACAATTATAAGTAGGCTCAGCCTCTCCTTTGCAGTAATAAGTTTCATAAGGGCAAGCCCCAAGATCAAGGTCTCAGCCTGCTAAACTGGTAGTCCCCAATGCTTGCAAGAATTATCAGGAATTCCCCAGCTGGGGAAGTTTAATATTTCCACATTTTTCCCCAGTCTCTCAAGAGGGCTTTGCAAATCTTTTTATTCTCTGCCCAAACTACTCTTGGATGTTGCTGGGCTTCATGCTAACCTGTACAAACCAACCAGATCTTACCCCCTATTCAAGGTTCCATGTAATTATGGTGTTTGGTTAAATTGACCATACACTGATACTTATTTTTAATATTGTAAAGAGTTTTAGATTCCAGAGTTGATTTGAGTTCTAGTATCAGTGTTACTATCTGTCCAACCTTGGATAAACCATTTAAATTTCCTGAACCTAAATCCCCTCATCTACAAAATAAAATATCAGTCAAATTTGTAGATACCTAGGGGTTTTACTAAGTCAATATTCATCGTGTAACTATAGGTTGGTTATTATTCCTTAGCCTCTCTTTAAACATATGTCTATGCCCATCTGCATTTTTCCTAAATTTCTAATCCTTTTCTGGTACTTTCCAAGAAAGAAATAGTGATATTTCCTTCTAGCTATTCTAGTACACTAAAAACTAAAAAGTGATTCTTTATAATGCATAAGAATAACCTCCAGAATGACCTCTCAACTCCATTTGAAATCTCTCAGCCACTGAAACTTTATTTTGTTCCATTTAATGACTGGTGTTTTGAAAAGTGAATGGATGACAGGACACTATGGGGGACCATATTCCCTCAGAATATAACGGGATGACTGGGGCTATGAGAAAATTCTTAGTCACAATTCAGAGTAATGTTGGGATAAAGGTAAGTATGTGATAGACACAAAGACTTGTTTCAAATGCTTATCTTGAACATACAGACACACAAACTAAAGTTAGCATTTGTTCTTTTGAATGATGGCACATCAATCCCTTACCTTTTCCCCTAAAAACCATCTCATTACCATGGGTCTGAGCCTTAATGGATGATGGAAAAGTATCTCAACAGAAGATAAAGAACAGGCACCTATACTCTCTTAGACCTTGTTACTTATGAGATAGGAGTAATCATAACTTTATCTTCACATTTGCCTGTAATGCCAATCAATTTACAATAACCAAACCAAAACTTTTCTGTTTGAAAATCCACTCAAGAATTCATTCTACCATCCCCTGCTTGCTTGCTAGGAGGAGAAGGAACTGTGCCACAAATTCAAATTAACTGATCTTCATATCCAGAAGCCATTTTGAGAGTCAGCCCTTAGTTTACAGAAACCATAAAACTAACTGAGATAAGTCATCTGGTCCCTCATGCCAAGATCAGAAGTTATTTGGATCCCCATGTGTGCCGGTTTGGATTTATTATGTCTCCCAAAATGCCATGTTCTTTAATGCAATCTTGTGTGGGCAGATGTAGTAGTGTTGATTAGGTTGGAATCTTTGGATTAGGTTGTTTCGAAGGAGATGTGACCTACCCAACTGCGGATCCTACCTCTGACTGGATTACTTCCATGGATGTGTGGCCCCACCCATTCAGTACTTCCAAAAAAGTCACACAGGCCCAGACACTTGCTGCAGCTTAGAGAGATATTTTGGAGATGGCCATTGAGAGCAGACTTTTGCTGATGCTCTGGAGATACTAGCCCAGAGTCTGCCTGGAGAAGCTAAGCCTAGAGACATTTTGGAGAATGGCATTTTTGAAATGCAACCAGGGAGCATGCAAACGCCAGCCACGTGCCTTCCAAGCTAACAGAGGTTTTCCAGACACCAATGGCCTTTCTTCAGTGAAGGTATACTCATGTTTATGCCTCGATTTGGACACTTCTATGGCTATAGAACTATAAATTTGTAACCAAATAAAACCCCTTTATAAAAGCCAATCCATTTCTGGTATGTTGCATAACAGCAGTATTAGCAAACCGGAACACCACGTAAGCTCAGCAGCTGAACACCAACTGCTGATTCACTTTCCAGGCTGCTCTGTGTAGCTGGATGGCAGATCCACAATAATTGGGCAGCAGTGACCAGGAGGAGACTGGGCAGCAGCAGAGGGGAACTCCCTACACCAAGAGGGGTCTTTGGCTAGAAGCCATAAAGCACCTCTTATTTAAAGGACAGCTGTTCAGAATTTTCTTTCAGCTTTTGCCAAATACTAAATAAAGAGGAAAAGTCAACACATATGTACTGGATTGGAGAAAACAGATCAAAGAGTAAAACCCAATCCTTTGACAATGAGTCAGGAGTTTGGAGAGGATGCCTGGGCTTCTGAACCAAAACCCTTCCGAGGGACCCATCTGCAACTCAACCCACAAGGAGAGCTTCAGGAAGAGCAGAAGACACAATTTCTGCAGCACCCATAAGCTACTTTAAAAATTTAACTAGATTCTTCAGCATTAAAAAAATCACAAAACTGTGAGTTTCTTGAACATAGGGACTATGTATATAAACTTTATGTGCAATGTCTGGAAATTAGTATGTACCAATGAATGTGGCTGAATGAAAGAATGACTGAATAAAGTATTACACTTTAATTTCCACATATCTAAACAGAATATTCAGACTGTGTAACAATACTTTACAATGTCCAGAACAATATTATCCTTGACTCCACCATTTGTTTAATATTCATAACAAGAGGAAAATTAATTTACAATTATAAGCTTACATTCACATTTACATATTTCAGTTTATCCCCTCAGTTGAGAAGTTTGAGACCACTCCAATATTGGGTATGTAAAAACATATTTTAACACCTTAGACTCAGTGGCAAGCCAACTCCCAGTGAAGACATATCTTACATGTAAACTTTTGCATATTTCATAGACTCTGTATGGAGAGGAATCCATGAAGGAATTAAATATCATAATTTACTAATTAGCCACAACCATTCTCCGGGAAGTGGTGCCAATTCTGTCTACACATAACAAACAGGTTGATGAAAAAGGGGTGGGGGTTGCCAGAAGAAGGGGTGAAAAAGAACCATTACAAAGGCTCTGTACAATTTTTATGATTCCATGACCTTTTATGATCCCTGGGAATCTGTGTCTGTAGGAGGAAAGGCAGTTAGGGAGGAGATTTGATACCTGCAGAAGAATAAAGGGTTTCACTGTAAGGTCAAGGTCACTTCAGGACATTTTAACAACAAAAGGTAGGCAGTTCTATCAATCAGGGAAAAACACAAATTCAGGGCATTCACTGTGAGATGCTCCACCACCCTGATGACATCACTCCCCATGGTGCATCCCTGAGGTCAGTTACCTGATATTTCCTTCTACAGTCCTAGCACTGACAAATAGGCCCAATATCTTATATGTCTTCAGTAAATGCTTACTAGCTATATTCAAGATACTGTCCTTAGAAAACATAATTATCTATAAAGTAATTTAAACACAGAATTAACACCAAATCTTTGCATACAAAATAACAAAAATAGGCAAAGGCAGAGAGTTGAAGTATAACCCATCACATTCGATCAAGAAAAAATAGGCACCATGGGTTTTTTTGTTGTTGTTGTTGTTGTTTGTTTTTTAATTTAAAGCCTTTGTTTCTTTAGTGTAATTGGTAGGGCTTGGGTTATTTGATGGTTCAAAAAAATCAAAGATTTAGGAGACCGTAGGATCGGCTTCCATTGGAGAATGGGAGGTCAACATTCTTATTAGAAGGCTTTATAAAATACAGGAGGCCCTGGTATGAGAGAATCTTCTTCCTAGAAACTGAAAAGACCTTGAGGACCTTGAGGTTGGGAGCAAAAACTATTATCCCTGCAAATATTTGAGAGCTTGCCTAGAACTTCTAAAAGAAGTTCCTATAACTTTCCTTTGGGTATTTTACTGCTAATAATCAAAGTGGGAGAACACCAGGGAGAATTGTCCGATAGGGGGCATGATCCAGATTTCTAGCTAGGTGTCTAAAAAGAAAGGTAAGAGAAGATCCAATTAAACAAAATCAGAAATGAGAAGGGGAAAATTGCTATGGAACCTGAAGCAATTTTAAAAATGAAAAGAGTATACTATGAACAACTGTACACCAACAAACTAGACAATTTGGAGGAAAGAGATAATCTTCTGGGAACAAATGAACAGCCTAGACTGACCCAAGAAGAAACAGAAGACCTCAGCAAACCAATCACAAGTAGAGATCCAATCAGTCATCAAAAAGCTTCCTATAAATAAAAGCTCAGGGCCAGATGGCTTACAGGGGAATTTTACCAAACTTTTGAAAAAGAACTGACACCATTCCTGCTCAAACTCTTTCAAAAAATTAAAGAAAAAGGAACATATTACCTAACTCATTTTATGAAGCTAACATCACTCTAATACCAAAAATCGGATAAAGATACTACAAGAAAGGGAAACTACAGGCCAATCTCCCTAATAAATACAAATGCAAAAATGCTCAACAAAACACTTGCAAATCAAATCCAAAGACAGCTTAAAAGAATCATACACCACGACCAAGTAAGGTTCATTCTAGGCATGCAAGGATGGTTCAATGTAAGAAAATCAATCAACGTGATACAACATATTAACAAATCGAAACAGAAAAATCAAATGATCATCTCAATAGATGCTGAAAAAGCATTTGACAAAATTCAGCATCCATTTTTTGATAAAAGCACTTCAAAATGTAAGAATTGAAGGAAATTTCCCCAATATAATAAAGGGCATATATGAAAAATCCACAGCCAGCATACTACTCAAAGGTGAGAGACCAAAAGCCTTCTACCTAAGATCGGCAACGAGACAAGGATGCCCACTATTATTCAGCATTGTGCTAGAAATTCTAGCCAGAGTAATCCAGCAAGACAAAGAAATAAAAGGCACCCAAAATGGAAATGAAGAAATAAAACTGTCATTATTTGCAGATGATATGATCACGTATTTGGAAAATCCTGAGAAACTGACAACAAAGCTACCTAAGCTAATAAACAAATTCAGCAAAGTGGCAGAATACAGGATTAATGCATAAAAGTCAGTAATGTTCCTATATGCTACAAATGACCTAACTGAAGAGACACTCAAGAAAAAAATTTCATTCACAATAGCAAGTAAAAAAATCAAATACCTAGGGATAAAGTTAACCAAGGATGTAAAAGACCTCTAACACAGAAACTGACAAAACTTTACTAAAAGAAATCAAAGAGGACATAAATAGGTGGAAAAATATTTCATCTTCATGGATAGGAAGGCTAAAGGTAATTAAAACATCAATTCTACCCAAACTCATCTACAGACTCAATGCAATTCCGATCAAAAGTCTAACAACCTACTTTGAATACTTGAAAAGCTAGTCATCAAATTTATTTAGAAGGGGAAGGGGCCTTGAGTTGCCAAAAATATTCTAAAAAAGAAGAATGAAATGGGAGGACTTAAACTCTCTGCCTTGAAAGCCTAATATAAAGCCACAGAAACGAAAACAGCATGGAACTGGCACAAAGACAGACATGTTGATCAATGGAATCGAATCAAAAGTTCAGAAACAGACCCCAAGATCTATGGTCGACTGATTTTTTATAAGGCCCCCAAATCCACTGAACTGGGACAGAACAGTCTCTTCAACAAATGGGGCTGGGAGAAGAGGATATCCATATCCAAAAAAATGAAGGTGATCACACCCTATACAAAAATTAACTCAAAGTGGATCAAAGACCTCAATATAAAAGACAGTATCATTAAACTCCAAGAAGATAATGTAGGGAAACATCTTCAAGACCTGGTATTAGGAAGTAGCTTCTTAGACCTTACACCTAACACACAAGCAATGAAAGAAAAAATAGACAAATGGGAATTCCTCAAAAAGGTCAAAAAAGTGAAGAGGCAGCCAACTCAATGGGAAAAAAATATTTGTAAACCATATATCTGATAAGAGACTGATATCCAGCATATATAAAGAAATTCTACAACTCTACAACAGTAGTACAAACCACCCAGTTATAAAATGAGCAAAAGATATCAACAGACATTTTTCCAAAGAGGAAATACAAATGGCTAAAAAACACATGGAAAAATGTTCATCTTCACTAGCTACTAGGGAGATGCAAATCAAGACCACAATGAGATATCATCTCACACCAATAAAAAATGGCTGCCATTAAACAAACAGGAAACTACAAATGCTGGAGAAGACTGTAGAAATTGGAACTCTCATTCATTGCTGGTGGGAATGTATCACGGTACAGCCACTGTGGAAGACAGTTTGGCAGTTCCCCCAAAAACAAGATATCGAGTTACCCTACGATCCAGCAATTTCACTTCTTGGTATATACCCAGAAGAACTGAAAGCAGTGACCCAAACAGACATTTGCACACCAATGTTCATTGTAGCATTGTTCACAATTGCCAAGAGGTGGAAACAATCCAAGTGTCCTTCAACAGACCAGTAGCTAAACAAAATGTTGTATATACATACAACGGAATATTATGCAGCAATAAGAAGAAACAAAGTTCCTGAAACATATGGCAACATCGATGAATCTTGACGACATAATGCTGAGTAAAATAAGTCAGACACAAAAGGTAAGATATTGTATGCTGTCACTAATATGAACTCCCTGAACAATGCAAAAATCAGTGTCTTACAATGTAAAATATAGGGGAACTAGAGATAGACAGAAGCTAGTGAAGGCGGAATGATCATCTACTATGTACAGACATGCTAATGAAGGTGAATGCAAAGGTATGGGAATGGACACAGGTGGTGATAGTTCCTTAACAGGATTATAAGTATCAGTCCTGCTTTGAAGGTGAACATGATTGAAAGGGCTTGTTTAAAGATATGCATCCCACAAATGCTTGCATGATCTACTTGTGTAAGGTATGACACCGGTATAAAAAGTTAACAACAGAATGGTATATTTTGTGGGAAAAACTACATACTGCACATTATAGACAATATTTAGTAGGAATACCTTACCAGTACCACATTAATACTAGGAATAAATTACCAGGGGCTGATAAGAGCTTTGGGGTATTTGGGGTTATGATAATTGTTTAAAATTGAGAATGATGATGATTGTACAACTAAGTGATACACTGATTGTTTATTTTGGACAGAATATAGGCTATGTGAAATCAGGAACCCTCTATTTATTAAGTTAAGCCCTCGATCTTGAGGCTTGCTCCAATGAAACTTATGGCTGTAAAGGGGAGGCTAAGCCTACCTATAATTTTATGGCTATGAGTCAGCTCCAGAGAACCTCTTTTGTGGCTCAGATGTGGGCTTTCTCTCTATATGCCCAATTCTGCAAAAAAATTCATTACCCTCCCCGCTAGGTGGGACATGGCTCCCAGGGGAGTGAATCTCCCTGGTGACATGGGGCACAGCTCCCAGGAATGAGCCTGGCCTGGCATTGAGGGATTGAAAATCCCTTTTTGACCAAAAAGGGAAAAAGAAAGGTAACAAAATAAAGTTTCAGTGGCTAGGAGATTTCAAATATAGTGAAGAGGCTCCCCTGGAGGTTACTCGTATGCAAGCTTTAGCTAGATATTCCAAATGTCCACAGTATGCCAAGCCCTAACCAAAAGTAGGCATGAAAATACCAAAGAATACCTAGGTTCCTATCTGAGACTCTATAAAAGTTTTACTCACTCAGTTTACTTTACAGAAATTTAAATCTCCAGAGTCTTCCTATACCAAGTAAGTCCCAAAACCCTGAGGCAACAGCCTCTCCAAGAACATCAACCAGATGCAGCCCCCTTCCCCATATGTCAATACACCTTCTCCACATGAACAAGCTAGGTTGGTCACTGCTCAGATACCCCTGAAGACTGAGACAGTGATCCAAAGAGAAATAGGGGTAGCAACTGACAAGATAGGATTTAACAAAGGATTACGAATACTGAATCCTTATATAAATAATTTTATTTTAATCTCTAGAGTACTAGAATAGCTAGAAGGAAATAAATGGTGTGTTGGAACTGTAACATATAACATGCTTCAAAATTTGCTCTATAGCTACTTGTTAAATTATACTTTGAAAGTTATTACATTCTGTATATATATTATATTTCACAATAAGGAAATAACAAATTGTGGAACTGTAACCCATAACATTCTTTGAAATTTGCTCTGTAATTACTTCTTATGTTGTGTAACTACTTGTTAAATTGTGCTTTGAAAGTTATCACCTTTCAGTATATATGTTATACTTCACAATAAGGAAACAACTGAAATGGTGGAACTGTAACCCATAACATTCTTTGAGATTTGCTCTCTACTTAATAAATCGTACTTTGAATGTTATTACTTTTCTGTATATATATTTCACAATAAAAAAAATGTTAAAAATAAAAAAAAGAGGAAATTTTTTAAAAAGCAAAGGTATACAAGCCTTGAGTGTATTGCCAATACCTCTGACAGAGCAGACTATCCAACCCGGTTTGGTTTGATTGGCAGATAACATGCTTACCTACATAGATACTTCCAGCTGATACTATAATCTGAGAGAGTTCCATCTAAATGATAACTGGGATTTGCAAAATATCTAACCAATTTACATAAAGAGCACATATTACTCCTAAGGAAAACACCAGGTATAAAAATGAATAAATAGGACTACCAAGCTGAGAACAGCAAGGCTAATCACCATTAGTCCTGACTCAATCATGCTCATGCTAAGTATTAGCCATGTAACATGCATAAAAATACAGTAAAAGTTCACCAGAAAATCACCCAAAGGAAATAAAGTATTGAAAGTCACCCAAAAAAGACCATAAATAACCAGTATAAAATTAGTGAATAAGATCAACAGAAAAGAAAAACACTAAATAAATACCTAAAATAACCATTTATATTATAAACTGCTTTTCTCCCCAAAATAACAAAAAATTCTATTCAACTGAAGGAGTTAAGCTTACACAATGAGAACTGAATTTGAAGAAGGAAAAATCAATGAATCTATAAAAGCAGTCTACATTCCAATTTAGCAATGTGTTCCCACAGTATAATTAAACACCTTTTAGGCACTAAAATGAATTAGAACACAGACACTTTAAAAAACTAATTTACAGAATTCTTCAGAATATAGGAACTATCTCAGGGTATTTTCTCTTACCAAATGTGTCCTGCCTAAATGCAAGGTGGTATTTCTTCAGTCTTCACACTCTTTTCCTGTAGGCATCTCAGCTTTTTCCTTCTATATCCTATCCAACTACACAGAGCTGACAAAAATATCAGTTGTGTATAGTTTATCCCAAATATCCCCATGAATGATGCAGTAAACAAAAATGCCTTCAGTGATGAAATGCATTCAAGCATAATTTCATATCTGAGACATTCTCTCCACTATTCACATATTCCCATGAAGTTGTTACCTAAAATTAGTTAGAAACAAGCAGAAGGACAAATCTAAAACTACTATAATTAGATACATAAAGGAGAGATTTAAGTCAACATTCTCTTTTAAATAAATCAAAAAGTATTAGGGATAATAGTAGTCACATTTATGTTATAATGTATTAAACACTCATTTGAAATGAATAATCAGATCTTTGGCTCAAATTCCTCAATTTGGTATAAAGCTGCTTTGATACATTATAACACTAACTACTACCACCGGGTGAGTAGTTAGGAGACCTCATCTTTCTCTGACACCCGTGTAGACATCACTAGGGGAAACTGGGCGCCTCGGGGCAATGGTCACGGGAAGCGCAAAGGGCATTGTTACTTTCCATCACAACCCTCATTCACAGCAAAGGAAAGAGGTCTGCATGCTCTCTCCTCTAACAAAGCAGAGTGCCAAGTGGAACAAGATTGGGTGGGAGGGAACAGGGATAGGCAAAGGGCCGACAACACATCACTTAGGCCACGGCGATGGTGTCATCCACACAAGCCTCGTACAGGCCATGAGGTCCACGCAGCCCGGTGGTGCACTGCTCTAATCCCACGTACATGAAGCTTCATCAGGGAACACTGAGTGAGGACCTTCTGTCTCCTGTAACACTTTCCTGAGCTATGTTACAAAGTGTGGTCTCATGGGGGAGTTTATGTGGATAAAACAAACGATAGAAAAGGCATTATACTGATTCCAATAAACCACATCCATCCCCAGTGCTAATGCCGGGCTCTCCACCACGGGCTCATATACACGTAACAAACATAAACTAAACTTGTTGAGAACATTTTATAAAAGCACACATTTGCTTTATCCAATCCTGTTCAGCAAGGCATTTAACTGGCCTAAAAAAATAAATGGGAAAAGATAAGACACAAAGAAAGTCAAAACTATATATTTCTTTGGTATAAAGCTGCTTTGATACAAAACAACTCAATCAGCTACATAAACAAATCTCATTATCCTCACTCATCATGCTAATATCATGCTTTTCCCAAAATTACCAATGATCTAACAAGCCATAATGTTAGGAGCATTATTTAAAAAATAAACACATCCTAGTATACAACTGACTTCAATTAAACCAGTTATCGGGAGCAATTACTACCCTGACATTTGGTAAAAAGGTAATCTTGTGTTTTTAAACTGAATGGCTCCACTTTCAATGTCAATTGGTTAAAATATCTCCATCTGAAAAAAAGAATTAGTAGAAATTTGAGCCAAAGATCTGATTATTCATTTCAAATGCTTATTGGGTGCTGCTATTATTTGTCTTTTCCTGAAGCTATTTGCCTCTAAATGATTTGATAGCAAATCTAAAACTACTACAATTATGATACATAAAGGAGAGATTTAAGTCAACACTCTCTTAAATAAATCAAAAAGTATTAGGGATAATAGTAGTCACATTTATGTTATAATGTATTAAACCTTTTGGTAAGACTACATTTTTTCTCTCTGCTTATCTTAGCAATAATTTAAGTTATTTTTTTTTTAAATTCACTATTTCTTCCAGGATAAATAAAAGACTGTTGCTTTTTATGATTAATTTCAGTAATTTCTCTTAGGGTTATGCAATATCTCAACATTTTATTCACCTTTGAAATTAATAACACATATTATGATAGCAAAGAAATCCCCTAGGTTACATTATTGGAACAGATGGCAGTGCTCTACATAAAAGAAGGCTACCTTCCTAGGCTTCTCCTCTTATATATAAGCACATGGGAATGATGCTGGGAGAAATATTCTGCAACAGCCCACATGTTAATTTGATGCTCTAGTTTGAGGGGATGCAGGGATGGTGGGAGATCTTACTATGCTTAGAACCCCCTGGAAGTAGAGTGCACTGCAGTTTACATTAGGAATATGATAAACTTCAGTTCAAAGCTCTCTGGTTTGTATTTCATTTTGTCTTGCACATCAAGATAGAAAGAAAAAAAAAAAAAAACCTCTCAGCATATGAATCCTAGGAAGCATGCTAACTGGCACGAAATACCATCTCTCCACCCCCAGGCAGCCATTTTAAGGACCGTCTGTTCAAGAGTCAGGATGGAAGCCTGAATGAATCCCCTAACAAAAGACTGATGAAGCCTACTACAGGATCACTTCCTCATCACCAAAAAACCGAGCAAGGGCAGCAGTAAACTAGACCTTGAGCACAAGCCCTCAATCAAAGTTCTTTATCTAAAGTCACATTAAAAGCAAATCTCATTGCAGTGAATACTAATGAAACTCAAAAGGAACAAAAGCACTAACGTGGAAGCATGTGCCCCCCAGCAAGCATAAAGGTATATGAATCAGGCAAGTTCTCGCCCTGACGGTTCCTCCCACAACATACTTATTGCTTCTGTAAGGTGCAGATCAAACAAATTCCCCAGTTAGCTCTGCTTCCATTACTCCATCCTAACAATCTGTACCACATTTTTCATTTATTAATATATGACTAAATATTTTCCAGTGTTGTCATCTCAACCAGATTGACCTCTCTAAAAACACCATAGACTATCTTTCTCCTACTAGGGAAACAAAGCACCATGGACCATCTTGCCCTTACTGGGAAAGATGTCACCGCATGTCAACACAACTTTAGCGCCAATTAGCTGCGTAACTTTAGTTAAGTAACCTAATCATTTACAGCCTTGGACTCCACACCTCTGTATAATGGTTAACATCTCATGGACTCAAACGAAACAATGATGTAAAGTGCTTGGCATAATTCTTGGCACACTGCAAGTGCACAATAAATTTTAGCTATTACTACTCTCTTTTCTATTTCTTTCTTGTCACCAAAGGGTTTCTAGTTCAAAGCACACACCAAATAGCATTCAAACACCATGAAATGAAAACATTTGGCTATGTGTTTTAGATAATATCTTATGTAAATGTGAGACAGTATAAGTCCTTTCCACTTACTCATAACTATCATTAAACACTATGAATCATACATTTGTCCCCACTCCATTCTAGACAACGCCTCTAGAAATTAAAACCCGGCCGCCTAAACTCTCTTGTTGCTTTTAAGCACCAGAAATCTCACTACTAATCACTTCATCTCTACACTGCAAAATAGCAATCCAGTGTTATACACTCTTAAATGATTATAAACTGCAACAAGATCGATTCTAATGACATACCAAGTTATCTCTCAGCAATGTCTACTCAGATACTGCTTTATAAGCTCTCTAAATTGCTTTGAGATTGAGGTGCTTTTCTAGATAAGCAGAGTTACTACCCACATGATTTAAAGGTGAGACAACAATGCTTTCGGAAGCATAATAACTGGCCACGTTGTCAGGATTAAAAACAGGTAAACAATGTCATTGAAAACATAAGGGGAAAAACAAAGCATATTAAAGACTTATAGAAAGGAAGCAATAGCACCTAAGTCCACAGGTATATATGTTTAAATTCCAGAAATCAATGAGAGGTGAAATATCCAAGAATTTAATAAGAACTCAGGAGAGCATTCTAACTATACTTATACCAACATGCAATTTTCCCACCAATCCACAGAACTATTACTCAACATCATAGCAATCCCTCCCATTTCCTAATTCTGAAGGGAATAACTTTTTGCTAGGATTCCAGATTTGATCAACACATAATGCTAATATTAGAGGGAGCCCTTTTCCCTACTCCTGGATTCCATTAGGAAGGATTCTTCCCAACCTCCCACTCCAGTCTCTTTCTTTCCCTTCATTTTCCTCTACCAGAGGAGACGGCTTGACTTAACCGATGTAACTTTGGAAATAGGGCATGCTCAACTCAGCTCTGCCCTTTCTTCCTTTTGGGAGCAGGCTACTCACAAGAAGAATGGGTCACTCGATCAGCAATAAATGTGGTATTTGAATCTCATCAGCTTCACTCTTTTATTTCCCAAGTCTTTCAGAATCTACAGGAAAATAGATGCTGACTGGGCCCCTGTCAGAGAACCCAAAATACTACCAGCACCCCAGAGATTAAAACAAAATCTAAGCTTGCATGGTTATGCAACAGAGAGCAAATAAAAGTTCTGGAGTGATGAGAACCTTTGGGAACATGACATAGTGGTTAACAGTATAGACTCTGAAACAAGCAAAAGAGGTTTGAAACCCATCTCTTCCAATTATAAGGTTGTTGGCAAATTTCTTAACCTCCCTTGGTCTAAGCTACCCCACCTGTAAAATGGAGATAACAATAGTTAACTCAAAAGATTATTAATATATGAAAAGATCTCAGAACATGCTTGGACAAAATAAGCTAAATAATTATTAGCTATTACTAATATTGCCATTTTGCGCAGTGTTATTACTATCATTTTTTTGCTCCCCAAGACGATCTGAAGAAAAGTCCTCATCCATTACATGTGAGATCCCATGAAAGTTCATATCTACAGTAGCACCCCCAAGAATAACGAGTAATGGAAATTTTGTAGGAAATGGAAGCAAATCAGTCCACTGTTCCCACTGTATATGGAAAGAAACAATTTTGCCTCACACAAAGAGGAGAAAATTCTGTAAATGCACATGCAAAATTCAGTTGATACAAACACAAAAACGGTTTTTGGTTTACGACTTTGTTTTTCAGGTCAGTAACTGCTCATCACCTGCTCTCCAAACTCCTGCTGAGCATGAATCTGCCTGGACTTAGCGCAAACCTGTGGTCTGGCTTTTTTTTTTTTTTTTCCTTCTGAATGACAGAAAAATAAGTCACTCATTCTTTGCCCAGGATAAGTCATTTTTCTCTAACACCTATTAACATTTTTATTAATGGGAGTAAGAAAGCAAATTTTGTCATTTGAATCACGAGAGTACATTTTAATTGACCAAATATGCCCACAGCTAAAATACCAACTCCACAAATAAAGTTAGGTTGTCAAAACCTTTCATCTCATTAGTAACCATAACCGATTTTATTCCTTAACTTAGTATTCCTCGGGAACTTAACCTATCACGGAGCCATACAGAGTACTTTTAACTGACTCGGATAAAAGGCTCTGATTAATCGCTAGGACTATTTTTTAGGGCACGTGTTATCTCTAAGGGTCTATTTAATTCTGGCAGTGAACATCGGGAACCACTGTTCGGATGAAAGCTGAGAGACGAGAAGATAGAGACACCTCGTTTCTTAGAAAAGCACAACATGCCTATGGTACCTTAAGTTAAGCTCTGTTCTCATATATATCCTTAAAACAATAATATGAAGAAGCAGGCTGAGTTTGGAGTTGGAAAATGCTGTTGTTACTGAACTATTAATGAGAAAATTTTCCCAAAATCTAAAAGCAGAGCTTGCATCTACCTACATTGTCAAAACCATAAATATAGACTGAAACCATCAGGAAAGAAGAGTTTTCTTTCCAGTGTCCTAAGAAAAATCTGAGGAAAGAGGGTCTAGTAACAGTAAAAAGATAAGATTCTGGCTGGTCAAAAAGAAGAGGTTGGGAGTACGTTTGAAGAGCCGTAAATCAAGAGCTTCTCTCTGGCCTGTTTATTATGCGCCAACATGTCCTCTGGTCCCCAAGCCTCCATTTAGATAAGTTCTGAAAGATGATAGAAAAAGGTCACACGAACACAATGTGCCCATGATAAATACACATGCACAAGTCTTCCCTTGGCTGCTAGCACCACTTCTGCCCAGCACCTGCCAAGGTTATTTGCAACACCTCTCATGCCATCTGCTCTAAGAAAGGCTGTTCCTTAAATTTCCAATGTTTCTATCTTAGGAAAAAAAAAAAAAGAGGTGGAGAGCAGGGTCAATAATCATTTGACTGAAAGACTATGACATCATTTATAGAATGTGGAAATGACGACATGAGATTTCCCCAGGGGCCAGGCTAGAAGGGCCTGACATTGGGCTTATAAAGGCATAGTGGAAGCCAAAAACAAAACTAGAGGCTGGGGTGAAGAGAAAGCACAACCTGTGACAGGTTCCCATGCTACATGGTTTGAGTACATTATTTAAGTTCATCTTCATATCACAGCATTTGACTCTAGACCTCAAATGCCAAATTCACCATAGTAAACCAGCTTCTACAGAAGGCTGGATTTTAAGTCAAAAAGAATTTTTGTAAGGAACAATCAATTCTATAAAAAAACTTTTACAGAAGAGTATGGTGGAAAGAACACATACTTAGGAGTTGAAACCTGTATCATCTTGGACCAGCTGATCAACCTCTCTGAGCCTTCATTTCTTGACTGCTTTACCTACTCTGAGAAACCACTGTTGGAATCAGAGTCAAAGAACATGAAGTATATGTAATTTAGCATGGCACACAGTAGGCATTCAATAATCTATATGTAATCATAATTAACAGTGTTCTTCAATCTGCAATAGCACAGGAAAAAAATCCATGAGGATTGAAACATTTGAATGATTTCATATTAACCCTGTAATCATAATCAATAAGTCATAATGTTCATTCAGCAAGGATTCATCTTAATTTTTCTCCAGCATCAAAATGAAAAATAACCCTTAATTATCTATAATATTATTTATCTCCAGAAATGACAGGAAGTTATTAAACTCTATTGATGTTTCCTGACTAGAAGAGCAAAGATGAGAAATGAATCTGCTCCAAACAACATCCAACTGACTTTTAAGCAGCCTAGAATTGCTAATACAGCTACCATGCACATCAAGGTACAGATTTCACAGGCCACTAAGTTATTAGTCATTAAGTGGTTTTTAAATTTTGCTATTAATCCCCTTGTTCCCATTAACTGTTATTTCATAGTTTGAAAGCCATAGCAATAAGCACATTAAAGCAAAATAAATACAAAAAAGTCTCTGCATTCAAACCCCAAACCCTACACACAGATTTCTGCTATCTAATAGCACTAACTCAGAGAGCATCAGATACATCTTCTCTGGGTGGGCATAGGGGAGAGTCAGCAGTCATTGCTGCTACTTAATCAGGGGACATGACTACTTTATACTATGCCTACAGGGTACCCTGGAATCTGTGCATATATTCTATCATCACCTTTACCCCCACTACATTTACTGACTCCTACTGTGTATTGGACACTTTCAGCAATTTGCAATCCTATGAACTAGGTGCTGTTATTATCCCCATTTGACAGATGAGGAAACTGATGCACAGAGCAGTAATAAGCCCAGGGTCACATGGCTAGTATGTGGTGTACAGACAGGAGTCAATGCCAGGCAGACTAACACCAAAGCCTCTGCTAACTACCTAAAGCCCCTGGTAACAAATAGCTGCTATCCAACATCAAATTTTCCCAAATACGCCTGTGGTCACTGTAGATACAACTCACCTCCTATCTGTGTTTCCATCCATGCTTATTCTGACTTTTTTAGGCTTGTGAATATTTTTATTCTTAAAAGTTCATCTGGAAGATTAAATTCATGAGAAAGCAATGAAAATACTGCAAAAAGAAATGTATTGAATGAAGCTAGAACTACCACAAGTTAAAATGGAGGCTGGTCCTTGGTTATCTTATTTCCCAAATTTAAAATGCAGCACTATTGTTTATATCTGAAGCTGATTCAGCTTTTGATTGCATTCCCCCGAAAATGATTTAAAATGACAACAATACGTTAATTCTAAAGAGAAAGAATACCAATGGAAAATAGTACCTATTTTTCTTAATCTTTTACTTTTAATTACATCTTTTTACACAGTAAATGAAACAGAACCTGAAGGATATTTTAAAGCTAAAAACTTTAAATACTCTCAGAGGGGGCAACTAAAAAGTAGTAAAGGGTTTCTAGAGATAGAATTGATAATGACCTGAAAAGCAGTGGAATCTAAGATGAAGTTTTTAAAAAGGAGGCAGAAAGACCTGGCAATAAGGTAATAAACTCAAGAGAGTTTAGTTTAACTATAGCTAATTAGTATGCTATGCTATAGGAGTGAAGAGCTATTTTAAGTGCTGAGTTACAGGTGCCTAGGAAACCAGTCAGATCTCAGACACTGAGGTGGATGAAGGAGAGGGACTATCTTTTCACAAGCAATGTTAACAAGAAGGAAGTATTTTGCTCAGAGATCTTGCCAACGTGACAGATTTCCCTTCTGGAAAGTTTTTTAAAATGATTCTGGAAAAAATTTCAAGATTGCTTTATCCTGGGATTCCAGACTCAATTCCTGGGCTAAATGGTGCCACAATTGAGTTATGCATTTCTGTTTTCAGAACAGAATGAAACTAAACCACATACAGCCTCACCTTCCCTGAGGCGACTTAGGCTGATGAGAGGAACACATTCCTAGGGCCACTTTTCTGATCCTTCTTAAGAACTGTAAACACTTGCAAAATTGCTAATGTCTATTTCAAACTCCTACATATACATGTGCTCAAAGATGCCTCTGCCATGAGAACAAAGTCTAATTCCAAGTATATTTCTCACATTTGTTTTGCAAATGCAAGCAATGAATGTTTTTATTCTTGAAGTTCATCTGAAGAATAAATTCACGAGAAAGCAAAGAAAATACTGCAAAAAGAAATTTACTGAATGAAGCTAGTCCTATCACAAATTAAAATGGAACATAAAGTTGCAGGAATTACAGAAATAAGACACTGAAATATTAATGAAAAAATGTTTATAATTTTGCATGTATACATTAAAGCAGCTCAAATCAAGGAGACAATAAATGGATTGGGACAAATGGGTAACCACTGGGAAAAAATAAAGCTCTACCTCATGGCTTATGCCAGAATAACTTTCAAATGAATTAAAGACTTAATTCCTAAAAATGGAGGAAAATAGCAGAAAATATTTTAATAAATCATAGGAAGAAAAACACATTTGGCTACATAAAATGTAAGAGTTCTGCACCATAAATGCAGTTAAATGTACATTATAAACTGGGAGAAAGCAATCACATAAAACTCACTAAGGGTATATTCTTATCATACAAACAGTTCCTACACATTGAGAAGAAAAAGGAACTCTCCTACAGGAAAACAGGAAAAGAATATTAATTAGAAGCAATAGACATGAGCAATAAACATAGAGAAAAAATTTTTTTGCCTATCAGACTGGCAAGTGAAAAAGATTAATAATCAGTGTTGGTTAATGCATATAGGAATGTTATTTTACATGGCTGGGAATGTGCATTAGCATTACCTGCTTTGGCCATATGCTTTAGAAGGCTTTAAAATGTGCATACGTCTGATTAGTTAATGCTATTTCTAAGAATTTTTCTTAAGGAAAGAATTTAACAAATTCACAAAGATACTATAGTGGTGAAAAATTGGGAACAACCTAAATGTTCATTAATAGGGGGTTGATAAATACCATGAAGCCATTAAAAATGTTGGTGGAGTAGCTGTATTTATCGAATTAGAATCATGTCCATGATATAGTTTTAAATGCGAAAAGAAGATTAATAGGTATAACATTAAAAAGTACTTTTTTTTATTAATTACTTACCTCAATTGTTTTCAGCATTTTCCGAATTTTTTCTATAGAACGTTCTTTTATAAAAAACCAACAACAACTACAAAAAAACACTGCAAGAGGTGGTCAAAAACAAGACAAATGTCTGCAATTTTTAATGCTTAGTAACCTCCATATTAAGATAGCACTATCATAAAATTCCCAAATACCCTTTGTTGCTCTGTGCAAACGTGACCTCAAATATTTTATTTATCTACTTGAATTTCCTTCATCTCATTAACTTCATTTGTTTCAACCATCAGTTTTCTCCTAAGTATGACACTTCCTCCCAGTGAGTATCCTACTTATCAAGCATCCTCAGGAGTATTAAATCACGCTAGGTGAAGTGAAATTAAAGGGGATGGATCTCTAAGAATAATCCCTAAACACACACCACAATTATTCAAAATACACCGAAAGCACTTTGGCATTCAAGTAAATCATGCATAGCTTTGTTGATGCTTCTTAAAAGTGGGGCAATCATGGTTCAGAGACCTGTCAAATGGATAAATGATAAAGCAAAGAACAAATCCACTGCAATGAAATTGCCTTCTGGAAAGTAAATGATTCAGTGGCTTGGTTTATGAATTGGTGCAATGGAGGAAAAACTGCTCAACCTGGTGTAGGAAAAACTAGCTTCTAGTCCCAAGCTGTAGCACTTACTAGCCATGTGAACTTGAGCAAGTCCATCTGCACCTTCATTTCCTCACCTGAAAGAGTATTAACTCTGAAAACATAGGAAGTTTGTTTGAAGTGCAAATGCAAAATTACCATGTGAAAGAAGATGTGTTAAAGAACATAACCAATTCCTACAAATCTTCTCTCCACCATTGTTGCAGGGTAAATTGGTGACTTGTACACTTAAAAACGTGTGCTGGCACAGCCTATAACAAGGTCACCTAAATTTGGACCATGGCATGGTACTATACTTGAAACAGGTGGTGTGGGAGGCTAGGAAATTCAAAGTTTAGTGTTTCAATGCCTGACTACAACAGGGTAGAACTGCACAAAGACATCCCAGTCTACGTCTTCATAAACTACCACCATCCGACAGCCTCAACGGCATTCGGGGCCATGGCTGAGACCCGACCCAGCACTGAATCAGAACCACTCCCCCAGCAGCTTTATTGCCATCTTTAACAAATCTGTGTAAGATTTCTCTGGGGTGCTGACAGCTAACTAACTGAGCTTCATCTGCTCTCCCACAATTTCCTATTGAAATACCCATGACAACCCAGGAAAAGGTGCAAAGTTATAACGTCACTGGGAATTAAGAAAATCAATTAAATAGTTATCAAACTCAGAGGATTGGACCTGGTGGTTCCAGTCATGCTTCCATTAGAGGTCTGGGGGTGGCCTGCTGACCCCGAAGCCTGCTTTCTGAGGTGGCGGGGGTGGTCCTCGCTGCCCACCCACCAGAGCCTCTCTCCACAGACTCTCACAAGACAGAGACTCGGGGAGTCGATGCACCTCAGGATGTAAGGTCAGAAGAATATAATACGGAGGCAGGAAAAGAATGGGGAGCCCACTTTCACCAGAGGAGCAAGAGAAAATCAGACGCGGTCCAAGGAAGACAAGAGTGCTGAATATTAAAGTGAGACAGTCTCACCAGGGCTATCAATCTGACCTCCAGATCTGAGGAGAGGTGTTAGACAAACTCAAGAACAGAGAGACTGTTGGTAAAAACCTGGCTCCTTTCACTCAAGGATGGGGTCCACAGGGAAAAAATGGTATCAAAGAAAAGATTCTGTAACATGAAATAAAGAACCCCCATATTTTCAGAAGGAAAACATACCCTAACTGGAATATTATGCAGCAATTTTAAAGCATTTTTACAAAAAGTTTTATTGATATAGGAATGCTAATGAATATGAACAGTACTAACAGCAAGACACATACTACATGAACAGGATGCTTCCAATGTTATTTTCAAAAATAAAAGGACACCTTCCTGCTTCCAGTCTGACAAATTTAAACCTTCTCTCAGAAGTATATGGTAGAACTAAAGAAGAAGACAACCCAAGGGTCATCTGAAATTGTGACTGGCTCTCTAATAATCCCAGGACAAAGTTAGAGATCACGACTCAAGCATAAGTTTTCCCAAGACCACTACAAAGATGTCTGACATAAAGGCTTGGGCTGAGTATGTTGTGGAATGGGCTACAAAACACCCATATGGCTTCCTTATGACAGTGATTTCAGCCCTTACTCCATTATTACTAGGAAGTGCTGTACTATCCTGGAAATTGGCTAAGATGATTGAGGCAAGGGAAAAGGAGCAGAAGAAGAAAGAAAAAACATCAAGAAAATATTGCAAAAGCCAAATGACTAAAAAAGGATTGAAGAAAAGAACAGGCTCTGAAACCAGAGGAAAATTATTTGGAAAATTATGCAGCTTTGGAGAAGGACTCAACTAAGGTTTCTTCTTTGGATTTTATGACAGCATTATATAGTAAACAAAGCCTGACCATATGGAAGGATCATGCTAGTTATGACCTCAGTACTGTAGTAACTTTTAGGCTTGGAAATAGAAATATGTTGGTATCTGTGACAGTTATTGGGTAAATTGGAAAAAGTTAGATCTCTAACTTTGTCCTGGGATTATTATACAGTCAATCACAATTTCAGATGACCTTGGTTGTCTTCTTCTTTAGTTCTACCATATACTTCTGAGAGAAGGTTTAAATTTGTCAGACTGGAAATCTTTATAACTTAGTCATTTGCCATTTAGCAGCCTATCTACTGAAATAAAAATATCTGATGGTGAAAAAAATGACTAGATTATGAACTCTATAATAGCTTAAATTTGGGTCCTATTCTGGACAAAGAAAGTCAAACTCAGAATTATCCTCTTTAAGATGAAAAGTATGTTTGGGCTTAAAAAAGATAGTGTATTAATCTTATCTTTTGTCATTGTTGCTTATTTCTTGGAATATAATCATTCCTGGTTTCTCAAAGCAAATATTAATCATTTAATTCTTTATTTTCTGTATAGTTTGTGTGATTTTTAACCTTTATACTGGTAATATGAACATCAGACATTCTGTATTTTTTTCACCTAATTTTACAAAGAGTTCTCTTTACTAGTAGAATACCACCTGCTGGATATAACAGTTTTTTTATTTACAAGCATGGCCATTTTCTTAGACATGACTTGTTCTGCAGAAAAAAAATTATAATTTGAAGCTTGCAGTACAAATGCCAAACACAGTAGTACCTTGAAACCTCTATTTTTGCTTGTGCTAAGCAGAACTGTGAAATCGTTAACATTCCTATCAAGTAATTTGCTTACGATATGTTTTTTACTCCATTTTTTTGTTTAACTCATGTGGTAGTGATGGCCTATACTTACTGATCAAACAAAAAAGTTCTTTTAAGGAACTCTTAAGATGAATAGCTGAGTCATACTTTATAAGTGGTAAGGAAAGCTTGGAAAAATTTTGTTGGGCATAGTAATTGGGGTGAAAATAGATGAATTATTTCAAAATGAGAATGTTACATTTAGAAGTAAAGAGCTAAAGACGATTTCTCAGTAAGTAGTATAACTGAAATTTTTACTGTTATAAACATGGCTTTTGTAAATATGTGCTCTAAAATTTTTTTCTTGGTCAGTCCTTAATAGCTTATTAATGTTTTCCTCACTTTTTATAGGAATTTTAAGTTACAACAAATTGTCCAACAGCTCTAATTTAAAAATGAAACTAGATATTGAAATAAATTTGATATTTTTATTAAAAATAAAAGGAAAGAAAAATAATGTACCTATATATGTATGTATATATGTATATATATATGGAGAGAGAGAATGGAATAAAATATATTAACTGTTCAGAGCAGTTACCTCTGACGCTATGAATGCAATCAGCTTTTATTTTCTTTGGTATGTATTTTTTTATTATTCAAATTTTCTACATGGTACATTTCTAATAAAAAAAAAAAAAGCATTATAAATCAAGAGAGAGAAAGAGAAGCAAAATCTCTCCCAAATACTAGGAATGTTTCAGGCTAGTCACATGTCCCTCTCTGATATTTTTAAATCCACTTGAACTCCTTCTTCTCACAGGACCAAAAAAAAAAAAAACCACAAGGTGATTTATACTATAGCAAAGCTACAAAATCAGAACAAAGCTATAATATATGTAAAGTAAATATATATGCATATATATTATGTGCAATTCCTAGAGACCCTTTGTGTCATTTATCATTCAGATAAAAATTTAAGGTGATGACATTTCCAAAACCTTGGCTATCCAACAAAATGCTTGACACAATATTACTTAGTAATTATTTTATGGGATGATAAAATAGTCTGATATAATGTTAAGTTTACAAGTCAACGTAAGAAAAATCTGTCTATATTATTCTTATGGCTATAGAGATTATAGTTACATATACATGCAAAAAGAAACTGTTTATTAGGGTGAAAAGTTGGTGGAGGAATTCATCTTTTTAAGAAAATTTTCAATATGTTGCTTTATAAACTTGTTCCTATAGTAAATATTTCATTTAGAGGGGTATAGCAGTCACAATACTGCCCTCCTTGATCACTTGCCATTGACCTCTCTTCCATACACGCTCTCATCATGGAGCTAAGAGATCTCAGTACCCAGAACACTTTTCAGGTGAGAACACTTTCAAAAGATATAGGTGGCCATCTTCAGAATTTCTGAATGAATGAATACTCTTCAGGACAATTTTCAGTTAAAAAGCATTTTCCCCTTTAAAAAGGAAACTCCATGTATAAATTGTAAATGCAAACTCTAGAGTATGCCAAGTGATCAGTGAATCTACTCTGAACATTGAAGTGCTCAGAGTCAAAACCTGGTGGGAGGAGAACTTGCCATTAGGAAATGAGCAGCAAGACAACAAGAGCAGGATATCATCAGATGCAAAACTGTGTCAGATGCCAGAATACACACACATCTATCTGGAGGAAAATAATTTAAGGCAAAGTATTTAAATCAATACAGGATTTTCATGGCATTAGGATGAGAATCTTCTCCTATGTATAATAAACAGTTTCCTTCTCAAAATTCATTGTAACCAACAGTATCTGTGGGGAGTCCTGCACATTATCGTTTCTGACTACCCCAGCCTTATTGCTCCAGCTATTAACAATTTATATCTTGTATTCATACTTATTTGGAGCTGCCTTATCTAAGACCTAGTTAAATTGTGATGCCATATCTCTTAGTCCTCTGGCAGCTAATGCAACAAATCAGATGATATTATGAAATAACTCAAGAGAATGGAATAGAGCTTATCAAAATAATCCTGAGTATGATATATCTTTTAATCCATTGCCTTACAGGTAATGTTAGCACATAAACCTTCCGCACATAAACCAAAACCAAAGTAATCCTATAGCCACAGGCAGAGGAAGGCATCTGCAGCCTCGGGTGACTGCTGTCCAGTGAGAATTCCACATGTAAAGTTGGGCTTTCTTTTAAACCTCAATGAGACAAGGAGGAGAAGAAAGGAGAATGCCAGTTTATGCAATGGGACCTGCTAAATTATTTTAAACACTGAACCTACAACTAGTAATGGACTTTGTTTCTAGGGCATCTAGCTATTAGGAAACGACATTCTACTCATGACTGATAGACATTTCCCATAATGGCCAGAAAACACATAAATGAGATTTCACAGCAAGAATCACAAAGCTATTTCCATCCAGACTGACAAGAGTGCATCTCATCTGATGCTACAAATCAACATATCTGTCCAGAACTATTAGGAAAAAAAAAAAAAAAGAAAGAAAGAAAGCTGTCAAGACCAAGTTCCGCCAGTAAAACAAGACCTTGAATAATAGCAAGGGCAGTGTCAGGACCTCAAAGTGACACTAACAGAGCACAGAAGTAAAAAGCATCAAGTCAGGTTTATTTGTCTCATTCAGTTACTGGTAAAGTAAGGAAATGACAGACTTGGGTCAAACATGTCTTGGTCAAGTCATTTTTAATTCTTAGCTAAAAGAGTGGCTTATTTTAACATGAAAACTCAAGGAAATGATAAAAAAAAATTTCCAACACAGAAAAAAAAGGACATTATTGGGACAACTGAAAAAAAAAAAATGGAATATGGACTAAATGCTTTATACCAATGTTAAATTTCAGGAACGTGATAGCTGTACTTAACGTAGTTACATAGTAAGTGTCCCTGTTCTCAGGATATGTATCTGGAATTGGTGTTAGAGGAGCATGATGTATGCAACCTACTCTCAGATGTCTGGATAATAGATAGATAGATAGATAGATAGATAGATAGATAGATAGATAGATAGATAGATAGAATGTTATAATAAATGTCACAAAATGCTAAAAGTTGGTAAATCTGAGTATCTGGATGAGGGAGTAGAGTTCTATGTATTCTTTTTGTATTATTTTTTCAATTTTGCTCTAACTTTGAATTATTTCAAAATAAAAAGTTAAAAAAAAAAACTCACGAAAATGATAGCATTGCTGTTTCTTCACATTAAAATTACCATCTTTCCACAAACATCATCGTGTATCATTAAAATCCATGTGGGAAGGCCTGGAAGCAGGAAGAAATAATCTGACTTAGCAAGCCTAACTGATTATTCTTACATGATTTACATGCTGGTAGAACTAGATTCCTGAATGACTCATATCCCAGCCCCACACCATTCCATATGATGAGTCCCCTAAACAATCATGTGAGGGAGTCAAAACTAAAAGAAACAGTCATGGAATGCAATTGCTGGGAAATCAAGATTCTTTTAAACTAAATTCAGAGAAATAAGCACTCAAAATTACACCACCATTATATAACAAGATGTACTACTGTTTTCTATGTTTACTTTCTCTCTTTTGGGGAGGGGGGGGGTGAGAGACAGCAATACAAACACAAAGTATCAATTTACTCATAAGTGTTTTTAAAAATGGCTCCAGAATAGCAAAAATAATCTCTAAAAAATTTGCAAACTTTCAACTTGCTTTCTGACTAGAAGCCATTACCATTTCATTCATTAAAGAATGAGGAAAAAAATTAAAGGATAAAATTGAGAATAGATGGTAAAGAATAAAATGGAAAAAAAACAGAGATAAAGATGCAGCATAGCACAGTGTTTAAGAGACTAGAACTGGACGACCCTGGTTCAAATCCTACCTCTACCTTGTATTAGCTGTGCGACTCTGGGCAAGTTATTCAATCCTCGCTTTCCTCATCAGTAAAAGAGTGATGATGATGATGATGATAACAGACCCATCTCATAGGATTTCTACAACAGATGAAATAAGTGACCATTTGTAAAGCATTTAGTGCCTGGCATGGATCATACACTATAGAAGTATTTATACAGTAAACAAAAACCACTTCTTCAACAAAAATTTTCTGAAATAAATGGCATAATTTAAAATTTAATTAATAGAAATGCAGATAGTTAAATACACTTAAATTTTAGTGGGAAACTATTTTATATTTGGGTTTTTCCCCCTGTATAAGATGTTGATAGGCGTAAGTGTATCTTTCATATACCCCCAAGCTAAAAGAATCCTGAGGATTCATGTAACCTTATGCAGTTCTGCATTGTTCTTTATTTTACCTAAGAATGTCTTGCCTCTAACATGTAAGGAAAATTTCCTTGAAAACAAAGACCAAATCTAACTGTCATTTCATGTACTCTGCAGGACCCAACAAAATACTAGGCATTAAGTTGGCAGTCAATAAATAGTTGTCAAATTGACCATAACTGGATTAATCAACAATAATTATATGGCACTGAGTTGGAGTTTAATTAAGTTTGTTAAATTCTTAGAGAAAATGAAGAAGGCTTGGTTAACTTAGATAGAAGAGAATTCTTCAAGTTACAGAATACCTTTCTTAGTTCACACATGGATTATTACTTCTCCAGAAAGAAAAACTAATTATTTCCAATAAACTTTTTTCCATAGTGACTTTTAAAATCCTTTTCAAGTTTTCCAAATCCCTAAAAATCGTGGATTCCAAATAAATTCTGCACATTAGTCTGCATCTGACCTTTGCAGAGTTCAATGGGAAGACTATTAATCACTTCCTACAATCTCCTCCTAAGATCAGGCAAGATCATTCTAAGTTGAAAACCTATTCTTTCCAACACTTGTCAGGTTGGATGCCTACTTGAGAAAACAAAAGATTTGCCTCTTCTTACTTATAAATCCTAAAGGGACACAACTACCACAGATAAAAAGAATTCAAAGAAAAGGACTTCTCCCAAAATCAAGGAAACTCTTCATTCAAACATATTTAGTAAGGATCTTCACAAATTTAATTCTTTTTAAATGTAAGCATTAAAAAGCAGACACCATATATCCTGAAAATGGGACGTGGTTCAGATGATGATACATTTGTATAATGAGAGAACAGCCAGCTCAACACTTTTGTAGGCTCAACGCATAAACTAACTAAATAATTCTACCATAATAAAAGTGTTTTATTGAAGATGGGAACAGTGGGTCATTTCATTTGCAGGCAATCTTAGCAGAACTGACTCATCTACAATGCCTTCTGTAAACTACTCTACCAAAATTTCCGAAATGCATGCCCATAACCTGAATTTTGTCATTATCTCAAAAAACTCCTCTTCTAAAATCTCACACTGTAATCTCCCTCTCTCTGATCACAACCTTCTTTCTTCTGTCTTTCTAATTGCCCCATTGCCAAAAATTCTAATATTTAATCTATCAAACTTTAACTTCTCTGGTCCCTAACAATTTGCACAGGTGTAACAGCCTGCTCCTACTTTGCTTCCTTCCATAAGCAGCCCCCATAATGACAGATCAAATTAAACTTCTGGCTCAGTAGTTCCCTAGGTCCCTTGCCCTTATGCCACAACCACCTTGCAGCCAATATCCTTAGATTAATCCAACTACCTGTATTCCTGTGCTTTGCCCACAAACTCCAGTTATTGCGTGAAAATCACAAACCTTGGCTGAGTGGTACTAAACATGTAATTTGAAACTCAGACATGCTAACATCACTCATTTCTCTTCCTATTTTCCAAACTATATTTCCAAACTTCCACCACTCTTCAAGCCCTCAATTCAATCCCTACCACCCTTCGTACAGGATGGTATCACCTCCCATCCTCACCTTATGTCCATATGTCTACATCACCAGATCTGAATTACATCCCTGAGAAATTTGCTCATTTAATTACAGAGGTTTCTTTGCCTCGTTGGGTTAAAAAATGACTAGGTCCTTTTCATCTGGAAAAGTCTTTGCCTCAATATCTGAATGTTATGTGATTATATAATTAAGGAATATATAAATAAGATTAGGTAACAGAAAGTATGATCAAGTCAATAAAAGCAGAAAAGTATTCAATGAAGTTCAAAGTTAGTTTATGAAGGAAAAACCTCTTAAAACAGGAGTGAGTGGGAATTTTCCTATCTGATAAAAGGTATAAAAACCCTTGTTGATGCTCCCTTTTTACCACTTCTACTGAACTTTGTATTGAAGGTCTGTGATAGAGCGATGGGACAGGAAAAATAAATCAAAAGTATAAATATCACACACACACAAAAAAAACATTATTAACAGACAATATAATGGGCTTCAAAAGCTAAAGGTAAGATATTGGAATGAGAGTTCAGTAAGGTGGCTACATATAAGATCAGTATACAAAAATTAGTTTACTTTACATACATTAAGAACAAACAGAATATGAAATTGTTTTTAAAGATTTCACTTACAACAGCAAGAAGAAAACATGAAATATGTAAGAATAAATATAACAAAAGATGCATAAAACTTTATGCAGAGAATTATAAAACTTCATAGGTAAACAATAAAGGGATCAATTTAATTGTTGAGATATACCATGTTCATGGATAGGATGCTTCAATATAATAAAGATATAAACTGTTCCAAAATTGATACATAAATTCAATGTCATTCCAATTTAAAAAGCAGCAGAGTATTTCACAGATCTTAACAAGTTGATTCTTAAATTTATATGAATATTTGAAGTATACAGAATAGCTAGCAACATGTTAAAAATGCAGAACAAGGTAAAGGATTTATCATCAAGATTTAGTATAAGCAATAATCATTAAAATAATGTGTCATTAGCACAAAATTGAAACAGACTTGGAAGGACCAAATTAGGCCCTAAGTATATGGAAACTTGATATATATCAGAAGTGGGTAAGGATGAATAGCAATAAATAGCTATCAATATGGAAAAAACAGAGTTAACTTATACAGTATCCCAAAAGAATTTCCATGTGGATTCAAGAATTTGTGAAAAGCATAACCTAGAATCTTTTCAAAGAAGTTATGGGGGAAAAAATTTATAACATCAGGATAGAAAAGAATTTCAAATCATGAAAAGAAAAGTCTGAAAATTTGGACTATACTAAAACTCTGTACATCAAAACTATATAATATTAAAAGGCAAACCACAAATGGGAAAAAATACACCATACAGAATATTAAAATATATATATTTATATCCATAGTATAAAAAGAACTAGGAAAACAACCCAATGGATAAATGGGCAGAGAGTATAAAGAGGAATCCCAAATGTCCAATAAACATACAAAAAGATGTATAACCTCACTAATAATCAGGGAAATGTGATTTTAAAACTTAGTGAATCCTTGTTATCTCCCCCAGACTGGCAATACGTTTTTAAGTCTTACAATGTCAAGTGTTGGCAATGATTTGGAGATTCAAGAACTTTTACAGATGAAAGGATGAATTGACACAACCATGTGGGATAGTAATTTGCAATAGCTAGAAAAGCTTACAATGCACAAGCCCTCAGATGTAAAAATTCCCTCACTAGGCCTATATCCTAGAGAAATTCTTGTACATGTTCCCAAGAAGACATGACAAAAAATGTTCACCAGAGTAAGGTTTTAAATCAGGAAAAAAAAAAAAAAAAAAAAAAAACCACCAGAAAACAATCTAAATACCCAAAGACAGAAGAGTAGATGAATGAAATGCACAAAATGGAATAGCATATAATGACCAAAATCAATGAAATGGATTAAATGTATAAATCTGGAGGCATCTCAAAACAATGTTGAAGAAATAAAGTAAGTTACAGAAGAATACGAAAAGTATTACATCATTTCATCATGTTCTAAAACTTGCAAAAGAATACTATATATTGTTGATAGATACATGCATATGTAGTTAAAGAAAAATGTGCATGGGAATGAGAAACATCAAATTTAGGAAGACAGGAGAGGGAATGGGACCAAGAAGGAATACACAGGAAGTTTCTGTAATATCTGTCGGTTTTTATCTTAATCTGGGAAGTGAGTAAATGAGTGTTTGTTATAATATTCTCCATATTTTTGCATATTCTTGAAATATTTCTTTATTAAGACAGCTTTTAAAAATTGAGGATTTGGAGACCGAGGATATGAATGTGGAGTATAATAACCAGGGAAGGGAAGACTAATTTAAGAAAATAAAAGTTCACCTAGAGCCTTAAAAATGAATGGAGGTCGAGGGGCAGACTGGTGAGCTGTATGTTTTAGTTACTCCTCCAGGAAAGTAGGTAAAAAGCCAGGAACTGCGTGGACTGGACACCACAGAGCAATCTGTCTTTGGGCATACTTCATACAACACTCATGAAAACGTGGAACTGCTGAGATCAGCGAAATCTGTAAGTTTTTGCGGCCAGGGGACCCGCGCCCCTCCCTGCCAGGCTCAGTCCCGGGGGAGGAGGGGCTGTCAGCTCCAGGAAGGAGAAGGGAGAATTGCAGTGGCTGCTCTTACCGGAAACTCATTCTACTGATTCAAACTCCAACCATAGATAGACTGAGGCCAGACACCAGAGACTCTGAGAGCAGCCAGCCCAGCAGAGAGGAGACAGGCATAGAAAAAAAACAACACGAAAAACTCCAAAATAAAAGCAGAGGATTTTTGGAGTTCTGGTGAACACAGAAAGGGGAAGGGCGGAGATCAGGCCTTGAGGCGCATATGCAAATCCCGAAGCAAGGCTGATCTCTCTGCCCTGGGCACTTTTCCTTAATGGCCCTGGTTGCTTTGTCTATTAGCATTTCAATAACCCATTAGATCTCTGAGGAGGGCCGTTTTTTTGTTTTTTTTTTTTTTAAATCCTTTTTGCTTTTTCTAAAACAATTACTCTAAGAAGCTCAATACAGAAAGCTTCAAAGAATTGAAATTTGGGCACGTCAAGTCAAGAGCAGAACTAAGAGAGCTCTGAGACAAAAGGCAATAATCCAGTGGCTGAGAAAATTCACTAAACAACACAACTTCCCAAGAAAAGGGGGGTGTCCGCTCACAGCCACCATCCTGGTGGACAGGAAACACTCCTGCCCATCGCCAGCCCCATAGCCCAGAGCTGCCCCAGACAACCCAGTGTGACGGAAGTGCTTCAAATAACAGGCACACACCACAAAACTGGGCGTGGACATTAGCCTTCCCTGCAACCTCAGCTGAATGTCCCAGAGCTGGGAAGGGGGAGCAGTGTGAATTAACAGAGCCCCATTCAGCCATCATTTGAGCAGACTGGGAGCCTCCCAACACAGCCCAGCAGCCCAGAACTGCCCTGGGGGGACGGCACTCACCTGCGACATAGCACAGTCATCCCTCAACAGAGGACCCGGGGTGCACAGCCTGGAAGAGGGGCCCACTCGCAAGTCTCAGGAGCCATATGCCAATACCAAAGACTTGTGGGTCAGTGGCAGAGACAAACTGTGGCAGGACTGAACTGAAGGATTAGACTATTGCAGTAGCTTTAAAACTCTAGGATCATCAGGGAGATTTGATTGTTAGGGCCACCCCCCCCTCCCCGACTGCCCAGAAACACGCCCCACATACAGGGCAGGCAACACCAACTACACACGCAAGCTTGGGACACCAATTGGGCCCCACAAGACTCACTCCCCCACTCACCAAAAAGGCTAAGCAGGGGAGATCTGGCTTGTGGAGAACAGGTGGCTCATGGACGCCACCTGCTGGTTAGTTAGAGAAAGTGTACTCCACGAAGCTGTAGATCTGATAAATTAGAGATAAGGACTTCAACTGGTCTACAAACCCTAAAAGAACCCTATCAAGGTCAGCAAATGCCACGAGGCCAAAAACAACAGAAAATTATAAAGCATATGAAAAAACCAGACGATATGGATAACCCAAGCCCAAGCACCCAAATCAAAAGACCAGAAGAGACACACCTAGAGCAGCTACTCAAAGAACTAAAGATGAACAATGAGACCCTAGTACGGGATATGAAGGAAATCAAGAAGACCCTAGAAGAGCATAAAGAAGACATTGCAAGACTAAATAAAAAAATGGATGATCTTATGGAAATTAAAGAAACTGTTGACCAAATTAAAAAGATTCTGGACACTCATAGTACAAGACTAGAGGAAGTTGAACAACGAATCAGTGACCTGGAAGATGACAGAATGGAAAATGAAAACATAAAAGAAAGAATGGGGAAAAAAATTGAAAAACTCGAAATGGACCTCAGGGATATGATAGATAATATGAAACGTCCGAATATAAGACTCATTGGTGTCCCAGAAGGGGAAGAAAAGGGTAAAGGTCTAGGAAGAGTATTCAAAGAAATTGTTGGGGAAAACTTCCCAAATCTTCTAAACAACATAAATACACAAATCATAAATGCTCAGCGAACTCCAAATAGAATAAATCCAAAAAAACCCACTCCGAGACATATACTGATCACACTGTCAAACACAGAAGAGAAGGAGCAAGTTCTGAAAGCAGCAAGAGAAAAGCAATTCACCACATACAAAGGAAACAGCATAAGACTAAGTAGTGACTACTCAGCAGCCACCATGGAGGCGAGAAGGCAGTGGCACGATATATTTAAAATTCTGAGTGAGAGGAATTTCCAGCCAAGAATACTTTATCCAGCAAAGCTCTCCTTCAAATTTGAGGGAGAGCTTAAATTTTTCACAGACAAAGAAATGCTGAGAGAATTTGCTAACAAGAGACCTGCCCTACTGGAGATACTAAAGGGAGCCCTACAGACAGAGAAACAAAGACAGGACAGAGAGACTTGGAGAAAGGTTCAGTACTAAAGAGATTCGGTATGGGTACAATAAAGGATATTAATAGAGAGAGGGAAAAATATGGCAAACATAATCCAAAGGATAAGATGGCCGATTCAAGAAATGCCTTCACGGTTTTAACGTTGAATGTAAATGGATTAAACTCCCCAATTAAAAGATATAGATTCGCAGAATGGATCAAAAAAAATGAACCATCAATATGTTGCATACAAGAGACTCATCTTAGACACAGGGACACAAAGAAACTGAAAGTCAAAGGATGGAAAAAAATATTTCATGCAAGCTACAGCCAAAAGAAAGCAGGTGTAGCAATATTAATCTCAGATAAAATAGACTTCAAATGCAGGGATGTTTTGAGAGACAAAGAAGGCCACTACATACTAATAAAAGGGGCAATTCAGCAAGAAGAAATAACAATCGTAAATGTCTATGCACCCAATCAAGGTGCCACAAAATACATGAGAGAAACATTGGCAAAACTAAAGGAAGCAATTGATGTTTCCACAATAATTGTGGGAGACTTCAACACATCACTCTCTCCTATAGATAGATCAACCAGACAGAAGACCAATAAGGAAATTGAAAACCTAAACAATCTGATAAATGAATTAGATTTAACAGACATCTACAGGACATTACATCCCAAATCAACAGGATACACATACTTTTCTAGTGCTCACGGAACTTTCTCCAGAATAGATCATATGCTGGGACATAAAACAAGCCTCAATAAATTTAAAAAGATTGAAATTATTCAAAGCACATTCTCTGACCACAATGGAATACAATTAGAAGTCAATAACCATCAGAGACTTAGAAAATTCACAAATACCTGGAGGTTAAACAACACACTCCTAAACAATCAGTGGGTTAAAGAAGAAATAGCAAGAGAAATTGCTAAATATATAGAGACGAATGAAAATGAGAACACAACATACCAAAACCTATGGGATGCAGCAAAAGCAGTGCTAAGGGGGAAATTTATAGCACTAAACGCATATATTAAAAAGGAAGAAAGAGCCAAAATCAAAGAACTAATGGATCAACTGAAGAAGCTAGAAAATGAACAGCAAACCAATCCTAAACCAAGTACAAGAAAAGAAATAACAAGGATTAAAGCAGAAATAAATGACATAGAGAACAAAAAAACAATAGAAAGGATAAATATCACCAAAAGTTGGTTCTTTGAGAAGATCAACAAGATTGACAAGCCCCTAGCTAGACTGACAAAATCAAAAAGAGAGAAGACCCATATAAACAAAATAATGAATGAAAAAGGTGACATAACTGCAGATCCTGAAGAAATTAAAAAAATTATAAGAGGATATTATGAACAACTGTATGGCAACAAACTGGATAATGTAGAAGAAATGGACAATTTCCTGGAAACATATGAACAACCTAGACTGACCAGAGAAGAAATAGAAGACCTCAACCAACCCATCACAAGCAAAGAGATCCAATCAGTCATCAAAAATATTCCCACAAATAAATGCCCAGGGCCAGATGGCTTCACAGGGGAATTCTACCAAACTTTCCAGAAAGAACTGACACCAATCTTACTCAAACTCTTTCAAAACATTGAAAAAAATGGAACACTACCTAATTCATTTTATGAAGCTAACATCAATCTAATACCAAAACCAGGCAAAGATGCTACAAAAAAGGAAAACTACCGGCCAATCTCCCTAATGAATATAGATGCAAAAATCCTCAACAAAATACTTGCAAATCGAATCCAAAGACACATTAAAAAAATCATACACCATGACCAAGTGGGGTTCATTCCAGGCATGCAAGGATGGTTCAACATAAGAAAAACAATCAATGTATTACAACACATTAAAAACTCGAAAGGGAAAAATCAATTGATCATCTCAATAGATGCTGAAAAAGCATTTGACAAAATCCAACATCCCTTTTTGATAAAAACACTTCAAAAGGTAGGAATTGAAGGAAACTTCCTCAACATGATAAAGAGCATATATGAAAAACCCACAGCCAGCATAGTACTCAATGGTGAGAGACTGAAAGCCTTCCCTCTAAGATCAGGAACAAGACAAGGATGCCCACTGTCACCACTGTTATTCAACATTGTGCTGGAAGTGCTAGCCAGGGCAATCCGGCAAGACAAAGAAATAAAAGGCATCCAAATTGGAAAAGAAGAAGTAAAACTGTCATTGTTTGCAGATGATATGATCTTATATCTAGAAAACCCTGAGAAATCAACGATACACCTACTAGAGCTAATAAACAAATTTAGCAAAGTAGCGGGATACAAGATTAATGCACATAAGTCAGTAATGTTTCTATATGCTAGAAATGAACAAACTGAAGAGACACTCAAGAAAAAGATACCATTTTCAATAGCAACTAAAAAAATCAAGTACCTAGGAATAAACTTAACCAAAGATGTAAAAGACCTATACAAAGAAAACTACATAACTCTACTAAAAGAAATAGAAGGGGACCTTAAAAGATGGAAAAATATTCCATGTTCATGGATAGGAAGGCTAAATGTCATTAAGATGTCAATTCTACCCAAACTCATCTACAGATTCAATGCAATCCCAATCAAAATTCCAACAACCTACTTTGCAGACTTGGAAAAGCTAGTTATCAAATTTATTTGGAAAGGGAAGATGCCTCGAATTGCTAAAGACACTTTAAAAAAGAAAAACGAAGTGGGAGGACTTACACTCCCTGACTTTGAAGCTTATTATAAAGCCACAGTTGCCAAAACAGCATGGTACTGGCACAAAGATAGACATATAGATCAATGGAATCGAATTGAGAATTCAGAGATAGACCCTCAGATCTATGGCCGACTGATCTTTGATAAGGCCCCCAAAGTCACCGAACTGAGCCATAATGGTCTTTTCAACAAATGGGGCTGGGAGAGTTGGATATCCATATCCAAAAGAATGAAAGAGGACCCCTACCTCACCCCCTACACAAAAATTAACTCAAAATGGACCAAAGATCTCAATATAAAAGAAAGTACCATTAAACTCCTAGAAGATAATGTAGGAAAACATCTTCAAGACCTTGTATTAGGAGGCCACTTCCTAGACTTTACACCCAAAGCACAAGCAACAAAAGAGAAAATAGATAAATGGGAACTCCTCAAGCTTAGAAGTTTCTGCACCTCAAAGGAATTTCTCAAAAAGGTAAAGAGGCAGCCAACTCAATGGGAAAAAATTTTTGGAAACCATGTATCTGACAAAAGACTGATATCTTGCATATACAAAGAAATCCTACAACTCAATGACAATAGTACAGACAGCCCAATTATAAAATGGGCAAAAGATATGAAAAGACAGTTCTCTGAAGAGGAAATACAAATGGCCAAGAAACACATGAAAAAATGTTCAGCTTCACTAGCTATTAGAGAGATGCAAATTAAGACCACAATGAGATACCATCCAACACCGGTTAGAATGGCTGCCATTAAACAAACAGGAAACTACAAATGCTGGAGGGGATGTGGAGAAATTGGAACTCTTATTCATTGTTGGTGGGACTGTATAATGGTTCAGCCACTCTGGAAGTCAGTCTGGCAGTTCCTTAGAAAACTAGAGATAGAGCTACCATTCGATCCAGCGATTGCACTTCTCGGGATATACCCGGAAGATCGGAAAGCAGTGACACGAACAGATATCTGCACGCCAATGTTCATAGCAGCATTATTCACAATTGCCAAGAGATGGAAACAACCCAAATGTCCATCAACAGATGAGTGGATAAATAAAATGTGGTATATACACACGATGGAATACTACGCGGCAGTAAGAAGGAATGATCTGGTGAAACATATGACAACATGGATGAACCTTGAAGACATAATGCTGAGCGAAGGTGTCAGGGATTGATTTAGGTGATGAATGTACAACTATGTAATGGTACTGTAAACAATCGAAAGTACAATTTGTTTTGTATGACTGCGTGGTATGTGAATATATCTCAATAAAATGATGATTAAAAAAAAAAAAAAGAAAAAAAAAAAAAAAAAAAAATAAATGGGTCGATGAAGAAACCATGAGGGCCTATATTGAGTGAAATAAGACAGACACATATAGACAAATATTTCAGGGTCTCACTGATATGAACTAATTATAATATGTAAACTCATAGACATGAAATAAGTTACCAGGATATAGAATGAGGCTAAAGAATGGGGAGCAGTTGCTTGCTATGAGCAGAATGTTCAACTAGGGTGAACTTAAACGTTTGGAAATGGACAGGGGTGATGGTAACATGTTGTCAGAATAACTAACAGTGCTGAATGGTGTGTGAAAGTTGTGGAAAGGGTAAGCTCAGAGTCATGTTTGTCACCAGAAGGAAAGTTGGAGGTTAAAAGATGGGAATGTATAAAACAGTGAATCTTGTGGTGGACAATGTCCATGATTAACTATACAAATATTAGAAATCTCTCTCACGAACTAGAACAAATGTATGACACTATAACTAGAAGTTAATAATAGAGTGGCATATAGGAAAAAAGTATATGCAAGCTATATACTATGGTTAGTAGTATTTTAACATTTTTTCATCAACAGTAACAAATGTACTATACCAAAACTATGAATCAATAATGGAGGGAGGGGGTTGTTAGAGGTATGGGAGGATTTGAGTATCCTTTTTTTGTCTTTATTTCTTTTCTGGAGTAATGAAAATGTTCTAAAAATTGAAAAAAAATTAATTGTGGTGATGGATGCCAAGCTGTATGATGGTACCATGGGCAACTGATTGTACACTTTGGATCTTTGGATAGTTGTATGGTATGTGAACAATGTCAATTAAAAAATATATATATATATAAGAAATAGTGGAATAAATGATCTGAAAAGGAAAAAAAATGCAAAAAACAAAAAACAAAAACAAAAACAAAAAAAAAAAAAAAAAAAAATGAATGGATATAATTCACACAACTGAGAGGAAATGAACCATACTCCAATTAAACAAAGGCTAACCATTTATCTGTTAACCATATAAAATGGAGTCAGAGTCAAGCCTATGTAAGTATCTCCATGGTAGCAGAACCAGTTGAAAGGATGTTCAAGTTAAATTCTCCCTCACTGAATTTTCCTAAGTGTGCATGAGTTTCTTTAAAGACTGAAATTGCTGTAAAAAGGATGAGGTCTTAAACAGTAAAAGTGACATAAGACAACTGATACTATCACATGGAACATCAAAGTGGCTTCCCCAGGCAGTCAAGAAATTAAGTTCTTCAAAATGTTATTATACAAAAGGGCATCTAACATTATACTTAACAGTGAAATACCAGATGTTCTCCCCCTAAGATCAGGAACAAGACAAGGATGTCCACTCTTATCAACTTCTTTCCAACACTGTCCTGGAGGATCTTGCCAGGACAATCAGACAACAGAAAGAAATAAAAGGCAGCCAGATTGAAAAGGAACAAGTAAAACTATCTCTATTCATGCATGACATGATCTTGTGTCTAGAAAATCCTTAGGAATCCAGTAAAAAAAAGAACTACCGAAACTAATAAACAAGTTCAGCAAGATTGCAGGATAGAAGATCAACATTAAAAAACAATTTTATTTCTATATATTTCCAATAAACAACCCAAAATGAAATTAAGAAAATAACTCCATTCACAATAGCCTCAAAAGGAATGAAATATTTAGTAATAAATTCAACAAAAGAATGACAAAACTTATATTCTGAAAACTACAAAATACTGTCGAAAGAAATTAAAGAAGAACCAAATAAATGGAGAACATCCCATCTTTGTGGATCAGAAGACTTAATATTAAGACAGCAATACTCCCCAAACTTATCTACAGAGTCAACACAATACCTATCAAAATCTCAGCTGACATATTTCTTGAAACAGACAAACTCATTCTAAAATTCACAAGGAACTGCAAGGGACCCAGTATAGTCCCTTGCAATTCAGAAACCAATCCAGAAAAAAGGAATAAAGTAAGAGGACTCACTTCCCAATTGCAAAACCAATTACAAAGCAATGGTAATTAAAGCAGTGTGGTACTAGAACAAACACAGACATATAGATTAATGGAAGAAATCTTAAAATTCAGAAATAAACCCATACATCTATGGTCAAATAATTGTTGACAAGGGGTGCCAAGACCATCCAATGGGCAAACTTTTTAGCAAATGGTGCTGGGACAACTGGATATCCACATGTGAAAAACTGAAGTTATACCCTTACTTCACACCATATACAAAATTAACTCAAAATGGATCAAAAACTAAGTCTAAGTGTAAGAGTAAAAACTATAAAACTCTTATAAGAAAATATATGGGTAAACCTTCATAACCTTGGATTTGGAAAAGAATTCTTAGCTATGACACCAAAAGCAAGAACAGTAAAAGAAAAAAAAAATAGATAAATTGGACTTCATCAAAATTAAAAATTCCTGTGCTTCAAAAGACACATCAAGAAAGTAAAACGACAATTCACGGAATCGGAGAAAACTTTTGCAAATCAAATATAATGACCAAAATCAATGAAATGGATTAAATGTATGAATCTGGAGGCATCTCAAAACAATGTTGAAGAAATAAAGTAAAAGAAGAATACAATAAATATTATATCACTTCATCACGTTCTAGAACTTGCAAAAGAACTTGTTCCAGAATATAAAAAGACCTCTTACAACTCAATAAAAAAGACAAATAATACAATTCAAAATGGGCAAACGGTATGAACAGATATTTCACTAAGGGAGATATACAAATATAAATACATGAAAAGCTGCTCTACATCATTAGTCATCAGGCAAAAGCAAGTCATAACCACAATGAGATCTTATTTGATTTCCAGAAGTATCGCTAGAGGCAAAAATTTACATCATAAGTGTTGATGAGGGTGTGGAGAAATGAGAACCCTCAGACACTGCTTATGAGGATGTGAAATGGTGCAGCTGCTGTGGAAAATGGCCTGGCAGGTCCTCAAATGAGTAAACATGAAGTTATCATATTAACCAGCAATTCTCCTCCTGGTTATATGCCCTAAAGAAATGAAAACATATGTCCACACAAAATCTTGTACATAAATGTTTATAGCAGTATTATTCATTAATAGCCAAAAGGTGAAAACAACCCAAATATCCATCAACAGATGGCTGCATAATATTATTCAGCCAATAAAAGAATGAAGTACTGAAACATGCCACAACATGGGTGACTTTGAAAACATAAGGTTAAGTAAAAGAAGTTAGCCACAAAAGACCACATATTTTAAGATTATGTTCATATGAAACGTCCAGAACAGGGAAATCTATAGGGATAGTAAGTTGATTAGCGGCTGCCTTGGGCTGGTGGGAGGGGTGGAGTGGAGGAGGCTGGAAGGATAAAACGTGATAGCTAAGGGTACAGGTTTCCTTTTTGGAGTAATGAAAATGTTCTACAATTGACTGTGGTGATGGTTACACTTATCTTTGAATATACTAAAATCCATTGAATTGTACACTTCAAATGCATGAAATATGTCATATGTGAACTATATCTCAATAAAGCTGATTGTAAAAAAGTAATTTTCCAGTTTTCCTTTTTTTTTTCCCCAGGGAGTTTCTTCTCTCTTTCAACTCTCAATATGTTCAGTGTCTCACTTCATTTATGGTCTCATCTGGAGTGTTCTTAAATCTTTGCAGAGACTGAAACAATTTAAGTATGTTCCCTGAATGAATTAATGAATGAACAAACTAAAGAATTAATGAACAAATTCAATCTTTAGTGACCACAACAATATTTGAAAAGAATATATAATATACATGGATTACCCCATTCCTCAATCCATTTCCATATAAAACATAAAAATATACAATTTAAAAGTTAATGAATACAGAGCTCTTTGTTCATTATTCTTGAGCTCAATGCTAAAATATCTTTTTCCATAAGATGTAGGAGTGAAATTACAGGGACAATGCTCAAGTTAGATGTTTGCACCACAGATTCAAAACTATGGGAGTTTGAGCTAGATAGCTACTAAATTCCCTTTTAACACTAAAATTCTGACTCTATAAAATATCGTCATCCTTTTCATACTTGAAAGGAAGTGTAAGTGTAGAGAAATCATTAAGAGCACAAACTTACCAGACAGCTAAGTGGTATCCTTGGTCATGTCAACTCTTCATGCCTTAGTTTTCTCATGTATCAAACCAGGAATATAATAACACCTTGGCTGCAATTATTATTTGCTATTACTGTTAATAAGCCTATATAGTTTTCCCAGGCTTTTAGAGAACAAAGGTGACAAACACCTTCGATTGTTTTGTTTTTTTTTTTTGCAATCTCTAGAATTTTTTTCCCTTATAGTATTCATTTCTTTTAGTACTCTCCCTATAAAAAGGTTTGAAAAATTATTTCTAATTAAAATATCTTTATTTTATACTGCAAACAAACTTGGGATAGCGTATCTCTATAAACTCTTTAAGTCCTGATGGATTCTCTCTCTGTTTTTCTAACCCAGTGATTCTAAACCTGGTTGATTTTGCCTCCCAGGGGACATCCAGCATTGCCTAGATGTTTTTCACTGTCACCTTTGGCGTTAGGCAGGATCCTATTGGCACACAGTGGGTAAAGATCAGGGGTGCTGCTAAACATCCTGTAACACACAACGCAAGCCCCCACAAAGCCAAGAGTTTATCTGGTCCAAAATGTAAATAGTGTTCAAGTTAAGAAATAAATCAATTATGATTTTCCCTCTCCTTCATTAGTACAAATATTATTGAAATTACAAGTTTTAACAACTTTAAAGGGGCACAAGAGAACTGTTGGGGGCGATGCAAATGTTCTACAAACTGGTCATGGTGGTAGTTACCCCAGTGTAACTATTTGTCAAAACTAATAAATCTGCACACTTTAAAACTTATGCATTGAATTGTTTGTAAATTATACTTCAAAGTTTAAATAAAGATAAATAATTTTGCAACCTGTTTAGGGAACAGGTATATATAACATGGTGCAAATATTATCAGTCCAGTTACAACCTGTGTTCCTAAAGATGGAGCCTAAGCTAGGTATGGGTAAGATCTTTTAAAATAGTAATAACAATGAAATAACTTTTAAAGGTGAACAAGAGTTCATTTTAAAGGCTAGAGTTAATTTTAAGATACAGTGACTGTATCTTAATTAATTTTATTAATTTTTTATTATTAGAATATCAAAAAATATTAATTTTGTTATTTTAAAACTCCACAGATTCTTCTGTGTAGACAAATCCTAGTATCCAGATCATAGATAATGGTTTGGCTAAAAGACTATCAGATTATAGAAAGAGGACTTTTGGCTCTAATGTTAGCTCTGTCAATATTCTACCACATGACCAATCATTCTATGTATCAATTTCTTACCTACCTCCCTAGCTAGATTTCAGCATTTTTTTTTTTTGAGAATCTAATCAGATAATGCATATGAAAGAACTTTGCAAAACCAAGGCAAACCATAAAAATAAAAGGAGGCAATATCATTAGTATAAAGCCAAATATGTGTTGTTCCATGTGATACTATCTACCAAATTTATCCAATCAATAGTTTTTTTTTAAACATTTCCCTTGTCTCAATATATTTATTTAATATGCTTAAAATATAACTAAAAATAATTTGTTAGAACATTAAAAGCCTACCAAAAAGTACATTTCACTAATATATTCAGTTGTTCCTTATTATTTGACACTTGTAAGTAATGAGTTCTTAGCTTATCCTGACCTTTGCATTACAAAAAGAAAAGCACTGCTATGATATCCTTGAAAGGTCAGTCTTGAGATCGGAAAAGAAATGAATGGATTTCTTTCAGTAAGTCTTCAGTACCCAGTGGTCGAAACAGACCTGTCAGACGAGAGATACTGTTAGACGATTAAGTATTTGAAGACTGAAATTGTAAAGACCTTTCCCCAAACAATTATATTGTTTTAATTCAATAACAGCAAGCACAGTTAACATTTACTGATTGCTTAGTATCCCCTGGATGTTATGCTAAGCCTTTTACTTGCAGTATCTCATTTATTCCTCATATCTACACAATGAAGCCGGCTGTGTTATTTCCATTTTACAAGTGAGGAAACAGGCATAAAGGGGCCAAAAACTAACCCAAGATCATATAATTACTAATAGCAAGACTCAGGACTCGAACCTAAGCCTGCCTGGTGCCAAATCTAGTATTTTTAACCACTAGTCCACACAGCTTCAATATACACATAAAGTAAACTAAAGTACAATCCCTAATTAATGCATACAAAAGACTGAAAGGAGACATTCCAAATTTTAATACAGGTTATTTCTAAGTGGGAGGATGACAGGTGATTTAATGTTTTTTTCTTTTTTAACCGAATATTTCTTATTTTTCTGTATTTTCCAAAATATATACAATGAGCCTCTTAAACTTTAATAGTAAAAGTAAACATCATAGAAAAATAACAAGAAAATAGAAAGCCTATACACTTTTCTGCACGAACATGACAGCTTGATTAAGAGCTTAAAAGAGCTAAAAGCATTTAGAGAACTTTTAAAATGACTAGTCACAGATTAGATTTAATAAACATTTAATGGTCACCTCATGCAACCATCAGGCACTTGCACAAACATCACCATATTACGTTCACCAAGCATGATCCCACTCTACATACAAAGAAACTGGGGTTCAAAGAATTCCAGACGAAGACAGTGTCTGGATATACATCCAGGATTCCATTTCAGAGCTCCTTCCACAAATCCTCAGTTGCCTTTCTATTATATCAAGGAAAGCTACAATTAAGGACAAGGTGCTGCTTGGAAACTGGCAGCACTTCAAACTCCTCGCTCTCTGCCTCAGACTCAAGTTGGAGCAAAGATGCTGTGTCATTCTTCTCTCCCAAGCAACTCAGTTCTGTGAGCCCGGCACTTGCTCTCCCTCTCCCACTTCATTGAGGAGGACGGTCAGGGTCTAGCTCAGGGGTCATTTTTTGATTTCCTCCACTCTCTGACCTCAGGACCTGCCTGTGTGCCTAATGCAGCGTAGATAACTTCCTATCTCGGCCCAGCATCCCTCACTGTGCCCCTTACTCTCCAGACTTGCTGGTACCAAGTGATGCTCCCAGACCTTACTTTCCCCTAGTCCTCTCAGGGACTAGATGATTTTAGCAAGTGGAGAGCTGTGTCTCATTCATGTAGAGTTCACAGTGGTTGTTCAATAAAGGGTTTAGGAATAATTAATTCAGTTATGATCCTGACTTTGTGACTGACTTTGATAACCACGGAATTTCTTTTCTTCTCTTGTGAGAGTTCTAATCCGGGTCCCTTCTAGCCAGCCCCGCCAGTGTCCAGGATAGAAAATGGAATCAGTGTTTGCCAGAGAATTACACAATCATATCTGTGCACTGTTGGAAACTACAGCAAGGTCAAGACATGAATAAATTAAATGTATTTATGCAAAAGAAATACTTTAGACTGCCTCAGAAAGATACTTCCAAGCAAAACTGCTTTACAAGTGCTCCAATCATTGGCAAGCACTCCAAGACATTGAAAGGATTCTGCTGCCTCTCAAAGTTGAGGAAAAAAAAGCAAAGTTAAAGATGGAATGGCAGTTATGAGACAAGGCTAAAGACAATCTTCCCATCATTAAAGTTTTTTTTTATTAAACTACTAGAATGTGGTGAGGTAAAAAAGTGACAAAGATGTAACAATGCATTTTTCTTGAATTTGGTAAAGATCCTTACATCTGTGATTTTGTTACACGCTATATTTGTGCCTTTTTATATGGACTTGTCAGTTCTGACATCAGAATATATGCATCTCATTTCCACAAAATTTTAACAGTTTTTAGAAAATAAGAAATGTGAGTTATATAAAAAAAATCTGCAATTTACGAGTCCTGGTCCTGAGCTGTGGAATGCAGAGACTTCCCTCTGGATGGATCACTTGAATCAATTCTTATCACCACTGTGATGAATTAGAAGCAGTCACTCCAAAATATTCAACCAAGATATATTCAAAAAAATAATTTTCAGAGAAGCTCCAACCCAATGTCATTCCTTTATCCACAGATTGTGAATTTGGAAGAATACTGAACAACACGTCTGTTGTATCTATGTCATTATGTTTGGATTCTAAATGGCATCAAATAATTTAACTACCCATAATACCTAGAAAACTGACAGAGATGACACATATTGATGAAAATTTATTCCATTATTCTGAATTTGAAGAAGCACATTTCAGTGGAGTAAAATAAAGATCTAGTGAAGTGGCTTTTCTGTAATGTGTTTTTTTCTAACCAATTTTTTTTCTTTATCAGAGAAGTTGTGGGTTTACAGAACAATCATGCATACAATACAGGATTCCCATATACCACCCTTAGTGTGGTACATTTGTTACAACTGATGATAGCATATTTTATAATTGTATAGTATTGTATATTTAACAGTCATGTGCCTCAGTTCCAAATCCCTTAGCTGAAAATAAATGCCCTCTGCCTTCCTCCCTTTCTTGAATTTTAAGATGATTAATATCTACAGTGATCCTTTAACTCCTGTGTAAAGGCACTGTCCAAAGGCTAATTAAAATTGGCATGGTTGAATATGAGGTTTTTAGTATATGTGAGTTCACAGAATTTGGGATTACTAAGCATAGAATATGGTGTCACTGAGAGAGGGTTAAATCTGGGCTCTGACACTCTTAGCTACCAAGTCTTGAAAATGTCCCCTGACTCTTCTTAGTTTCCTTATACTTAAAATTTTCCAAAAACATCTGTTACCCCTTATTTCATAGCAGGTGCTGTCATGATCCCATGGAAGAAATTCAAAAAAGTATCACTGTGGTTAATCAGTGACTTAAAAACACAAAACCTTGTTATTCTCACTTGAGGGCCTGACCCATATCTATAGCAAACATTGTTCAGCAAGTAACACCACCAACAGAAAGCTCATATTATCTACTTTTTCCTCTGTGAACCATTTCCATTAATCAATTGATACTTTAAATTGTTGAGGGTTTTTCACATAAAACTGCTATTTTTCAGCAAGAATTGTAAATGCCCACTGTTTATACTGTTAAATTAAAGCAAAAGTTGTTAAAATATTCTTTTCATCGTTTAAAACTAGAAAGGATTTGCCCACAGACTGTATCGTATGATTTGATTCTGAAAGTCTCTTATCCAGTCTCAATCAGAACACAAACTTAGCAACACAGGCCATTATGCCAGCAAAGAAATGTTGTTTTATAGCAAATACTCACTTTCCTTTTTAACGCTGTGTGAAGAGTTTTGTCTGATAAAATCTAAGGCAGTCAATATTGAGATTATAAAACAATAACTGCAACACTACAGCCCCCCACCCCCCCACCCCCGATAAAGTCATCTAAGAATCCATTTTAAACAGCATAATGCTAATGGCAAATGCTTATTGAACAAAAATGCCAGGCACTGTGTTCAAAGATTTGTTATCTCATTTACTGAGTCATGTCAGGAATTACTATCCTCAATTCATACAAAATATTGAAGCTCAGAGAGCTCTTACCGTGTTAAGCACCGCACACCCCCAGGCCAGGGCTGCTAAGAGTGCTGCACTCTGCAAGGCCTGACACCTCGCCTGATTAAACACCTGTCTATACTTCAGAATACCAACCACAGCAAAAGCTATCTTTTTTCAACTAAACAAAATAACCAAAAAGGAATACAAAGCTTTAGGAAAAAAAAAAAAAGAAGAGAGGCACACATTATCAATTTCCCATCTTTACACAGATGGTCCGTAACATGAGGAATCCCTCAATCTTCCCCCTCCCTTTTTGACCTAAATTTATGAAGAAACACTAGAAAACCACCTTTGAGAAAATACATTTACAACTTAAATACTCATTCACCTACCTTTAACTGCAAAATTGCAGTAGGCATATATTTTGGCAATGGGAATGGCAAACAATGAGACAGGATAAATTTCTGTTTCCTGACTTCTCTCCAACTAGCTGCTCAAGGCCAGGAGACTATGAAACATTTTTAATGTTGCCAGCTGAGTTAACATAGTTTTACTGGTCAGGAAAAGGGAAAGATAAGTTAAATGATAGTATGGAAAGTATGCACAATGTGACAAATAGCAATGTGGAAAAGGAGCTTAAAATTTTTCATAGACATAACAACTAAAAACTGCAACCAAAAAATCAAATCCAAGGAACCCTTACTCTAACAGATGTAGTTTTATGAGGGCCTCAGATTCTCAAAACAATCCCCAAATTTCAGCCCACAAGATTGTGTGATTTTTGCCATCTGCCTTTTGCCAAGAGAGCAGTATCATGATTAAAGAGTCTATATGACATTCTTACCATTAAATTTGTATTATAACTCTAATCTGAACTAGGGGAAGGGATGAGGGCACAAAACAGCACATTGATTCACTTTCTGAACTGGAACTTCGAGCACAGAGTCAGGTTTCAGCAAGGCTGCAGTCAGCTCTGCCTCTACCTTTTGTAACTGGCTGAAAAGCTGATATCCTTTCCATGGGCCCCTTTACCAGTTGAACTGCTCATTCCTGGGTCTCCACTCCTCAAAATGCTGCAGTGGAACGAGGCACAGCTGATCAGAGCCAGGCTCTCTGGAGGCCGCTCGATGCAGGCTGTGTCCTCCGCAGCCTATTAGCTCTGCAGTCACTTGACACAAATATATCCAGAAGCAGAAACATACTGCAGGCTTCCGCTACACTCACAACCATGGGAGAAACAAATGATTATTTTTTTACAGACTTTTCTCTCTGTCCTCAACAGTAAATCAAGATGATGGGATTTCTGGGGACATAAGAAAAAGGACAGCTTGTACTTTCCAGCATAGTAACATGGCCTGTTAGACAAGTGGGTCTTTTCTGTTGTTCCACTAGAAGGAAAGCCCAAGATAATCCTCAAGAATATACCTTTCAATGTCGGTAATGAAATTTGGAAAGAAAGAAAAAGTAAATCGAAGCATCTGACCAAAAATTGGGGGATCCCTGACACTTTAAAAGTTAAAAAATCAAACCACTTCATGCATTCAGCTCCACGTGTTCAATGTGGTCTAGTTAATCTGAAGCTAGGATGCCACTGCAAAAACTGACAGAAGCTAGATTTCTTGTTACTATACTAAGGATCTAAAAAGACAATATATTGTTTTTGCATATGCAATAGCATGCTATAAAAAAGGAAAACATAACCATAACACGTGAGTTAAAATAGTTCTAAATGCACAGTCTGCACCGACAGGGAGCCTGTGCCACAGGTAGTAATTATATCTGGAAATTGTATACAGAAAAAGAGAGAGAAAACTGTTCTCCTAATTCAAAACTATCGAGTCAATCAAGACAGGATCCCATCGCTCCTGAGTAAAAATGTGTTGTTTACCTACTAGAGGCCTTTGGATTCCAAGGAGTCCTAGGCTGGTCCTGGAGCTGCAGTTCTTCAACTCTGGGGACCCAAGAAATCAAGGTTCTAAGACCCAGGGATGGGTTTGTGTCAGTAAGATCCTAGTAATAAAACTGTTTACCTAGACCCAAGGGACCAGGAACTATGGTCTTCCAAGTTGTGTTAATAAGGTAAAGTGAAGACCGTATGCCAGAGCTGCCCAGAAGCCTGCTGCATTCTGACTGTGGTGCACAAAAGCAGCAAAAGAAGAGCACAAACATGCATGCTTGCTGGGCTGTCAGATGCCGTGGGGTCACATACGATTCATTTACAACGTCTAACGGCACCAGAGAGACAAAGCCCCCAACAACTGCCTGAGAACGTGCACAGCTCTGATCAACACCCCTCACTGGACACAGGACAAACCTAACAGCACCACCATTTACCTTCCCAACCGAACCACAAGGTTATGGAGAAAGGGAGTCCTGTCTTCTACTCACTTATCTCTCCACTGCATGTAAGTCCTCAAAGGTCTGCTGTTCATTATTTTAATGACAACAGGAAGACTGAGAGAGAATCTGTGACACTTCTTCTGAATCCACAGGATGCCAACCTAAAGGCCACTGTGGAAGATGCTGGTAAATAAGGCATCTGTGATGCAAAGCAGTACTCTGAAGAAAGATAATGAACTGTTTCAAATGTGGGGAGCTCAAAACCTAACTAAAGCAAAATTTGAAAAATATAAATGTGTAATATTTACATAACAAAATCTAAATAAATTACATGCACTAACTACACCTGAATGATAGTAGCATTCAGGACTTTCTGTATAAAGACCTTTTCAGAAGGGGCCAAGGATCCTTCCAATCAACTAAAGAAGAAATTGGCACTGCTTTCAGCAAGAGCCCAAGAGGGTCTATACATTTTTAGTAAAAAGTATAAACAATAAAAAATTACACATAAATTTCTCATAACAGAAAAACAGAAGCATTATCATATGATAAACATCAATGTACAAAAACTAGGCTGTGAACATCCCTGGTCATTTATAGACCACCATGATTCCTCAAATGGCACTTCAGCAATTGCCAAAGTCCATCACTCTCTAATTTTTAAACAAAAGCAGACTATATAAGTATTATTTTTGTCAACTACCTTATGAGTCATGCAACTCTGCCTTTTATTCAGCAGAAAATAAATTATGCAAGCCTCTGGAAAATGTATTCTTGCTGATTAAATTAAGCTTTAACGAAGATTATTTATGGTTCCTGAAAAGTAGTTCTTTTCTTGTAAATTGCATTCTATAACTTGAGAAAACTTAAACCTTGCATCATCTAGAGCAGATAAAGCTGAGTCAGCATCTTCCCATCTCATAATTGGGAGCAAGAACAGGAGCCACACGTCCTAAGACCGCAGCGAGATGAATCACTCTCAAGTGGGCTCCTCACTCCACTGCATCCTTTTTCCCGGGCACACTGAGTCTTAGAATGAAGGCTTTTCCAAGAGGGAGGCAGAGTCGCCCAGAGGCTCCATCTGCTGTGGCTGACCAATTAGAGGGTTATACCTCAACACTGAGACTGTCACTCCCAGAAGGGGACATTTAGACAGAAGGCTTCCTAAAGCAACAAATTATGTGGAAAGGATGTCATCATAAATCCAGATCAGTTTAACTGCAAGATCGTGCAGCATTTGGTAACTCCTTCCCTTTGGTAGCTGGGGATTCAGAATGCTCATCGACTCACCCAGAAATTAATATGCAATATGAAGCTACTTCTTCACTTGTCAGATAAACTCAAAGGGATAATGGAAAATCTGACTGATGTCAGCAGCCCTCATTTACAGTCCTTGTCCTCTTATCACTGGTATTTTAGCAAAAATTTCTAAACGGAACAAAGAATGAGACACAATACTGGGTCAAAGTTCTGGCTAGCTGTTTCTCAATAAATCTAAATCTCAACTGTGACATTTTACTCTAAGGTTACCTGAATGGTGCCCCCACAACTTGTTTCGCTATATTTCCCTTATCTTCACTATCTGTAAATTCTTTCTCTGAATGTGTCATATTTACCTTTAAATATATTTTTTCTTCATTAGGTCCTCAGACGCTTCCATCCCCACATCTTTCCTAAAACTGCTATGAAAAAGGTCACGATTCCTAATTGTTAAATCCAAGGGGCTATTTTTAATCCCTTGGATTTTTATCATACTTCATTAGATCCTGCTGGCCACTGACTTCTTAACACACTGAACATACACCTTATATTAGTCTCCTGTGGCTGCTGCCATAACGAAAGACAACAAACTGGGTAGCTTCAATCAATGGAAATTTATTCTCTCACAGTTCTACAGACTAGAAGTCCAAAAGTCAAGGTGTCAGCAGGGTCATGCTCTCGCTGAAGGTTCTAGAGAAGACTCTTTCCCTGTTTCTTCTTCCTTTTAGTGGCTGCCAGTAATCCTTGGTATCCGTTGTAGCCACAACACTTCAGTCTGTGCCTCTATCTACACATGACCACCTTCTCCCTGTGCGTGCGTGTGTGTGTGTGTGTGTGTGTGTGTGTGTCTGTGTCTATGTCTTCACGTGGCCTTTTTATAAGATCACCCGTGGATTTAGGGCCCAACCTAATCCAGTATGACCTCATCTTAATTAATTACATCTGCAAGACCCTATTTCCCAATACATCACACTATCAGGTTCCAGGTAGACATGAATTTTAGGGGGACTATTCAACCTAGGACATACCTTCCCCTAAAAATTCCTTTCCTGTTTCTAGTCCTTTTGTTCTAACTTCTCTTTCCCAGTCACTTTTCACAGGGTCTTCTTCACCAAACTCTTAATGAATGATTTGCCCTGGAATTGCACCAAAAAAAATATCTGAATGAATACAGAGTAGCTTCTGTGCACAAAGAATGAAGAAACTGGGATGATATATTTTGAAAAACAGAGGGATTCGTGGTAGTTTCTAATTTTATTCAAATCAGTAATTCCTGTAACATGTGACTTGATATGTAGTGGTTAACCCAGAAGAACCCAGATCAGGAAAGATAAGTAACTTGCCATTGCCAAAGCCAGTATATATTAAATTGAATTACAGTCTTGTTTGTCAACTAATACTTTCACTTCCACACTACACTAGAGTTATCTGTTTTCATAGTAGCCTCCCCAGATAAATGGGATATCCTAAAAATAAAGATGAGGTAAATCATTATCAATTCAACCATAACAGGTCCCTGCTTAAAACCCTTTGATGGAGTCTCACTGTATTTAAAATAAAATCCACACTCTGTATGCCAGTGCCTAAATGTTTGGCCCCTGCCTACCTTTCAAATGTTCTTGGCCTTTTTATGGGTCTCTCAATTTATCAAGGTGAAACTAATTTCTGAAAACAGAAAAATTAGATTTTTGAAAATTGTGTCTGTCCACCCAATGGAATAGTATATAGTTGTGTAAATGAATAATCCTCAGCCACAGATATCAATGGATAAATCTTAAACCATCAACTCACCAAAGAATATATATAGTATGTGATATCATTTTACAAAGTTCAAAAGCAAGCAAATCTAAATATATATTGTTTAGGAGCACACTCGTGATTCCTGCGGTAAAAATAAAGGAAAGCAAGGCAGTGGGAAAATAAGAGGAAGGTGATGACAGTTTGAGGAGGGGGGATGAGACGGGAGATAGAATCAGGGAGAAGCCCCAGGGAGTTTCATTTTATGTTAAGCCACATAACCTTCATGTGTATAAGATGTATTCTTTTTTATGTAACAAATATTTCATAATTTTAAAAGAATTTAGGATCACGTTTGCTGTGCTTTGGCAAGGGCAAGTCACTGCTCTTTCCCAGCAGGGTCCTGACCCAAGTCCCTCTGGAATAAATCCTATATAACAAGTTGCCTGTTACAGGAATTACAGATTTGAATAAAACTGTATGTCACTGCTGGTCCTTCTCTTCTCAAAATATATCGTCTCAATTTCTTAACCCCATGCACACAGAATCTACTTTGTATTCGTTCAGTGTATTTATTAGACTTGTAATTAAATTTGGCAGCCATATTGTGATAGGTTATTGTTCCGGTTTGCTAATGCTGCCCATTATGACAAACACCAGAGATGGACTGGCTTTTATAAAGGGGGTTTATTTGGTTACAAAGTTACACTCTTAAGGCCATAAAGTGTCCAAGGTAAGGCATCAACAATAGGGTACCTTCACTGAAGGATGGCCAATGGCGTCTGGAAAACTTCTGTTAGCTCAGAAGGTACGTGGCTGGCGTCCACTTGCTCCCAGGTTGCATTTCAAAATGGTGTTCTCTAAAGTGTTGCTCTTGGGGTGTTCTGTCCTCTCTTAGTTGTAGCTCCTCTTCAAAATGTCACTCTCAGTTGCTCTCCAAAATGTCACTCACAGCTGCTCTGCATCTAGGTCTGTGTGGCTCTTTTTAAAGTACTCCAGTGACCCAATAAAGACCTACTCTGAATGGGTGAGGCAACACCTCCATAGAAATGATCCAGTGAAAGGTCTCGCCCACAGGTGATTGAGTCACATCTCCATGGAAACACTGAACCAATAGGTTCCAACCTAATCAACACTAATACGTCTGCCCCCACAAGACTGCATCAAAGAACATGGCTTTTTCGGGAGGACATAATATATACAAAGCGGTACAGTTGTTTTCATAGGATACTGAGGCTGGTTGATGGGTAAATTTTGTACCCTTTGTGCCACTTTACTTCTAGCTGAGGGATACTACAATCAACTGTACACATGGGGGTATCAGCAATCCCCAGTGTTGCTATATCATCTGAACCATTTCATCTGAAACACTGGGCAGTTCTGACACGTTAGTCTGACTATTAAGTGGCAGTGGAGGTCATGCTTATGTTAAAAAGCTCTCTAAAGCTCCCTGCCTAGCTTCAAATCCTGACTCCACTACTCAGCAAACATATGGTTTCAAGCAGAGTAGTTAACCTTTCTATACCTTAAAATGGGTATAATCATCGGAATGCATCTCTCACTCAAGATGACTGTGAGGATTAGATGAGATGATACATGACAGCACCTAGAGCAGTGGCTGAATCGGTGCTCAGTGAGGGTTGGCAATAATAGTAATATAAGTAGGAATGGTGGTGGTGATGATGGTGGTGGTGGTGGTATCTGAGCTGCAGGACAAGCTGCAGGTTATCAGTGCTAGACCAAAAAAATAAGCAGGAAAACAGAAGTTGTGCTGCAAGATTTAAAGTTGGGCAAGTCTCAAAGGTTTGGTAAAGCCTAGTTGTGTGTTAGGAAATGAAGGGGCCGGTGGAAGGAGGCGGTCAGCTACAAGAGAGCAATAAAGACAGAAACCAAGGTCCAAAAAGAACAAGCCCATGATGCAAGCCATACAGGGCAGCCCAGGATCTGCAGTTAAAAGGAGAGAAGGAACAGACAAGGAGTGAGAGCCTGCGGATGGGCAGATTAGAAACGTCCCTTGTCTTTAGTCGCCTGGGCTGTGTTCACTCCCCTCCTCCTGCCGCTATCACAGGAGCCTTGCTTCTCAGATCTGGGACTGAAATGCAGCCACTGCCCCTGGCTTTCTCTCCCAACCAGTCTTCACCACTGGGGATCCTGAACCGCTCCTATATTTGTCTAGGGATCAACATGGATGACAAGGATGTGGTTCAGTAAGTTCAACCTCACACATCAACAACACACAGGAGGCAAAGCCTCATCATTTGCTGTGCAGTTCTCCTAAAATTTGGTCAGAAATCCAGCATCACTCTGCATCTTGCTATGTCCTCCAGGCTCACAAAGGACAGACTGGCCCTCGTGATTCTATTTGCTTCTTCTTGGTCAATCAAGCAGAATTTAGTCCCAGCTTGGAACTCTGCAAGGATGATGAGAACTGACACCATGGCTTAGGGTTCCTCAGACTCAGACTAGCAGGCGCCCCCGCTTCTTCAGACACATCATCTGCCTACAGTTATCTTCTCTCTGAAAGCCTGTCTTTATCTCTCCCATACATTCCTCTATGTTGAGTCTCAGAGCCAATCATCAATGTAGAATTCACTGTTTCCAGGGAAGCAGGTGTGTGGGGGGAGAATGTGGGTTCTGGATACAGAGAGATGGGTATGTAGCCCAGCTCTGACTCTCAGGAGCTTGTGAGTTACTTCACCCTCTGAGTCAGTTTTCTCAGCTGTATGATAAGAAGGATAATCCCCTCCCAGAGGTGCTGTGATGGTGACTGAAATAACGTGGATGAAGGGTTTAAAAGAGCAGTTGGCATTTGTATGTGCCAATAAATGTTAGTTCTTTCCCTCTGTTTCCTCTCCCCCACCTCTGCTGGGAGACTGTCTCAAGGACTTTTGAAGGTATTTCTACTCTCTTACATTTAAAGAATTTCCTACGGGACCACGAGTAGAATCTAAGACCAGCTACTATATATCTTGCTAAATCTTCGAGCTTGCCTATAAAAATATACTGAGGAAGCATGAGTTCAACTCAATGTGATTAACCTTATCAGCACATAGCAGTTTTGCTGAATCTTTGTCCAACAAGCTGTAAGAGTATGTCTCTTAATTATTTGAAATAAAATATTTCTGGACGTGAGTGAAAGCAATGTAGACGTTCCAATATTATTTCTGTTTCTCTGGAACCAGTCATAAGGCAGAGACAAAATTTGCTTCTCAGGAAGGACACTCTTGAAAATGATTAACAAGGATATGCTCTCAAAGATATCAAATATATTATAATTGTTTGATTTGATACACATTTGATTTAATAGCATGGTATTGGCACAGAGATAGAAGACAAATTTAGCAGAATAGAGAACTCAGAAACAGACATATAACAAAGGCAGCCATGAGAAAAGATGGACTATTCAAATAAATACTGCTTGGACAATAGTTTATATAGTTTATATATATATTGAAAAAATAATATTGAATATCTTCCTTACACTACACAGTATACAGAAATAAAAATTCTGAGTGTATTAAGAACCAAAAGGTTGAAAGCAAAACTTTGACCTTTTTTTCAGAAGGAATATCAATTGGATTGGGGAAGGATTTCTTACAGCAAAACCGGAAAGTCCCTAACCATTAACAACAACAACAACAAAGTCAAATTCTCCTACAATAAGAATTAGGAATGCCTGTTCAAAAAAGGACTCGAGAGTGAAAGTGACAAGGCAAATATTGGACGATAATGTTCACGGTACATATCACCGACAAAGAACTGCCATCCACAATATATGAAGAAAATAACAACCCAATAGACAAAGGAGAAGTAATTCCAGTCAAAAGATAAATAGCCAATAACCATCTGAAAAGATATTCAACCACTATGAATCAGCAAAATGCTTATTAAACCAGAATAGGATTTTATTTTATAACCCACATATTGGCAAAAATTAAAGTCTGACAATATAAAATATGACAAAGATGGGAACAGCCACAGTTCATATACATTGCTGGTGAGATTATATATTGAAAAGCAATTTGGCAATGTCTTGTTATGTAATATATATTTGTTACCCTGGAAAACATATTTCCCTATATAAATATCTTATATATACATATATTTCTTTGAAACCTCTGGAAAACAATTGGGCATTATCTTGTAAATATGAATATGACTGTAGCCTACAACCAAGTAATTTCTCTTCTGGATATATATCCTAAACAAATTCTTACAAATAGACATAAAAAAGACACAAAAAAGAATAATCATATTAGCATTACTTTTAAAAGAAAAAAAGGTGCAATCTAATGACCATCAATAGTAGTTTGCATAAACTGCTATATATTTACAAAATTTCACTATACATTTGTGAAAATAAATGATCTATAGCTACAAGCATCACTGTGGATCAACCTTAGAAACATAATATTAAATGAAAATAGCAGGTGGCAAAAGAATATACATATAGTATATGAAATCATTTTTTACATTAAAAAAACAAGCTAGTAATACATGTATATGTGGTTTAAAAAATAGGATAGCAAGGGAATGAGAAAAAAAAAAAATCAGACAAGGGATTATCTCTTGGAAGGAAGGATTAGGATCAGAAAAATCCTCATCGAGATCTACCAAAGTTGATAATGTTCCTTGAATTGGATGGTGTGTTCATATATTTTCAATTTATTATTGGCTTTCATAATTCACGTGTAACATTCTTTTAAATATCTAAAACAGCATAGTTTCAAAAGAATTTCAATATCAAATTTGCTATGTTGCATAATGTCCTAAAACCGTAGTGTAATTCCAAAGTCAACAGCTGACTTTATTGTGTAGTGGCAAATCCAGAAGGACCCAGGAGTCAAGGATGCTGCCAGCAAAACAGAGCAACAAAATACTCGTAACAGTTGTCAAAGCCAAGCTCCGTGCTTTGTGAGAATGATAGAGTAATATTTTGGAGGGCAATGTAACATATACTAAAGACTATTACTTTATTTACAAAAAGATCTAGCTATTCTATTTGTGAAAGCACTCAGTATACTAATATCATGATATTATTCCTCCTCCATAATTAACATCTGACACGTTTCCAATATTAACTTCTTCAGATACACAGTTTTGTCGAAATGCCATGTTCTTGAGCCTTCTATTACTCTTTCATGCAAACTTAGAGAACTTCATCAGACACAAAGCAGTGAAATGCAAATGAAGGATTTGCTACCAACTGTATCAAATAAAATACCAATATTTTCACCATTATTCCAAGCAAAACGTTAACACCTGCTTTGTTGAGATTTTTACTTACTCTTTTTTAAAATGCATAGATCCCAAACTATAGAAAGTACTGACACTTGGATCGCAGATTCAGGGAAACCAATGAAAATGATAAAGTTCATTAATGATAAAGTATTAATATAACAAAACCTGTGATATTAAAGTTTCTTTTTTTAAATAACAAGACGTCCAAGTCAAAACCAATGGTTAACTTATTTCAAAGTAAAATCAGAGCAACTAAGTTCCAGAACCTAATAAAATCACCTTTTGGTCATTTTCGTAATTTCATAATATAACTTAAGTGTTTATATGTGAAAGTGTATTTTAAAATACAGTGGAAAACCACTGTCAACTATTATTTTACAAAATCATCTGAGAAAAATCTACAATGTGAATAAGAGTAAAATAAAGTTTGCTATTTATCTTAACAGCAAATTGTTATGATTTAAAAATTAATGTTCCCACCAATCAGATCAATAATGTACCTAACACTGATTGTACTGAGGCTGTTGGAGAACAAAAGTGGATTATCTGCTTTGGGGCTTCACAAGTAACAGCTGCTGATATAAGAAAAAAGTCCTTGTTACTGGTCATTGTGTCTGAAAGTGAGGAATACCAGAGGGAGACCAGGACAAGCTTGGAAACCAACAGATGCTGCCCTGGCTGGACTGTGTTATCAGGGCATTCAGCCTGAAATCAGAGATGGTTTTAGCTTTGAAGCCATTCAAGAATTATATATAAAATATATATAAGAATCATGCTTTATATCCCCAAAGAGCTCACAGTAATGGTTCAGTCATCTCTCCTAAAACAACTACAAGCCAACTAAATTTCAAAAATACTGTATATGCACATAATCACAGGCAAGCATGGACATCAAATGTGTAGCTATATATACAAATAAACACAATGAAAATAAGATTGACACATGGATTATGGGCATGACTCTAAAGAAATACTCAATGTTCTAAAAGCCAAAAAAAGAAAATAAATCTGAGACACTTCCAGAAGACTGGCATCTAAAACATCAGGTTCCAGAGCAACCATTTTAGCTATTTTGAGATACAGCATACGGAAAATAAGAAGAGAAATTATTTCTGAAAAATGCATAAAGGAATTCAAGAGCTACAGCATATAATTAAGGTGCCCTAAGGGGACACAATCCAGATTGATGTCATCTATAGAGATTGTATGGTACACAATACATCTATGAAATGTAATGCAAATGAGACATAATGTTTTAAAAATAAACAGAAAAATATGATCCTTCAGATTATCAGTATTATAAAATTTGCATATTGAAGTACTATGCGTAAGCAGGATTCATTTGGAAGTTATACATTATTAAGAAGACCAAAGCTTTGCAATCATAAAGGCTGACTCATGTTAATACACTTAAAATCTGGAGAAAAGAATACTTGTTAAGAATTCTTGCAAACAGAAAACCTTAACTAATGTAGTCTTTTTTTAACCGTCATTAAATCAGCGACTTGTTTTTTGGAATATGGAGCCTTTCACATACATCACCTTTCCCTCACTGGTAATCAAAATATCTTAACACATATTACTTAATCCCAATTTGCAGCATTGTTGGAGCCTTTATAACAGCAGAGTCCAAAAGAGATCCATCATGAAGTTACTCCTAAATGTTTAGCACAAATTAAATGTATTCACCACATCCTGCTGACTGCTATTTGAAATAGCAGTAGGTATATTAGAAAGAGCACGAGATTGGCAAATTTCAGATTAGCCTTGGGGAGAAACAGAAAAAGAAATAGGCAATTGTAACTCAATCTACTGAGTGTACTCAGAGGAAGGCATGGTGGCATATGAGAGAGAGGTACGTCTCAGCACAGCGAGGTCAGGGACAGCTTCCTCAAGGGAGTGGTGGCTAAACTGAAAATCCAGTAAATAGGATTTAGCCAGGTGAAAAAGAGGGCTGGGGGGTGGTAGGGGGTGTCATTGGGTGAGCAGTGGGGGTGGGAAGGAGCAAAAGCTCAACATCAAGAGAGAGTAGGTGTATTTGAGGACATCAGAATTCAGTCCAAATGAAGCCTAGCTTAGAAGGGAAAGGCTGAAGATGACATCTTAGAGGTAAGCAGACACCAGATTTTAACAAGGTGTAATAAACCAGGTTGATATTAAAATAAGAACATACTAGGGGGTTACTATTTATTTAATATTGCCACAAATCTGAGCACAGAATACAACTCAAGATAGTCAAGGAAAACTTGGAACCACACTAACTTCTTAATAAATGCACCACCCTCTAACTTGATTAAATATCTTCTATCTAAATATCAAACTAGATTGAATGAAAATGAAACATTTTCATTTTATTCTTCATAATGTTAAATATTTTTACCATAATCATGTTTCCTAAAACATATCTCTTCTAAGTTAAATAAAATTAACTATGCTAATCTTTTATCATGAAGGTCAAACTCCCTTTTAATGGTCCTGTCCAATTTGCTAACACCTACACAGCAATTAAGAACCATCATAAACATGCATGAAAAACTGCATGTGTGCAAGCACAGAAAGGTATTTACAGTATGTGCAGTGTATGTCCCAGCCCACTATGTGGAAAACTAAAGATACAGAGAAAAGGTCATCCTCAAGGTGAAAGACTTTCACCTCACTCAGCTTAGCCTCTCCAGCAACAATCCTCAACTGATCATCGGTCTGTTTTCTCAAAGAAGCAACTGCAATAATACTAATAGTTAACAACTGTGCAGAGCTGACCGTGTACAAGGCACTCCTCTGAGCCCTTCACACAGATCTCCTCTAAGCCTCAACACAACCCAATGAGGTAGGCTAATATTGTCCTCCTTTTGTAAACAAAGAAATTCAAGTTTGGAGAAAGCAATTTGCCCAAGGCACACAGTTTATAAGCATCAATGCCAGGACCCAAACCAATTGTCTTCAGTTCCACCTCCTAGTTGGGAGCACTTAACTATGACACAGGACACACAAAAAAATTATGCTGATCCTGACTTTTTTTGTTGTTGTTTTTTGTTTGTTTGTTTGTTTTTTACCTCTCAGCACCCTCTCTAACCCCGTCTGCATGCACTCAGTCTCTGAGCACAAGAGAGGTAAGATGAATCTCAAGCTTTTCTATCAAGACACGTGGTTTCAAATTAATCTTTCTGAACCTCTTTTTCCTCATCTGACAATTAAGGTCAATATTAGCTGAGTATTGTATTAATAACCTTAAAAGAGTTATTACGAGCATTAAATGAATGAAATGATTATTCTGATGCCCAGGATTCGGCAAAACACCTCATACTAGCAGGCATTTTGTTGTCAGTATTCTAAATGCAGGTTCTGGTATTTGATATTGCAAGTACTTAAACACAACCGAGGAGCCGCCTAGGATATAAATCCACCTGTCATTCTGTGCACCTTGCATGGCAGAATGCAAAGGAAAACGGGAAGTCCAAGTCCTAATCCTGACTCCACCATCAACCAGGAACTCGGGAACCTCTTACAAATAAATTATGAGGCACAGTCATATTCACCACTAGATAATGCCTGTCATTCCTTCCAGCTCCAACATTCCACACACAACAAGTCCTTAAAGAAAATAAGTAAACAAAATTCCGAAGAGTCCTAGCGCATAAGAAAATTTGGTAAATTTCTGAAAATGTTTTCTTGCCCTTCTTATCTCTTTATTCCCCCTACTAATTAAAGCATGCTATTTTGTCACCTGGCTTTGTGAGATGTTCTGCTCATTGGAGCACTATCTTCCTCTTTTAAAAAATCATAACAGGTATTTAAAATTAAAGGTAACAGTTATAAAATTATCAACTTTTTTCCTCTTCTGTACACTGTACTGTGAACTGGGTGACACTAATTTTCTAGAATCTCACTTCTGACCCCTTAAATAATGCTTCTCACAGGTGGTAAACAGTTTGTACATTGTTTCCTTGATGGAAACTAGGTTAATGACAGAAAGTTGTCTGTCTGGATCAATGCCTAGGAAGTGTAACGAGTTTCACCTCCCCAACAGCAAACAAAATTCAAAGTCTAATGAAAGAGCCACTGATGAAATTCACCTTTTATGACCATACATTAAGAACTTGATTAAAGAGGAAGAAGATCTCTATAATAGAAAGAATTAAATAGTGAGTTAATTATGCCTGGAGTGTAACGGTGGGAATGGAGACCATTTAAGTCAGGGACCCTGATCAGCTTGCTTCTCTCTTCTCAAAGATCTGTACAGTTTCATGGGCAGAGCCAAGTTGACTTGCTGTTTAACAGACCCAGGCGTTAAGTCAAATAGGACCAATGTCCAGAAAACAAGACATTGTCAAGAATGAAAAGTGCTTTTAACCTCTTGGGGAGCAAAGCAGAGAAACCCATGAGTAAAAGCATTGATATTCCAACTAAGAAACTGCTTATATTTGCGTAGAGCTCTGTGATCTTCGGCCTGTTTGAGAAGCAAGAGCGTAACATTATACAGATTTTTGCAAAACTAAAATCTGAAGCAATGAGGCAAGTATGAATGACTATCGCAGCTTTTTTCTAAACCACTGCACTGCATAATTAGAGAAACTGATGAAAGCATGTTTTTAATAATAAGTTATGGAAATCTTAACTCATCCCTAGATATTTTATGATATTTTGATAATGCAAGCGGCTAAAGCCAAAATATGAATAGGCAGATTACCTATGACTCTGAGTTGCAAGGGTTTCTAACAATTAGTGAGGAAATGAGGATCTGGAGGTCAAATAAAATAAATCATAGGCATTCTGATGTAGATATTAATATCTACTCTTGCATTTTCTCTGGAGATGATCATCAACAGGACAGGCTCAGTGAGTTGTAGATATGTGGCCAATAAAGTTTAAAATGAGGAAGTCCTCTAACCCCAGAAACATTCCCCGTCCCTCATTTGAAAATGACTTCATGCCAAAACTTGGACAATTATTGACAACTAAAGCAGGGTATTTGAAAACTTCATTTTCTAAACAGGAGACTCTATTTTCAAGAAACTTGCACTCATGTGGCCTCACTCTCCTCTTTACTGTAACCAGTATCCCTTCTGGAACTTGCAAGAAATCCGAGAACTATTTAGAACACAGATTGAAAATCACTGGTGCCAGATATACACTCACTTCTACTCCTACACCCACACACACACCTATATCTACACCCACACACACACACCTACACCTACTCCTACACATATATCTAGACATACACATAATACATAGTCCATTTTCTAGAACTACTTTTAAGCTTCAACAGGGTCTATGTTCTACATAAGCTATCTCTTCATCCAACTCAACCTCTTACCATCAGTCGTATGTACCTTCTCAATCCTTTTTTTAGAAAATGTCCTATATCTGCCAGCAATAACCCCTTATGTTTTTTTTTTTTTTTTAATTTTTATTGAGATTGTTCACATACCATTCAACTATCCAAAGAGCCAAAGTGTACAATCATTTGCCCCCGGTACCCTCAAACAGCTGTGCATCCATCACCACAATTAATTTTTGTTCAATTTTTAAAAACTTTTCATTACTCCAGACAAGAAATAAAGCGAAAGACAAAAAAAGAAAGAAAAGGAAACTCGAATCCTCCCATATCCCTAACCAATCCCCTCAATTGTTGACTCGTAGTGTTGGTATAGTACATTTGTTACTGTTTATGAAAGAATGTTGAAATACTACTAACTGTAGTATATAGTTCGCAATAAATATATATTTTTTCCCTATCTGCCCCTCTATTATTAACTTCTAGTTGCAGTGTCATACATTTGTTCTGGTTCATGGAAGAGATTTCTAATATTTGTACAGTTGATCATGGACATTGCCCACCATAGGATTCAGTTTTATACATTCCCGACTTTTAACCTCCAACTTTCCTTCTGGTGACATATATGACTCTGAGCTTCCCCTTTCCACCTCATTCACACACCATTCAGCACTGTTAGTTATTCTCACATCTTGCTACTGACAACTCTGTTCACTTCCAAACATTTAAGTTCATCCTAGTTGAACATTCTGCTCATACTAAGCAACCGCTCCCCATTCTTTAGCCTCGTCCTATATCTTGGTACCTTATATTTCATGGCTATGAGTTTACATATTATAATTAGTTCCTGTCAGTGAGACCCTGCAATATTTGTCCTTATGTGTCTGGTTTATTTCACTCAGTATAATGCCCTTGAAGTTTCATCATCAATCCATTTTTCTTTTTTAAGATGGTTTTGTTTACACACCATACACTCCATCCTAAGTAAACAATCGATGGTTCTCTGTATGGTCACATATTTATGTGTTCACCACCTTCACCACTATCTATATACGGACATCTACATTTCTTCCACAAGGCAGGAGGGAGAGTCAAAGAAGGTACGGAGGCAAAAGAAAAAGAAAAAAGAAAGAGGAAAAAAAATGACAGCTAGGAAGCAGCAAAAGGAAAGATAATCTTAAATCAAAGTAAAGAGTTAGACAACACCACCAATATCAAGTGCCTAACACGCCTCCCCTATCCCCGCCTCTTATCTACATTTACTTTGGTATATCGCCTTTGTTACATTAAAGGAAGCATAACATAATGATTCTGTTAGTTACAGTCTCTAGTTTACGTTGATTACATCCCTCCCCCAATGCCTCCCCATTTGTAACACCTTGCAAGTTGACATTTGCTTGTACTCCCTTGTAAAAGAACATATTTGTACATTTTATCACAATTGTTGAACACTCTAGATTTCACCAAGTTACACAGTCCCAGTCTTTATCTTTCCTCCTTTCTTCTGGTGTCTCACATGCTCCCAACCTTCCTCTCTCAACCGTATTCATAGTTATCTTTGTTCAGTGTACTTACATTGCTGTGCTACCATCTCCCAAAATTGTGTTCCAAACCACACACTCCTGTCTGCTATCACTCTGTAGTGGTCCCTTTAGTATTTCCTGTAGGACAGGTGTCTTGTTCACAAAGTCTTCCATTGTCTGTTTGCCAGAAAATATTTTGAGCTCTCCCTCATATCTGAAGGACAGCTTTGCTGGATATAGGATTCTTGGTTGGTGGTTTTTCTCTTTCAGTATCTTAAATATATCACACCACTTCCTTCTTGCCTCCATGGTTTCTGCTGAGAGATCCACACATAGTCTTATTAAGCTTCCTTTGCATGTGATGGATCGCTTTTCTCTTGCTGCTTTCAGGATTCTCTCTGTCTGTAACGTTAGATCATCTGATTATTAAGTGTCTTGGTGTAGGCCTATTCAGACCTATTCTGTTTGGAGTACGCTGCGCTTCTTGGATCTGTAATTTTATGTCTTTCATAAGAGATGGTAAACTTTCATTAATTATTTCCTCTATTATTGCTTCTGCCCCCTTTCCCTTCTCTTCTCCTTCTGGGACACCAGTGATACGTACATTCTTGTACTTTGTTTCATCCTTAAGTTCCTGGAGACGTTGCTCATATTTTTTCATTGTTTTCTCCATCTGCTCCTTTGCGTGTAGGCCTTCAGGTGTTTTGTTCTCCAGTTCCTGAGTGGTTCTTTTCAGCCTCTTGAGATCTGCTGTTGTATGTTTCCATTGTGTGTTTCATCTCTTGTGTTGTGCTTTTCATTTCCATAGATTCTGCTAGTTGTTTTTTTGAACTTTCCATTTCCGCCCTGTGTATGCCCAGTGTTTTCTTTATAGCCTTTATCTCTTTTGCCAAATGTTCTATAAACTTTTTTAATTGATTTAGCATTAGTTGTTTAAATTCCTGTATCTCAGTTGAAGTGTACATTTGTTCCTTTGACTGGGCCATAGCTTCATTTTTCTTAGTGTAGGCTGTAGTTTTCTGTTGTCTAGGCATCTGACCTCCTAGGCCACCCCAATCAAGTTTTCCCAGAGGAGAACAGGCTCAGGTCACAGAAGGAGGAAATGTTCAGTATCTGGTTTCCCTGATGGTTTTTCTTAGAGGATTGATACACCTGTGCTTTTCTGCCCAGCAGGTGCACCTGTCAGCCTGTCACTGCCTGTGTGAGAGGGTGTGGCCTGTGGTTCTCCTCCCCCAGGCTTTGGGGTCTGGTTCCGGAAAGGCAGACAGTAGAGCTGGGCACCTCCCTTTCCTCTTGGGAAGCTGTGCCCCCTCCAGACAGGTCATATGCAGCATATCAATAAGTTTTTGTTTCTCTGACTCTGCTAGTCAAAGTGCTGCAATTTTAAAATGGCTGAGGCTTTCTTTACTGCAAAGTGCTGCGGGCTGAAAACGGCTGAGGTTTTCTCCACAGAGAGAGAAAGGGACAGAAAGCTCCCAGATTCACTCATCAGCCAGAGATAGCACCCGATCCTCTGGGCTCCCTGTCCTGAGACAAATATGTCCCCCAACTCTCCCAAGGTCGGTTATCACCAAAAGCCTCTGTCTGCTTGTAGAGGATTCGCAGTCTGTATTGAGCAGTTAATATTAAAACCCTAGGTGGAGCTGGGCTGAGAGAGTGCTGCTCTCTAGCACCGCAAGGCTTTCGTGAGGGAGGGGCTCTCAGCTCTCAGCGCGGTCCGCAGTTTTACTTACAGATTTTATGCTGTGATCTCGGGCATTCCTCCCAGTTCAGGTTGGTGGATGATGAGTGGACAGTCACGTTTGTCTCCCCACAGTTATTCCAGGTTATTTACTAGTTTTTTGGTAATTTATGAATTGATCCAGGGGGGGACTAACAGTCTTCCACTCCTCTCTATGCTGCCATCTTAGCTCCTCCAACCCCTTATGTTTCTTGAAATCCTTCTTGTATCCTTACAAAGCACATTAACAAACCTTTATTGGAAAGATTTTTTTTTTAAGCAGGCCTATTTTAAGGGTGAAATGAAAAGAAATACCGTTGGCATTACCCGGGCCACCCAGCTGAGACTGACGAGAGTTTCCGTTCAGGTTTTCGTCCCAAGCACTGCCCTATGCCTCTCCACCTTACACAGTGCACACACTGGGCCACGACGCCCTCAAACAGGTCTCAGGCTCTGGCAAAGGCGGCTTCTGTGCTTTGAATGCACTTCCCCTAGATCTTTCCATGGGTGCTCTTTTCATAATTCATGACTTGACCAAATGGCATATCCATAGAAAAGAATAATTGATTCAACCTACCACGTTGCTTTCTCCCTATTATTTGCTTTTTCCTTCAAAACATTTTCCCTATTTGCAATTTTTTTGTTTGTTTGTTTGCTTGTCAGACTCCCTCTACCTTACAAGGTAAGTTTCAATAAAGAAGGGAGTTTGTCTATTTTGGTCAGCAAAAACTCCCCAGAACCTAGAATAATGACTTTATACAATAAGCACTCAATAAATATAAGGTTTTATGTATTATCTAACTGTTCCTAAATGGTAGGAGTTTAAAGGATACTCATTCTTAGAATTTTCACTAAAAAGCATAACATGTCTATAGTATATTATAGTATGTTAATTATACATACAGTAAAAACCAATTTAGGTACAAATAGTACACTTATCTCTAGAGCTTCAAGAAAATCTGCTTACTTTATCATTTTTTGCTTAAAATATTTCAATTATAGTATGTAATTACAAATGTGAAAGTAAATTTTCAGTTATTGTTATTTTTAAAGCCTGGCAAAAAATTAAAAGCACACTTCACCTGATAAGAAGGCAATCATATACAGTCACCCATTCATATTAAAAGCCAAAACGAAATTATTTTTTGATGTCTGGAAAGAAAAGAAATTCAAGTATGATTAGATGACATTTAGAAAACAATGACTACATGTTCATATTAACTACAGTTTAATAATTTAATATTTCACACAATCCAAGATATCTCATTGTATTACTGTCAAAAGAAAAAAGATATCATGACATGCCAAATGTATTCAAAATTTCCTATTCTGATTACGGAAGAACCAAAGATGAAAAAAAAAAAATGTCATGAAATAAAATACTTCAAATGGAATGTTTTACCAACTCTGGGTGACTAAAAGAGCATAAAACAAAAACAGAGAAATAATAAACACATTGTCTCGAATGGGACCTCATGGGAAAGAAAGAATTGGACAAACTGATATTTGTATTACATTTCAATCCACATTCTAAAGTGTCAGAGGAAAAACTGTTTTTGACCATCAAATTAAATCTTGAGTATTTAATATCTGAAAACAGGGCATAACTAACAAAAGCCAGTTTTTTGTTGTTTCACACTGGCATACAAAATTAGCAGAAACAGAGATATGTGAAATCTAAAAGTTTTAAATTACTTTACCCCCCCAAAACTTTCACCAAAACTATAATTCAAGTACATGGGGTAGAATACTGTAAACGTTTTTTTCACCTCCATCCTCAGAAAGCACTGACGCTCCTCTCAGAGAAAGGCTGGGGAAGAGAGGATGTGAAGAAGAGATGACAAGGAGAGGCAGAAGGCTTGGAAATCTATCAACTTGATTATCAAGATAATTATCAAATCCATCAACTTGATTATCAAGACAATTATGAAGATAATTTCTTAATAGTCTTTTAAAAAATAACAAGACAGATAACACCAATCAAAGCTCATGCCATCAAATAAATGACCCAGCAGGAAAATTTGACATCAAAACTGCTAATATTAAATTCCTAAGTCTCTTTCTCCCTGCACCAAAAGTCAAGCCCATTTTTCTTAAAGCTTCATTTCTAACAAAACGTTTGACAAGTAAAACCCAGGAATCTGAGAAGGACATTACTAGCAAAGAGTATGACCAACATTCAACCTCTGGCCTGCCAATCCATTCAGGACCCACATAGAGCGTGTATAGGTGAGTTGTAGGGAAATAAAAGGCCTCTCCAAGGCACTGTAGCAGCCACAGTTCTCGCCAGCCATGCCCCCAGGATTACTGCTCTCTGAGATCAGTATCCTAGTCAGTCAGCTTCCCTTTAGCTGGGTGAGTACCCAGGAAAAGAAGGAATTGTTTTTCTTATTGTTCTGGTTTGGGCTTTGCTTCTGTAAGAGAAAGGAAGACAGCTCATTCCTAGAATTTACAACTTTCAACCATGGGCTCCTCCTTACATGCTAACTTGGTTTAAACTTTATTCCCTTAACCCAGTCACAGAACTGCATTTACTCTCTTATTCAGAGAACTCTAGAGACTGCACTGCTCATCCCTCTGCCTTACAGACAGGAATGATCATGCTAGCATATTCGCTAAGGCAAAAAGTTTTTGCAAACAAAAGGATGTCCTCGCCATCATCCCTAGAGACATTATTCAGCAAAACCGCCCCTACCGGAGGCAAACCGATGAACAGTTTTTGTTCCTCTGGGGAAAGCTGGACCACTACTCTGCTGGGTGTGAGAACCCTTACTCTAACCAGCATGCGGAATTTTTATTTGAAGGTAAGAAATTCTGAAGGTTCACGTATTCTTCTAGTGCCTTCCCATTTAATGGCAATAATCATGCTTCTCTCCAACTCCCCAGATCGGGAATCAACCCCTGGAAATCTCCAAGAGGACACACTCCTAAAGATGCCAGCAGGGTTCACTCAGAATGCCACTGCAGATATCTGCAGTCTGTTTCATCAAATATTCAACAAAGCACAGCTCTCGAAATCAGCACAGCTTTCAAAATCAAATAAAAAAGCTGTGGTTCCAGCTTTTTTGAACCGTCTTAGAATGCTAAGTGTTAACAGCCAATCTGCAGTGAAGAGGTTGTTTTTTGTTTATAAGTTTATTTGTTGCTTCATTATTTTCCAGCATATTTTTGTTCAAACCCAAACAAAAGCATTTAGGTTCATCTCACAATTTAACGCCAAGCATCCTCTCTAGTGACTACTGATTTTCTTTTTACATCTTCTTGTACAGAGATTGAACCTGAAACCCTAGAACCTAACAAGTACACCTTGATGTTTTTATTTTCTCATCTCTAAAACAATTTGAGGTGGCAAATGTTCTAAGCTGAATGAGCCCCCTGCTGCAGTATAATTTGTAACTAGAATTGCAAACGCTCCATTATACCCAACTGCCAATGTGAAATTCAGTTGTTCCCGAGAACTGTTTTTTCTTAAATACTCATTGCATCCCTCTATGATGTAACGTGTCTGAAGAATAAAATACATGTTACCTTTTAACTGCTTTTCAACAGTTAACTCTGTTACATGCATGCATTCTGAAATATATAGCTAATTTCACTTACTTTAGAGGAATGTCATACTAAAAAAGTTTTCCAAATAATTTTAAAATCTGGGCTACAGCCCTGAGGGTCTTCAGTCTAAATTTCTTCATCAACAGGAGCAAATCACAAATTTCAAAACAATCATCCATGTGCACAAACATTTCATATGTATCATACAACAAAATTCTTAACTAGCTCATCTTTCTGCCTCCAAGCACATTCATGCAAAAGGTATCTGTTATGTTGCAGATATTATGTGGTATTATTACTGCTAACAAGTAATAGAGAAGAACCTGGGAGTTGGCAAAATGCTCAGGTATTGTAGGTCAAATGATCAGACTCAGCCCTTAAGAAACTAAGTTCCCAGCTCAGTTTTCAAAGGGAGCCTAATGCAGACAGACTACTAGCAAATAGACCCCCACATGGATGGACAACCAAGGGGGGTGGAGAGAGGACACTCACCCTACTGATGGTGGGTGGGACTTCAATGTCATCTGCACACATTTTTCCACTTTGAAATTTTAATAATAAATGAAAGAATATTATTTAAAATATATTAAACATTGTGTTACTTGAGGGTTAGCAGTTCATCATTTATCCCAACCTCAAGATGACAAAGGTCCAAATTCTGACCTATCAACACTTTGTAATTCAGAAATCTTTCTCTACGGTACTTTCAAAAGAAGCAAGTTAGAAGAAGAGATTTTTATCCATTTTAAAGCTTTCATCTCTTATTAGTAGAGCAGGAATTTGCCCATCAATTTGTTAATAATACTTAAGATTTTTCTGCTGAAAATAAGTTCCGTTTCTATATTGCTACTGAATCTCAATCACCACTGGGATGTCCACCACTTCCCCTCATTGCTCTGGCCTTCTCCCATCAGTACTCTCACTTTGAGTAAATAATTAACATGAAACTTGAAAACAATAACACTGCAATCCATTATCCACAATATATTCTCACACAGGGTCTGATTTCCTCATGATTTTAAATATACCCTAAAAGGTACATTGGGCATATGGACAGGTGACAGCCCCAATGAGTCTGGAAAAAAGGAGTTAGGGAAGGGTGCCTCAGAGAGTGAAGGATGGAGAGTAACAGAAACAAAACTGATAACAAAGAGATGCAAAACCACCATAGAGACTTTTGTGTCTGCAAGGTACAAGGAGTGACCAGGACCCTTTGGCTAAACAGTCGGAGGGACCTCAGGGTCCCAGCCTTCTAACCCAGCCATCTGGCCCCTCCCTGTACAGCACTCATCATTGGCTGATCATTTTCTTGTTATTTTAGTTATTTGTTGCCTGTCTCTCCTGCCCTCCTCCACCTCCCTCTCAGCCTACCTTCACTCAAATGTAAGCTCCACGGGCAAGAATCCATCTGCCTCCTGCACACAGTAACCCAAGAGCCCAGAATTATTGTCTGATGAACTAATCAATAGTGTGGCTTATCAAGTTTACTGTTGGGCAACTGCAACAGTCCAGAGCAGCTGACAGCAGTATTTCTCAGTATAATTTACCAAATCAGCACTTTGAGTTGATTCCTCAGTTTCTTGTGAGCTTTCCGAATTTGAGTCACAAGTGTGATTAACTCCAGGACAATGATGAAATAAAATTTCTGATCCTGCAAGGAACAGGGCCAGACTTTACCCTCTATCAGTTTCTCCAAGGCACTGGCACTCTGTGGGACCTGGGTGGGCAGTCAGACTCCCTGAGAAAGCCCCTCTGCTCTCAGCACACCCCCTTCACACAGGTGCAGGCAGACAGATTCAAAAGCCCACTGGCTGGCACTTACACCTAATTCTAGATGTGTCAACTGATAATCAAATATTTAAAGTAAAAGTAACACACTCCAAGTCAACAAAAAGATAGTAGGTATCCCAGCTCTCCCTTAGGTCTCCATTCTTCAAAAGGAAAGAGCAATGAACTAACCACCACTTACATGTAATTTGAGAACTGAGTTTCCTCAAGTAGACAGCATTTCGTAAAAAGAAGTAAGGGGAAAAATAATCTTTAAGAGAATATTTATTTAAACCTAAAGAAAAGCAGGCACTGATGCTGCGTCAACATTAATAAAAAATACATTCATGAGGCATTCAGATATTCCTCTTCAGTAACTTATGAGGAAATGCTATTGATCGAATTGTGGTATCTGACATTCCTTAGGAAGATAAAAAAGAGGAACTGCTGGTTAACACTGTACTTAGGTAAGGTATTAAAGGTATTTGAGAGGTCACTGAGGATTCCCAAAATTGGCTGTTGGTAGAGAGCTCTGATATGCATTGTTACATATTTCAATTTAACATTAAAAGCGAAGAGGACATGTTTATCAGAAGGCAGCATCTGCTGCTGCTCAAGCTCTGTCTCTATTAAGTATTGAGTAAATAATAGCTAGAATATCAAATACTTGGATCTTCCTCTAGATAAAGGAGATGGCATATTTCTGACTCGAGTCCTGTTTCTAGTAAAGTAACAATTGTAGAAATTAGTACTTTTATGTCTGTCTTCAGGTCAGAGATAAAGGCTCTTTTCCTTGAAAATTCTAGGACTACTCAGCAGACACACTTTAGTAATGGCCAGATTAGATTGCTAGAGAAAACTCGTTCCAGAAGGTGTTTACACAATGAGATATCCATTGCAGTTTTTCTTTCCAACTGGCCTAACACTATCCTATTGAAACAGTTTCCCCATATTACAGGATAAGTACTCTTCTGCTTCTCATAATCCTCTTTCTCTAATTTAGAAGAACCCTAGAGTCACACTAGGGACAAAACTTCCTTTTTACTAGGTAAGTAAATAAAAAGGGTATTCAGGAATTTTAGCCAATGCTATGAAGATAAAATTAAGTGGATTGAATTCATTACACTCTATTGATATACTAAGCCTGGAGCCATTGGGGATGGCTATTTTTTTTTTTTTGTCAAATTAAGTACCTTAAAGATTAAAAACTAAACGAGCTCAGCAAACTGTGGATTAGAAGAGAGGTTCTCAACCTGTGATCTGAGAACCCCTGGGGGGTCCCTCATACTCTTTCACGGGGTCCCCAAGTTTCTCCCTTTTCCACCCTTACAGCTCTGTGAGGTTATATTTTCTTCACATACATTAGTGTGCCGATTTGAATGTAGTGTGTTCCCCAAATGCCATTATCTTTGTGGTCTTGTGGGAGAAACATTTTGGTGCTGTTTAGATTTCCTTGGAATGTGTCCCACCCAGCTGTGGGTGATGATTTTGATGAGATTTTCCCATGGAGGCGTGGCCCCACCCACGCCTAGGAGTGCAGCTGGGAATGATGTTTTGAAGAGAAGCAAGCTTGCTGGAAAGGAACATCCTGGGAGAAAGCCGTTTTGAGGCCAGAGCTTTGAAGCAGACGCCAGCTGCCTTCCTAGCTGGCAGAGGTTTTCCGGACGCCATTGGCCATCCTCCAGTGAAGGTACCTGATTGCTGAGGTGTTACCTTGGACGCTTTGTGGCCTTAAGACTGTAACTGTGTAGTGAAATAAACCCCCGTTTTATAAAAGCCTATCCATCTCTGGTGTTTTGCATTCTGCAGCATTAGCAAACCAGAACAATCAGCAAAGCAACATATTGCCGCAGACTGAATACAATCCGGTTGCCTATTAGGTCAAATATTGGACAATTACAAAAATGTAAATCAATGCCAATCTTCTCATTAAACTGTATTTATCATAAAAATGTTATTTATGTCAACATGTGGTGGGTTTATTGATGCTTTAAATGAATTAATAATAAAGTTTTAAAGTTCTTAGTTTTTATTTCTAATACAGTAAATATTGGTAGATAAAATCCATATAACCAAAAGAAACAATTTTAAGGATTTTTAAAGAGTCATATCTTTCTTTGTGAGGTTATATGTTTCTTAAATGGCAAACTTTTATATCACAGTTTTGTTATCCAGGCATCAAATACAGCTACAAAATGGCTAGATCCAATTATATTTAAGACCTTTGATTCTCCAAAAAAGGCAATTAATGATATTTATTTAAATGTGAAAAATATTGTATCATCCATGTTTCTACATTCCTCAAATCATTAGGACACTCAGATGGTAATGTATCATGGTACTTACTGAACATTTCTGACAATTAGAACCGGTTATTTTGACCTTTTCCTACAACATGTGATTTCATTTTCTATCAAAATTCCACAACTCTATAAAAAAATTTTTTGCACATTCCAAACATCATATGGAAACAATAGCAATGTGTAATGGAAAACTTTTGGCTAATATTTACTTCTAAACATGCTTTTGGTCATGAGATGTTTGTTCAATTTAAATTTATTTAAATTAAATACCCACATGTTAGACAGCGCACAGAAACAATTGCTGGCACGCAGTAGGTGCTCAACAAATATTTGTTACACAAAAGAAGAAATTTAATTGCTAACTTTGTTACAGTGGAAAGAACACAGGTTATGGAACCAATACGCTATTTAAAAAAAAAAAAAAACTGGCTAGTTTAGTCGTTTTACTAGTCTCTGATTTACTTCATTGTTTTAAGCATCTCTGTCCAACTGTGAGCTTCTGGGTGGGTGCTAGGTCTCTCATTACTCTATCACCACTGTCCAGTGTCTATAATAAGATTATAGAAAAAGAACCTCATTAACATGTATATTTGTCTGTATTTGTGAGGGGATAAACCTGAGAAAAAGAGTTTAAAGTCATCCCAAACATCCACTCCTCTGTTACGCAAGCAAACAGATTCATTTGTAATTTCTTACTGAAAAATATTATGTGGATATTTTACGAGAAAATAATGAACAACTTCTCTATTTAATCTTGAAATTAAACACAAGAAGACAGTATTCTTGATGTCAACATTTTTATTAAAACTTTTATATTGATCAATGCACTGAAAACTCTGTTTTTATAATATCAACTGATATTATAACATTCTTCCAATATTTAAACTTACCAACTCTCTGTGCATAATGTCCTTTTTCTTCTTTTTTTCCAAAAACGATGCCAAGTGATCACAGGTGTGTCTAATACAGTAAAAAAGGTGCAAATCTAAAAAGTAATTGAAATTGTTTGGGATTCTCTTTAGAAAAAAGTGCTTCAAATTCATCTCATTTATAAAAAGAAGTAAAAAGTCATAACAATGCACACTATAATCACAACTTCATCTGGTTAAAGATAATTTTCAAAATGCTTAAATGATCCTTTTTATCCATGACATTGGCACGAATTCTATCAGGAACACAGTCCACAGTTCAAACAAATGATTCCTAATCTACAAATATCAGTCTCCTAATTAAGTACTCCATCCAATGTATTATTTAGTTATTTCCTAAGCAAGTTTAAATTATATAATTTCTTAAATGCCTATAAAGAAAACAGCTGCAAAGGACAATAAAACTCTAGCTAGACAAAAATTCCATCATGGATCTAACATCCAGGAATGGTAATAAGCCCTTGTGGAATCTTTCTGTGCTTCTAAGGTATAAGTAATTAACAATAAAGCACAAATTAGAATGGCTTAGCATTATGTTACAAAAGTACTTCTTTTAAGGACTCTTAGAGTCAATTATTAGTTTCTTGGGTTTTGTTTTGTTTTTTTTAACCATCTATTAGGAAAAGAAAAGTCCAAGTTTAAACCATTCATTCTGAGCCTATAAAATCTCTCCCTCCCAGAGAAGAGTTATAAAGATCAGTGACAGGCTGTCAGTAGATATTAGCAAAATGGACAATCCAATTAACAACAGGATGAATATACATTCAGACACTCAGAGCTACACTGTTATTTAAAAAAATAAAACTATCACAGTCATTTGCTCCAAGTTCAACAGAAGGACTCAAAGATCTGAAAAAAACTAAATCTCCTTATCTTTCAGGATATAAAAATTTGGACAACCTAGTAGAAAAAGCATCACTTGGTATTATTGACCAGGGGAATTTAAGAATTTGCAAGGTATAATAGAGAAATAAGGGAAAAAAAACTTAAGTTTCCAATTGCATGGAACTGCAATTTCATTTGTATTTCAACTGCAAGGACTTTCATAGGACTCAGCTTTTATTAGAGATGATTTCATAGAGGAGATGGGGATTCACATGAGCCTTAAAAATCACTCAGATCTGTACGTTTTGTCTCCTTATAAGATTGAAAATTTCTCAAAGGATCAATTTAACATAAGTTCTTTGTAACCTTCTGATCCCTGATGCACTGCTGAGTACACATTTCAACAATTATTTACTGAACTGAACCACCACTGCCATAAAAACGTAAGTGTATTTCTCATCAGTGTAATAATATGGGGTCCCTATTACCATCCTGAAATCCATGCCTCCGTCTACACACATTCAACAAAACGATCTCTATTTCTCCTTAAGTGCATTCCCCATAGACACTCTGTTCTGGACCAAATATGACTATCTACGAATTAGTCTGCTCTTCTATTCTAGCTTTTTACCAGAACTTTCTAAAGCCAGTGGACAACCTGGAGTACTCTACTGCGTGTGAACATGCTGCTCTCAGCCAGATTACATCAAGTCTAAACAAAAGGACTTGTTCTATAATATTAGCTACCATTTGCACTTCACATAAACTCATTAGAAATCCCAAACCTCAGTCTTATGGTCATGGAACTAGATCCACTCTCCATTCACTCATTTGCAATTGTTTATGTCATAACTACCCTGTGTTGAGCAAGATGCTAAGCACTGAGGAGACAAAAGTGAACATGGTTCTTGCCCTAAAGGAGCTCACAGTGTATTAATTTCACTGTTAGTCAAAATAGCAAAAGAATATTTTCGACAAAAGACACAGCATATCAAAGTGCTAAAAGTGAAAAGTGGGAAAGGTGAGAGGACAAATCATTTTTAGGAATAAGCAGAGAAGTAAACGGGAGTGAAAAAGGAAAATAAAGAAGGCAAAATTGTCTGATCTGGATAAATATATGTCTAAAGAGAAAACAAATCACAAATTTCCTCCTCAGACATCACAGAGGAGAAAGATACGCAAAGGATAAAATGTGGAAGTGAGCACAACATTTTTCTTAAAAATATATAAACTCCACTTTCTTACCTTTGGATGTTTATTCATCATGTTCCTTCTCCTCAATGTCCTTTCCCTTCATCTGCACATGTACAAATTCTTTTCACTGTTAAACTCATATTGAAGACAACACCTTCCCTGATTCCCACAACGGGAAGTAATCTCATTCTAAACAACCAAACCACTGCATCTATAACTGATTTATGATCATTTAACTTTCTATAGGGAAGAGAAAGGAATTACCGTTTATTTGATACCTTCTATGCCTAGCACTTAAAACACATTTAACTCTTTTAATCCTCACAACAACTGCATGAAGAAGTTATCTGACTTTCCATTTAACAGACAAAGAAATGAAGCATCAGAATTCAAGTAGCTCAAACCGAACGTCACACAGCTCAATGTGACAGTGCTAGGATTTGAGCCTTGGTCTCTAGGATTCCATATTCCTTTCACAATTCCCCACTGTGTTCCACACTTTATTGTATTAATTTAAGGATGTTCATTCAATCCATTTTTATTCGAGGCTTAATCTGGCCTGTATTCTAGGAATACAAAAACGTTCCATCCCCTGCCCTCAAGAATATTACCACTTAGTGTGGGGAAGGCACAATTTAGCAAGCAATGACAAAAGAATGGCCCAGAGAATAACAGCTGGATATTAACAGGTAAGTGTGAATTTATTAACATTTAAATGAGCATATACTTTGTTTTGTGAAAATTTATTGAGCTGTCTTCCAATACAAAACTAGAAACATCCAGCTTCAAGTTCAAATCAAATCATCTACTCTATCCCCTAAATAAAATTCCCAAGTCGAATCTTATTTTCCCTTTCTCTAGTTTAACATACCTTGATCCAATAAGAGTTCTCAGTTTCATGTATTAATTTACTTCATTTCTCCTGTCTTAACAGGTAGTTTAACTGCAGGAAAGGAAGAGACAACAGTCACCTGTTCTACACAAAGTTCCTCCATACTATCTCTAACTGTTTACACCAGCTGACTCAAACTTAAACTCCCTATTCCCCAACATCAAATGTACTGCATCACTGCACCAGTATCATTTCATAGAAATATTATCACCTAATTTGAACTGTCAGAATTATTATGGGTAATAAAGGCCAATTACCCAGAACAATTTAAGTTTCAATTAAAGATTTCCTAGGGAATACACTGTCTCCTTTCCAATGCCCTACCAACTTGCTCCTTTTATTCTATATGCCTAGCTCCATTAATAAAATCACCACTTACCCAACTGCCAACATTAGAAACCTTTCCCTTCCCCAACCTTTCCCCAATCCAACTCTTCACCATTCTGCTTTCTGTCCATTCTTGGTTCTAAATTATCTCCCACATCTGTCTGCTCTTTGTCAGGACTTTCAACATCTCTCACCCATGAATAACACAATTGTGTCCCCTATTTCAAATCTCTCTATACAAACCCCCAATTTGCCCCAAATCTGATCCAGCAACTGGCACAGCAACTGTTATAAAGGTCCTCAGTATTTAGGTGTTGTGCTGCATCAATGGCCTTGTCAGTCCCCATGACTTAAAAGTCTTTGAATCCCCCTTTAGCCCACCTCCATTTCTTAAAGGGCATCAATTGTAAGGCACCCCCATGCTCTACCAGCACTCATCTTGCTATCTTCATTATTGCATGCAACTATAACAATAGCAATAACAGCCATACATTGACCTAAACATCATACACCTCAAAACCTTTTGAAGTATTTATATGCTCACTTAGCGGATGAGAAAATTGAGGTTTTATGACAGAATTGATTTGGATTGCAAGTAGCAAAATTTGAACTTCGGTAGACTCACAATACCATCCTGCTTGGTGTATAATATAGTTCTAGTACTATAGGAAACTTCATTTAATTTGAGTTATTTCTAAGAGCATTTGGAGGAGTGCCTTAGGTATTACTAAAAGTCATTTTCTCTTGAGTCAAAACACTAGAAGTTGGGATGACTGCCGATAATAGGATAATTATTCCATGTTGACATACCCATTAACTTGAGCAGGCACATACCCAATTTTATTTTAAATAAGTAATAAGGCCTTTCAGGAGAAGCACACTTCGTCTATGGACAGTTCGAGCAATTGCAGAACTACATCTATCTGAATACTAATTTCTTGATTCTTTGCTTAAAATTAAAAATCAGACATAGTACAATCCTAATACAAAATTAAACAGCCCCTAAAACAATTTTCCTGACAGCATCATTATCCCTAGATCTAAAACTAATCAAAAGTGAAAATAGAGGAAAATTAATCAACCCAACCTATTTTCTCCTGTGAATGCTGTTTGTCTGTTAAATTTCACCCCCAAAATCAGGACCCTGAGATCTAAGAGAAGAGAGGTTATCAAAGCAAAACTAAAACCACCAAGTTAAGCTCGTGTCACTCATGTTAGCAAATTAGGATTTTCTTCTTTCAGGAGCATACGGTGTTAAGGAGACCCCTGACAATCAAAAGCAAAATTAAAGCTTTTGAAGGATTTCCTATTGATTCCTCCAGACATGAAATCCAGGAGGATTTCTAAAATACTCCAGTGGAAACATTCAAGAACTTCATCGTTTCATTTTCAAATCTCCCAAATATATTATTGAAAACATGTAAAATGTACCATAGCATTAGGTTCAATATTTCCATTTGTCTGTTGTTTTCTACCTGAACATTTTTATTTCACATGCTTGAGATTACTCTGCAGATTATTATGTGTGTGCAGAGGAACACCTTTCCAACTGCTAATCCAAGAAAAGTATGTGCCTTACCTAAATTCAGGGATTCTCCATGTGCCAGGCACTGTGTTAAGCATTAAGAAAACAAAAAATGGAAAGGCTTGATCCCAGCCTGTCCAGAAGCTTGCTTTCTAAGAACCTGCCTTCCTTGTGACTTCACGCCATCAATAACATTGCTAATTTGAAGGCTAAACCTTCGTTTCACATGAAACCTAATGCTATCTTTCTTTGCTGTTTCTGAATTTCAACATTCAAAAAGCAGCTATTACAGAAGTAGAGGCATATAGTAATGATCCAGAGCAGAGACTGTTAAGTTGGACGGATTTTGCTCAAGTTCTAGCTCTGCTATTTACATTTGCATGAATTGGGGAAGTTATTTAATGTCTCTAAGCCTTAAGAAAAGAAAGAAACAAATGAAAATAATGAAAGAACATACCTTATAAGGTTGTCTTCAGTGAGATGCACAGAGGATACCTAACCTTGTATCTGGCACATCTAAAGTCTCCGCAAGTGTTACTTGTTGACATGGGAGTAGGAGAACGGCAATAATGGTTGTTATATTAAGACAAGCCTTCAAAATGTTTACAGAACACAACATCTCACTAACGAGCTTTCCTGAGTAGAAAGATGGCCAATGTACAAATCATAATAGCAATACCGCATGTATTTTGAAAATGTTGTTGTCTATCTTCCTAACCTAAAAATCCCCAGAGGGACATCATTTCAAGACATCATTGAAGCAGCTTGAGGTCCATCTCACAAGAAAACTAAAGTAATATGATACCCAAGGGAAGTTATGAAATATATTGATGTTACAATGAAATTAATGGAGAAGTCAAAAGAAAAGTTAAACTAATACAATATACTTGTGATGGTCTATAACAGGTGGGAGGCGGGAGACCTTCACCCTTCAAAGACATACAAAAAAATCCCTCATGCCACTCTCAGTGGGATCTAATAATTATTCTGCCACTATTATGCAATTTTCCCCTTAAAGTACTACCCATGGCTGATCCTGTCATATGAATCTGTTATTTTATTTTTTTAATTGCACTTCATTTGCAAGTGTATTTTGGGGCCCTAATGCTAAATTTCACCAAAATGCCCTTGTAAACTAGCCAAGAACTTAACCCCATTCTCCAACTCCTTTAAAATATTCTTTTAATTTTCCAAGATTTCAAGGATATAGATAGGCACAGAAAATAATATGTAGCGCCATTTGAACAAACTATCCAGATCTAACAATGTTTCCTCTATCGTGCTTGTTACCAACAACTGCTTTTGTTTCTGAGGTCCTCTCTCCCAGTGTGTTTGATCCTCTGAACATCCCATCAATACTTCTAATAATTTGATTTGCTCACTAAAAAGGGAAACCAATTCAGAGGAAGCTAAATTTTGGGGCCAAAGGCAAACACAAAAACCTGAGGAATTCATAAAATATGGGATAGAGCACTGGATTTTCCAAAATCTGAAAAATGGGAGCCAAAAGCAATCTTAGCTAGATCTTAAAAGGTAGAGTAATGCCAATGACAATAAAGATCATCACTACCAGTTAATAGCTACCATGCACCAGGCAACTTACAGTCACCTCTCCTTTACAACAATCCTACAAAGTAGGTATAATTATCACCATGTTTTAGATAAGGAAATGAAAGCCCACAGTGGCTTGTCCAAGACCACACAGCCAGGACTAGGATTCAAACACAAGTCCAACCAGTTTCGAAACCCAAATTCCTTCCACTACTTTGTGCTGTCTTTTTCAATAAACTGGTGCTTACAATAAACATACAGAGTCATCTAAATACACAAATTTCAGTGAAAACCAACCTCCCAAGAAAGGGAAGTTAGAAAGGAAAACCTGCTTTTATTCACTATCTCACTTATCCCACCACCGGATATTTACAGGCACCTGAACACTTCAGTCAAAGCCCATCTGCATACCCACATCCTCTCCACTATAATATCTGAGTGATGTTACTTGCGGTGGAGCACATCAAGAGAGAGTTATCATGTTATATCAAAGTTTTGGGTGATATAACCATATGGCTTCCTCACTATAATTGAGTCTAGCCCGAATGTAAATCAGATCAGGGTGCCATCAGAAATTCAACATCAAGGAAAGATGAACAGGGGAAATCATTTTAACAAAACACCATCGCAATTTGTCAACATCACTTTATTGGTTGTTTTCCAACATAAGAGATCTTTGCAGTAACTGACTACATGTTTGGTTTTTGCTATATTCAGCTAAAACTCTGTGATTCCTGATAGCCGCAGTGTGCCAGGATTCCAAAACATTCAGCTCAACAAGTATCCAGGGAAAATGATTCTGTGCCAGATACATTAAGAGAATACACAAATGTTTAAAACATGGCTCCTCTTATCAAATAAGGGGTTTATTTTACATTATGTACTCAACACGAGATTGGTAGCAATCACAGTGAAAAGTTACTCATAATGACATTTTTTTAAAGGAATCACCAATAAATCATAAAATTGTATGACTGCTCACACACCAATTCAACCTGCTGAAGCTTTCAGACTGGCCACTGAGCAAGACAAAGATGGATTTGGAAGGAGCCTGAGTTTAGATGAAAAGATGGAAGAAAGAATAAGCAACAGATAATGTGTGTATCTCCCACCCCTGACCCCATACTTACAATAAGTTATTTCAAGGAATACAATGAATACTGTTAGTGTTATCAGAACAGCTGCAGATCTCACCCCTCTTAGAGTGGTAGAAATACACCAAAATTAGCAAGACTCATTTGTTTTTCCTATTATTAAGCTAAACTAAAAATGCTTCAAAACTCCTTTTATCTTTCAACTAAATAGAAAGATTTCTCAGTCTCTTGTATTTAAATATATATTAGAGCACAGTGTCCTCTCCTGGCACTTAATACTTTTAGGTAAAAAGAGTTTCCAGGGTATTCAAATACACATATTTTCAAGTTGTCCAGTGGACCCCAAAGACTTTTACCAAGGGTTCTTTTTAGGCATAAACAAATTTTAAAGCCAGTATAATATGAAGGGCAAATTTAAATTTTATAAAGGTATTATGTTTGATGCTAAACCAACTACAAAAGGGTAATTATTTTAGGTTTTAAGTGGAAACAAACTCCTAAAGAGATACACCTCCAAACTATAATCATTTTAACGATTCAACAGGATGATGAATCTGCAGTTTAAAATTCAGAAATTAAACTACTAGAATAGATGAGGGTAATGCTTAAAATGCATTCTGGAAATAGATGAACATGTTCTCCAAGTGAAAGAAAATTGGCAAAATGACAATACAAAAAAGCTCAGCTCCCAGTGGAGCTGGGAAGAAATTTTTACTAGTGGACAGAAATTTGGAAAAACGAATTTTTAAAGGATTTAAATTGTCACAACTGAACCAGTCAGAGAAAACAGCTAACAATACAGCAGTGCTATAAGAAGAAAGGTATCCTATAAACAGTGGGAACTGTTTACTCTAGGAACACTGGCTGTTATGTTATCTACATATTTGAAGTGAGTTCCCAGGAGAGGCGGGTCAGTGATTCTTGGAAATGCTTTCCCATGCATTCCTCTCCATGTCAACAGAGACGACATTCTCCAGGACACAAACCACACACCAAATTCAACAGCCCCACTTTCCAGTGCTGGTGTGTTCTTTAGATAGTTTACTGACAGCCTATAGATACCACACACTAAATTAAAACTCAGGATTAAAAATATTGGAACCAATGAAGTAAGCTTCTAAATTATATTTAGACTTCTCCTTGCATTTCCAAACCCTGCCATCTGATAAGCTTTTTTCACCTCTTCTAAAGAGACGGCTTTTTATAAGAAACTCAGCAATTAATCATGTTTTCATCACACCAAAGACAACACCACATACCACATTTGTTATCCAAATGGATGCTAATCTTAAATCCCTATTTTAGGTTCCTAGGGCTGCATAACAAAGTCCACAATTTGGGTGACTGAAAACAGTAGACATTTGTTGTGCTGGAGGCCAGCAGTCTGAAATCAAGGTGTCAGCGGGGCCATGTTCCCTCACAGCCTCTAGAGAAGATTCTTCCTTGCTTCTTTCAGCTTCTGGGAGCCCCAGGTATTCCCTGGTTTTGACAGCTTAACTCCCTGTCTCTGCCTCTGTATTTACATGGCAATCTTCCCTCTGTGTCTGTCTTTGTATCCAAATTTCCCTCTTCTTATGAGGACATATTGGATGATATTGGATTAGGGCCCAGCCAATTCAGTATGACCTCATCTTAACTAATTACACCTGCAAATAGCCTACTTCCAGATAAAGTCATATTCACAGGTTCTGAGTGAACGTGAATGGGAGGAGGGGGGCGAAGAAGTGGGGAGAAGGACATTATTCAAGCCAGTAGAGTCCCTCTACAGTCAATATCTATTATCACTATACATATCTCTTGGCGAATTCTATTCTAACATCCTTATCATATCGGCATCTATCCTGTTTACTGAGACTTCAAAGTCTTGTAAACTATTTTTGTTTACTCAAATACAGTGGCAACTGGGAGGGAAAACCCTTCAACTTTAACTAATAATAGCTCTTGACAGTCAGAAACCCTCACATTTAAAAATATAGCCCAGGCATATAATTTCTCTCTTAAAACTTCTCGTTTCAGGCCATGACCAGAATAGGCAGTTAGTGTGCTGTGGGGGGGGGGGGGGGGGGGGGGGGGATGTTTAGGAAAAACAGTCATCAGGAGCTGGGGCATTCACATTCAAGTGGGCAGCAAGTCCTGCTCCAGATGTAGAGCGTGTATGAAGGAGGACAAGACAAAAGAACCGCTCAGAGTTTACACTGGTATGTAAGAGGAGGAGACAGACAAAAAACAAACAGACAAATGAGATATATTCAAAGGAGCAAATGCTACGAAGAAAATAAAACAGGGTGCCCAATATTTCCACTCCTAGGTGTACCACTTGGCACCAGGAGATACGACAAGAATGTTCCTAATTTCAAAAACTGGAAACAACCCAACAGTCCACAGACAGAAGAATGGATAAAGGGTGATATACTCACATAATGGAGGATTACACATGAGCAAAAATGAATGTGCACAGCTTCATGTAACGTAAGTCTAATTGAAAAGGGTTAGTCCCAGAAGTCTACCTTTAGGGTATCATTTTTAGTTCAGCTCAAACTAAGCAGAACAAAACAACATATTGTTTAGGGAAATACGCACATGTGATAAAAAGAAACTAAATTTTAAAAAGCAAAGAAATAATAAACACAAAATTCAGGTTAAGAGACCTCTGGGAGGGATTCAGGGGGAAAGGATAGAGGAGGAGCAGAAGCAAGGTCTAGATCTCATGTTGGGTGCTGGGCTCACAAGTATTTACAATATTACTGTAATTTATAACTTAGATGTGTTACATGCATTATTTTATCTGTATCAAATATTACATTCAAAATATGTGAAGAAAATAAAACAAAATGGATAAAAATGAGTCTCTGGGGCAGCTAGGACAGGAGAGTGGCTGAAGAGGGAATATTTTAATTGGGGGATGTGTCTTTGGTCAGAGTCCCAAAGAGCAGACTCTAAAAGGAGGATTTGTGTGCGAGCAAACTGGTAAGGAAGTGCTCCTGGGAGACTAGTTTAAGGGAGTGGAGAAAGTAAAACAGAGAAGCAGCAGCAGCCAAGCAAGGCGGCCATGTCAGTCCAAAGTTCCTGATCCTGCAGGGGAACTCCACAATACAAGTTATGGCTGAGAGTTGTCCCGACCAGCCAAGGAACCTGGGCTTTCATCCTCCCACCCTGGACAGTTATGGGGGTACTGTACAGTTATGGGGGACATAAACTCGCAGGTCCGAGCCACTGTAGGCAAAGCAGCTATGGTAGCTAGAGGAATCTCCTCCAAAGAAGAGATGCTGATGTCTGCATACGGAAGCAAAAGTTCTCCTAAGCTGGGGACTGTGGGGTTTATAATTGAGTTAAGGCAAAACCTTGCAGATGGAAGGACAGGTTCAAGGAAACGAAAATGGGTAAAGAGCCAGGTAGGACAGGGTGAAATCAGAGATCCAGGTAGGACTCCAATCCTGTGGGTATTTTAGCCAACGTGAAGGAAGTTGGATTTTAATCTAAATGCAATGAGGAAGCCAGAACTTTAGAGTAAAGGAATGACTTGATCTGGTGTATGTTTTATGTAGTGATTTACATTTCTGCACCATGAATCAGGAAAACAAAACAATAGGGGAAATGGGGTATTTTTGTACTTCAGCAAATTTACAAATCTACACTCATCATGGACTTTAGGGGTTACTTGCCTGTGACGACATGTGAATGTTAAATTGAGAAACACGAAGGATCTACTGAGCCTTCCCTCCTCAAAGAAGAATAGATCAAGAATATAATCTAATTTTCTCTGTTGCTGGCCAATTTTTCAGTCCAAGAGATGGAGCCTGCCTCTTCCAACACAGAAGAGATGAGACCTGGAGACCAGCAGAAATCACCTGCACCATCTGTTTCCATCTTCATTGGCGATAACTTAAAGGTGGCCAAGCCTCTGATATTCTCTCCCCACTAACAGCTTTCAATGAGACAGGGAAATAAAAAAATAAAATGTCAATAGGGAGTAAAACGCTGCCCTTGAGGAATCAGAGACCCTTCTATGCATCTGGCCTTGAGATCATGATGAAAATGGGATCAACAAGTACAGCCTGAGAAATCTCTTTTCCCCAACAGAACAATGTGCTCCTCTCAACTGACCTACCATGGAAAGACCCCACCATCACAGGATAGCCCAAATCCTAGCAGTGTTTGCTAGCAGAAAGGTTGTTAAGCTGTTGTCCATTCCTCTGTGCATACCCTTGGTTACTTTCTTAATCCTATCAGATCATTCCCTTCCCTTGGGTCCATGCCCAGAAATATTATTTAAATCTATCTAAGATAAATGGGGCATGAGGCAATTTTCTTAATTCATAGTCCCAGCTTCCAGCCTTGACTTTTCTTTAGAGCAAATAGGACACTGGCACATAAAATAGTTTAAAACTACAGCTTTCCTTTCTCTGTCCATGAATAAGAGGTCCCGACAGCTCAAACTTATATAAGCACCTGTCTCAGGCACAGGAGCCTGAGAAATAGAACAGAGAGAGGCTCAGCCCCCTCAGGCGTGCATATACCCCTTCCCTGCAGGCTGCTGGAGCCCACAGAGCCAGGAGGCTGAGGGCAGTCAGCCAGTAGCTTGGCAAGGCTAGTGACGCAGTGAGGAAAACTTGCAAGTCCCTAATCAGTCAGGTGTCTCCAGTGAGGAGCCTCAGGTCAAGCTGTAAGGGGGGATCTGTTGTTGGCAAATCCCACAGGAGCTCCAGGAAAGCAGGGAAGCGGAGATCCCTGGTACATTACAGTGAACTGAACGTTACATGCCTCTCACCAAGATGTAAAGGCTACACTTTACATCTGGCAGCCCCCAGGCTACCCCATAAACAGAGATAGTACGGAATTTCAGGGATATCCCCTTAGACACTTCCTGGAGGATTGGATTAAAAACACAGTTGGTTGAAAGAGCATTTGATAAAATTCACCCACCATTCATGATAAGGAATAAACAAGAAATAAAACAAGGGATAAAAGAGAACTTCCTTCTTCTGCTGCGGTAGGTTGAATTATGTACTCCAGGATAAAACATCTTCATAATCTCATTCCTGTGGGTATGAACTCATAAATATGACCTATTTCTACAATGGAATATAGCATAGCAGATGTACCCTTTAACCTAACTGCTAATAAAACAGAGAATGGCTAACTGAATACCTAGAGGATACTGAAAGGCTGGGGAAAATGAAGCTAAATTCTGGTATTATAGGTGAATTTTACACAGATACCGCAGAGGAATCCTATGGCCCAAACACAGTCAAGTTTACCCGGAGTAATTTAGTCACCTTATGATAATGAATGTCTTTCCATAGGAACAAATATGGTCTGGGTTCCACAGGTTTCCAGAGACTTCCTATTAAAAAAAAAAAAACTTCCCCAAATTCTAAATTTCCAGAGTTATATCACACACCAAGAAATTCCACCAATTAGGGGATGCCTAATTTCAAACTGTTACTCACTTGCAAACAAGAAAGGTGGACAAGAGCATTTCATAAACTGATGATAACTGAAACCAAGAAAATCATTACACATTAAGCATGACAGAACTGATTCTAGCCACGGTCAGGGTGGAGCAGATTGTGAAGGAAAAACGAAGAATCTGCTGGAAACATATCAAATATTGCCCTCAGGGATTTTATCGTAGCACTTTTCTCTCAAGTCTATTCTCTCCACCCTCTATTCACTACTTAATATCACGTAAAACCATTATTCTACTTTTGGATATTTAACCTTTTTTAACAGCTTTATTGAGATATAATTCACATATCATCCAATTTGTGCCTTTAAAGTACACAATTCAATAGCTTTTGTGTATTCACAGATAGTGTAAACATCACCACCATCAATTTTAGAACATTTCATCACCCCTAAAGAAACCCCTTAGACATCTCTCTCTAATCCTTCTATCCCCCTCAGCCCCTGGCAACCATTAGTCTACTTTCCTTCTCTATAGATATGCCTACTTTGGATAGTTCATATAAATAAATCATACAATACATGGTCTTTGTGACTGACTTCTTTGACTTAGCATGTTTTCAAGACTCATCCATGTCATAGAATATACTAGTAACTTCATTCCTTTTTATGGCCAAGTATTATTCCATTGTATGGGCATAATACATTTCATTTATCCTTTCATCAGTTGATGGGCATTTAGGTTTCACTTCTTTACTATTATAAACAATACTGCTGTGAACATTTATGTAAAGTTTTTGTGTGGATACATGTTTTCCTTTCTCTCAGGTGAATACCTAGGAATGTAACTGCTGGATCAGATGGGACCCCTATGTTTAATTGTCTGAGGAAACTGCCAGACTCTTCCGAAGCTGCTGCAACATTTCACATTCCCACAAGCAGTATACGAGGGTCCCAATTTCTTCACATTTTCACCAACACTTGTTATTGTCTGCTTTTTTATTATAGCCATCCTGCTAGGTGTGAAATTATATCATTGTGGGTTTGATTAGTAATTTCCTAATCAACATGATGTTGAGCATCTTTTCATAGGCTTATTGGCCATTGCACATTCAACTTTTATATATTTTTAAAGTAGGATTACATTCAAATCAGGGGACTTCGAGATTCCAAATCTTAACACACTGAGTATGGCCAATATGTTAATGCATTCTCATTTACTGACTTTACAATGAGTATATTTTATAATTCTCAACTTACAAAATAAACACTAATTTTGTTTGCCTTAATATTGGGGTTTCATTAAAAAATCCATCTGACTTAGGGAAAAAACAACTATTAAATTACTAATCTAATCAAATCCCTAATTTGGTTTTTTTTTCCATATACAAGAAAATAAGCCCAGAGACTTTAAATGACAAAAGTAGACTGGAAAGCAGAAAGAATAGTCTCGCCTCCCAGGCTAGAGCTCTTTCAGAATTAAGTGGTCAACAGCAAAAAACTTAATAAAAGAACCTTGGATTACATTTTTAAATATGCTCAGTACAAAAGTGGTAAAACCAGGAAGTAAAGCAAATAAATTATCACAAAATCAGAATAGTGGTTATCTATTAGAGAAGAAGGCAGACACAGAGAGCTTCTGTGATGCTGATAATATTCTATTTCAAATAGAGATTCAACAAAAGTTCACTTCTTATTTATTTAACTGATATATACGATGCTTGGACTTTTTATTTCACAATAAAAAAAGTTTTAAAACAAGTTTTTGCTCACACAAACTGGCAATTAAATGGGAGATTTTGTTTTATAAAAGAAATCACTGAAAATCCATCCAAAACTGGCAATTAAAAGGATATCATTCTCCCACCCTTTATCCTTATTCAAATAGAGACCACAATGCCCGCCTTTATTTATTCTGCACATATAAACTGAAACAATGTTTTCAAAGATAACCTGTTGTTGTAAGTGACTCCCTTTCAATAAACACAATTTGCTGTTAATTTACTGATAATTATATTTATCGCAAAATCTTAAAGTCCTTGATATTTTTGTCAGCTCTAAACTAAGCACAACCCTCAGGTTGCACCTGGTCTGTGTTCTCACCATGAAATTATTAGCAGCAGAAAGGACATCTCACGATAACTCTAAAACCTTAATATTCACCCCATTTAGCAGCCAGAGCAGGCTTTCTAGTAAATTATTTTAGAGCAGAAGAACACGAGGTCAGCCCACCAGAACAGATGCCAACAAGGTGACAGAGACAATGGGGCGAATAAATAATGCTCTCCACTCTCACCAACTCAGGCTCCTACCCCGAACAAAGAATCGTTTACTAAGGGAAGTGAAAATAATGATTACGATGGAAACCAAAAAATATATATATAAGTTAGTTGGTGATTCATGAAGCAAAGAAAAATTCTGCATGGTCCCTAGTATAGCCAGGAACATTAAGGTCAAGGACACTGGCTAGAGGAATCTGGAATGTATTATTCTGCTTTCCTTTCTGTAACCACCAACCTATAGCTTTTGATGTAATATGAACCACAACTTTGCTTGCACACTGCAGTGCATCTCAACAGGCAAATCCTTTCCTATACACACACACACACACACACACACACACACAGAGAGCCTGGTCTAGAAAGAACCAAAGCATTCGGCACGCCCTGGAAACAACCATCACCACGCGGTATGGCAAAGCCTGCCCAGCATCTGCAGGAAGCAGGGCGTGCTCTTTATAGGTTTGCTGGGTTTTTGACTGCCCTATTGAGTGTAGAAAAGGGAGAGGGGCAAAAGTTTGACCTGGCCCCCCATCATTTGGAGCTCTCAGAACTCCTCCTGACCAGCATGCACATACCTGTCACACAGCTCAAGGAACTACAGGAAAGAGATGATGGGATTTTTCACAGTAAGGAAATAACTCAGTTAAGTTCATACAAAACTCTGCCTTCTGTTAGGCATTTTTCCAAGAAGCACTGCATCCCAGCGATATCATACTCCATATTATTTTCTTTCCACACAGCAACAGAATTCTGCAGGTGCTGCAGAGTGTTGCTTCTACTTTATTGTTCATCAAATAGCGTTAATAAAGCTCACCTGGGACAGGGGTAGGATTCGAGTAGCATCGGTAAGTCAATTATATGCATCCTTCCTTCCCAGGAACCACCGTCCCTGCCCCAACCTAGGCCCAGGAGCCGCCGTGGAGCCCCAGCCTATAAACCCAAGTGCAAATACCCTGGAATCAAGAAGAGGTACAGGAAGGTGGACTTCCTTCTCCACAATAGCAGCATGAGCAGGGGGACCTCTGCTGCCTGGGTGCTCCCCAAGACACCAACACCAGGCTGAGGCAGGCAGCCTACAGCTAACACATCTGCACACCCCACCACCTCAGCAGAGGCTCGGCACCCTCTCTCAGCTTCCCATCGACAACAAGAAATACCGCATTCAGCAGATGAAAGATCCTCCAGAGGTATCCACATTTATAAAATATGTGAAAGTGACAGCTTAAACGAAGGCTTGTCATAAAAGACAAATCTAGCAAAATTAAGGACCCTCAACAAGTCATAAATCAAAACTTCATATAAAATACAAGCAGTAAAAAACCAACCTGAGGAAGTAGGGAGGAGACAGAGTGACTAGAATTTACAAACAACAAGAGCAAGGAGAAACCTCTGCTCTCCAAGATGTCCAGTACAGGGACTTTTATCTTGCCTTCCAGTATTAGATCACAAAGATAACTGAAAAGTGATGCTAAACCATCCTTGGTTGCTGTTGCTAAGACTCCCAGAAGACACCTGAAAATGAACGAAATGTAACTGAGTAACCTTACATAAGGCATTTAAATCATGAGTCATCTACCACCAAGAGCTTTGCATATTAAATATGTTGCAAACAGCTTATTTATTAAGTAAAAGTGATCTCAGTTTTATGTCTCCTGGACTCTGCTCTACTTTGAAGTTCCTGGCATGGTTCTGCTCAATTTCAATTTTTTCTGCTGCAGTGAGACCCAGTATAGCATGGTGATTAGGGCAAAGAATGAGGAGTCAAACTATCTGGGTCTGAATTCCAGCTCTGCCACTTATTAGGTCTATGACTCAGTTTCCCCACATGTAGAATAGGGATGGTAACAACATCCCTGAGGATTAAAGGAGCTAATAACTGTAGAACACCTAGAATAGTCCCTGGTGCTTTCCACATGCTAAGTGCTTATTGTCACCATCAGTTTAGAATCAAGTGTTTTGACAGTTCCTTTGACCACCTGCTTTGAAAAAACCATTAAATTCTTTTTACCAACCTCATCTTTACATACATTAAAATTAAACAGCACATCAGACAGACCGGTTAAAGATTAACTACCAATAATGAGTTAATTGCTCTTTCCAGAGGAGGGGCAACAACAGCACTGGACTGCCCCACCCAGAATCGGCCACACCAGGTGGAGAAACCATGGTTACAAAAGATTCTGCGCCAGAAACTTCACATTTCTCTCGAAATGGGGTAGCTTCTCTCGAAATGGGGTCGTAGACGCAGCCCAATGCCCTTCACGTACCCTAAATGCTGACTCTGGTCAACGGGTGAATCACACAAAAGTCATCCTAGGGAGCACAATGCTTCAAACCCAAGGAAAAGCCTCATAACAGCAGACAGAGATGTGGGAAAGCAACAGGGTACAAGTTTTCTTACCTTTCCAAACCAAGAGATGATCACCACCATTATCAGGTGTTCTCCCTGCAAATGACTGGAGGAAGATCTAATTGCCCTTTGAGGCAAACCAATATGCAACACAGAGTATTAAAAGACGCAAATACATACTGTTTTAAACATTTTCTTCTTGTGTCTAAATTATAATACAGGTATTCCAAATTAGTGGGAATATTATACTTTTTGGCTTCCATGAGAGAATTCAGTCCTACCTCTTGTTCCAACTGTTGCAAGCAAAATGTCTAGGTCTTCATCAGAGACTGAGCTTCAAATTATTTACTATTTCTTATCAAAAGTTCAAATAAGAAAAGTCACCGGGGCAACACATTCTAAATCAACAGTCTAAACTGACTGAAATCTAATTGATCTAAATCACACAGATCACCGCATCCAAGAAAGTGGCCTCTCACTTTCTTCATTTCTTCTCTTCCAGCGATTTTCATCTCCATCCAATCTCCATCACTCATAGGGTCATTCCCTTGGCCCTACTAAGTGCAACCCCTCCAGAATCTCAACTGCAAGCATTCCACTCACACTCCCGCTGGGACCCTGACTGCAGGAATTATTTACCGCTGAACCACACAAATCCCATGATCCTGCCACCTTCCCCATCTCTCAACCCCATCCCCATTCCTCCAAAGACCGCACTTCCCTCATTACCTAGTTTCAAGTTCATGACCCATCATCACATCTCTGCCTTCGTTTTATTTGCCTGACAAAAATTTTTACTCCTGTTAAAAATCCAACTCTACCTGAACACTAAACTAAGTGAGACCAGAGTGAATCCTTTGACCTTTCCCTGCTCTGTTCACCGTCACACCAAACAAGACTATTTCTTTTCTCCTCTCTCCTTAAAATCTCTAACGTCTTCTTCCCAATCTTTACTCTCGATGGAAGATGATGTCTCCCATCTCACTGAAAAATAGACGCAATCAGAAAACTTCACAGCTCCCACCATTTACTCACCTAACTACATCTGTGTCCACATTCCCTGCCTTCTTTTCTGTTAATTGGGATCACTGTCTTAGCCCCTGGCTGAGGTCAAACCCCTACCAGAAAGACCAGGACCCACCCCTTCTTTTCTCCTTCTCAAGAACATCACTCCCTTCTCTCTCCTGCATCATCTCATTTTCCTCTCAACTAGGTCCTTCACATCAGCACACTCATATGCATTTATTACTCCCATCTTAAAATTCTCCCGTCCCTGCTTCTCAATCCCATTTTTCTCCTTTCCTTTACAGCCAAATTACTGAAGAATTGTCCATATTCACTGAATCTAATTCCACTGCTGCCATTTGCTCTTGAAGCACTGAAATTAGAAGTTCACCCCCATGCCCCCATATTGTCATCAATGAGCTCCACAGTGATAAACCTAATTCTCAATTACCATCTTCTTTGAGGAGTACTATGGCAGAATGGTTAGAGTGCTGGCTCTCAAGCTGGACCACCTGAGTTCAAATCCTGACTCTGCCTTTTACTTCTTGGGTGACAGTGGATAAATCAGTTAATATCTCTCTGTGTCTCAGTTTCCTCATCTGTAAAAAAGGGGCTGATAATATTATCTACATCATATCAGTTATTGTCAGGATTAAATAAGTTACTATACACAAAGTACTTAAGAAAACTGCCTGGACCATGGCTGTTATCAGTAACACCCTCCGCCTTGAGGCATTTCTTCACTGGGCTTTCAGAACATCAGTTCTCCTTCTTTTCCTCCTACCTCACAGGCAACTCCTTCTCAGTCCTTTGTTGGGTGCTCCTCATCTCCAGGACTGAGTCTTTAGTCCTCTTCTTTTTTCTTCCTCAGTATTCTCATCCAGTCTGATGGTTTTAAATACCATCAGTACACTGAAGATGCCCTAATTATATCTCCAGTCCAGAACACTCTTCTGAACTCCACAGTCATGAATCTAATCCATTTTTTTTTCAGTTAACAGTATTTATTAAGCATGTGTCTTCTGCCAGGCATAAGCACTGAGGGTATAGCAGAGAACAAAAGAGTAAAACTTTCTGCTCCCATGTATGTATAAACAACATACATAAGACATACTGCTTGTTAGATAGTGAGGATGCTTAGGAGAAAGACAAATATGGACAGGGATATGGAGAATATGTGGGAGAGGGATAATTGCAATTATAGATGGTATAGCCTATGGTGGCCTCATTGAGAATATAATGTTTGTGTCAAGACCTGCAGGAAGTATAGAGTGAGCCATGTGGATAACTGAGGATAAAAGTTTCCAGGTGGAGGACACAGCTGGTACAACACCCAGAGGCAAGAACAGGCCTGGCTTGCTCAAGTGACACCAAGGAGCCCGTGTGGTTGGAGCAGAGTCTTAAAGGGAAAACAGGAAGAGACAAGTGACTAGAGATAATAAGGGAGCCAGATTTTTTTTTAAGGCTAATAGGCCATGGTGACAACCTGTAAGAACTTTTTATCTGGATGTATAGGTTTGAGGAGTGACATGAACTGACTTGCACTATTTCAATCAATTTTACTGTAAAATATAACCATAGAGAAGAATGCACACACACAAAAAAGTACACCCCAACAAAACACTCAAGCAATCACAACTCACATCAAGAAATAAAATGTTATCCCCAAATCCACTGGTTTTAATGACTGTCTCTTCTCTGTCCCCACACATGTAATCATTATTCTCAGTTCCTTTCCTTGCTCTGCTTACAGTCTCAACATCTAAGCATGTACATACATGCTACACTAGTTTAGTTCTGCCCATCTTTTAACTTTTAAATAAATAGAATTATATGTTATATATTCCTTAAGTCTGGCTTCTTTCAGTCAACACTGTATTATTGATAGTTTTTTTTCTTTTGTTGTCTGTAGCTACAGTTCATTCATTTCTTCTGATGTATAATACAAGAAACCTACAGGAAATATTGTTCTTCTTCATGGTATTTAAGTCAAGTTTGCTAATCTTATTGTTCAAATCTTCATCATTACTGCCTTACTTTCCCAGGGCTGCTATAACAAAGTACCGCAGACCAGCTATCTTGAAAAATGCGAATTTATTTTCTCAGTTTTGGAGACTGGAGGTCCAAAATCGACGTGTTGACAGGATCATGCTTTCTCTGAACTCTGTAGCTGTGATGGTTAGGCTCATGTGTCAGCTTGGCCAAGTGATGGTGCCCAGGTGTCTGGTCAAGCAAGCACTGGCCTAACCATTACTGCAAGGACATTTGTGGCTGGTTTATTAAACCATCAGTCAATTGACTGCAGCTGTGGCTGATTACGTCAATGAAGGGCGTGTCATCTTCAATGAGAGAATTCTATCAGCTGAATTTAATCCAATCAGTTGAAGACTTTTAAGGGAGAAGAGAGAGAACTCTTCTTTCTTCTCCAGTCAGCCAGCCAGCCTCTCCTGGGGAGTTCACTGAAGACCTTCATCAGAGTTGCCAGCTCACTGCCTGCCCTACGGAATTTGGACTTATGCATCCCCACAGCTGCGTGAGACACTTTTATAAAATCTCATATTTACGGGTATCTCCTGTTTGTTCTGTTTCCCTAGAGAACTCTAACTACTACAGTACAGTTCTGGTGGTGGCTTTCAGACATCCTGTTCTGGTTTGCTAATGCTACCATTATGCAAAATACCAAAAATGGATTGGCTTTTATAAAGGGGATTTATTTGGTTACAAAGTTATAGTCTGAAGGCCATGAAAATGTCCAAATGAAAGCATCAACACAAGTATACCTTCACCGAAGGAAGGCCAATGGCATCCGGAAAACCTCTGTTCGCTGAGAAGGCACATGGCTGGAGTCTGCTGATCCCAGATTGTGTTCCAGCTCCTCTCTCAGCTCCTGTGCATTCTTCAAAGTGGCTCTCTAGGCTGCAGCACGTCCTTCCACATGTGAACTTTTTTATAGGACTCCAGTGATTCAATCAAGACCCACCCCAAAAGGTGGGGAAACAACTCCATGAAAATTATCCAGTCAAACATTTCACTCATAGTTGGGTGGGTCACATCTCCACGGAAACAATCAAAGGATTCCAACCTAATCAACACTAATAACATCTGCCCCCACAAGACTGCAAAGAACACGGCATTTGGGGGACATAATACATCCAAACTGGTGCACACCCCCTAACTCAATGTCTGCTTCCATCACATGGCATTTGTCTCTTTCTGACTCATCCTACTGTGTCCAATTTCCTCTCCTTTAAGGACTCCAGTTACAGTGGATTAAGGTCCACCTGCTTCATTGTGGCCTCACTTTAATAACATCTTCAAAGACCCTGTTTACAAATGTGTTCACATCCACAAGACCAGGGATTAGGACTTGAACACGTCTTTGTGGGGGACATGATTCCATCCATACCACTGCCTTTGTCTGCTTGTTTCATCAGTTACTGAAAGGGGTGTGTTAAAATCCGCTATGATTGTGGATCTGATTATTACTCTTCAAAGTTCTGCAGTGTTTTCCTGTATGTATTTTAAGTCTATGTCATTGGATGCATAAAAATTTAGAATGATTAAACCTTTCTGGCAAACTGAATCTTCTATCATTATGAAACGTACATCTAGCTCCAGTAAACCTTTGTGCCTTAAAGTTTACTCTGTCTTTATACTTCATACTAATATACCACTGTTCTTTAGAATAGTGTTTACATAGTACATCTTTTTCCAGTATTTTACTTTCAACCTTTCTGTATGCTTAAGTTTGAAATGTGTCTTGTAAACAGTATATATCTAAATTTTGTTCTTTTATCCAGTCTGATAATTCTTGCCTTTTAGAACATTTTCATTTACTATAATTACTGATATATTTGCCATTAAATCTACCATCTTACCTCGTGCTTTTTATTTGTTCCATCTCTTTCTCTCTCCTTTGTTGCCCTCTTTTGAAATGATCTAGCAATTTTATTACTATGTTTTTATTTAGTTTAAAGAGTTTCTAATTTCCCTTGCCATTTCTTCTTTATCTATGGGCTACTTAGAAAAATGTTCTTAAATTTCCAAATATGCTTCAGATATCTTTGTTACAGATTTCTAGTTTAACTCCATTTTGAACAGAGAAATATTTTGTGATTTCAATACTCTTAAATTTATTGAAATTGGTTTTATGGTTCATTAGAGTGTTCCAATGATTTACATTTGATGTAATTATCAATATGTTGGATAAGCTACCATCTTGCTCTTTTACTTGTTCCATCTGTTCTTTCTGTTCCTTTTTTTTTCTTTTCTCTTTCCCTGTCTTTTATATTGACAATTTTTATGATTTCAGTATATCTCTACTATTTGATTAATATAGCTCTACTGCTTCGTTTTAATTTTTTAGTTATTGCATAGGCACTTACAATATACATTAACTTATCACCACCCACCTCCAAATAATATCATTCTACTTCACGTAAGGTATAAAACCCTTACAGTAGTATTCTTCCATTCGCCACCATCTGCTCTTTGTATGATTGCTGCCATACATTTAATTCTACATATGCTATAAAACCCGCAGCACACTGTTATTTTTCTGTAGACAGCCAATTATTGTTTAAGAAGATCAAAAATTAGAGGAAAATGTCGGTTTCTATTTACCCATATTTTTACCATTTCCAATGCTCTTTACTGCTTTGTGTAGATTCAAACATCCATCTGTTATTTTCCATCTGCCTGATGAACTCCATTTAACATTTCTTGTAGTGCTGGTCTGTTGGCAGTAAATTTTCTCAGCTTTCGTTTATCTGAAAGTTTCTTTATTTTACCTTCATTTTTGAAAGATGTTTTCTCTAAGTAAGAATTAGGTTGACAGGATTATTTATTTGCTTGTGGTTTTTTGTTTGTTTTTTTTCCAGTCCTTTAAAGGTACCACTCCATTATCTTCTGTCTTGGTAGTTTATGTTGAGAAGGCAGATTCTTATCTTTAGTCCTCTGTTTGTAATATTTCTGTTTTCCTGGTGTGCCCTCAAGATTTTCTCCTTATCTTAAGTTCTCAAAAGTTTGACTTCTATATGCCCAGGTATATTTTTCTATGTATTTATCTTGCTTGAGGTTCCCTGAGATTCTTGGCATTTGCGGTTTGTTGTTTTTCATTAATTTTGAGAAAGTCTTACTCATTATTTTAAAAATTATTTCTTATGCCCCATTATATCTCCCTTTTCTCTCTGATACACCTCTAGCCATCTGGAACCAAGTCCAACAAATAAGTTTTTGTTGAACAAATTAATCATGTGGTCTTTCAATTTCTCTTTTATCTTGCATTCCATAAGTAATTTTCTTAAAGTTCTGGAGTGTCCAGCATTAACAAAAAAAAATAATAATAATAAATATTTATTCCTAAGATAGATATTTTTATGTTTTTCAGCATTCTGATATTACGCTTGTCATTTATAGCAGACTGCAAGTGATTAATTAATTTCAATATTTTCTATCGGAGCAAATTTGGGATCTTATTTCTTCATGTCTGAAAATCACTTTTCTAAGGGATAAGAGCATGCATGCATCCAGTTCTTCCTGGTACTCTGAACTTCTTCTTTGAATAACAGTAGATGACCAGAGTACTGTTTACTTATATTTCATAGGCTGAGGACCTTATACAATCAACATTATCAAAGTGCACTTGAATATCATACCCTTAGTTTTTCTCAAAGATCACTGTAAGAAAGAGCCATATGAAAAATATTTTTCAATTTACTGAAGAAGTACTGTCAAGGACACAGTCTACATTACTCACTGTCCCTATATGAAGCCCCAAAGAAATTCCTTCAAGAATTTAATGCCAAGGAAAAAGTTGTTTCCATAAAATACATCACTTCTTATGGTTAGCATATTTGCTTCCTTCTTCACTTGATTCTGATTATGTATGTTTATGTTAATAAAATTTAAATATAAGTCCTTGGATGACAGCTACTTCAAATTCTTTTCAGAATAAGATTGGAAATATACATTAATAGATACATGGATACACATCACAACTAGGGTGAACAAATGTCCCAGTGTGGCCCAGGAAGCGGTTTCTAGGATATGGGACTTTCAGTGCTAAAACCAGAAAAAACCTCAGGCAAACCTGGAAGAGTTGGTCAACTTAACCACAATAATGGCAGTGGGGGAAATTGAACAACTTACTGACAGTATCCTAAAGTCCAGTGAATGATTCTTAACACATGAACCAGTTCAGGTTCTCCAAGAAGAAGACTCCAAGACAAAATCAGACATGCAAGCCATTTACTAGAGAAAACACCTGTGAAGAGAAAGGGGGAAAGCAGCAGAATATGTGGGGAGGGCCTTCAGACTACAATGAAAATCTGACACCTGAGAGAGAAAGAGGGAAGAAGGGAGGATTAGGTAGGAAGAGCTTCAGACTGCAGTGCAGCCCCGGGAAAGTTATGGCAAGGCTGACAAGGGTGGGGGAGAGGGGATGGGGAAGAGCAACAATTGCTCATCAGAGCTGTCCTGAGTCAGGTAGGGTGAGTCACCTCTAGTACCCCCCCCACTCAGTCCCTGGCTGGGAGCAGCCCACAGAGTGGGGCCTTGGCGTGGACACTGCAGTGTACCTACAGGTGCAACATCTGGAGGCTGTCAGCCAACTACTCTTCTCTGGAAGAAGAGCTCCACTGCTGCCACAACATATTTTTGGCCAGTATTTACTCAATTTGGTAAATTAGAGAAAGTGCCATTTTGAAAAGCAGTCTCTTCTTGCCCATTCTAAATTAAAACCAAAATACGTAGGCACCAAGGAAAGAAAGTAAAATTCATTTTGTTAGATATGTTTATTTTGCTTTCACAAAGAACTTGAATTGGACAAACTATGACTACACTGATTTTTCACATAGTTCAATAATATTCTAAATGCACTTGGGGAATATAATAGGAACAGTGTTGTAAATGCTTTTATAACATTCATTAATTTAACTGTTCTCAAAGTCTACAATTAAAGTTTAATCTCTCCAAAACGAAGGTATTCCCACAACAGTACAACACCTTAAAGGGTTACTCCGCTGTTGCAATACCAGTGTTAACAGAGTGAACTAGCAAATCACAAGACCTGCAGGGCTTTTTTTTTTAAGCCTTTATTAAGTCATCTCTTTGGTTAGTTATTTCCCCTCTGTGACTGAGAATGACAGGCAGCAAACCAAACTCACATGGCTCAGCAGATTAGAATCTCTAATAAAATTAGCACTGCCAAAAAAATGTCATATAATCATTCACAACCAACTGAACCTCTGTGGCCTGTGTCAAAGCCATATTAAAAATATATTCCCAACACTGACCAAGCAAGAAGAGTGCAACTAAGATATTAACCGCTCCCTTGTCTAACAGATGATTCTAGACCCTTTATTCAAGATTCTGAATAAGCTAACTCCATAGTTTCTCCTTTAGCCAGCAAACACCGAGCAAGTATTTCTCTCTGCAAAACATATACGCTAATTTCACAGCCTAGATGGAGACCATACTTCCCATAAATTAGCTTCAAAAATACAATTGCTTTCAGCAGTCTTCTCTGTCTCAACATTTAAAACTGCTAGTTTTCTCGAAAGTTGAAATTCTTCAGTTTTTCAGATTTCCTTATTTTACTTTTTAAAGCTCGCCTATTGCATGGCAGGAGTGAATTTAAGGTTGCTGGAAGAATTAAGGTTGCTAATCAGCTAACCTTAAAATAAAGAGATAATCCTGAATTACATGGGGACTCAATGTAATATCATCAGCGGGAGGGTGAGATGGAAGAACTAGAGGCCAAAGTGATTGGATCTGGGAGGCTCAATGGTCATTACCAGCTATGAAGATGGAAGCGGACCCAGGAATGTGGGCAGCCTCGAGAAGCTGGAAAAAGGCAAGAAAACAGTTTCTCCCCTAGATCCTCCAGAAAGGAAAGCCCTTCTGCCAACACCTTGATGTTAGCCCAGCAAGGCCTACTTCAAACTTCTGAACTACAGAACCGTACAATTATACGTTTGTGTTGTTTTAAACCCCTGCATTTGAGGTAATTTGTTACAGCAGCAATGGCAAACTAATACTGTCAACTCCTTTTCTGAACATAACCAAGGAGATGTTGAACAGTCATCTGTAAAGATACCACAGAAGTGACTCCTGCCATGAGTAAGAAGTTAAAATAGGTGACCTTTATAACTCTGGCTAACTCTAAGAGTCTGTAAACAAATATATTCCAATTCCTGGACATGAGGCAGTTTGCAGGTTTTGGGCAAGTCATCCCAAAATATCCATAAGCCAGTGATCAGACTCCAGATTGTTTCATGAGTACTACTCACAACTCACTGTGACTCTGCTCCATAAAACAGAAAGTCCATGCTATCTAGAAGTATATCACTTGACATTATTTGAAATGATGTAATATGAGATGATAACATAAAATAATTTCTCCTTGAATGGAAGAAAGGGACATCTATATCATTCAAACATGTATTGAATCTCTGCCATGAAAAAGTAGGTCAGAGCAGTGCTTTTAAAATAATAGGTAATAAAATCAATAGAGTAGGTCTTAATCAGTATTTTTAAGTAATAATCGAATAGAAACAGAAAACATGAGAAATCGTCAGGCATAGGATAAATATTGTTTCATGAATTTTTTGTCAGTTGTGTGTAAAGTGTCTCTGAAGTGTGTGAGCGTGTGTATTTCTATATGTATTTATATATAAACACTGGATGACCATCCAAAATGTAGTTCTCACTATGGGTCACAGTCCAAAGTTTAAAAACTACTGTGCCAGAGAGGATAGGAACATATGGCTTAGTGCAAAAGACAGCCACACACACACACAAATCTCAACAAGGTGTTTAGTAGAACTGCCTCACATACAGCAGCTACAACGCTGACACTTGTTCATTATGTAACTTCAAGGAAGATATAAAAATCTCTTCATCTCAGAGTCTCTGGAAACTTTATTTTAGCCCTTATATAAAGTTCTTCATAAGAAGAATATTTAAGGAGAAAATATTCTTTCAGTAAAAAATTATTTCAGAAAGCAATGACACATTGATGAATAGCTTAAACTTGTCTGCAACCACAAAAATTAGTACTTCTGCAGCACCTAACAAAAATCAGGGAGCATGCCTAAAATAAAGTTGACTAACTGCTTCTATCTTTTAATTAGGATCATAGAATTTGATGAATTAATCTTTATTCATTCTATATATGTCATCCTTTTTGTGCATGTTCCCTTTTAGTTTTCATCTTCTGCAAATGAAAAATGAGAATTCTGTTAAGTCTTTCCTTATTTAGGAACCCATGTTTTCATTTCAAATCAGCACACAGAATATGTGCAGGGACTTTACTACTATGGTTATTCTCACCCCTGATTCACTCCCCTAGTTACTGGATCGCTCCCATCAGTGGCGCCCTGACCCGCTAACTGCCTCCAGCTACCACCCAACTCCTCTGACAACTAACATTTAACTAATCCTAGATTTTCCACAAATTTGATACCCTATCATCTATGTCCTCATTCAGGATACTGACAAAAATGTTGACTCCAAAGAAGCGAAGTCAGAATTCCCTCTACAGTGATCTCAACTCATTAACCAGTACTTGGAGGAAATAGTCACTGAACTAATTACATCTCCATCTTAATGAACCATTGTTCTAGTTTGCTAATGCTGCCAGCATGCAAAACACCAGAAATTGATTGGCTTTTATAAAAGGGGGTTTATTTGGTTACACAGTTACAGTCTTAAAGGCCATAAAGTGTCCAAGGTAACACATCAGCAATCGGGTACCTTCACTGGAGGATGGCCAATGGTGTCCAGAAAACCTCTGTTAGCTGGGAAGGCACGTGGCTGGTGTCTGCTCCAAAGTTCTGGTTTCAAAATGGCTTTCTCTCAGGACGTTCCTCTCTAGGCTGCAGGTCCTCAACAATGTCACTCTTCGTTGCACTTGGGGTATTTGTCCTCTCTCAGCTTCTCCAGAGCAAGAGTGCTTTCAACGGCCATCTTCAAACTGTCTCTCATCTGCAGCTCCTGTGCTTTCTTCAAAGTGTCTCTCTTGTCTGTAGCTCCTCTTCAAAACATCACTCACAGCTGCACTGAGTTCCCTCTGCCCCTCAGCTCATTTATATGGCTGCACTGATCAAGGCCCACCCTAAATGGGTGGGGCCACACCTTCATGGAAATATCCAATCAGAGTCATCACCCACAGCTGGGTGGGGTGCATCTCCAAAGAAACACTCAAGGAAATCTAATCAAAACTGATAACGTCTGCCCACACAAGAGTACATCAAAGATGATGGCATTTGGGGGACATAATACATTCAAATGGGCACAACCATCATGTATTAAACTTTCTCATATGTTTCACTACTTTTTTCCCACATGGATACCAAAGAGACTTTACCAAATACACTATGTCCAAATCCATACATACCATACCTACAACCCTCCATTCATGTTCCCAGTGTGGTGATGCTACTAACAAAGCCAAGGTCACCTGCCATGCTTGTTTTAGTGAACCCAGGGTGGTCGCTGGTGATTACATCTTCTTTGCAAAAAACTTGTATTGGATGATCAGTTCAGAATTTCACCTGAGACTGATATCAAAAGCACCAATCTATAGTTTGTAGAAAGTGGCTTCTCTGTCTTTTGCTACCTCTCCTTTCTCTGACCTCTCCAGTACACAGTCTGCAAAAATACAAGGAAATAACTTGTCTGGATCAGGAGACCAACACATTTGGAACTTACCATCCCTTACTTTTCCTGGGCTTCAACTCTCTAACAAACACATTTTCACTCTAGACATCCTTCTCTTTGATCAAGAAAACAGAAGCAGAATAGGAGTCGGGTACTCTCTCTTTCTATCCTCAGTCACCCTTAAGCTGAATGAAAGAATTTTTGTAAAACGGCAGCCACAGTGCTTGGCACTTTCCTTTCCCCATTTTACCAGCCACAGAAATAATCCCTTTTTCATTTTTCTCCTTGACCTAAATATAACCGAAAAGAGATGATGTTTGTTGGTTTCTCTGCATTTTGAAAATTGCACAAGTCTCACCTCTCTGGGATATTTATCCTTTCTGCTCCCATCCTTACAAGACAGTACCACCCCTTATATTAACCACCTCTCTGCTACAGTGGTCTCATTAACTACGCGCGCACACACACACACACACACACACAGAGACACCATTTAAAGCTGTAGCTGAAGGTTCCAGCAGAAGGAAGCTACTCCTGCTTCTCTGCCTGAAGAGCCCACCCTCCTCTGTCGAGGAAGGTCATTCTCTTGGACACAGCCCACAGCCTCAGGAGGGATGCACATGGCATGAGGGAAAGAGAACCACACACGTCTCCAGAGCACCTGGCAATCCGCGGGGCAACAGATGCACCAAGCAGATTGTTCTCACAGTCACTCACAAGTCCATGTTTTGAAAGCCCTTGTCCCTCATTAGCCATTATTTATTCCAGAGAAGCAGATTAGAGAACAAAAACAACAATAACAATCACACAAAGCTGTACAAAGCTCCACAAAGCACATCTGAGCCTCACAACAAACCTAACAGGGTAGGTTCTTCTACTCTTTTCATGTCACCAATGAGGGAACTGAGGCTTGGCGAGCTTGAGAGAACTACCTTGGCACAAAGCTGCTCAGTGGGAGAGCTAAGATCACATCCATCTTCACTCTGGACATCTGGTAGCCACCATTTATTGAGCACCTGTTAGATTCCGTTCACATATTAAACACTCTGTATGCATTATCACATTCAGACTCACAGCCACCTTGTATTTCAGAGATGAGCCAGCAACACTCAAATTTACCAAGATACATAGTTAAATAAAAGGTGTAGGAAATCAAAACCCATAACCTCAACCACTGAAATTCCTAAGATACACCTCAATGGGATGTTTAATAATACAATAATAGGAGCTAATATTTATCAGGCGCTTACCTGTGCCAGGCAGTGTGACATGGTCCATAAAAAAATGACTTCACTAACCCTCTCAAAACCCCTAAATTGTAGACTACTATTCAACTCATTGTATAGATGAAGAAACTGAGGGTCAGAAAACTTGATACATTTTATAAACACAATAAAGTTCATATCAAATCCAAGAAATCTGACTCTAAAGACCATAAAAATAAACAGTGCACTATACAACTTATGCTTATAAGAAACTGCACCTGGGTATTTGGCCTATAAGCATTTGCTTGCACCCTCTGAGAGACAGGTCCTATAATAAAAAATGTTTAGCATAAACAGATTTTTAATTTGTTAACAGATATGTTGTGATAAACAGGCATGTTGAGACCAAAGCCCAAAACTGTAAATAAAAGGGATGATAAAAGTCAAGATGGAGATGTGGCTACCACAAACAGGCCTTGCAGACCAGGTGGACAGGGCACTCCTCACAGCAGCCCGTGGGAGCTGGGCCAGGTTTCCTGGTACCGACAGGAGACAGAGGGCTGGGCTTCACCGAGTCCAGTCAAGGTCTCGAGCTCTTTCCAAGTTCTTTACCCACAGTTACGTGAACAGTCTAGTGGACCAGCAGTGCCATGTCCTCTCGGGTCAAGCTGGCCTTCCCTTCCGTTCATCAAATGCGGATCCCCCAAACAAACCGACGGTCCTTAGAGAGAAGGCCTCCCCGGAGCCCAGACGGTAGTCTGACCTCCACCTGTCCTTCTGTCTGCAGACCTGGAGTCCAGTCTGTCGTGGCTGCCCCCGAATCCAGATGCCAGCTGAGGGCACCAAGATGAGTGCACATACCTTGTGTTTTTTAACAACTATCCACATGAGAAATAACCTTCTTATAACTAACCAGGGATTCTCATTCTAAATTCATTTTTTACCAAAGGGTTTTTTTTTTTTCTTTTTCAGGTGAATTAGGTATAAAAGGAAAAAGTAATAAATTCAGGCTCCTTTAAGTATTTAACCATAATTGCTGGAATAATATTGTTAATAACAAGTAGAAAGGGAAAATCCTTAAAAATATATAATCCCTTTGGCCCAATTCCACTTGTATAAATTTATCCCCAGGATTTATATGACAGGATGTCCATCACATCAAGCTTTAGAAAGATCCTAAATATTCAATATTTAAAGAATTCTTTAAGTTAGTTTATGAAGTCTTATACCACCATTAAAAACCATGTAGTAGAGGAACGTTTATTACAGAAAAAAGTCACAATATTCTATTAAGTAAAACGTGGGTTATGAAATGGTGTGCTCAGAATGACACCAATTTTGAAAATAAAACAGATTCATATTTAGGCATAGAGATACATGCTAAACTTATCTCAAGGAAGAATAGGGAACAGTCATTGCTTTTGTTACTATTTTTTTTTATTTTAATAAAGAAAAAGCATTAAAAAAAAAGGTAGTTTCTCCTTTGATTGGCCATGTGCTCTTTGTCTAGACACTCCAAATGTCTCAACCTGGGTTTCCTTATCTATGAAGTGAAGATAATGAGACCTTCTGAAGGAAGTGCTTAAAGATAATATATTCAAAATGCACTCTGAAAATAATTAAGTTACACACACACATATATGGCAAGTGATTTTTGTCTAGTTTATGAGCCTTCTCCTTGAGGGCAGTGACCATGACTAATTTTATCTTTGTTTTCCCAGGGTCAAGTATGGGATCTGGTATATAGGTGAAGCAGGTTACTGAATGGTGGATTTTGCAGTTGCTTTACATAATCCAGCAAATGTCTGTAGCTTCCTTCATGAGAACAGTTATCACATGAGGTTTGGAACAAATACTTTCTGTTAGGTCAGTGGGAAAGACTGTCATTCTCCATGGTAGTAATCCTCAATCCTAGTTTTGGGTGTACCTGGGAAAATCTAATTCTCAAAAACTCTCAAAGACAAAGAAAATAAATTCCAATCAACTTCAATTTAAAACATATCTACATATGTGCACATTCCCTAAATTATTCTGAAATGGGGGAAAGGATGTTTGCAGGTGTTCAGGTGTATGTTGCAAAATCAAAGGTTGAAAAACTGATTGAAATTATAACCAAACAATCACAGACACTAACTTCTGCTAAGGATGGCTGACATCCCAGCTCAGGAAATGAAGTCCTCCTCAAGCTCATTGCAGGAATTCAGAAATTCCCAGTTTAGGTAGAGAATCAGAGAAAAAAAAAAGAAAAGAAAAAGAACCTCCACCCAACTTGTCCATCCTCCATATTGCTACCATATTTATCTTGCTAATAGAACAACCTGATCATATTTCTCCCCACTGCCTAGAAAAATAGGTCAGAACCTCTTAGCATAGCAGATAAGGTCTTACACTATTTAAGCCTTACCTACGATTCCCATCATCTCTCCCACCCTCCCCAAACAGTACCTCATGTTCTACTACACTATAATCCTCACTGTTCTTTAACATTTTCCGATACTCTGTACTTTTGCATTCGCTATTCTCTCTTTTTCCCCTCACCACCATCTTTATTTAAGAAGCTTTACCAAACTTCACAATACGACCTACTTCCTTAATTCACACACACCAAGGTCTATGGTCTGTGAGCTCAGAGCATTTCTTCACACCTCTATTATATCAGAACACCTTATACAGTGTCCACCTCCACCATTAGACTAGGACCTGCTAGAGGGAAGGCAATGTGTCCTGGTCAGCTTTGACTCTTAAAGGCCTGACCTAGTTTTTGACAAAGAGCAGGTCCCTAATAAAAAGAAAGGAAAAGGAAAATCTCCCTCCTATCTCCTCTCCCTGAGTGACAAAATTCTATGCAATGCGGGTAAAATGCTGGGCAAATCACTTAGCCTGACTCACCTACTCCCCTCACATAACAAGGACAGTAATAAAACCTTGTTCTCCCTTCTTCACAGGATTCTGTGGGGATCAGAAAGAAGGCTTTACACCCAAAGCATAAACAACAAAAGAAAAAATAAATAAAATGAACTTCAATAAATTAAAAACGTTTAGTATCTAAGTTATTATCAAGAAAGTGAAAAGACAACCAACAGAATAGGGGGAAAATATTTGGAAATTGTATCTCATAAGGTTTTAATATCCAGAATATTAAGAATGCCACAATTAAAAAACAAAAAGAAAGACAATCCAATTAAAATATGGGTGAAGGACTTGAATAGACACTTCTCCAAAGAAGACATATAAATGGCCAATAAGATGCTCAATGTCATTAGCCATTAGTGAAATCCAAATCAAAATCACAATGAGATATCACTTCATACCCACTAGAATGGCAAGTATTTTAAAAATGGAAAATAAGTGCTGGGGAAGATGTGGTGAAATAAGAACCCTAATATGCTGGTGGTGAGAATGTAAAACGGTGCAGCCACTGTGAAAAACAGTTTGACGGTTCCTCAAAAAGCTAAACATAAAACTACCATGTGATCTGGCAATCCCACCTCTAGCTAAATACCTAAAGGAATTGAAAGCAGAGACATGGACAAAATATTTGTCCACCAATGTTCACAGCCAAAAGGTGGAAGTAATCCAAGTGTCCACTAACAGATGAATGGATAAACAAAATGTGGTATATACATACAATGGAATATTACTCTGCCTTAAAAAGGGATGAAGTTCTGATATATACTATACATACATGTGGATGAACCTTCAAGACATCATGTTGAGTGAAATAAGTCAGACATAAAGTAACAGATACTGCATGATTCCGCTTGTATGATTCCACTTATATGAAACAGCTAGAATATGCAAACATACAGAGAGAGAAGTAGGGTTCAGGTTACCAGGAGTGGGGGTTAGGGAAATGGGGAGTTTATGCATAATAGGTGCAGGGCTTCTGTTTGAAGTGATGGGAAAGTTCTAGTAATGGATGGTGGGGAGGGTAGCACAACACTGTCAATGTGATTAATCTCACTGAGATGTATGCTTGGGAGTAGTTGAGATGGGAAGATTTATGTTATATATATATTTCCACAATTTAAAAAAAAGGAAAAAAGAACAACTAAAGAGTCAAGAACAACTAAATGCAACACGTGATCCTGGATGGGATCTAATAATGAAGGAGAAAAAGCTCCAAAAATTATAAAAATTGGGCAATAGACTATAAGCTTTCTATCAAGACCAAATTTTCTTGAATTTGATAACTGTATTTAAGGAGGTTACAGAAGTAAATACCCATGTTCTCAGAAAATGTACATGTAAATATTATGTGTTCAAGGAGAATACTGTATACAGTCCTACTCAAATGTGCAGAAAATAGATACATAGAAAGAATGAAGCAACAAATGTGAAATGTGGCAAAATGTTAAAATTGGTGGATATGGGTACCTAGGATGGGGAGGGTACACTTGAGTTTTCAGTACGGGTTTTGTATTATTTTTCCAACTGTTTCTTAAGTTTGAAATTATTTCAAAATAAAAGGCTTAAAGAAAAAAATAACTGAAAGAATTAAAATTCTTAAATAGAAAATATTCAGATTCTGATATCATAACTTCAGTCTTTAAGGCCAACTTTTGATCCTATTAACTATTTCTTCCAATTTCTCTTTTCTTATGGTTCTATACATTCTTCCTTTTCTCAATCACTGGAAAATAAACATGTTGCTCAAAGCAAGGAACTAAATGATTCACTAAGACCAAGTTTTGTTAACCTCAAATCTTCCTATCTAGAGTAAACTTGATAAAACAAACTTTGGAGCAAAGCTTCAAACTTCAAGCTTTGCAGTTTTTGAACAGTAACATTTCACAACTATATAAGCACTAACACCTCAAGGTTGTTCTCATTCTGAGACCTTCATACCTCTTTTTGAAATCAAAGCTGGTATCTACATAGCTCATAAGAATAACCTCCAGAATGTCCTCTCGACTCCATTTGAAATCTCTCAGCCACTGAAACTTTATTTTGTTTCATTTCTCTTTCCCCTTTTGGACAGGAAGGCTCTCTCAATCTCATGATGTCAGGGCCAAGCTCATCCCTGCAAGTTATGTCCCACATTGCCAGGGAGATTTACACCCCTGGGAGTCACATCCCACGTAGGGGGGAGGGCAGTAAGCTCACCTGCCGAGTTGGCTTAGAGAGAGGGGGGGGGCCACATCTGAGCAACAAAGAGGTTCTCTGGGGGAGCCTCCTAGCCACCATTATAAGTAGGCTTAGCCTCTCCTTTGCAGTAACAAGCTTCCTAAAGGCAAGCCCCAAGATCGAGAGCTCAGCCTACTAAATTGGTAGTCCTCAATGCCTGTGAGAATATCAGTAATTTCCCAGGTGGTGAAGTTTAATATTTCTGCATTTTTCCCCAGTTCCTCAGGGGGGCTGTGAAAAAAACATTTTTATTCTTTGCCCAAATTATTTTGGGATGTATCAGGGTTTCACACTAATCTATACAAGCCAACCAGATCTCGCTCCCTATTCAAAGTTCCATGTAATTACAGTGTTTGAACAAACTGACCACAGAAGTTAAATTATTAGTGTGCTACAGAAAATATAGATGCTACATCAAATAGATATCTCTTCCCTTGGTCTCACACAGAAGTTGAAGTTTTAAAACCCAGCCAATATCATCCTTTACCCTTTTGCCTGATTTGCTCTAGTCCTAACCAGATCTGCTTCATTCATACCTCTAATTGAGGTCTGAACTCTTTTTCAGCTTTTTTAACAGTTGCTGTATGAGGTAATACTGACATTCACAGCTGACAAACTCTAGCTCTGAGTTCAGGTATCACACAGATACCCAAAGTTCCAGAGACCAATCAGGTTATACACAAAGGGCTCCACAACTCCGAATTTGGAGATAACCATTACAACTCAGGAATAAATGTGACTGTGCTAAGGGCTTACAATCTAGGGACCTTTACAAAGAGAGTTCCCCTGATAAACTGTGCTCTAAGATTCAGTTCTCAGAGTTTACACATTATAGTGTTTGGGGCTTTAGCTTTTGCGTGTGAAAACTGAACCACTATCTTTGGTAGTAATTATCACAAAATCCACTTCAATTTCAAGAAGGAAAAGACCATCTCAGAAGGAAAAATTTATACCACACTTTCTAAAAAAACACTTAACAAAACACTTTCTATTTTTTCTTTTTTAGCTGCCTGGAGTTTGTATTTGTGTTGGAGTCAAGCTGAGCTGGGGGTTACTGAGAGTTTCTGGGAATTAGCTTTGTTGTATATGAGCTGCTCTCTGCGGTTCCCTGTGGACATAGAGAGGGAAGAGCAAGCCTGTCAAATACCTGTGCTTCTAGCAGAATCCCTCCTCACTGTTGACTGGCCCTCTTTCTTCCTCCCCTCCCTTGAATTTGGATCTTGAAGTCTCGGAATCCTCCCCCTAGTCTCATCACTTGATAGTGACCACCTTGCACCTTCTGGTTTCCTGAATAATCTTTACAACAAAATAATCCACAGTTAAGAGCAGATTTCATTCTTTATACGTATTAACTCAAGGAGTTTTCCCAATAACCCTACAAGATAAATACTGTTACAATTCCCATTTTACAGATTAAGCAACCAAGGCGCAGAGAGGTTAAGCAGCTTGTCAAACGTCAGTGTGCTAGTAAGTGTTGGAGTCGGATCTGAAGCAAGGCAGCTTGGCTCCAGAGTCTGGGCTTTTAGCCAATATGCCAGACTGTCCCCTACCCCCAATATTTTCCTAAAGTAACATTTTTCAATGGAAAAATGTTCTACTGTGCCAATTTGAAGCTATTATGGACCCCAGAAGAGCCATGAACTTTTAATCCAATCTTGTTGGGTGAGAGCTCTGATTATATCACTTCTATGGAGGTGTGAACCCATCCAGTCAGGATGGGTCTTAATTAGATCACTGGAGTACTTTAAAAGAGCTCACAGAGAGAAGGACCTCAGAGAAGCTGAGAGAGACATTTTGGAGAGAAGCTAAAATATGTAATCCAGAGTTTGCCCCCAGGAGAAGCTAAGAGCTGACACAGAAGCAGATATTTGGAGATGCAGACAGAAAGATGTTTGGAGATGCTAAGCTAAGAGATGAAGCCCAGAGTTTACCCTGGAGATGCTAAGAGAGGACCCCCAGACACTTAGAGAGAAACGCCCTGGGAGAACAAGCACGGAAGCAACAGGAGCTGAAGAGAGAGAAGCCAAGAGAGACAGAAGCCCAGGGATATTTTGGAGACAGCCATTCTGAAACCAGAACCCAGGAGCAAAGGACCAGCAGACACCAGCCACGTGCCTTCCCAGCTGACAGAGGTGCTCTGGATGCCATCGGTAATTCTTCAGTGAAGGTATCCTCTTATTGATGCCTTAGTTTGGACACTTTTATGGCCTTAAGACTGTATATTTATAACCTACTAAATCTCCTTTATAAAAGCCAATCCATTTCTGGTATTTTGCATAACAGCAGATTTAGCAAACCAGAACATCAATCCACCCTAGATTTTCTTCCCTCAAGAGAACAATTTACAAAATGTTTTCAGAGAATGACGTAAATGGAAGAGTAGCAGCTTTTAAATATAAATATTTACAAGCTTCTGGAAGGGCTGAAGTGCCTGAACTCAAATATTTTCAACCAATATAGTATAATATAACTTCTATAATTCATTAACACTTTCTAAAGGTGAAGATTCTTCAATTTATTCACCTTTGAAAGTTTTATCATGATAGAATATGTCTTGTTACTCAAAACATTTTTATGTAAAATGTTATTTGTAATAGCTAAAGTTTTTAGAAGGTATTTTGTATCAAATTTAAAAGTTTTCTATTGGTAAGAAAATATAAACAAAATAAGGGAAAACTAATTGTCAGCATCCAGGCCAGTCCTAGTAAAACTGAAACTGGCCAAGTGTACCCTTGGTGGTCTCTGGCTCTTTGGCCTTTCCTTTCTCTCTGTACCCCTGTGAAAATGTTTAACCAAAAAGAATCACTTCTGTAGAATTTGATGTGAATTTATATCAGTTGAATTATTATTTTTTCCTGGGACATCTGCATTTTTTTTTATTTATGCAATAAAAATCTCGGTCCCCCTTACTGACCATGTGTTAGTTGGAAGAATGGATGCAAGAGGAGGCCAGCTGTATGCAGGTTTGAAGCAGGACGGATATGGGGCCAGCATGATGCTGAGACCACCTGTTCTGCCTGATCTAGGGCTGTAACTGAGTTTTTATTTCTCTTGCTTCAATACTCAAAGAAGAGTTAATTGACATAGCAATGTCATCTTCGCAAGAAATATTTATTCTCATGTGATCTTCAAAAATAATACACTCAGAGATGCTTTGAGAAATGTGACCAAAATTCATCTCTCAACTACCCAATAGCTATAAGCCTATAGAATCGCACCTTCTTGTTCTAACCTTTTACCTGCAAAATTCTGGTTCTTATCTCTCATTTCTCACAAATGTGCTAATGGATTAGCTATGCTATTTCATGACAGTCTCAATTCAATTCCACAAAATTTATGCAGTGCCCACTCTGGTCCAGAAACTATGTTAGGTGCTATGGGATACAAAACTTAGTAAGACATGGTTCCTGACCCCAGGGATCAGACACTTCCCAACACAACCACGTGACAGTCCTATAAAAGAAGGCCAGCAAAATCCTACTGGTGGGAGGAGGGGAAAGGACCCTTTTCCAAACTCATAAAAACCAAAGCTTAGAAATTGTTTATACCTAAAGAACTGGGGCTTATTCTTGATTCCTACCAAGTATTGTGTCTAGGATAGTCTAGGATGTAGAAAGGGGAAGCACAAGTGGGAAGGAGCGTACTGCTGGGATATACGACTAGAGCCCCTAGTAAGATTTTGCTAAGCTTATTTAATAAATATTTATATATCACTGCAGCTCTGCAAGGTAGGACACTTAGGGATAAAAAAGCAAACAACCAAGATACAGGATTAAGGATAAACCAGCGAAACACAAGAATGACAGCAAATTATACAACGGAGCATAAACTAAATATGAACCAGAAACACAGTTGTTATTTTAGAAGTCAGTTACATGTCATGGAAGAATTATGATCCCCATTCCTAAGAGGCTTACCTTCTAACAAGGGAATAAATCAAGTAAACATGGATTCCCAGAAGCAAAAAACTATAATTATTATTATATGTGGGCTGAAAAGGTGAGGCCCACTATCAGAGGAAGGAAGCATTAAGTCATTTAATCCTAGAGATTTGCCTAGAAGGAGTGAGCCATTAGCTAATTTTTTTTTTTTTTTTTTTTTTTGTAATGCTGTAGTTTAGAAAGAAGAAATGGGTGCAAGTTCTCTCTGCCTCAGGTATAGGCTGGGCAAAACAAAATTGTAATGGAAAAGGTGAACAAAATTAAAAAGGGAATCGTGAGACCAGTTAAATCAAAGGATATAGAGGTGGGGAAAGAACTGAGTAACCAGGGGCCCTCCTCCCATCTACACTTATGCTATTTCATTTAATCCTCACAAGATCCACTGGGGCCCATTCATCCAACCATCCAACCATCCAACCATCCATCCACCCATCCGCTCATTTAACCATATACTGACCAGATAACCATCTGGCAACCACCGAGTGGGGCATGTGGATGTCACAGAGGGACAAACAGATGAAGTGCCGCTATGATGGCGCGCACTGTGGAGTGAATTGAATTTTGTCATCCTAGTTTTAGAGACTCAGAGAGAGAGATCAAAGAACACAACCAGAGCTCGCATGTCAGAGAATCAGGATGTGAACCCAGGCAGGTTTGTCTGCTGCCCTGAAGTGTCCCTGACAGCATGGACAAAAATAAGTAAAAAACTAAAGAGAGTTCAAAGAGCAGGACTGTCCCTCTCTTGATATTTTCCACCTCTGGCCTGAAACACACTTCACACAATGCTGGTCCTAAACTGCCTTAGGACCATCCAATTCACGGTTGTACATAGAAGGTACTGTGGAAAGTTGGAAGGGAGAGGAACGGAATGAACAAATACTCATTTCCTACAATTAGCTCTCCGCCATCCTTGGCCGCTTTTGAGAAGAGAGCAAAAAGTCATCGGTGGACTAGGCAATCCTATAAATGACCCAAGAAGTGTAGTGCCAAGAAAGTCCCTCTAATCAAATTATTTTTCTCTTCTGTAGCAGCCTGGCACAGTGTCAGAAATTTTGCCAAATGGAGACTCATTTACTTAGTCTAAGCACTCTATCCTGGAAGTATCGTCACACAGTTGACCCAAATGTTCCTGAGAAGGACTTCACATATAGAAGTGAGAACAGCAGCTATGAGTATGAAAAACCCGGCATCACTGTTTGGTCTTGACAGTCATTTAACTCTCTGAGTCTCAATAAAGCGGGACTACAACAGTTACCTCGCAAGGTTATGGTGACGATCAACAAATTTTCACACATGCAGCAGTGTGGCTGGTATATCAGTAGAATATCTGAATCTGGTATCTTAGTTTAATCAAACAGATTGCCTTATTCCACAACACAAAGTTTTGGCGACTTGCAAGAAGAAATGAGTCTGTAATGACAAGACGATAAAGTAAAGGAGCAGTGCTTACCTGTTAAGATACAAAGCGTGCACCTGGACCTGCCAGGTTTGCCCAGGGCACGGATTCTCACAGTGTGGTCCCTAGACAGCTGCGACTACACTGTTATGGATTGAATTGTGTCCCCCCCCAAAAAAATATATTCAAGTCCTAACCCCTAATACCTCAGAACACGACCTTATTTGTAAACAGTCTGTGAAGAGGTAATTAGTTAAGATGAGGCCAAACTGGATTAGGGGACCCTAATGCAATATGATTCGTGTCCTTCTAAGAAGAGAAAATTTGCACACACACACACACACACACACACACACAGATGAGAATACCATGTGAAGATGGGCAAAAAAGGCGGCCATGTGGAGATGGAGGAAGAGACTAGAGTGATGTATCCACAAATCAAGGAATCTAAGGCTTTCCAGCAAACACCAGGAGCTAGAGGACACAAGGAAGGACTGTCCCCTACGGGTTTCAGAGGGAACATGGCCCTTGCTTCCAGACTTCCAGCCTCCAGAACCGTGAGACAACATGTTTCTGTTCGAAGCTACTTAGCTTCTGGGACTTGGTCACGGCAGCCCTAGAAAACTAAGACAGGCACCATCTGGGAACTTGTTAGGAAGGCAAATTCATGGGCCCTACCTCTGATTTACCTAATCAGCAACTTTGAGGGCCGGGCCAGCTGTGCATTTTAACAAGCCTTACAGGTAATTCTGATCATGCTCAAATTAAGGACCAGTGGTGAGAAATGAAGTTAGGAGTAAAAAAAAAACTTAGTTCTGTGGTTCTATAATTCTAGAAGGAAAACTGGTACATGATATAGCACAGTCCAACATTTCTACCATTCAAAAGCAAGGGCAGGGGAATCAGAATCTCAATTTAGCAAAGGGGGATATAGCTGACTGCACTTTCTTGGCTGTGTCTGTCTCCTGACCAAGCCCTGTACCCTGTTATCCTGGGCAATTGTCTGAGTGCTCAGAGCAGGGTCACATGCTTGATAAATGTTGCTGAACACTGTGAAGATGACTTTTAAAGCAAAAAGCCCTCACAGGGATAATCTTCCCTGAAAAATAGCAGTAGTCAGGCCTGTAATCATCTAACTTTTTCTATTTCCCCAACCTACCATAACGTTTTTTAAAATTTCCCAAATCAACTGCATTGCAACCCGGCTGCAGGGTGCTGCCCCACCCCCTGGTTGCAGGCAGCACCCCCTGCCCAGACTCATTTCTGGACAATCAATCTTTGGGGTGTTGGTGGTTTTATGTGTGTGAAGCACAGATAATCAGATATTGCTTTTAAATTTGCCAAAACATACAGCTAACATCACAGGCAAAAATCAATGTTAAAAGTCTTCCTTTTCTCACCAACGGCCCGGCCCGTCAGCCACCATGCTGGGTAGCATGCAAATGGAGCTGCACCGACTGACCCTCATCCTGTGCCTGCTGATGTGCCTGGGTGCTGGCAGAGGAGAACCCCTCAAAGCCCAACAATACTAGCGAGGGTGTGCAGGCAGAGGACACGGCCAGATACTACTCAGCCTGCGGCACTACATCAACCTCAGCACCAGGCAGAGACAGGGAAAACACTCTAAGCCCTGAGACACTGATTTCAGACCTCTTGATAAAAGAAAACACAGAAGTTCCCAGAACATTGCTTGAAGACCCTTCTAGGTGGCGATGGGAAATAAAACTTGCTCTCCAGTCTTTTCCTATTTTTCAACCTGGATTTCATCCTGTAAAACTCGAGTCTGCCTTCCTACCAATGCCCGCTCCCCTGTGCTGAATTCTGAAGAGTTTTCCTTTGTCAACAATGTATATATGTGCACTTAAATAGAGTATCATGCATTAAAACAAACAAAAATCTTCTTTTTCAGGGCAATTTTAAAAAATATAAATTAAAGGGATACACAGTACTTCCCCATACATTCTTTGCAACCTCCTATAAATCTATAAATATTTCAAAATAAGTGGATATATGGCATACATATATGTATATATAATTAGGTTTCTCCATTTATTCTGTTAAACACAGAGTAAGAAATCACAAGCCATGATTTCAGAATTAAAACACAATTGCTCATGTCTGTGTGAAACAGCAGCAATTCCAGAGTGGCAACTGCAGGAATAATCTTGTCAGGTATATTCTCATCTAACCATCTTCAGATGCACACCGCAGCCACACTCAGGAGCCAGTACACCAAAACACAGAAGCTGAACTAGCTAAAAGTGCAGAAGCGGAGCACAATAGCAAAAATCAGTGAAGACAAGAAACAAAAGGAGGAATCCTAAGATTACTCCTCTAAACTTTCCTGATCATGCACACCTCTTAGGATGTGTAAAACGGGAACGTCCCTCAGCACACCCCTGGCCTCTCTCAGTTACTTCTCATCCCTTGGCTCCCAGGGAGGAGAAGAAACTTCTTTGAGTGATAGAAATTAGAATCACCAGACCTGCTCAGCTCAACCCTGCCCTTCTGTGCCCTTCTGAGACCTTCTGGAAGAGCTCCTGCAAAGAGGAAGCTTCTGTGCAGCTCCAGGGCTCCGCCCTGAGGAAGAAGTCTACTTGTGCCTCTGGCAAATCAGCCCAATTCCTGGAATTCAATTAGCAGGCCTACTTGGCCCGCTGACTTGAAGCAACATCCTCCAACCAGGACTTCTCTGGTGAGTAAGAGCAGCATTTTGACCTCACATTTGTCTTAGTCATTGTTTTTCTTCTCAATTCGTTCAGAAACCAGGCAAGAAAGAGGGGTATTATATAATGGGTCCACTAACAATTCATAGTTCCAGGCCATTCCCCTGGAGGTTCTGATTCAAAATCTGAATCAATACCTGATACTTACACAAGAAGACCAGGAGAGTCTTACTATCCAGAAAATTTGGGAAGTACTTAAATATTGAGTTCCTGTTATATGGACTAGCTTCCACAGAGGTTTTCAGCAAGTTCAAGAATTTTAGCTCTAATCACTCCCATCAGGGAAAATTAGAGAAACAGTAAGCTGAAAGCCGAAACTTTTTTACCAGAAGGTAAAGCAGGCTGGCAAAGGAGTAGCGGTTTTTCAACAATGCCTCAAGAAATAAATGACGATTATGGAAAGTAAAGCTCAGGCCTTGAAAGTGTACTCCAGGAGCATCTGCTTGGGAAGGAAGAAAAGAACCCAAGCTACGTGTAAGGGGACCACCGTCACGTGCTAAGACAATGTTTAATGGGATGTGAGTTCCCCCGAAACATTCATTTTCCACTTCAAGCACCCATATTTCTCTTTATCTCAGGGATCACACTAAAGCCTGAATAACTCAACAGACAACACATCAGAAACAGAAGTCAACAACCCAGAGCCAAAAATCGGAAACAAGTCCTTGGCACATTTGTTACCTGTAATAGAGTATAATGAATGTGTAAGCATTTCATTAACCAAAACTTCAGGGACCTATAATGATTTCTAAAAACAAAGAATCATAAATGAGATTAATTAAGCAATACTAATGACTTCTAAGTTAAGACATGTACTGTATGACTGCATGGTATGTGAATATATCTCAATAAAAATGAATTTTAAAAAAATACATAAAGAATATATTGCCACTGGTATTTGATGTCATTATTTAATGGGCTGGTCTGCTTCATTTTAATAAATTTAATGATGTTTATAACAGCATTTATTGGTTCACTCCTGTCTTTAGTCCTCCAACCCTTTTTTTTTTCCCATATGGTTTTAGATTTCTTCATCCCAATTAACCTCCCTGTGTTTGAGGAGGGATACTGAATACATAACAGTAAGAAATCCATTTCTTCCTGGGCAAATTTGCATCTCCAGCTCAGAGCTCTCTCCTGAACTCCATACTAACCACCTACCATCAACTCTACTAACTCACTCCCAAAACCTCACTCCTCCCAACCCCACTCCACCCGCTCTTTCCCCATCTTAGTTGACGGCAACCCCATCCATCTTCCAAAATCTTTGGAATGATCCTTGACTCCTCTGTTCTTCTCACAGTCCACATCCAATCCATCAGGAAATCCCATTGGCTGGGTGTTCAAAATATATCCAGAATCGTTCTGTTTTTCACCCCATCCAGCTGCTGCCACCCTGATACAAGCCACCACCAGATCCTGTCTGGATTACCGCAGTAGCTGGCACAGGGAAGCTGGTCTCCCTGCTTCCTCCCTTAGCTGGCTACAGTCTATCCTCCACACAGCAGCCAAAGGAACCCTTGTAAAACAAAAATCAGGAACAAATTACCCTTGTGCTCACAGCCCTGCAATGGCTCCCTGTTCTAAAAGTAAAAAGCACCATCCTTTTACCAGCCCGCAAGGCCCTGCCTCATGTGCACCTGCCTACACCCCCCTCCACCCCTCTGACTTCATCTTGTCGACTCTCCAGTCCTACTGGACTCCCTACTGTTCCTTGAACTCCCCAGGTCTTTGCACTGGCTGTTCCCTCTGCGTGGAACACCCCTCCCCAGACAGCCCCTGGATTAACTAACTCCCTCATCTCCTTCAAATCTGCTCACGTTACCATCGAAGGAAGTCCCCACTTGAGAACGAAATTTAAAATTGTAACTCATTCCCATCCTTCAACCCGCTTATCCTGTTCAGCTTTTCATTTTTCCCCCATAGTATGTATGACCTTCTAAACATAACACAATGCAGGTAATGTTTATTTTTTTATTATCTGTTTCCCCTACTAGAATCTAAGCTCCATGAGGGCAGAATGTTTGTTCCACTATGTATTTCAGGCATCTAGAATAGTGTTTGGAACACAGTAGTAAATATTTGGCCCTCCCCAGATGCCATGTGAAGAAAACAGTGAGGCTAGCTCAGTGTTCTGCCCCACTTCACCCAACCATTTGCCAGAACTGAAAATCTGACATTAGGGGGAGTAAGCTGCAAACAGCAAGCCTGCTTTGAAACCCTGTTTGCAAGGGCCCCTCAATTTGCCAGAGGGCCTGAAAGGGAGGAAGGAATGACAGGAGATCTCTACAGCCATTATCATCCGGACACAAATTAGTCTGTTTGAAATCTATTCCACAAAAGTAAACATTTACAAAGGACCTGAGCCCACCAGGCATTGTGCTAAGAAACTTGGATACAAAGATTAAGACAGTTTAAGAGGAGACCAAGTCCCTACCCTGAAGTACCCTGGGGTCTAGTCCGGGAGGGAAGTTCTACAGACAATTGCAGCCCAGTGCAGTAAAACCTGCCAGAAGGATGTATGTGCAGTGTCCTGGAGGGCTACTGTCCATGGGCCAGTGCCAGCCTGGGTGTGTCACAGACGACACCAGAGAGGAGACATGCTGAAGAACCAGAGTTTACGAGGCAAAGAAAGGAGGAAGAAGGAGGATCACATGCAAAGCCACAATATTGTAAAAGGCATGGCCCATTGAAGTCACAGTGCCAACAAATTCCCTGGGCTGGAATATAACATTAAAGACGTAGTGGAAGACGTAGTGGAGGTTGGGGCTGGAGGGAAAAATGAAGTGCTAAGAAGCAGACTTTATCTTATAGGCTGGAAGTTGTTGGCCGGGTTTTAAAGCAGGAGAGATTTTCAGTGGGATCACTCCTGGGGCAGGCCAGAGAGAGGTGGGAGAACGATCTCACTGGCAGGGACTGTAATGAAAGGGCTGTTCTAACAGTCCTGGTGAGGCTGGAACTAAGGCAGGAGCACTGAGGACAGGAAATCCACGTCGGAGCATTTATGAGGTCTATTATTTAGCCAATTACCTAAGGAGACTCTAGGGGAAGTGGACAAAGGCACACACAAATTTGGTAGAAGAGGAGATAATGGCCAGAGTATGATACAAAACTCATGGAAAGCTGCTGCAATACAAGGGGGGCAAGGTCCAAATCTCCACAATTCTCAGCCACAAGCAGGCACTTTCCAAGGCTAGTAGATTATTGCTAAACCCAGCAAGCCTTACTGCAAATAGACAAATAAAGGCACCTGCAACCCCTGGCAATGGTGCCTACAGAAGGAGAGCTACTAAAAAGCACTAGACAAAAGAGAATGAGTCAGAGTTCTTGGTTGCAAGCAACACAAACCAACTGAGGAATGCTGACAGGGTGCTCATAGGAAGACTGGAGAACTTGACTTGGAAAATGGGCAGGAACTAAAAGATGGCCAGAACAAGGCCAAAAGCCAAGGCATGCCACAATTATTAAGGTAACCCAGCACCAATACCTAAGTTAAGACCTAACCTGTCCTCTGGTCCCTCACGTTATTTACTTCAGGCTCAAAGCCACAGGCCAGAGTTTCATCAGTTGTGCTAAAATCAGGTCACAAGCCCTGGACAGCAAGGTTCAGGGAAAGCAAGTACTCACCTTTTCACCTTCTGTTGGGGGAGATATCGTGACCCACATCACAACAGGTTCCCTAAACAAAGGGCAGGGTTCAAAGGCTGGACATCCAAACTAAACAATTTTTTTAAAATGCCCACTAAGCAGTTTCTAACCCAACACAATTTCCAGCAGGTACCTTGGACAGCCTCTCAACTCTGATTAGCCATAATCCTGGCCACCACATACCTATAATCCGAGGCTGAGATCTGCCTTCCTAGGACGTACCCCCCACTCAAAACAACAGCAACAGCAACCTTCTCTCCCTACCTATCAAATAAAAAAAGATTTCATTCTCTCAGGGTAGCTGATGAAAACCAGAAGAAAAACATCTGAGTTTCTGTTTATTTATTAATGCCCAGTCCCTAATTGTTAAATACTTTATTAAAAGAGCAGAAAGGAATAAATCTCCTTAAAATTTTTTGTATTTAGAAAGAAAAGCCATTAGATATGGAGAGATTCTTGGCGTGTGTGCATGCATACGGGGTGGGAAGTGGAGACAAGTATATTTCTAACCTTCCTTGATTCCTCTCCAAGCTGAACAGCATTTGTTACTACCTCTCCCTTAACAAACCCTCAAACGCGGACACACTGATGTCACTCCCTCTCCCATTCCTTATTACCCTTTGACAGTCCCACCCCCTGTATGTCCCATCCCCACCTAAATCCACCCTTAACCACTCCTCTCAGCTCCAAGGCTGCCATGAAGCCTTCACACACGCTCTCACACCCGGGATCTCACTGGCCTCCAAATCCTTCCTCATCCACTATCGACAGCCTGTTCTACTCATCTACACCGCCTTATATTGTTAATTCATCTTTTATGAATACACCTACTTTAAACAAATGAAATCATTATAAATGTAGGCATTTTCTTTTTCTCTCCCCCCCAATCTTGGTATAGATAGAAGAAATACTCAAGAAATATTAATTTACTTAGTGACTAAAAAGGTGAAATACAGAAATAAATATAAACAAAAAGTGCATTCTATATAATTTTTTAAGACCTTCCTGGGCTGTGGGTTGATAACTCCTCTGCTGATGGTGAGTGTGCCTGTTTTGCTTTTGTACAAATAAAGTCGTAGGTGGTATTTACCATAAACCTGTCTGGAGGCCCATTTGGCACTTACCTGATACCATCTTACATTTTTAATTAGCCATTTATGTGCACATGTACTTTAAACAAAATCGAGACCATTTGTTATATACACAGGAATTCTCACACTCTCTATGCTTTTAATTTTAATTTAGAACCTAGCAAGTGCTCAATAAATATGATTTAATTAACTAATTGACTAAACAAATGAAAAACCAACACAAATACAGAGGAGGAGTATTTTCTGTATAATGAAACAAAATCTACCACTGCTCTAAGGATGTCATTCCTCTCACTAATGGTGAGATTGCATATTGTTGCATCTCTACCGAAAACGGTTCTGTCTGCGAGGTGTCTTTTGTTTTCCTTTGTTTTGTTTTTTAATTTGTAACAAGTTGTGTGTGAAATCTGGCAGGTAATTTCCCTGGAGGCATCTAAGGGATGAGTCTAAGAGACCCAAATGGACAGAGCCAAGCACCTGAACTTCATTATTCACCGAGCCAGGAGCCTGTAAGTCATCTCAGCTCTGCCAATAAGCTAAAAAGGAGAGCTGTGCCTCAGATGAGCAACGCGCTTGAGGAGGTGGGCCAGATGGAGAGGGAGAAAAGGGAAGCATAGGACCCTGCAAGAAAGACCATGGTGTAACACCTCACAGGTGGCCCCGTCACCCAGACCACCTGGTCCACTTAGAGGGAGAAGTGCCAAAGGCAGGCCAAGTGTAGCGATCGCCCACAGACAAATCAAACCACACAGGGACACAGACTAGTGCAAGGGCAGGACTTCCGGACCTGGACAGATGGTATGAAAGGGGCAGTGCAGAAGACCAGGGAAGAAAGAGGTGGCAGAGGGCCACGTGACGATGTAACTTCCTCACTCAGGTGGCTGGGGCCAGGATAACTTCGGAGGGATGTGCAGCTCAGCCCACACCCCTTTGGGGCCCAAACAAAGATTAGGATCAGTGGCTGACTCTGGAAAACCCTGAGAATCCCAGACACAAAGAGTTTCTCCTGCCCTGGCTTCTACTCACTCAACAACTGCCTGTTTAAATTCCAGATCAGAAACTCACACACAAGCAGTGGAAGCTCAACAGATAATGTATAGATGAAGAGTGAGAAATTCACAGAGGCAACAGTTACTTTAACACTAGGAACTGAGGTGGGAGCAGAGGGAGAACTGAGGCAGGTTTTCCTGCAGGTACTGTATTAGTTAGAGTTCTCTAGGTAAACAGAATCAACAAGAGATATTTAACCGTAAGATTTTATAAAAGCGTCTCACGCAACTGTGTCGATGCACGAGTCCAAATTCCAAAGGGCAGGCAGCAAGCTGGTAACTCCAATGAAGGTGTTCAATGAACTCCTCAGGAAATGCTTCGCTGGCTAGCTGAAGAAGTAGTGAAGGTCCTCTGTCTGTCTCTCTTAAAAGTCTTCAACTGATTAGATTAAATCCAGCTGACTGAATTCTCTCATTGTGGAAGACACGCCCTTCGTTGACGTAATCAGTCACGGCTGCAGCCAACTGACTGATGATTTAATAAACCAGCCTTCTGGTTTATTAACAGCCAGAAATGTTAAGGCCAGTGCTTGCAGTAAGGGTTAGGTCAGTGCTTGCTTGACCAGACATCTGGACACCATCATCTGGCCAAGCTGACACATGAAACTAACCATCACAGATACCAAGAAGCAATATAATACAGCGCTGTAGTACTTGAGAAGGTGGGCTATGCAGCCATCTGCCTGGGTTCACAACCCGAGTCTGCTTCTAAGGAGCTGCTTAATCCTGGAAAAAAGTTACACAATTTCTCTGTGCCTCAGTTTCCATATTTATAAAACAGAGAAAACAAGATTTACCTTCTTTATAATAATTTGGGGGAAGATAACATAAGTAAATATTTAGAATAGGGTCTGGCACTCAATAAACATGAGATATTATTATTACGCACTTCTTTTTTTTTGCAATAAATATTTAATATTTGTTTCAAAATGTAATGTTGCTCAGAGCAAAAGAAGATGCTATTGATTCAGCGTACTGCGTGGGGCACCAAGTAATTTCCCAGTAAAGAGAAGGATTTTTAATTTATGACTTGTACTTATATATTTATACGCTCTCCTTGGATTCATCTTGTAATCAATGACACAGAGCTGTCAGAGAAGCCTTCAAAACTGGCTTACAGTCTGTGGTTCTGGAACATGAAGATAAAATGCTGACATCTTTAACATCAACCTCTGCTGACCAACTGGGCTGAATTAACCTAAATATTATATTTATACTGCTATTGCATAGTCTGGTATTTTTATGTTCACCATATTTTCTCACTGTTAAAATATGATTAAGAAAATTAATTTATTGGAAGGTAATGCAACTCTGTCCATGCAGATAAGGAAGAAGGGTGGTTTTAGGATTCTTCCAGTGTCTTATGCAATGGGGCACACGTTTGAAACGTGGAGGCACGGGGGCTGTGAGGCGCTGTGGGGAGAGAACGTCTCACGTTCTGGCTGAATGTTGAGCAGGGTCTGCTCTGAGTCACATGGACTTCTCTTAACCAGTCACTGGCCCTTCCTGTCTTCAGGAATTTTATGGCACAAGTGACCTTCCCTGACAAGTATTCTCCATTTTCAAGGTCTCAAATGCCATTTTCAAACACAAATAATGGAATGTTTATCCTTAGTATGGGAAACGAACAAGGAAAAAAGGGATCAGCGGGGTCAATCTTGATTTTTATCATAAACCCATAGAAATGTTAATGTATATATTTAGTAGAGAAAATGGTAAAGAAATTCAATTTCAAATTCAAATCATGACCCAATAAAAAGAGTGACCTAAAATACAAATGTGCACTGAAGAAACAACTGCAGCAGAAAGAAAAACAGGATAGGGGAGACACTTGACCAGACATCACAGAATGTAAAGTGTAAGGCTCGGTTTCTCCCGTCCAGGTCTCCAGACTGCTCCATCCTTTATGAGCCCAACTGCCTGGAAAATGACTACCAGTATCACTGTGAGAGGATGTACAAGAAATATCGTATTTGTTTAAAAAGAAAATTTCCAGAAGGGATTAAATGAAGTCTTACTTTCTTTTACTTAAGCCTACATCCTCCCTACCAAAAAAAAAAACAAAAAAAAAATTTTAAAATTGCTTTGAGTACAGTATAAAAGACATTTTTCTTCTGCCTCACCCTTTCCAGTCTCTTATACTACAGAGGGGATGTTGTGGGGATCCCTGAAAAATAGAAATAAGTAAGTAGAAATATAAGCAGGAATCTTTATAAATACATCTGAGACAAAGTAGCCAGACTTACAAAGCATAATTAGGTCTTATTTACCTGATTTAAGCAATAAATAGATTTCAAAGGTGACCAAATAAAAGAAAATCAGTTCTGGCACCTGGGGTTCACTCTCTTATTAAAAATCAATATGTAAGAAATGTTACATGGGCTCTCAGTTGACCTTCAGGCCATGAGTTACAAAATGGCTCCCAGCCAAGGAGGCACATGGTGAGCAGCCCCCACTGACACAGACCTCAGCAACGTGCAGCTTAGAAGGTGAGACTCGGGAAACAAGAGGAGAAAAGGGGGGCTAAGCTCTGACCAATCAGTTTGGGGCAAGTTTCCTTCTGCCTCAATGTTCTAACAAGCCAGTAGAACAGAACTTGCCTGCCAACTGCCATTTCCCTTCTTTTTTTGTACTATAAATCCACAGTGCCCCCCGAATGCTTTGGAAACCTGCTTTTACTTGGTGGTGCCCGATTCATGAATTGTTATACTGTTAACAAAGCTCTCTTCTTTCTATTTGCAGTAGCAGTTCCTTCACAGAATGAATAACCAAGCAGGGTAAATTCTCCTGGATTTGTTAACTCAAATTGCAGTACCTTCCCCTTTTAACTCAAGGTCTTAAAACTATGTACCACTTTTCAGAGAGTTTAGGGCTGATGGAAAAGGTCAGGCTGGCAGCTCTAAAGGATGTCACTCTCGATTTATTTATCTACCAAAGGGACATAGTTTAGATCCTTTACTTCACTGGAATACTTGAATCATACCAGTTAGAACATAAGCTATCCAGAAATCGAAAAAGAAAACAAAGTATGTATTCAAGTTAAAATCAATCCAATTTTAAGAAGGCCATTAGTCAACCCCAATTTTAGTAAGGTTTTGAACAAATATGTGAGACTAAAAATAGTCTAAAATTCCAAGTGCCACTGAACAGCTTTCATTTGGGCTTAACTCCCACAGCAGACTGCTGTAATGGGCATCAATTCCAACTGCTTCAGGGTATAAGATTTCTAATTCAATAAAATTTAGGAGAAAGGCTTTCCTAAACATAGCTCCACAGATTTAAAAGGGGGCATGAGATGTTTTCCTCTGGCAGCTAAGTCATAGAAGAGAGGTTCTAACATGTCAGAGGAGCTCAATTTGTACTTTTTTAGAATTTTTGTATTTTGTCCAAGTGGTAAAATCCTGAGAAGCTTGTATTCTATAGCTAAGCATCTTTGAAATTTTTTTTCTGGAGCAGGTGGCAGCATAAAATTCAACACTACTCCCAAACACCATTACTGGGATTAGAAAAGGAAGATGTCAATGTATACTTCCTTGAAAAAATATAAAGCTGCTCAGGGAAATTAAAATTAAAAACAACAGGATCCAATGTATGTCACATTTCAAAAGTTGTTACCTGCCACACAGTGCTGTAGAGAAACCATTCTCATAGGAAACTGGCATAACAAACTACAAATGGTTTTAAAAAAAAGTTTACAGTTTAGAAATAAGGAAATAGGGGTGTCTTGGGTTTAAATGACAGGAGCTGAAGAAAAGCGCTTCATGAGATTTAATCCAAAAACAAAACATGCCCAGGAAGATATTTACCAGACTGGCAACTGGGCAGCAAAAGGCACTCTTTAATGGAAGGTATGTGAAATAGGTCATTGCTTAACATCATAAACTAAAAAGGCACACCCCTTCTATTGAAGGGGAAGCTCGTGTCAAATCTGGTTTTTGTTCCTCCCTCCCATAAATCCTGCGAAAGTCTATGAAAACACAAAATAATTTTCAAGATTCCAGGGTCCGTGACCTTCACCGTTTTGCTCTGATACTTTAAAAACCCAGCTATTCACAATAATTTATTTTAATACTCAGACCCCAGCAGGAAAAAGGAAAACTACTCTAGTAGAACAATTCAAGCGGAACCTTGTTTACTGGTGACTCATGCTGTCCCTCCTCCCTGGAATATACAGGCTTCAAGGTCAAGCACAAGTCCACTTCCCTGCGTATCCAGCCGTCACCCCTATCTTGTTTTTCTGATTCTTCTTTCCTGAGTTTTTGCCTGAGCCATACCTGAGCAATGCAATTACATGCTGTCTTGGCTTCTGATTGGTCTCCTTTACGTATAACTTCTTCCCAGCTGGGAACATCTTGTGGAAATGACTGGCTGTTAACATCTCCTAAAGCCCTAGCAGTTGCAAAATGTTCCTCACAGATGGAACACCCAAGGTTATTAGCTTAGTGATCCCCAGTTACCAGGTTATGGGGATGCATGATGGCTTGACTCATGGGCACTTCCCTTTAGTAAGAAAGAAGCCTGAACATTCCTGCTGTCAGCTAAAATTACGACAAATAACCCTTTTATTTTGTACAGCAATTTACAGCTAGAGAGTGCTTTTAGACATTATCACAGAGAGATGGTATACTTCTCATAAACACATGGGAGGAAGGTCGTTCCAAAATGTCCAGATTGCCCATGTTGCAATAGTACTGGACAGTCCTAAGAAATGTGGCCATGTAAGTCTGCATATAAGCACAGTTTCAGTTTGAAGAACAGCTTCTAGAAATGTGCAGTGTCCAACTCTGGATTACAAAATTTCCAGTTTCAGAATTGAAGCAAAGGCTTTCCTTAGCAAGACAAAATGATTAAATTAAGTTTATCTTAGATATTCTTGACTTCTCTCTGCCCTTTACTGTCCCTAAAACTACTGTCCCTAAGACTACTGAAGGGAGAAAAAAAAATGGCTACCTACATGTATGGTCTCACTTTTAACATTTTAATTTCCTAGAAGAATATGATATAGTAGCAACCACAGCTAATTCACCATTGTGATTTTGCTCACACACCCCTCTTTTGGTTTTCTTTTCTGAGCCCCAGGCCTGTCTTCCATCACCTAAGGCTGATATTCAGCAGCCCTCCATCAGGTGAGCTCCTAGCCCACTCCACACTGCTGTTCCCCAAACCAAAGGAGAGATGGGTGATCCTTTTGTTTTCTAGTAAGCTTCCCTTTTCCTACAGCCAGCCCATTGAAACTACCAAGAAACCACAAGGTAGAGTGGAAAAACAAGGGCTTCAAAGCTAAACAGGCCAGGTGGGAGATCAACTCACAACTTAAAACTCTCTGTTCGTCATATTATTTCTCTAGAATTCTAGGGAGAAAACTTACGCAGGTGGTAATATTTTCAACATTAATTTGCAACAAGTGCCTGGAGAAGTTACTTACCCTCTCTCAGCCTCAGAAGTCCCACAAATTAAGATAACACTACCTCATGAGGTTGCTCAAGGTTTAAATAACATGAGCCAGGTAATGTGTCTATTAGGACAGTGCAAGGCACCCAGGAAATATTCCATAAATGACAACCTATGTTATTTATTAATGTTGTTTTGAAAGATAATACAAACGACAGATTTCTAAAACTATAAGTTCAATAAAAATCACTTCTGCCAATCAGTATTCATTGAGCACCCTTCACATTCAAGGATTTTATCAAGAAACAATACTGCACCACCACCCCCCAAAAAAAAATCCTTGCTCACCAGGATTTTATTATCTACTACAATAATGATACACGGAATGAAATCACAGAAAAAGATGAGTTTTTACAAATACAGAGTACAAGTAGAGGACAACTGAGCCCCACAAAGCCAATAAATTAAATGGTAACTGTTTGCAATAACAAAAAGATACTGTACATATCAAGCTTTCCCCTAAGTGCATTTAAGCTATGTGTTGTTTTTTCATTAGACAACTTTTCAGAAACGCTATCTGTGAAGCCAGATGAAACTGTGGGAAGGCACAGAGATGGAAATAAAGAGACCCAGGAAGGAAGTCAGACCAGCTCCCCCGCCCTCCAGGTCCCTCCAAACAGAAGGTTCCTCTGCCAGCTCTCCCTGCTGCCTACCTGTCCTCTTGAGATCAGGGATCTATCCTCCAAATACCCAGGACTGCTGCTTCCCCTGTTGCTTGTGCCCATATCCCTATACTTGGTCCACTCTGGTATAATATGCTTAGTTGGCTGTTTAGTGGCTAATGTGCTGTAATAGGAGGAGAACCTCAGAGAACACAAAGTACACAAAATTATCTAAATTACTGGTAATTGACTGCATTCGACAAAAGATTTGATTACTCTCTTTTGGCCACTTCTATTTCATGCCTGCCAATACTTTGGCTTCTCTTTAGCTCCAATTCCTCAGAGTCACTCTGCCTATCCTACACACCCACTTCCCCCAGAGCCTGTGGTCCCAGAGAAGCAAAGCAATCTTTCTTTATGAGCCCATGTCCTCATGGACTGAAATTCCTCTCTCCAGTCCCAGGGCCACGCCTGGCCTCTGTTATTTATGGAAGCTCCATGGGTTTGCTGCTCCTATCCATGTCCCTCTGAGCTGTCCTTGATCTCCATATTCTTCATCTCTTTTCTGGTTGACTGCCCCAGCAGCTCCAGGTCATGAATGAATCATATGCCCTCTAATGCTAGCCTGAAGATTTTTCTAGAAGTCTCAGCTTCTCCTTAGCTCTGCCTCCAAGGACACCATCATTATGGACTACTAAGCTCCAATCCAACATCACTACTGATCCCTCAATGAGCCGCCCACCTAGGCTCTCAGCTTCAGGCGATTATCTCATCTCAAATGATCTAACAGAATGGCGCTGTCCCAATACATCATCCACTAGCATTATGTGGTGTTCAAATCTAAATTTAAAGTCAATAAAATTTAAATTCAGTTCTTCAGTTGCAATAGTCACATTTCAAGGACTCAGTAGCCACATGTGGCTAATGGTTACCGTACTGGACAGTGCAGATGGCACCTTCCTGTCATCTCAGAGTTCTACTGGGCAGTGCTGATCCAGAGCACTGATATGGCCACGTTGCATAGAGATCCCTGTTGCTCTGGCCACAGCACAGCAAGGTTCTGCACACAGGGGAAGACGGCAATTTCGCTACAGTGGATTTATCCAAGAGATGCTGTGAAGGAAGCGAGTTCTGAACTAGGTTTGGAAATCATAGTAGTAACACCCTACAGCTGCATTCTATTTTGCATATACAAAACATTTTTACATATATTTCTAAATACCATGGTTTAAAATATGGTGCCATGTCATATGGTAGAATAGCAAATGTAAAGAAACACAGGTGAAAAGGCACACCCAGAGAAGACAGTTGTCTCTCAAGAAAACAAGCATTTTTTTTTTTTAATTTGAGGGACTTAGGCATCAAAAAGGCCATGTAGATTTTTTCTAAGGATATTTTAACCCATGTTTACATTCCTTTATTTTGATCTTAACAATACCCTCCCCTGCTACCAGGTGACACTAACCCATTAACGCAGACATGGACAGACTACATCCCCTTCTACAACAAATCCTCATGGTACATCTTTTGTATAAAGACTTCTTTTCTCTGAAATCAGAATTACAAACGTGATTCAGTGTATTTCGATGCGGTGATCGTCATTCCAGCAGCATTCGTATGTCAAAGGCTAGAGGGTTAAGGAAAAACGCCTCTCCACACCCGTCTGTGATCTTCAAAGCCAACAGAGTAGGATCTTCAAATCTCTTTCTCTCACCACTGCTTCTGTCATTTGATCTCCTTCTCTGACTCTCACCCTCCTGCCTCCCTCTTACAGAGAGGGTTGTGATTATGTTGGGCTCACCCAGATAACCCAGGATAATCTTATCATCTCAAGAATCTCAATTTAATCACATCTGAAAAACCCTTACTGCCATGTAAAGTAACATTTTAGCAGGATCAAGGAATTAGGAAGTTAACATCTTTGGGAAAGAGATGCGGGTGATTATTTAGCCTACCACATCAACCTTATTAACTCCTCTCTGCAGTCTATCTGATTAAGAGTAGACTTAGTATCTTCGGATATATTCTGACCAACTGAAGTTTTGCATGTGCATGATACACTTCAGCATCTGGTGGGATACACTGGAATTAGCTAAAAGGAACATAAACTGGTTTTCTAGTCTATTTTAGGCTATTTACTTTTTCATATTTCTTAACAGGTAATATACAATTATCATTCACTAGAAGTAGTATGGGTTTCATTGTATTCCTTTAATGATTTTGATGATAAAATGTGAGGTAACATATAAGAAGTTTAAGATGACACATTTCGGTTTAATTCATTCTCAGTGGCTTATTTCTTTAAAATTGTGTGGCTTTGTGGCTACCTCTTACTCCTATTCAATAGTTGACAAATTTGAACTAGTACTAGATGGAACAGAACATTATTTCCAACAATAAATGTACTCTAAAGAAATGAAATAGTGTATGCAAAGAAATGGTTATTCTTTATTAGGGCACTATCATATTTGGAAATGCTTTTTTAAAATCTGACAATTGAAGGAATGAGAAGAAAAAGACTCTGCTTATTTTCAAGCATGGCTACCTAGATATCAGGCTTTTTCATTTACATTTTTTTAAGGTATTCTAAGATCCACAATGGAAAAAAGTTACACCCCACCCCCATTAGGAATGTGTTAAGTTGGAGGCAGATTAAATGGACAGAATTAGCAGGGATCTCCCGAGAGACTACTTAAAATGTAAGACTCAGCAGGTGAAAAGGGCAAAAGACTGAAGGGTGTCTTTCCATGAGTTTGGTACTATTTTTAATCTTAAGAGGAACAGTTCTGGCTTCATGGGGATTATAAAGATTTGGTTTGCTATTTGGGAGAAGAAAAGGCTTTTCCCGCTATAGAAGAACTCAAGCAGTAAAGGGTTATTTTGGCTTTATAAAAAACAGAAACAATTCAAATTCAATAAAATGCTGTCTCTCAGCCCTCGCCCGGAGGAGGCGGCGGAGGCGGCAGCGCCTGGGGAGAGCGAGCGCGCAGCGCGCGAGGTGGGAAGCCGCGGGCACCTCCCCTCCATAAGGAGGGGCCTGGGCAGGACCCGGGACCCTGCCCCAGCCCTTCCCTCCCGGTCAGGCCGCGAGGGCAGGGGGAGCAAGGTGGAAAGAGGGCAAGCGCTGGGAGAAGGCGGCTGGACCAGCGAGCGCCAGCGAGGAAGGCTGGAGGGGAAGCCGCCGCCTGCGCCCGTCGCCTTCCCTGCTCTCCCCTCCCTGCTCCGCAGAGCAGCACCGGGTCAAAGTCAGCAACAAGGAGCTCAACTCCAACCAGGACGAGTCCAGGAGACCTCAGACAAGGAACAGCAGGAAGCAACTGGACACACTGATGGAGTACAAAATGAAATAGACCGGCTTAATGAACAAGCCAGTAAGGAGCTTTTGAAAGTAGAACAGAAATATAATAAACCCCACCAACCATTCTTTCAGAGGAGGTCAGAACTGATCGCCAGAATCCCAAGTTTTGGGGATAGCAACATTTGTCAACCATCCACCACGGCCTGCATGAGGGCGTGAAGAGACGCTGTATTATTTGACCAGCGTTGAAGTGACAGAATTTGAAGATATTAAGTCAAGTTACAGGATGGTTTTACTTTGAGGAAAATCCTTACTTGGAAAATAAAGTTCTCACCAATGAATTTCATCTGAACGACAGCAGGGATCCATCCTCAAAGTGAAATCAAACGGAAAGCTGGAAAAAAAACTGACAAAACGTTCAAGTCAAACACAGAATAAAGCTAGCAGGAAAAGGCAGCATGAAGAACCAGGCAGCTTCTGTACCTGGTTTACCCACCATTCTGATGCTGGTGCAGATGAGTTACCAGAGGTCATCAAAGATGGTATTTGGCTAGATCCATTACATTACTATTTGGTTCCTGATAGGGATGATGAAGAAGGGGGAGGAGATGATGATGATGATGATGATGGAGGAGGAAGAGGATTGGAAATTACTGATGAAGAAGTAGATGACCATGAAGGGAAAGAAGATGAAGATGATGAGGGAGAGAAAGGAGAGGAGGATGATGGATAAGATGACTGATAGAACACTGATAGGTTCCAACGCTTTTTAATTTTCTCCAGTCCCTTGGAGCAAGTTGCAGTTTTGTTTTGTTTTGTTTTTCCCCCTCTTATGCTCAATTGCCCTGTTTTTGAGGCCTCTTTTCTCTCCTTTACACCGTGGTTCTCATCTTATTTGGGGGGAAATACCTTGAGCAGAACACAGCGGGAAAAGAATTTCTACCCCTTTCCATTCCAATTCATTTTTATCCCTTCCTATCTCAATAAAAAACTTTATGAAATGAACACACCACCATGCTCTGTGGGAAAAAAGAAGAACCTTCTGTTTCCTTTCCTCTGCTGGAAGCTGGAGGAGCCAGGCCCTGAGTAGTGGTGCATAGAATTCTAGCTTTTTCCTCCTTCCTCTATATATCAGGCTCAGAGATTACACTGTGTCTTTAAGTGAATATGAACAATTAGCACTTACCAACATGTATCTGTCTTTCTCTTGTTTAAAAAAAGAAAAAAAAACCTTTTAAGAAAACAGGGTGATAGAAGGTCGGCAAAGGGTAAGTTCGAGATGTTTCGGTGGGTTAAGTGGGCATTTTAACAACATGGCTTCTCCAGTGGCATGTTTAATTGTGATGTTTAACAGACATCCTTGCAGTTTAAGATGACACTTTTAAAATAAAATTCTCTCCTAATGATGACCTGAGCTCTTTTACTTGATGGGATAATCAGCAGAACCTAAAAGATCTTATTTGGAATTGACATTCTCTGTCATTAATTTTCTTCCTGTTTATTTTTAATTTTTCTTTTTGCTTCATTGGAAAGTAAAGATGATACTCAGTTTTAAATGTTAAAAGTGTACAAGTTGCTTTGTTACGATAAAACTACATGTGACAAAATAGAATTTAACAAAGGATTACAAATACTGAATCTTGTGTGTGTGCGTGTGTGTGTATATATGTATTAGATGCTAGGGTATTAGAATAGCTAGAAGGAAATAATTGAAATGGTGGATCTGTAACCCATAACATTCTTGTTAAACTGTACTTTGGAAGTTATCACCTTTCCGTATATATCTTACATTTCACAATAAGGAAATGACTGAAACTATAGAAGTGTAACCCACAGCATTCTTGAAATTACCTATATAACCATTTGTTAAATTGTACTTTGAAAGTTATCACCTTTCTGTATATATGTTATATATCACAATAAGGAAACAACTGAAATTGTGGAAATGTAACCCATAACATTCTTTGAAATTTGCTAACTACTTGTTAAATCATACTTTGAAAGTTTAAAAAAAAAAAAAACTAAATGTATATACCAAAAAAAAAAAAAAATGCTCTCTCAGAATATTGTTGTGTTGTCTCTTTAGAAGGCAAGATATTATGAGCCATATCTTACATGCTTCACATGACAGCTTTATCTAAAATGTTTACGTACTATGGGAAAAGTACTACCTACCAGAGACAATGCTGGAAAGGATGAACTTAGTGGGTAGAAAACTTACCTTACCACTTGTGCCACTTTGAAACTGTTATGGACCCCAAAAGAGCCATGATCTTTTAACCCCATCTTGTTGGATAGAACTTTTTGATTGAGTGTTTTCATGGAGATGTGACTCACCCAACTGTGGGTGAGGCTTTTGAGTACATTATTTCCATAGAGGTATGGCCATGCCCATTCAGTGTGGGTCTTGATTAGATCACTGGAGTCTGAGAGCAGAAGCCAAGAGAGATGTTTCAGCGAGAGAAGCGAAGATGTGTGGTACAGAGTTTTCCCCTGGGAAAAGCTAAGAGGTGACGCAGATGCTGACGCTTGGAGGTGCTTGGAGATGCAGACAGAAGGACTTTTGGAGATGCTAAGCTAAGAGATGAAGCCCAGAGTTTGCTCCGGAGAAGCTAAGAGAGGATCTCCAGATACTTAGAGAGAAACGCTCTGGGAGAAAGAAACAAGGATGCACAGGAGCTGAGAGAGAAGAACCAAGACAGATGACCAGAGACATTTTGGAGAAAGTCATTTTGAAACACATCCCAGGAGCAACAGATCAGCAGACGCCAGCCACACGCCTTCCCAGCTGACAGAGTATTCCAGATGCCATCAGCTGTTCTTCAGTGAGGTATCACCTTGTAGATGCCTTAGTTTGGACACTTTTATGGCCTTAGAACTATAAATTTGTAACCTAACAAATTCCCTTTATAAAAGCCAATCCATTTCTGGAATTTTGCATAATGGCAGCATTAGCAAACACTCAAATGTTTTCCAAAGCAACAGACAACCAATGTAGGCTAATTTGTGATTCCCTAAGTTTAATCTTTGTCAAGCAACAAAACCGAAAAAGATGGAAGAAAGTAGAAATCATAGATTAGAACCTTAGAAAAATTTTATACACTAATGCCACCCCTGATTTGGGTTTTCATATGGCACTGGGGTGTGCAGTGAGAGGTGGTGAAAAACATTTCTCCTGTGCCCAACATCTGCTATGCATCTGATCCAAGTTACGCATCTGTTGAATGAACCTATGAATATGGTCCATTTTTGCAAAGAAAGTACACGAAGAAAAGGAAAGGAAGAGTACTCACTTCCCATCTCTCCTGACCAGGCTTTGAGAGTCATGACTTGTGATGGCCTCCAAGCCTACCGTGGAAGGAGGCACGAGGGGAGAGAAACCCGAGATGGGCCCCCAGAAATTGACAGGGACTTCAATTCTGCCAACATCTCAGATTTGAAACTTTGATGAGATCCACCAAGTTCAACTTCTGTGCGCTTGGTTTCTGACAAGATGAGTGAATGCCATTTTCTGCTTATTGACATCTCTGTGGGCTGAAAAGAAAAAATGTGTCCTAGTGCATCTGGTATTAGGAATAAATCTACATCCACAAATGGTACTTGAAGAGTGAATCATTACTCATTATATTTCTCACATTTTGCATCTCCATTTAAACAAAAACATTTGCATTTTTTATCCTGACTTTGCTAGACTATAAAATCAGATGATTTTTCACTGGTAGGTAACCAGGTTACAAAAAAAAAAAAAAAAAAGAAGAAGCCAAATGCGCAGTACATCTTAAACTCAGGAATTGAACCTGGAAACAGAAATGAGGCATAGCGACAAGGTGCCACAGAGTTGCTATGAATACACTCAATAAAAACCAAGCCCAGTGAATGAAAACTGGTCAGTACATTAATCTCCAAGCTCAGATGCTGGATCAGGTGCCATCGAGAAGCAGTTTCAACTAATGGATGAAGAAGAGAAATTCAGTGATTCAAAAGCTTTCCTTAGAACTGTATCTCCTGCAGGAAATCAAAACTTCAATATGAAAGAGTGCCGGTTATGAGTAGTAGTTTGTTTCAGGGCCAGTGGCCATGAAAATACACTACACAGTTCTGAAGAGAGAAGAATTCATATGCCATATCAAGCCATAACACTATAATTTGAAAGTTGTATGTATGTATATACACACATAAATACACAGTTCACACTCCTCCCGGCTTAGTATTTAACTTGTCCATTATTATCAATTTTATCTAATTAAAAAGCATATTTTTTATGGCTTTCAGACAGCTTGGGTTCCACTGCAACTGGAAAATGGAGGCCTTTTATCTTTGCACACTCAAACCATAAACCCTGCCTATGACATCTCCTTCCAAAGCCCAAACACAACATATCTAGAGTAAAGCAGTGCACCACACCTCCTTCTCTAAGGTTCCACACTCATCCTTCCTTCTCTGGGGACTCCTGCAAAGCTGCTCTTCTGACCCTTACTTCTCTTTGGGGTTGCTCTTGATAGGAACAAAGAGAGTACTAGCAAAAAAAAAAAAAAAACTAGAAACAAGACACATTTACTTTCCAAACTCTTACAACTAGTTCTTCACAAGGACTCCAGAAAACTAGCTGTTAAAAAAAAAAGAAACAAATAATTGGCAAGGAGAAGGGGGCACAGGGTAATAGGAAGGACGTGGACAGGCAGGAAAAACTCAGTAATAACTTCTACATAGCAAGCTAACCACACAGGGTACCAATGATATTGTAGAAAATGAAATTCCCTAAGCAAGCCCTGGCTTTTATGACTTACCCTCCAGAGGTCAGCACTTCTTTCTTCCTCACTACCTGGCCTTCGTAAGAGACAGGTTATAGATTGGGGTAGAAGAAAGGATGAATCCAGAGCACAGAAGGATTTTTTAAAATCTTGATTTCTAAGATGGGAAACAGCAGAACATGCCTTAGATTAAAATACCAGAAGAAGCTGCCTCACTGATCTTCTTAACCCCTCCTGCAGAGCTCTCCTCCTTCTGGTGTCCTTGCCCCCCAAATCCCCGGGAATCCAGGCTCTCATAATGTCCCCCAACTGAAATCATATAATGGAGCACCACCCACTCCAAAGGCTCTTGGTTCTTGATATTAGGAAAGCAGTCTGATTAAACACGCACACACAATTACAATGTTCCAAAAATACAGCAGTTTGACATCCTGTAGCCTCAGCTTATACTTGCTCATTGCTTCACTTCTCCCTCCAGCTTCCAGGAACAGCAGAGAGGAAATTAACATTTATTCATCAGGTTAAGAATTTTACCTTATGGAGTCAAGTTTGTTTTGTGCAACAAAGAAATGGACTCAGATATTAAAGTAACTTTGCCAATGCTGAGACCAGGTATTGAACCCAGATATTTCTAACTCCAAAGCCCACCAAACCACAGTTTCTTCCCCATAGCTGAGATGACCAAGTGTTTCACAACAAAATGGTTCTTTAGGGAAAAACAATTTCAGCATAGACTTTATCCTAATATCCCTGAAGATTCCTATGTAAGCCTGTAGAAAAACTAAAATATAATCTGTTGCACTTCAAATTTCACTAATCGTGCTAAAAATAAACATAAATGACAACACTCTTGAGCAGCTTTTAACAAAAGACACTCAATGAAATACCTATTTTTAAAATATGAAATAATGGATATAAAAATGCAATGTGAATTCTGTGCTTTCCTGTCATTACTCAGCATTTGGGGTTACAGCTCTGATAACAAGGTTATCGGGGCCCTCTGCGGCCTCTCCAGGCAGGCTCTTTTCATGCTTCCTGTGTGGATGCAGAGGGTGAAATCAGCAGCTAACTTCACCTTCTAATTAGCCCCAAATCAGCTTTTAATTTAATTTTCTTTCTAGAGAACTGAAAAGAGACTAGCACGCTCAGGAAATGCCTTGCTGAAAGCAAAGCAGTATTCCCTAAGCAATAAAACTGGAACAGGGAAGGCACCAAGAAACTGCAAAACCAGCTCCTAGGAACTGGAGCTGGGGTGTGGGATCATGAAAGCAAAGTATCGACTCCATCTTGCAGCGGGTGCCATCAACTATCGCCTCCCCCACTTTTCCATTTGCTACTCAAAATGCTTGCTCTGCCTAGGAATAAAAGCAATACTAACCTTAGTGATCACGTATAGCTCTATAGACTTAGTCACCGGCTGCCTGGTAAGAATTACACACATCATTAAATATGTTGGGCTTTCTTATATGTGCCATCCAATTTCCACAATACACTCAGTTCACATGTTCTTAGTATTCACAGCTTTTTGCTGGCATAGCCTGATCATTCTCTTACTGCTTTATAAAATCAGAGGAAACACTAGGGTCCATGAAAATAAGAGAAGCAAATGTAGATCCTCAAGTCGGTGGCTCAGAACCTTTATTGAGAGTCTTTCCCACAAACTTTCTTCCCACATTTTTTTCTCCTCTGAAGACAGGGAAAAGGATAGAGGCAAAAAGGGTAGAAAACCCTGCAAGAATGGAATTATGAAACAGACTCCAAAATCTTGCTTAGAGTCACAGATTTTAAACTCATGGCTCTGATACCAAGCATAAAACCAAAATCACAATGAGTTTGGTTCTTCAGCCTCTACTCACTTCACGTTGGTGTGCCTCCCACAGTGTCATTCTCTATGAACAGGGCTCCCAAGTATGTGGCGTCAGCCCTGACCCCCTCTTCCAAAGGCCAGACACACCCCTCCAACTGCCTGTCCAATATTTCTACTTAGACAAACTACCCAGCTTGGAAATCAATGACACATTCCTAGCCCACAAACTCTCTTTCTAAGTGACATCCCACCAGTCATAAATGTAAAATCTTGAGTCAACACTGATGGACTGCTGTCCTTGACCCTCACTTTCACTAGACCCTAGACTCTAGCCCAGGGCAGAGGAGATGCCACCTTGAGTTCACACTAGTCATGGCTAACGTGGCACTTTCAAGTGCATTATACCCATGGAGAATGACTAATCCCCAAATAATATAAACACATCTGAGCTGGGAGAGGTTGTGGCAAGGGCAGAACATCTGAAATAGGTTATGTAAGAAGACCAAAGCAGGTGACTCTGGATGAATGCAGATAACCTCCTGAGGACCCTGCTCAAGGCCTCTATGGCTGAAAAGCCACCTCTGTCTAATCAATCTCCAACCACTGTCACGTCTTCCTTCCTGAGGACCAATCTTTCCTTCTCACACACAACGCTGTCACATAGTTCACAGCAACAGAATGAAATGCGAGCTATGCCTATAAATTTATAGTTTTGGTAGCCACACTAAAAGGAAAAAGGAAAAGGTGAAATTAATTTTAACAATATTTTATATAATCCAGTATACACAAAATATTGTCATTACAGGTAATTGGTAGCAAAAAATTATTAATGAGGTGGTCTATTCTTTGTGTCATTCTAAATCTCTGAAATCTGGGGTATATTTTCACTTATAGCACATCTCAACTCAGACTAGCCACATTTCAAGCACTCCATAGCCACACATGGCGAGTGGACAGTGCAACTCTAAACAGTGATCATTTCGAATACAAACCACATATAACTTCCTACATGGTCCCCTTTCTCTTACTGAGCTTCCTCTCTTGCCTTGCCCACTCTCACATCCCACGCTGCAGGTAGATTAACTACCTAATGCAATCTGACTTGCTTGCTCAAGTAGGGGTTCACCGAAAGTAGGAGCAACATTTCAATTCTCCACACCAACCACAGTAAATGTCTGTCAAATTAGTCAACCAATTACATAACCCTGGATAAAATCCAAATTCCTTAAAATGACATTCAGCCTTGGCCTTTAACTGGTTTTCCCACCGTGGGTGCTCTCTCCCTCCATTCCTCTTTGTGAAACTGCTACTCTGGGCCCCAAATGTCAATTCAGGTGTGTAAGGGGATAAAGGCAGAAAATGTTCACAAGGTAAACATGATGCAACTTCTGGGGCCCCAATTATAATGAAGGGGAGCATTTTTAATTATTTTTATATTAAAGTGCTCTGATATATACTGAAAGTGAAGGCCAAACCATTACCAATTTTTAAGACAAGTCGTCAAACACATTTTGTGCTGACAAGAAGGAGCTTTAAACTGACGCTCCAGGAACGCTCCCTCTTGCTGGTTGGTACATTGACGAAAAGACTCCAAGAAACCTTGGCCTCCTAGCATCGCCTGAAAATACCTCGTGCTTTGGTCTCTGCTCCTCTGCTTGCAGTGTTTCCCTCACCTGCCTTTCCTTCATCATCTCTGCCCACATGTCCCCTAACCGAAAGGAAGGAAACTTTCCCACATTCCAACTGACCCTTTAAAAAGCTGCGCAATTATCTTGGCATCAATTACACCCTGCTTAATACTGTTAGGTGCTACTATTACTCGAGTTTAAAATCCCCAACAACTATTAAAGTGAAAAATAAAAAACCATATTCATAAAAAGTAAGCAATGTATTCATTGAGAAATAGCCTAATAAAATTAAGCTTAAGTTAAAAACTTTGAAAATAAAATACATAAAAGATTCTGAACTCTTTCCTGACACTGTTTAGAGGGGGAAAAAATGCACTTTGCCAAAGCACTGACGGAAATTTTCACTATGTATATTTTAGTTCTTCACATGCATTAAAAAAAAAAAATTGTGAAAGACTGCAGCATTGCCTGACAAAAAGTATCATCAAGTATTTTCCTTGGGAAATACTTCTCTCTTAAGTTAAATGTTATATAAACATTCCTGATTTTCATAGACTACTTTTAGTCATCTGGATGACTGACATTAATAATTACACGCAGTACAAAAGTCCTCTCTGTACCCATCATACAAGCTATAAATGTCTAACTTGCTATGCCTATTTTGAAAGGTATTATTTACATTAGATGTTAGTAATTTAAAAATTATTAAATCCCTTAAAAGGTAAATGTATCAGTATACACACACACACACACACACACACACAACCTCCCCTTTTAAAATCATTCCCTTCAAGTTCTATTGCTAAATCTTGATTCTTTCCCACTCTTTTATCATCACAAAATAGAACCAGATTATCTGTAAATGGTGTGTAACTGGGATAAGCTGCAATTTATTACATGGATTTTTCCAGGCCTACAGTACATTCACCAACACTCCTCCAGAGAAACCTATGAAGAGCAGATTTAATTCTAATTAAAAAATTTAAAGTTCCAGATATCCTAATGTTCTAATGTGCCAATTTCCTTACCCATCACTAAGCATTTTTTTTTTTTACTTTAGTAAGCTCTTTTCTGAAAAAAGCTTGGAGTTGCTATGATTCTGCCAAACTTTAAATGAGCCAGGAGATTCTGCCCCAGTACAATGTATCTGCTGTATGTATCTGTTGTATTTTTTTTCAACTTGCTCACCTAGGAGCAGGTTTGGAGAAAATATCAGTTAAAGGCCACATGCAGGGAGATTCTAAAAATGGTAACAGGAAGTTCATTTTATACATCAAAGCCAACAAACAGAGCCATTGAAACAGCTCAAAGCACAAAGCGAAAATGAGTTTTGATGAACAAGAATTCATTTAAATATTAGCTTCAATCATAACAGAAAAGGAAATTTCCATTCCAAACCCCTTTTTTGCAGAAGTCAGGGCAAACATAAGCATAATAATATCTAGGGTAGATGAGACTAAATTAATGATTGGGAAGTTTTTTAAAAATCCCCAAAAATAGAGAACCTCAAGAATTTAATAGAAACTTGGCAGTGAATCTTGGACTGAATTTCAGTCCTCTTATAAAGGCCTCCAGTAATAGGATTAAGACCCATCCTGACCCAGGTGGGTCACACTTTAACTGAAGTAACCTCATTAAAAGGTCCTATTCACAGTGGGTTCACACCCACAGGAAGGGATTAGTTTAACAACATGGTGTTCTGTGGTACATACAGTTTCAAACCACCACACATGCTATGGACTTGCAAACTGCAAAAGCCCAGGTACTTACATAGAAACAAGTTTTTATTTCTCTGGGATAAATTCCCAGGAATGTGATTGGTGATTTTATAGTAAGTCTATATTTGTTTTTTTACACACAGCTTCAAACCACCACAACAGACAAGATTATTCTAAAATTTATTTGAAAAGGCAAAGGAACTAGAATAGTTAAACCAATCTTGCAAAAAAGAGGGAATAAACCGTCTATCTGATTTTAAGACTTCTTACAAGACTATGTTACTGGTGGAGAGAGAAACACAGAGATTAATGAGACAAACGCAGAACCCCAAACAAGTTCAGCCAACTAACTGTTTACAAAGGTGCAAAAGTAATTCAGTGAGGAATGACAGTCTTTTTGACACATAGTACTGAAATAACTAGGTATCTAGAGAAGGAAAAAAAAGTACCTTGACATAATTCACACATATTGCAAAAATTAACACCAAATATTAGATACTTTAAATGCAAAACATAAAATTTAGAAGAGAACTTAGGAGAAAATACTTGGAAACTATGGCAAGGTGAAGAGTTCTTAGATATGACACCAAATGCATGATTCATAAGTGAAAAACAATGATAAACAGACTTCATCAAAATTAAAAACTTTTGCTCTGCCAAAAAATCCCTGTTAAAAGATAGAAAAGATGGCTACAGGCTGGGAGAAAATACTTGCAAACCACGTATCTGGTAAAGGACTACTACCAAGAATTTCTAAAGAACTCCAAAACTCAACAGTTTAAAAAAAAAAAAATCCAATTAGAAAAAGGGCAAAAGGTATAAAGAGACATTTCACCAAAGAAATTACACAATGGCAAATAAGCACATGAAAAGATGTTCAATACACCAGCCATTAAGGAAATGCAAATTAAGAGCATGATGAGATATCACTGCACACTTATCAGAACAGCTAAAATAAAAATAGTGACAACACCAAACGTTAAGGAGGACCCAGAGAAATTAGGTTTCCTACACTGCTGGTAGGGATATAAAATGGCACAGCACACAGCCACTCTGGAAAATAGACAGTCATTTTAAAAACCAAATATAGACTTAACATATAGTCACCAATCACATTCCTGGGAATTTATCCCAAAGAAATAAGAACTTATTTCCACATAAATATCTGTACGAGATTATTCACAGTAGCTTTAATTGTAATAGCCAAAAACTGGAAACAACCAGAACATCCCATAATATGTGAATGGTTAAACAAACCATGGTACGGCCATAACATGTGTGGTGCTTTGAAACTGTACATACCCCAGAAAAACATGTTCTTAAACTTAATCCATTCCTGTGGATGTGAACCCATTGTAAATAGAACCTTTTGATGAGGCTACTTCATCTGAGGTGTGACCCAATCAGAACTGGTCTTAATCCTTTTACTAGAGTCCTCTATAAGCAGAATGAATTGATTGGTAAGAAAGCGAAAGCCATGGGAAGTAAGAAGCTGCAATCCATGAAACCTGGAAGACAAGGGAGAGACCAGCAGACACCACCTTGTCATGTGACAGAGGAGTCGAGGATCATCAGCAGCCAGCCCCAGAATCCCAGTCTTCAGGGAGAAGGTATAGCCATGATGATGCCTCAATTTGACTTTCTCTTAGCCTCAAAACTGTAAGCTAATAAATTCCCATTGCTTAAGCCAACCCATTTCATGGCATTTGCTTGGGCAGCCGAGGAAACTAAAACAGCATGGAATATTACTCAACAAAAAAAGAGAACTACTGATACGCACAATGACTTGGAGGGATCTCAAGGGCATTATGCTGAGTAATAAATGCCAGTCTCAAAAGGTGACATACTGTATGATTCCATTTATATGTATAGCATTTTCAAAGTGACAAAAGTATAGAGATGGGGAACAGATTAGTGCTTAGGGGTGGTGGGACTGAGGAGAATGGGTGTGACCACACAGGGGGAGCGGCAAGAGATTGTTGTGGTGATTAAAGAATTCTGGGTGGTAATTACATGAATCTACACATGTGTATAGAGGAAAACTATACACAGGCTTCACACCAATGTTAATTGATATTGTACTATAGTTATATAAAATGTAACCAATGGGAAAAGTAGGTGAAGGGTACATGGGATTCTCTGTGCTATCCTTACAACAATATGTAACTTTATAATTATTTCAACCTAAAAACTTCTTTAAAAATAAGTTTTGAACCACAATTGCATGGAACTTTGAATAGGAAGTGAGATACGGTAGGTTAGTATAGGCTGGAGTGAAATAGTGACACATCCCAGAGTAATTTGGGCAGATAATAAAAAATATATTTACAGCCTCCCCCTCCCCAGCCCCAAGGATCTGGGGAAGGTGCGGATGTGTTGGACATCCTCACCTGGACTGGTGTTGATATTGTCACAAACATTGGGACTGGCGGTTTGATGTGCTGAGCCCTCGATCATGGGACTTGCCCTTATGAAGCTCATTACCACAAAGTTCAGTCTAAACTTGCATGTAATGGTGCCTAAGAGTCTCCCCCTGAGTACCTCTTTGTTGCTCAGATGTGGCCCTCTCTCTCTCTAACTGAGCCATCTCGACAGGTGAACTCGCTGCCCTCCCCACTACATGGGACCTGACTCTCAGGGGTGTAAATCTCCCTGGCAATGCAGAATATGACTCCTGGGGATGAATGTGGACCCGGCATCGTGGGACTGAGAGTATCTTCTTGACCAAAAGGGGGATGCAAAATGAGATGAAATAGTTTCAGTGGCTGAGAGATTTCAAATGGAGTCGAGAGGTCACTCTGGTGGACATTCTTATGCACTATATAGATACCACCTCTTAGGTTTTAATGTATTGGAATAGCTAGAAGTAAGTACCTGAAACTACCAAACTCCAACCCAGCAGTCTGGACTCCTGAAGACAATTATATAATAATGTAGATTACAAGGGGTGACAGTGTGATTGTGAAGACCTTGTGGATCACACCCCCTTTATCTAGTGTATGGATGAGTCGAGGAATGGGGATAAAAACTAAAGGACAAATGGGGTGGGATGGGGGGATGATTTGGGTGTTCTTTTTTCACTTTTATTTTTTATTCTTGTTCTGGTTCTTTCTGATGTAAGGAAAATGTTCAGAGATAGATTGTGGTGATGAACGCATAACTATGTTATCATACTGTGGACAGTGGATTGTATACCATGGATGATTGTATGGTGTGTGAATGTATTTCAATAAAACTGAATTTAATTAAAAATAAATAAATAAATAAGTTTTGAAAAACTAGCATTTTATTTGCTACCAAAAGTTGGTTTCTGGTAGAAAACTTCAGTTTCTGGTTATAATGGAGAAGCTGGTATCAAACTAATCTTTCCACCGAATACAACTATTAAATCTGGATTAAATACAAAATGATTTGAAAGCCCTGGAAAGCAACCAAGTCACAGGACACAATTTCCCTAAGCAAAAGTATAGACATTTGGGCAATCATGCTGAATTGAGATTTCAGGATCCAAAGGAGTAGGAGTCCTGGTAAATCCCCAGGCTTTCAGATGAGATCCTGGAAGAGCTCTGCCTACAAGTAAGGGCAAACTGGTACAAATAAACCTCAGTTAGATTAAAGGGATATGCTGTTTTCTATTTGCCTGCCAGAATAAAATTAAATTCTTTGAAGAAGATGTCATACAGTACTTACACAATTTTGCTTACATAATGCCCAGCTTTCAATAAAAAAATACTGCAGAGGCCAGAAAACTGGGCCAAATGTCTGAAACCAAGCAAAAGAAAAAGACAATAGAAACAAATCTACATATGACACGCATATTGGAATTATATATTACAAACTTTAAAAAGACCTGTAAGTAGTATCTTTGAAAACAGATACAAGAGGAAAAATATCACAAGAAAATTTGGACCTAAGAAAAAGAATCAAATGCAAAACTATTACTGAAAAATAAAAGAACTAAAATTTCTGAGAATTCGATAGGTTTGCCAGCAGAATGGACAGAGAAAAAAAAAGAGGATCTAGAAGAAAGGTCAATAGAAATTACCCAGATTGAAGTACAAAGAAGAAAAAAAGAGGGAAAATACAGAAGAAAAAGTGAGACAAAAGAGGTGTGGTAAAGAGGAGCTAAATACATATAATTGGAGCCCCAAAAAGAGGGAAGAGAGAGAATGGGGAAGAAGCAATGTTTGAAGAAATACTGATGAAGAGTTTTTCAAAATGGATACAAGATATCCAGCCTCAGATTCAAACTATTCTACAAACCCCAAACAAAATAAAAGAATGAAATTAGCACTTTTGAAAGAAAAACAATAAGACTAAGAACTACCTTTCAAACAGAAACAATGAAAGTCAGAAATGCTGAAACAAACACCAACAAAACAATGGCCAACTCTATACTACGAAAAGGAGAAATACAGATGTTTTCAGACAACAGAAACTGAGGGAATTTATTGTCAGTAGACCCCACTGTAAAGGAAATCCTAATTCTTCAGATAGAAGAAGGTGATGCCATATGTAACACGGTCCTGCAGGAAGGAATGAAAGCACTAGGAAAGGGTGATTTATGGGCAAATCTAAATGAATATTGTCTGCTAAACATAATAATGTTTAAAAACACATGTAGAATTAAAATACATGACCAAGACAGTACAAAAAATAAGAGGGAATACATGGAGTTAAAAGCTTTTACGTAACATCTTTGGGCTGTCCAGAAAAATATAAAAGTACTAATTTAAGGTAGATACTAATAAGGACACATGTTATAATCTCTAGTGTGAGCACTAAGAGAATAACAAAACAATGTATAACTAAAAAGCTAAAAGAAGTTTTTCAATAAATTGTTCTATTGAATTAATCTAAAAAAGGTAAAAAAAAAAAAGTAAAAAGATTAATCTAAAAGGCAAAAACAGATTTAAACCCAAATATTCCTCAGCTGCATAATCACAGGATTAAATCACCAACGCCAATCAGAGATCAGCTGCTAAAAATAATAAAAACAAAACAAAATCTCTTAGTAAACCACAGCAAAAATCATACTTACAATGAAATTCCCTGAAATTAAAGGAAAAGACCAAAGATATCAGTTATCACCCCTTGTAGCCAACATTTACTGAGGTCCTGGCCAGTGAAATAAGACAAGAACAAGAAATGAAAACTGGAAAACAAAAAATAAAATGGTCACCATGCACAGATGACATGATTACTTGCAAGGAAATCCAAAAGAACCTATAAATAAACTATTAGAATTAATTAGTGAACTTAACAAGGTTGCTCAAATTCAAGGTCAATATATTTGTATATTCTAGAAAACAATTTTTAAATGATACCATTCACATTAGCATCAGTAAACATTAAGTATCTAAGAATAAATATGACCCTCAAAAAATGTGCAAAACTTCTTCACAGAAAACTGTCATTACTGAGAGAAATTTTTAAATACCTAAATATAAACAGAAAGATATACCATGTTCATAGATTGGGAGACTTAATAATGTAAAGATGTCAGTTCTTCTCAAATTGACCTACAGATTCAATTCTCTCCCTCTAATGACTCCAGAAGTTTATTTTGTGGCAATTTACAAGCTAATTGCAAATTTTCAACTAGAATGGAAGGAGCTAAGAAGAGTGAAAACAATTCTGAAGAACACAACAAAGTTAGAAGTCCAACACCAACATATAATGAGCAATATAAAGCTAGAGCAACTTAAAAGTTTTAACATTGGAGCAAGAAAAAACAAATAGACCAATGGAACAGAAACAGATCCCTGTATTTACAGTTACCAGATTTACTACAAAGGTTCCATTTCAATGCAGTGGGGAAAAATTGGTCTTTTTAGTAACTGGTGCTAGATCAACTGGACACCAATATAGAAAAAAGACAACTGATCTCAACCTCAGACTATATGCCAAAAAATAAATTCTAGATGGATCACAGCCTAAATGTCAAAATTTACTAAAGTTTCTAGAAGATAACATGGGAGAATATCTTCAAAGCCTTTGGGTAGACAAAGATTCCTGAAACAGGACACAAAAGAGCATAAATCATAAAGGGGAAAAATGATAAACTAGACTTCATTAAAATCAAAAATTTGTGCAAAAACAACAAAAAACACCATCCAGAGAATGAAAAAGCAACAGACTTGGAGAAGATATTTACAATATCCATATCTGACTAAAGACAGGCAGAATATATAAAAACTTTAAACAAATTAAAAAGAAAGAAATAACATTATTTTTAAAAGAGGCTAAATGTTGAATGGATACTTTAGAAAAGAGAATATCTAATTGGCCATTAAAAGTATGAAAAGATTTCCAACATCATGAGTCATTAGTGAAATGCAGATTAAAATCACAGTGAAATATCTTTACACATCCACAATAGCAACTAAATTAAAAAAAAAAAAAACTAACATTTATTCAGTATTGCTGGTAGGAGTTTAATTGGTACAACCACTCTGGGAACTGTTTAGAAAACTGAATGTAAGTATATATGTATACCTCAATCAGCTATTCCATTCATGGGTATATATCCAGCAGAAATGTGCATATACCTACAACAATTAATATTTGAGAATATTAATAGCAGCATTATTTATAACAGTGAAACTGTAAGCTGCCCAGTATCCATCAATGAATAAATTGTGGTACAGTTGACAATAATGAACCTCCATTACATGCGACAACATGGATGCATCTCACAAAACATTAAGCAAAAACTAGACACAAACGAGTACATATTGTATTATTTAATTTATATAAAGTACAAAAACAGGCAAAACATATCTATTGTGCTAGAAGTCAGAATAGCGGTTACTCTGAAGAGGCAGGTAATTATGGGAGAGGGTTTGAAGGAGGTTCTTAAAACATTCTATGTGTTGATCAGAGTGGAAGTTATGCAGGTATATTCATGCTGCAAAAATTAAGCTATAAACTTAAGATGTATGCACTTCACTACGTGTATGACATATTTTACACATTGATTCTGAAACGTTTTTTTAAATTACTTAAGAAACATTTAGCAGTCAGGGAAAATACAGTCTGTAAGTCAAATTAGTTTTAGTAGCAGTTTTTTGTGACAAGCACTATGTCTTATCTCTCTCATTATATCCATGAATTCAGGTAAAATGCTTTGCATATAATAGGAATTTAGAAATACTAAGATCATCATCATAATATTATCTATAATGTATACAGAAAGAGATACATCTATGAAAGCTTTCAGCCAGCATTTGATTGTCTTCATTAATTTTCCCTTGGATAAAATGGAAAAGTGTGGACTGGGTGACTGGAGATAAACGTACAGCTGATTTGATACTGGGCCAGAAGGAAATCTTACATGTTTGTCCACAGAATTCTAGCCTTAGCCTTCTGTTGAGGAGGCTTATCAATGACTACTTGGAGAATATTTTTAAATGTACATACCCTGAAGAAGGAAACCTCAGGAATTAGCCTACGGCACTCCATAAATACCTGCTGCACAGAGGTAGTGAATGCGTCTTTGCTGAATGAAGGAATATGTATACATAGGGGACCAAAGTCCCATCCAGTACATTTGTGCTATCATTGTGTAGTGAAAACACTGGCCTAATAAATGGTCAATCCAATATTTATAGCATTCATAATGAAAAGGAGCAGCCACAAAGCTGATTGTGTAGATAAATAAAAATGAATGCCTGAGAACTTAACTTGAGTACTTCATTACTCAAATAAAAACAGAGCCTTAGCCTCCTATAATTTACAGTATTTTTCCTCCTTTCCACCTCATTCACATGAAAAACTGTTTTACTCTCATTATTTTAGTTTATGGCATAGAGGAATTCTATCAAACCGCTCTGGCAATAATTTCCCCCCGCCCATAAAAATATGCTGAATTTATCTAACCTTAAAGATAGATTCCATTTATCCACAATATGTGGCCTCTTCTTGGAAGTCGTGCTGCTAAATTATGCAGAATGCCTGACTCCTGGTGGTATAAACATCAAGCAAAAGTGGGTGCAATTACTCATTTTCTCTCTTAGGCAAAGACTTGCAAGTTCCTTCTCCTTGATTTATTTACCAGATTCTGTCCTGGCCAGATTTTAGTTTGCTCCATTATTCTGATAAGAGAACAATGGCATTATCATTAGCAAGCAGATTTTAAGGTCCGTTTCTGTATCCTGGATCATCTGGCATATCTAAAAACAGAGCCCCTTCAAACAAAACTCTGGGCTTTAGCTTCCCCATCTGTAAAGAGGGACTTCCTACCCTGTCACTGCAGAAACTAGTGTAATTTATGGAATATCCTGTTTCTCATTCTGTCAATCACATGAAATTGTCATAAATGTCTAGTAGAAAATGTCCTTGGCAGGGCTGAGGCTAGGAAAATTTACTAGCAGTAGCTATGGCAGTTTCTCATCACACTATAATAATTAAAAAAAAAAAAAAATGGGTAGCTATCGCCTCACCTTCTAAATTGTTCCTGAGTATTACCATCGTCTTCATCTCCCCTTCTCCCAGTCAGGATCCATAAACATTGTAACCAGGTGAGAAGACAACAATCACAGGGGTTACCAGGATGAAGCCCCTCAGTCATTTGGTTCAAGCTCTCTCTTCCCCCTATTTGATTTCCAAATCCTCCTTTACAACATTTGCACAAGAGTTATTTCATTTTCTAAGAAAGGAGTGAGAATTGGATACATGTGGCTTACTGAGTTTGGGTTTGAGCTTGTTCCAAATTTTAATTTTGGCATGGGGAAAGGCAGACTCTTTGACTTTCAAATTGCAAAAGCCTGTGCCTGCCCAGCAAAGGGCTGGAAGACTGTGTGTGCCGGACAAGACCAAGGATGGATGACCGGGTCTCAACATGTCACCAAGCACATCGTTAGCTGAAGAAAGCTGTTAAAAAGTAAAACTTTGATTGCCAATTTGCATACACATACATACACACATCATAAATACATTAAGGTAACATAAGATGCATTGTGAGTATCTAATTTGACAGGGGCAGAAGGTTACATACTTTTTTCTTAATCTTGTATTTGATGCATGATAAATTTGGTTCTACTTTGAATCTTAGAACATAGCCTAACGTGGACACAATAATTGTAATAGTCCCTAGATTGTAAGCTCTTACAGCAGTTAACTCTATCCCTGAATTGTAAGTCCTGTCTCTAAACTTTAAGATGCTGATCCCCTAGCGTATGTTGTCACAAACATTGGGACTGGCGGTTTGATGTGCTGAGCCCTCAAGCATGGGACTTGCCCTTATGAAGCTCATTACCACAAAGAAAAGTCTAAAGTTGTATGTAATGGTGCCTAAGAGTCTCCCCCTGAGTACCTCTTTGTTGCTCAGATGTGGCCCTCTCTCTCTCTAACTGAGCCATCTCGACAGGTGAACTCGCTGCCCTCCCCCCTACGTGGGACCCAACTCCCAGGGGTGTAAATCTCCCTGGCAACGCAGAGTACGACTCCCGGCGATGAATGTGGACCCAGCATCGTGGGACTGAGAGTATCTTCTTGACCAAAAGGGGGATGCAAAATGAGACGAAATAGTTTCAGTGGCTGAGAGATTCCAAATGGAGTCGAGAGGTCACTCTGGTGGACATTCTTATGCACTATATAGATAACACCTCTTAGGCTTTAATGTATTGGAATAGCTAGAAGTAAATACCTGAAACTACCAAACTCCAACCCAGCAGTCTGGACTCCTGAAGACAATTATATAATAATGTAGATTACAAGGGGTGACAGTGTGATTGTGAAGACCTTGTGGATCACACCCCCTTTATCTAGTGTATGGATGAGTGGAGGAATGGGGATAAAAACTAAAGGACAAATGGGGTGGGATGGGGGGATGATTTGGGTGTTTTTTTCACTTTTATTTTTTATTCTTGTTCTGGTTCTTTCTGATGTAAGGAAAATGTTCAGAGATAGACTGTGGTGATGAACGCATAACTATGTTATCATACTGTGGACAGTGAATTGTGTATCATGGATGATTGTATGGTGTGTGAATGTATTTCAATAAAACTGAATTTAATAAAAAAAAATTTGGTTCTACTAATTTTGAGCAGATCCTATAATACATAATAATCTGAAAGCAAGTTCCTTTTAAGAAAGGGTTGTAAGCACTGATTCAGGGCATTAAACAAATTAAGGTGTTAAGTACGGACATTCGTTGAAAGCATTTCTTTTTAAATCACTGGTGCTAAACATGAAATAAACTGTGGAATTCGCACACTTAAATGCAATACACATTTACTTTCTAAACTTTTTTTAATGCTTTACAAGTTACAAAATTGTATATGCAATACAGTGCCAATTACATTAAAATGTGGGGATAACAACTCAGAAAATACAAATTGCTTAATATTCTGAAAAATTACTGAAATTTCTATAGCCAGCCAAGTTATTCATTGTAGTAGGGATGCTAAGGGCAATTCCTACTGGAAGAATCGTTTTGTTCCTAAGATATTTCAACATTTTCCTGATCTAAGCTGTTAGACAATTGTTTCAATATATTCCTAGGCTGTCCACTTGCTTGAAAAAAAAATGCAAACACCTATATAGGCCCTACAGTCTTTTTGAGTCAGCATCTACGGAAAAAAAAAAAAATCACATTAGCGATATGAACTTCTCCCACTCATCCTAATGAGATAGGGATTATTTAATCACCAACACCATACAGAGCCAAACAAAACCCGCCCAGCTTAGAAACAATGAAGGTTTCTGGAGCTCTAATTTTATAATTTTAATTGCTTACCGAAAGGTCCCCAGCAGAAAATGAAATTACATAATGCTAAACCAAAGTCAAATGAAAATATGTGTGTGTTCTCAAATTAGGTAAAGCAAAAAGTAATTAAATATTTGCAAAATGAGAGAATGCATCAGCTTATTTGTATACCCAGTTATGGTGGCAGGCAGGGGGTGGGGTGGGGGGGTGGGGTTTCTTACTGTCCTGTACCTAGGACTTTGCTCCATCATTTATTCCTCCCTACCCCATAACCTTAGGCTATGTCTCTCCCATGAGAAAATAAAAGAAAAAAATAGTACCCTTTCTTTCAATCTTGCTTCCCCCTGAAGCCACTGCTTTCCCATTCTTCTTCATCAACATACATGGTAGAAAGTTATGTGTTGTTTGTCTCCACTTACTGCCATCCTCTTACTTCTTAATCTTCTGCAGTCTGGCTTCTGTTTTCATCCTCCTGTTAAAAACCTCTCTAATGAATTTCTGATGGTCACATCAAAGAACTTTTCAGCCACCTTCCTCTCAGACTTTGCTCAGAAATTGCTGTAACATCTGCAATTCTGTAGTCCTCTACATGCTCCTTTCCCAAAATCATCTCATCCACTGTCATGGCTTTGCTCTCATGCCAAGGAGGTCTAAATCTCACTCTTTAGGTCCATCCTCTTTCCAAAACTACTAAATCCACATTTCCAACTTTGCACCTGAAAATCAGTATGACCAAAGCAAATCCCACTTTCTTCCCCTAAAACCTACTCTTCCAATTGATTTCCAAATTAATGGGACCAGCTTTTTTCAAGTCTCCCAAATCATTTTTGTCCTTTTCCTCTATTTCTCATCAATTACCAATCTCATAAACGCTTCCTCCACAGTAACTCAAACCTCTTCTTTCCTTTTCGTTCCCACTACTAGCCACATTTAGGCCTGCACTATCTTGCCCCAACTCCTAAAAGACCTCTTAGTTCCAGTCTCTCTGATCTCTCTCTGTATCAATTTATCTTACAAATTCCTGCCACATTAATCTTCCTAAAGAACAGTTCTGACCCATGTCCCTCCGTTAAGAAAGAAAGAAGGAATGAAAGGAAAACTCCAAAGGCTTCCCCTTTCTTACCTTATCAATTAAGCACAAATCCCAGACTCTGGTCTCAAGGCTCCCCAGTCCTTCCAGGATTATCATAACCCACACTCTAAAATAGTCTCTTTCCCAAACATGTCCCCATATGTTTCTGCCCTGCTCCAGTCAGGGTCCTGCCAAGGAAAGGGGTGGCACTCTCAAAGGGCTTGACTGAAAAGTTTAACAAAGCGTGGCCAGGTGATGGGTCCAACAAGAGATGGTGGGACACCTAGCGAGTAGCAGCAGTAGGAAGGGCATCATCACCGCCCCTACATCTGAAGCAGCAAGGGATGGAAACAGTGTACCCAGTGGGAGCCTTCTGGGCACAGAGCAGGGCAGAGACGAGTGGGAAACACATACAGGGACGAGGCAAACAGATAGCCAACACAATACCTCTACTCACATTCCCCTTTTCTTCTGGAGTTCTGTCTTCCCATTCTCCAAATCCACCCCTTCATTCATTTTTGAGAAGAATATTAGTAACGTCAAAGATAATTTTTTAACAAACTAAAACATGATTCATACAAATATAAAATAAATATGTGTCAAAGATTGCATTTCCTTCATTAACTAATGAAGGAACAGGTATAACATTACAATGGGTTCAAAGGAGAATTCAAAGAACATACAAATATATAAGCCCATCCAGAATGCTCAAATGAATTTGCTTCATAAATGCAAAACTGATCAATATCCACAACTTCATTCTACCAGACACAATTTCCATTTTCCATGGTCAAGAATCAAACTTCAAGAATCATTGCTATCCATTTTCTACAACTTTTGGAGTTGTAAAATAGCTGAAAGATAAATGAAAGTGAGAACATGGATGGGCAAGTGAGGCAAACAGGATACACACAATTCTTTTTTTTTTTTTTTTAATTGTCCAATTCACATTCTTTCACAATTTTTCCAGATGGAAGGAAAGAAGAAAAGAGGGAAGGAGGGAGGAAGAGAGGAAAGAAAGGAAAGGGGCTTTGGCATCAGAAAGACCCTGGGTTTGCCAGCAACATCACTTACTCAATTAATTACCTTTGGGCAAGTCATTTCACGTCTTCAACTTCGTTTCCTCATATGTAGTAAAAGCAATGACCCACTGTATGGACTAAATGAATTGCTCTGGGAACTAAATGAATTGTGGCTACTGTGTCTGAGTTGACAAAATGGTAGCCAAAAGACTTGAGCATCTTTCATTTTCCTTCACTATGAAATTGTGGGGTTATACTGTGATCCTTGGAGTTCCCTTTTAAGTCAGAAAATTCTGTGATTATAAACGCTGTCTCCTCCATGACATGTCCATAGTTGAATAATCAAACTAATCACATATGGACACCTCCCTCCTTGATAATCTCCCAAATCTGCCTCTTTATCATGTACTTGCCGCTCATTGTCCTCTCTGTAGTAGAACACTTGTTTTCTTCTTATTCCCCATCCCACCCACCAGCATAATATAATAAACTCCTTGTGGGTGGGGATGAGCCTAGATATACTTGAATTCCAGCACCAAACATGGGCACCCAATAAGTATTTCAGAATGAACCAAAAGAGAAGGGGCATGGGTAGACGAAGAGATGAAACCACAATTCTCTCATCAGTCACCAGTTTTCCTGTCCTCTTTTTTGTAAGGACTTAAATTTGACTGATTTTGCACATTTCCTTTCTTTTTAACAATACCAGGACCTTTACACTCAATGATACCCCATCTGCAGGGAATGATGGTCCCCCTTACTGTCATAAAGAGGATACTTTAAGAGGAATCAGATGCATTAAGCTTCTTTGACAGCCATCAATCAGAAACACTACATCCTCAGCTTTTCATTTTTTCTGTGCATCAAGAAGAAATTGTCTCCTGACATTTTACTGAGCCTACAAGCCAGAATTTATAAGCTGACCACCACTCTCAACCATGGACATTGTCTTTTTAGACAAACCATGCCAGACATGTCCAGGACCAAAGGGGACTGGGGAATATTCTAAAAGATAGTAAGGAAAGAGGGTAAAAGGGCATCAAGGATTGAATCATTTGTGTGTGTGTTTCTGCTAAATTTTTCAAGTTCCCCAATCATCCTTCAGTATGTATTCTTCCTTTCAGGGAATACATAGAAATGTATCCTACCTTTTAGGTTTATAACTCTTACATGCCCCTGCAAGACATTTCCTAAAATGTTTAAGCCTTAAAAAAATGGGGGTACTTCGAAATGTTTCACCCCCAAATTTCAGGTGTTCCAAAAATAAAATTAGTCAAAATTTTTCAGAAATTCTACAAAAGGAATCTGGAAGCACTTACAGATATCATGTGGGCAGTTTATTCAAGCTTTAATCCTGCCTAACATATTCTACATTCTGGATACCATCTTTCATTTTAATTTCACATTTAATATAAAATCTAATATGTTTCACACCCATTTACTCTATCTTGTGCAGGTAGAGTCCTGAAGCCACCACTCCTCGCCTCTTCACTTCGTCCCCTCTTAATTTACACAGAGCACAGCCCTCACAGGCCCATGAGTTTACTGTTCCCACACTGATGCACGAGATTCCACTGTTTTGATAGCTCAACTCTACTCTACAGGAAGTAGGTCTTCTAACTCGGTGGAATCTTCTAGGCACCTGGCATAGTGCAGTGAACAAGGTAGATACTCAATTCGTGTATCCTGGATTAAGATAACCTAAGAAACACGTCATACAATTGTTCTACTCTAAGTTATCTAAAATATTGTTTCAGAGAATTAGTTCAATTCAATTCCACTAACATTTAATGAGGGCTATCACATGGTAGACATCCTTGAGGCACTGGTAGTTTAAGAAATTCACACTCGGTGTTAAGTCTGTTCCCCCAGATAGAAGCTTGGTGTCACATTTCCCTCCTGTGTTAAAACGCATTAATTTCCAGCAGAAAAGGGCACGGTCTAGTCTTAAGAGAGTGGATTCTAGAGCCAGCCTCAATCTGAAATCCTGGCTCCACCACATGCATCTACTTGACATTGGATGAGCCATTTAACTCTTTGTACCCTACCTCTCAGAGAGATTTTCTAAGGATTTCATGAGAAAATACATGTAAAATGTGTAGCACAAACACACTAGACAGTATATATAAATGAACCTACAATAAATGAAATAATAGTTATACAGTAGGTAACTATATAAAACAGCTCTGACCTCCTGACCAAGCACCAATCACACCAGAGTCGGTTACATCTCAGGACTGAGAGTTATTTCAGACAACAGGAACTTCTGTCAGCCTCGGGGAGCTATTCAGATGTGCCCCAAGAATGCCACACACAAGCTGGAAAGTAAACATAGGTATCATTTTCCCTAAATACTGAAAGGGTTCAGGCTTGTTTCCAGCCCTGCCACTATAAAAATGGCACCTCTCACAGCCAACTCACTCATTGGAGGAAGCAGCAGAAGCCATCCTTTCACTCTATCCGTGAACTATTCAACAGAATTTCACTTCAGAGTCAAAATTTGGTAAAAAGAAATATGGAGTACCTTCTTTCATTTTTTTATGCGATCAAATTTCCTTAAGAAACTTTCTCTGAATGTGAAATAAATATAAACACCAAAGAAATATAAAAGAAGTCATTGTTCCTTTTATTTTGATAATAAACCAGAAACCTGTGCAAATTAAGAGAGCACACCTTTTAATTGCTATAAACTCACTGTGATACTTACTTTAACATCCCAATTTACAAAAAAAAATAAGGATTTGACATTTCCTGTAATTTTTTTTGTCCTCTGAAAATATATCCTTTATTTTATACCTTTAATTATATATTAAATATGAGTGAAATCATGGGTTGACATGAACATTCTGAATCACAGATTCCAAACTCAGAGGGAAATAAAACAAAATTTTTCAATAAAAATGGAACAAGTGTGCAAAAAAAAATTTTTAATCACAAAAATTTTAAAGAGAAAAAAAAGTGCTTGACATGGAAGAAAAAGTAAATTGGCCACATAGAGTTGTTTTTCCAGGGCAGTGATGGGATGTGTAAACCTGTAACTTGGGTTATAGTTTCCCCTGCACAATTAGAGCTACCACTGCAAGAAGTCTATGTCCCTGTAAGCAAGTAGGTGACCACAGTACCTACCACAAAACTCCTGCTTCAACCTTTCTCAGACCTAGAACAGCCCCCCTTGTCCTCTGAACTTCTGTGCCATTTTCTGCTATCCCACTCACTTTGCCCCCGGTCTTGGCTCCCCAGCTAGATTTAAGGTTTTCTTTGGGAGAGAAGAGACATCAGTTGACAGATGGTGGGTGCCTGGGGAAAGGCATCAGGCAATGGAGATCTCATGTGGGCACATGTGTGGATGACTCCAGCCCTCTCTCATCCTTACCCTGGAAGGAAAGCTGTGCTTGGGTAATGAGCACAAAGCAATTACGTACCCATCCTTTGAACACTCCAAGCTAGAAACAGGTAGAGCTCAGGTTTCCATTTCTTCACAGAAATTATATCATAAAAATTTTATTGGGCCACAAGAACCAGGAAATACACCTTCCCTCGGAGCTTTGAGGCTGACTAACTTTTTTTTTTTTTATTAAATTCAGTTTTATTGACATACATTCACACACCATACAATCATCCATGATATACAATCCACTGTCCACAGTATGATAACATAGTTATGCGTTCATCACCACAATCTCTCTCTGAACATTTTCCTTACATCAGAAAGAACCAGAACAAGAATAAAAAATAAAAGTGAAAAAAGAACACCCAAATCATCCCCCCATCCCACCCCATTTGTCCTTTAGTTTTTATCCCCATTTTTCTACTCATCCATGCACTAGATAAAGGGGGTGTGATCCACAAGGTCTTCACAATCACACTGCCACCCCTTGTAATCTACATTATTATATAACTGTCTTCAGGAGTCCAGACTGCTGGGTTGGAGTTTGGTAGTTTCAGGTATTTACTTCTAGCTATTCCAATACATTAAAGCCTAAGAGGTGTTATCTATATAGTGCATAAGAATGTCCACCAGAGTGACCTCTCGACTCCATTTGGAATCTCTCAGCCACTGAACTATTTCGTCTCATTTTGCATCCCCCTTTTGGTCAAGAAGATACTCTCAGTCCCACGATGCCGGGTCCACATTCATCCCCAGGAGTCATACTCTGCATTGCCAGGGAGATTTATACCCCTGGGAGTCGGGTTCCACGTAGGGGGGAGGGCAGCGAGTTCACCTGCCGAGGTGGCTCAGTTAGAGAGAGAGAGGGCCACATCTGAGCAACAAAGAGGCACTCAGGGGGAGACTCTAAGGCACCATTACATGCAAGTTTAGACTGTCCTTTGTGGTAATGAGCTTCATAGGGGCAAGTCCCATGCTCGAGGGCTCAGCACATCAAACCGCCAGTCCCGATGTTTGTGACAACATCAACACCAGCCCAGGTGAGGATGTCCAACACATCCGCACCTTCCCCCAGATCCTTGGGGCTGGGGAGGGGGAGGCTGTAAATATATTTTTTATTATCTGCCCAAATTACTCTGGGATGTGGAGGCTGACTAACTTTTGAGGAAACCCCAGGAACAGGGTCATTCTTCACCCAGCCCAGGAGATGATAACGAGAATCACTTCACATCTAAGGCAAGTAGACAGAATTAATAACCAAGATCACTGGGAATTTAGTCTCTGACCCTAGGATCTCCCATGACAAAACTTTCCAGGGACCCCAGGATCATTCAAAATATATCATTCCAGTTCAAGGGCAAGTTTTTCTTATGCTCACCCTTCTAAATAGTTTGAGTCTGGATGACTCCAGGACTTTTTAATTTACATGACAACTTGCAACAACCTCAGAGATAACTAACTCTGTATTTTACCTATCCTGAAAGAATTTTTATACTATAGTTCTCCCCTCCTCCCTCTCCAGCCTGATGCTCTACAACCAAATAATGGCAAAGCCCCATCCTAGTGCTCTTCCCATAATTAAGATGTAAGTGAGACAAAAAAGTCTTCAGTGGATGCTCCCACAGTGCCCTTGGAAATATATTCACCATCGAGGAGCTATTTCTCATTTAAAATGCAAATTCTAATCAGAATTCAGTATTTCTATTGGGCAGCCCCAATCACTCAGTCTCACTTAATCCTTAACTTACTTTCTTTTACACCTTAGTTCACTCTTAACTATAACAAACATCCCTCTCTCCAATTTCCCTGACAAATCTGAGGCCAGGTGTACTCTCCTCCAGCTCAGAAGCCCCTGTAGCACTCCCATCCAAGCAACCACTGCCTCACCTCTAGAAGGAATCCACTTCCACTCTCATTTGCTCCTCTCCCACCCACCACTCTCTTTGCCTACTTTCCTCATAACACAATCCTTCTTTCTGCATTTGAACACATTCAAGTGATCTTCACATTTAAGGGTGGGGCGTGGGGGCTTCTTTTGTCCCAATCTTCTACTTGCCGTAAAACTTCTCAAACCTGTTCTTGCAGTTAACACTATGCTGAACATCATGAGGAAACTAATTTCCCCATCATAATCCCAACTGTCCCACAGAGCATTAAGGAAAATGATCACAAATAAGTGGTAAAATGCATGGAACTGGAAAGGTCAAGAGTTGGTCCAGAGAGGTAATATCAGAATTGGCTGCAATGATCCCAGAAAGCTCCATGCAGGGTGGAAAACTTATGTAAGGTTTTAGATGACACACTGGCAATGCCAGGTTATAAAAGGTCATGAGCCAAGTAGAAAGTTAGAATTGATATGACAGGAATCTGGAATTGAGGTGCAATGGGATGAAAATAGCAGTTTTAAGAGGATTAAAATGACAGGGGTATCAAGGTGGGCTGCTGATTTGTGGGGGGAGGAGGAAAGATGAAGGCTGGAACAAGTAATGAGGTATAAATGAGTAAGAAATGGAGCATGAAAGAAAGCTATATCTGAGCCAGATTGCAAAGGACGACATGTCAGGAGATGACATCATAAAAGGAGAAAAAAAAAAAGTAACTAAACTAATGCACTGAGTGCCTACTATGAGCCAGACACTACTAGGTTTTTCACATAAGTTCTACCATTTGATCTTCAAAAAGCTCTCTGAAATGTGTATTATCTTTATGTTACAAGGGAGATTTTTAAAAAAAATTGTCCCAAGTCCATAAAGCTTAGCTACTGGTGGCTCCAGGTTCAAAGCCAGGTTTTCTGGGGGTTAGAATCACTGGTGCATCTAAGCCAGAAGCCCAGAATAGCAGTACCACCGGCCAAAATGGGGTGGATATCCCAAATATAAGAGGCAGAAGGGAAGTTTAAACAGGTTCCTCCAGTAGAGAACTGGAAATGAGGGCCAAGAGCTGTCAGATCTGCAGGTGGGTTTAGGGATCATCCCCCACATGGACAGAGTGGCTCTGGGAAAATTTATTTCACTTCTCTGCCTATCAGAGATAGATGAGATCATCTTAAGGCTTTTCAAACTCTAAAACTATTATTTGAAGGGTCCTAGATATTGTGGCACAGATAAAGTTATGAAGGTGGAAAAGACAGAACAGGAAACAGGACAGAATCTTTTGGGATAACCAGAGATTTGGAGTAGAAAGAAAAGAACTCCAGAAAAGCATGATCAGAAATGTATAAAAATAATAAAAATAACCCAAAATATGCCAAACAGAGTAGTTTCCAAAAGGCAAGTATGGCTAATAGAGTTTGAGAAGAGATCTAAAAAAATAGGGATGGAGAGGACATGTGGATGTGGTAAAGAAGAGGTTACTGATAACATCCAATATACCAACATAGCAGTTTTAACAAGGAAGAGAAGCTAGATAATTACCAGGGGATATAGAGAGAGAGGTGGGTGGAGACCACGTGTGGAAGGAGTTAGTCTCAACCTATGCATAATTACAGCTAAATGAGGCCTCTGGGTCAAAGAAATGTAAAGATGGGAGAAATCAGCATGTCTCAAGACAACACAGAAGGAATAAGTGGAGAGGAAGTAAAGGCGGACTACTTGCCAAATCTTCATCCTGGATCAGGGAAAAGCATTGAGATCTAGGACACAAGAGAGGTTATAGACCACGGAAAGGAGGAAAGAAACCTCTTTTTCAGTGGTTGAAAAAGACAGGAGGCAGATTTGGACAGTGAGAAGTGTGAAGATGAAGATGGGGCTAAAAGGAAGAAGAGGGTAGGTTTAAATCTACTTTAAATTAAAGAGGAACCATGCACTGGTAAACTACTTTTTGGTAGTCCTTCAGAACTCTTCATAAACTTTGGATTACTCTGTGCGTTTCATCTCTCTGAGCTTCAGTTTTCTTTTCTGCAAAACGGTGGGTGAGGGTGTGTGGACTAGGTAACGTTCTCTGAAGTTCTCTTCCTACCCTAATATCCTGGAGTCATGCACATGCTTTTACATTCTAATTGTTCCATGTCAGCCTCTACTTATTCTGAATGTTTCCTTAACACATATTATCATGCCATGTACACAGCAGGGGTTCAACAAATGCTTTTCTGAATAAAATTCCCATAACATCAGTGGTTCAGGAGATAACTGTGCTAAAGGCTATCTAGAGAAGTACAGTCACACTGAAGTTGGAATCCTTTCCCAAGTAATTCAGTTGTGATTTTAAAAAAAAATTTTTTTTAAATAAACAAACACTTATCTAAAGCCAAAGTGCAATTAAGAGTGGATGTCAAACAAATTAGTGTCCTCAGTGTCTTAAACCCTGCCTTGCTACCAGTGTGTACACACCAATTTCTAAGGTTAATAAAAAAAAAAAAAGAACACAACTCTGGGTGGGCTTTCCATCAGGTTCCTGGAGAAAATGTCAGTGCATATCTATCTAAAGTTCCTTGCAGCTGCATTATCAATGGAGCGAAAGGTGCAAATTCTTTCCCACTGCTCACTCAGAGCCTTTTCATTTGTACTCTTTGACATTCCTATAGTTCAGAAAACTTACTTGCTATAAAGTTTTAAACAACTGAAAAAAGGTCCTTTCTCTCCTGGAAAGGACATTAGTTTAAGATCTAAGTTTTAGTCCTAATTCTGCACTGCTGAGCCACCAACCTCACACAATTAATCTTTCTGTGCCTCTACAAACTGTTAAAAAATCCTACCCTACCTATTTCACGAGAGAGTTGTACATTAACATCTATATTATTATTCTTAATTGAATACTTTCTAAGATGCTTCCTATCACTATGAAGCAAGATGTATAAGTACTGAGGAGAAATCTATAGTAAAATAGTTCATTCTGCAAAGGAAGGCCAGAGGAAAGCTATAAGCATTCCCATTTGAATAATTTTTGCAGGTAAGACTAACTTTTAAGTCTCAACCTATGCATAAATACAAAAGTACATGACACACTATACCCCAAGAATAACTCAATGATGCTTACAAAAATGAAAGAAATGCAAAGTAGTTAGAAAAATCAACCCTTGACCAAGGTCATTTTACATCATGATTTTCTTAGTCACAGGAATTCTTTCTACAAAACTCTGGAAAACAAAGAGGACAGTAACTATAAAGATACATGTTCTTAAATACCTAAGTTCAGTTCATTGCAAGGTTGGTAAGTTAATAAAAAATTTTTAATAAAATAAAATAACCCAAACATTCCAAAGCATGGATATGTTTGGAAATGACAATGAACAAATGGACCATGGGCTAAGGGGCTTAAATTATGATAGGATTCTTCTAAGTGTTCCCACACACAGAGTTTACACATACATATTCTCAATCTCTGGCAAAGATAAATGAATCAGAGTGGGCATGTTTCCAGCTGGAAGAGGAGACAAAGATGACGATTTATATATATATATATATATATATATACACACACACACACACACACACACACACACACACCTTTGTAAAAATGTTAGCAAACTCACAAGCAATAGCATAATGGAGAACAAATGGAGAGGGGACAGGAAATGGCCAGTGACAAAAACTCACGCTTATAAATGAAGAATTAATGTACAATACCAGACATAACTCATGGATACAGTCCATTAAAAATTTCACGTCTTCTTCCTTTAACAGTGATCTCTGACCTCTTGTAGATAACAAACCAAAAAAACTTTCTGTGGACAGAAAGATGCCTCACACTAGAGTGCTGAATAAAAATTCAACAGACAATGATCTGCTCAAGATAATAATTAAGGTGCTCTAATTAGAATGCATGAAATGTCTGGTCAACTTCAAAATTACATTCCCTTAATGACTAACTGATTTTCTTTTTCTAAGCAGGATAGTTTCATTCATTACTATCAAGAAATCTTCAATTTATAACTATTTAATCTAGATGTACAGATTGTTACTACTCCCTGGGCTATTGCTTAAAAAAAACAACAACAAAAAAGGAATCTGCATTGACAAGATTACTCAGGACAAAGAAATAAATGCCCCAGAAAAAAAGAGGTGAATTTAATATAAGAACTACAGTCTCTCCCTCACTAACCCCCATTAACATTACTGAACCATCAACATCAGAAGGTGAAGAGAATAAAACAGAAAGGATCAAAGGCAGTTGGTAGAGGGGTTAGTAAAGGACTTGAGAATTTCCATACTAAAACTGTACAATACGGAGGGAAAAGTATGTTCCCTGTCAAATGTTAATGCTACACCAAAAAAAAAAAAAAAAAAACCCTCCTTCAAGTGCTACCTCCTTCAAGGTCATTTATCATCAGCACAACAGCCTACAGATGCTTTACTAAAAGACAAATCCCAGCCTAGGACTGCCAGATCTCTACCCAGGACCCACTTATCAAAGGTGTCCCTCTAGCTGACAGGCAGCTGTCGAGTGGCACAGACTTAACATTACTTTATATGTACAGAATTCCAGCAGCAAGCTCGTTACCTCAGTCCCCATTTAGTATTCTGATAACACCACCTCCATGAGATTGGCTTAACATTTAAGCCTGCAGGAAGCCCTTGAGTGTACAAGGCCTTCCAAAATTTTCTAGCTAATTTTAACCCTATGGAGTATGGTAAAAATTTAATTTAAAACTTATATATTTTGTTCAAATGAATAAAAGAGCTCTTGGTTTTATGCAAAATCTTTTCACATGACTTTAATTATTTTTTGAAAGTTAAGGACAATTTCTACTTTAAAAAATATATATTAGCAGGTTTAAAATATTCCCCGTGAACAAGGCATTGGGCCAATATACCTCAAAGAGCATATGCAATGGTGCATAACAAGCAGCTTTTAGGCCAAATCATTTGTCACCTCCTGATACTATGTACCCTAGCTTTTATCCTTTCCAAAGTACTTCCCCTCTTAATGCACAAAAGGTTGCCAAAAAAATAGAAGAGCAAAAGGGAAAAAAAACAAGAACTTACAATGTTCTTGTACAAATTTACTGTTTTCACTTGTTCAATACCCAAAATCACGGAGACTATTTTCACATCTAAAAGTTACTGTCTGGTGGCCATTTCAAAATTCAACCGTCTCTATATACGATTTTACGGGATTATGGAGGTAACTGTAACTGGGAAGTGATATCTTTCACTGTTGAGGAAAGAAGTATCAGCAGAAGCAGCAGTCTCTCGGTTGACGGGTAGGGACAATCCTGTTAGTGACTATCCTTGGGGGAGGAGAAAAGAAGTGGAGAAGCTACCTCTAAAGGAGGCTGTAAACGCTAACTAGGTTATTCTTAACACGAAGTTCTGGCATTGTCTTTGTCAAAAGCGCTCCAGTCCCAGCTTTTAGGCGAGCAAAGCCTCAGCCTGGGAAGTATCTGCAGTGCTCGAACAAATCAGAAGAACAAATCAGAGAGAGCAGTGCCAAGAGGTACATAAGGAGAAAAATATTGTATTAGTGTGGAGCCAAACCTTTTCCTGCCTGCTACCCAGTGTGGACATTCCAGGCATTTGCCTTACATGCACACTTTGTTGCACTCGGCACTCAATAAACCAACATTTAGAGAACGACACGTTCACGATGCGCCTCACTCCTCCCCCTACCACTACCCCCCCCCGAGCGCGCGCGCGCACATACACACACAGACACACACACACACACACACACACACACACACACACACACGCTTCCCAGCCCTTCCACGCTCTGCAAGCAGTCCCCGCACCACGAAGGGACCAACCCCGAGAACCGCAATGACCGTGGAGGCGACCCCCCTCCCCTTCGCAGCACCTGGACTTAGGGGAAATCTCGGGGCAGCGTGCGGCATCCCCTCCTCCCCCGCCAGCCACCGCGAGCGCTAAGCAGAGAACGCGAACCGATTTCTTCGTTCTGAGACGGCGCGCGAGTCCAGTCCGAAAACCCCAGAAACGGCGCTTGGGCAGAATTCCCGGCAAGCGCCCGCATGCCCGCCAGCCCACCCGGCCACCCAGCTCTGCACCCCTTTCCCCCGCTGTCCGGAAGGTCCAAACCCCGCCGGCGGGTCAGGCCCGGCTCGGTCGCCCCCGCGCGGCTCCAGCAGCTAGGAGGCGCTGGTCGTCGGTGCCCCCGGGGGCCCAGCTTGTGCTCCTCCCGCCCGCCGTGGTCTCGCCGCGCTGTCTCCTGTTTTTACACACACACGCACAGACACGTACGTTTATTTCCCTTCCTTCGCCCCGCCAACTCACACACCTGCACACACTTGGTGAATTCCAGCTCTTCCCGCAACCCGGCGGGCACCTCGTCATCCCCCCCACCCCGTACCGCCCGGGAATCCACTCCCCACTCTCACTCTGACCCGGACCCCGCTAGTTGCGCCTGATGCCCCCGTCCCCTCCGAGAACACGAAATGCGCGGTGCTTACAGTTCGCAGGAACTGGATCTCATCCTCGCCTTCGCCCCCATCGGCCATGGCTCCGCGCCTCCTCGCCGGGGCCGGCTCCCGAGCCCCACGGAGCCGGGCGGCTGCAGCCCCTCGCGCGTCCTGCTCCGGCTCCTGCTCCTGCCGCTGCCCCTGCTGCCGGGAGTTGGGGGGCGGGTGGGAAACCGAGGCTGCTGAGTGCGGAGCGCCAGGCGGTCTCCGCCTGCAGAGCAGTGGAGGAGGTTCGTAAGCTGTCGGGCGGGGGCGAGCAAGGCGGCGGAGCCTCCTTGCACCGCACTGCGAGGGAGGAGGGGGGCCTGCGACCCCGGAGGATACGGACAGGCGGCCCCGGCAGCCCCAGCCTCGCCAGCTGCGTGCGGCTCCCTGCCTGCAGCAAGTTGACAGCTCGGCCCCGGCTCCTCCGAGCGAGTGCACTGAGCTGGCGGAGCCGGGTTAATGCCGCGGTGGGGGTGGGGGGGGGGGGGGGGGAGGAGCTCGCCGGCTCCCCCACTGCTGCAGGTAATCTGCAGCCGGCTCCCTCGGTACCACCAAACCCGAGGCCCAGCGCCGCTTACTGGCTGCTCTGGGTATCCGGGGCCGGCGCGCGTCCTGCTAGCGCACAGCCTGTTACCTGCGCGCAGCTGTGGCCCCTAGGCTCGTTCACTTGCCCCTTCTGACCTTAAACCCAGGACTCAATGCGCCTTTGTCCGGGAGCGGACTACAGCGGTCAACTTCCGTTGTACCTCGGATGGTACGGAAGAATCGTCTTTTCACTTGGGCGCACTGGGTGGGTAATCTCCAAGTAAATGTTTCCCATTTGGTACTGTGTTTTAAACTTGGATTACCTCTTTTCACGCTCAACATGAGAATTTTTCAATATTTAGTTTTGCTGTACCATGCTTTTCATAGATAATATTTGATATTTTAACACCTTTGTAATAACCATACAAAGTGCGTGTTTTGGGCACTCAGAACGTTATTAACAAATTCATTCGACAAACACATTTAGCGCGTTTGTCGGACACTGGTAGATGAGAATTTATCGTCTAGATTAGAAGTGCAAACCTTAATTCAACAAGGAATTGTAGTAAAGTATGGGATAATATCTGTAAATCTGAATCACTTTTGCTAGATCTAAACTCAGTATCATTATTCTCACTATGAAGTCGTTTTCTTCTGCAGAAATCTGAGCTTTCCACCATAGATAGCAGTATTTTAGTTCTTGCAGTCCTCCATGCAATAGCTCACTAAAGTCCCGTTTAACAAACGGCTGTGAGAAAATGCCGAGTCTGAGACAATTTGGACAAGGAAGCATATATCTCTTCCTATTCTGCAGATCTTTCACTTATGATACTTAAAAATAAGTATGTGCACAATAGAGTTGAGGCTCCAAATGTCAATCTTTAAAAGATGCAAAAACTGTGAAATATTTTGCATCAGTTTACCTAAGTTCCACATTATGCAGCTGCATATGTTCCATGCAGCTGGCATTTTATTTTCACCTTTTGTTAACTTTATACTGACTAGGCTAGTTTTGAATATTTCCAGTTGAATGAAAACTATAAGGAATACCTATATAAATAGTCTTCCTCAATGACAGGGACTAGCAATCCTCTGCCCTACCTTATGGAGGTGTCCTAGTCATCCTAAGTACTTGGCATATTCTTTTTATTTATCCAGAACAACTAACCAATTCTTAAGCCATTATTATTTAGAGAATCTTAACTTTTTATTGACCCTAAATGAGCAATCAGGAAGTTCAAGGTAAAAGTCTTCCATCAGAGATGACTATATTCTGGAAACTGGCTTATAATTTAATGTTACAATTCATTTATTCTTTCAAACTTAGAACTATCAAACTTATCTTTACAAGTATTTTATTCAGAACTTCACACAGTTTCTTCATTAAAACATACCTACTATGTATTTGAATATCACGGCATTCCACCCCTACAGTGGGTAAAGTATAAAAATCTCTTACTTGCTAGTTTTCATTTTGGCATTTTAACTACACTGTCAACTTTTCTAGCAAGAGTTATGTCTATTATTTCTTTAATTCTCTCAAAAATAAGTAATAAAATGCTAAATGGCCTTGACCATCAATTATTGTTAATCACCATATGCACTCTTCAATAACAAATACACTTAAAGCAAAAGACGTTCATGAAACATCCCAATGTTTAATTCCATTTATGTGGACTTTGAAACATGAAAATACAGTAATACTATGAGATTTATAGATCCCTGTGGTGGTTTGAAGCTGTATGTACCCCAGAAAAAAACATGTCCTTAAACTTAATCCATTCCTGTGGGATTGGATTAGGACATTTTGTGGAATTGTCAGTAGGACATTTTTATGAGGCTACTCCACTTAAGGTGTGGTGCAATCCAATCAGGATGTGCCTTAATCCTATAACTGAAGTCCTTTATAAGCCTATGAAATTCAGACAAAGAGAGAGAAAGCTACAGAAGCAAGAAGCTGAAATTGAACAGAAACTGGAAGAGAACAGAGAGGCCAGGAAAGGCCGCCATGTGCATCACCATGTGACAGAAGAGCCCAGAACCAAGGATCGCCGGCAGCCAGTCCCAGAACTTCATCTGGGTGACGCCTTGATTTAGACTTTCTTTAGCTTCAGAACCATGAGCAAGTAAATTCTTGTTGTTTAACCTGACCCATTTCATGGTATTTGCTTGAGCAGCCAAAGAAACTAAAATGAGCCAAAATCTATAAAAGTATTTTTTTAAGTATAACATGTTTCAAAATGATACGTAATTTTCATTTATTTTTAAAAGGAGAACTGACACAAATATGGCAAGCATATTCATAATGGTGGTTGATATATGAGTATAATAATATTTTGGGTTATCTTTAGTACTTTGACATATTTCATAATTTTAAACATGTAACGTACAAGACTACTTCAGTGAAAAGCTACAGAAATTTTACTTACAGTATTTTAATAAATGTTGGTTGGTTTTGGTTGGTTATCATTATCTTGTTTCTTTTTCTGATAAACAAACAGTAGTAAAATTTATTTTGAATGGAAATATCATAGAATGAGAGCTAAACTCAATTTTAAGGTATAATTTTAATTGAAGGAAAGAAATATATTTGATACATTTAAAGTATATGTTCAATATCTTTAGTTCTTATTGCAGACACAAACTGAGGGATTAGGAAACCCACAATTTCACAGGCACAAAACTATAGTTCATAAAATAGAAAAAACTTTTTTTGTGTATTTAGAATTTTCATAGGCATTCATACTTCATACTTATAAGTTTTGTAGCTTTTACAAAAATGTTTCTTTTTCTCTAAATGCAGATTATATATAATAGTTATTTTGCTGTTCGCTACTGAAATTTGTAAGATTAATATTGCTTTATTGTAATCTTTATACTCAATAGACATTGTGTTTCCCATAACACCTCCATTTTAGGTCTTTATTAATTATAAATCCAAGTAATTTAAAGGAAAAGTTCCATAAGTTTTAGTTAAAATTTAAGGATTTTTTTTTCTTTATGACCAATTTTATATCATGCAAGAGAAGAAAAAATTTCACATTTCCTTTTTTTAAGATTAGGAGTTTTTAATGTAGTCATCTAACTCAGAATGATCTAAAGTACCCCAATGCTCACTTGGTAGAACTCTAGACATACTTGAAGAAGAAAAACTAGGAAAAATGTAAGATTTTTCTTTTTGACTTAGAACTTACTAAGCTTCCCAATGATGTATACAAGCATTAGAAAATTACCCTGTTCTTCAAGGTTTTTGCAGAAAATCTGCTAAAATACTCAGTGCTATTTTAATACAGCTTCTTTCACTTAAGATCACAAAAATTAAAGACCTTAATGCTAAAGTTAAACCCTCTAAAATAGTCATTAAGTCATTATACAATTAGAATTTGAGAGGCCCTAACATCCTGATGTTTAGCCCATTCTTTTTCAACTCGGAGTCTAGTTTTAAAATCTCTAGGAAAGGTTTCACAGCATTTCTTCTTATCCCATTTCAGAACTTAACAAACCAAAAAATTATAAAGTTTCCATTTTATGTATATCTTTATTACATGTATTTTAAAATATTACAATTCTGACAGACACCTGTCCTAGAAATGAGTACAAGCAGGTCCCCCTGGCACTCAGTTCAAGTGCTGCTCAGGTAGTATGGCCTGAATCTCAGGCTCCAGGTTTATGCATGGTGGGAGGGAATGATATTGCAAATGCTGATGATGATGGCAGCTCATTTACTGAGCACTTACCATGCTCCAGGCACTGTATTTTTACTGTTTCTTTTAATCTTCCAAGCAATGCCATTTTAGAGAAGTAACTTGACCAAGACTACACAGCTGCTAAGTGGGGAGGCAGTGGTCTGCAGACTAAAGTTTGAGCTCTTTATCACTTTAATGCTACTAACCCGATGCCCCCCCCCCCCCCAACCCCCAAACCCCAACCCAAAGTGGAAAAAAAAAATAGAGTCTTCACTAGAATGAACTATAAAAGGCTCTGGCAGCCCAGGAGATCTGTTCCTGGTTTCAGGCCAACCCTAGGGGTCCAGCTAGCTCTTAGAGAGCCAAGTGAGTTCTGAAACCAGACGGGGCTTGTATTTGCTCAGAAGTAAAATCCAACTTATGCCCTCCTATACAGTTTGGAATGTTAGGGGAAATTAGTTTTTCAAGATTTTAAGGTTATTCATCACAATCTTACCATTTTCATATATTGATCTTAAAATTATGAAGCCCCAAACTACAATAAGTACTCTGGTATCCAGGGTCAGGATTGACCTACATATAGGTGATAAAAATGAGCCTGGTCTACCTCTTGGGATTAGCCTATCCCTTGACATCACAGAGAGGGTTGGTACCAATCACTTAGTAACTAATCTTTCTGTTTCTTGTCTTTTTGCACTGTGAGTCATCTTCCAAACTCCTACCAGAATAACCTCCTATAACATTGTTTCCATATTGTTACTTCCCTGCTCAATAAGCCTTCACTGGCTCCCAGATGCCTACCAAATTACATTCAAACCCTCCACAATGCAGCCCTCCACATACTTTTTTCAATATTTATTTCCAAGGACTGCCCTGTTTGGCTCTAAACCAAACTGCTTTCCTCAGATAAAACTCATGCATTATTCAGCCATGCCTTTTCTTTTGCTGTTCCTTCTGCCATCTAGTGCTACAAAATCCTGTCAAAATCTGCTCCATCCTTCAAGGACTAGTTCAAAGCCCACCCTATTGATCACTACTGTAAATCCCTCCTCTGAACCACAGCCCTTCATCCATTATTGCTGGGATTATAGTTGTATTTAAGTGTAGCATCCCCCAACTTCACTAACAATCTCCTAGATACAGAGACAATACATCTACTTTTTTTCAGGTGCCTTCTTTATCAGTATTAATTAAAAATCTCTCCTCAGTGGTCATAAGACTGTTACCACCTTGTATATAGTTTCTGGTTTCATTTCCATTTGAAGTAAAATTATATTTTGAAACACCACTCTTCTTTGATACCTGGTCAAACCTGGTCTTCCAATATACCTTATACTCATCTACTGTTATTTATAACTACTTTGTAGAAAAATTGTGAACATACAAATGAGATTGTGTATCATCTCTGTCCTCTGACTTCTAAATGATTTATCTCAACTCTATCCTCTTCCCCTAAGCTCCAGAATTATATCCAACTACTTCCTAACCCCTCCACTTGGACGGAGAGCAAGAAGCTCAAATGCTAAATATCCCAAATAGAACTGATTCCCAAATCTCTTCCCCAAATCCCCCCTTTCCTGAGTCTTCTCCATCTCAAATAACGGTGCACAGTTGACCAGGCCAAAGATTCATCATCATCCATGGATAAACCCTCTTTCCTCATTCTCCACATCTCATCCATAGGCAAGTGCTACCTCTAAATATATTCCAAATCTGACCACTCCTAATTATGCCCACTGCTAATGCTCTTCTCCAAGCCATCACCCTCCACTCTACTTCAGTAAGTCTCTCTGCTTCCCTTCTTGCCCACTCTACTCCAGGCCCTGCATGGCAGCCAGAATGACCTTTTACAAACATAAATCAGATCATATTATTTCCCTACTTAATTCCCTCTGTCCTCTTCCCATTACCTTTAAATAAAACCCATACACTTTACTACACACCCACAAGGCCCTGCATTCTCCACCCCCTTCCACCCCTCTGCCTCATCGCACACTCCCGTTGCTTATTCCCTGCCCTTCAACCCTGCTGGTCTTTTCCTTCATCACATGGGCCTGTGCCACCCACTAGCTGCTCCCTCTGTGGGAAGCTCTGCCTTGGATTTTCACATGATTGGCTCCTTGTCATTATTCAGATCCCAGCTCACGCTTCATCTCAGAGCAGCCTCCCTGACCAGCATTTCTACAGCACCAGCCTTCACTCATCACTTTCCTTCATACCTTCCTGCCTTATTTCCTTCTAAACTGGTTATCACTACCTGAAATTATCTTATTTATTTGCTTCCTGAGCAGAATCAAAATCTTTGCTGAAGTCATGATAGCTAATACTAATTACCTCTCCCTCAACCCAGCAGACTTGTCGTTCTTTCCTAAGACGAGATTCAGTCTGACAATATTTATTCTTCACAAAGCCATGCTGTTTACTACTCTTCTTACTGAAATATTTTAAAGTACTTTTTGCCGTTATTTTCTTCCAGCTTCTTTCCTCATCTGGAGGTTATTTTTTTCAGTCCGAAGACTTCTAGATTCTCTTTTTTATAAATACATAACTATTATTTTTGCTATTATCCAAATTTCTCTAAAATGGCACCAGTGTTTGGTCAGTACTTAAAAGTGTAAATACTTAAAACTATAAATAATCAAAACTTGTGGATACATACAACTCAGATTTTTACCCTCAAGTTTTCCTTACTTTAGATTCAAGTTATACCTACAAATTGCTGATCCAATATATAGAAAGAGAGGGGTCTTAAAGAATATGTCTCTACCCTGTAGGTATTAATTAAAATCATATTTATGTCCATCTAATAAGGAAAAATACTTTCCTTTTTGTATCTCTTATTACTAAAATTTTTAGTCTTTTTTAATTTTATTTATGAATTTTACGTTAATAATCTAATTTTATTTACTAACTTTAAGCATTTCTTTATGTTTCTCCTGGTAAACTGCCCCACTTCCATTCTTTTAACATTCCCATTTATATTCCATGTCCTAGAAAGTATTTTGCTTAGCCAATTAATTTTCATTTTACAGTTTTCTTTTTTCCATATATGTAAATTACTATTTTGTTCTTAATCAAGCATACGTAAAAATGTCCCCCTACTCTGGCTTCTTTTATTTCCATTTCTATATCCTTATAATGCATTTTAATTATTTGCTCATCAACCTTAATCTGTTCAGTATATGATACCTTGAGACAGAAAAATGATTCTTCCTGATTTCCGTGCATTGAAAAGGCACCCACCACCACCAACAAAAAGCCTATTTTAGAAACCATAGCCCCTCAGTGGGAACCCCGTACATATGCTGGGTTCCTTTTCAGGTTTCCTAAATCAATCTGAGCCTAGGACAAGATGCACTGATGTTATTATCCCTGTCTGGAGCAAATATGGAGAGGCTAGTGTTCTAGGACACTTTGAGCACAGCAACTTGGACCTTGTTCCTGAGTTGTTCCTCGTTCTGACCCCCTAATCTCTTTTTAGACTGGGATCATGCCTTGCATTTGTCAGCCTCCACTCCAGGGACTGGAGCTCTGCCCTGAACCACGAGCTGGCAGGGTGTTGCTGATGGCCACCCGAACTGTACTTCCTTCTCATTTTTCCCGCTATCCTTTATTGAAATTCTCTATTATGACTTGGCTGTCTCCAGTCTCTGTCATCGCTCCTTACCACGTCTCCCAACCCTTGGCGCTGATTGCCACTGATTGCTGCAATTACCTTTTACTGACATCTAATGACTTTGTCAAGGATATCTGCCCCACTGGCCAGGACTATTCTGTTCATGAAAAAGATAAACAAATGTCTATTTTAAGTAGGTCTTTCTTTGTATTTTTGGGCCTTTGTGTTACAGCAGCTTGATATTTATCCCTAACTTATTCTATGCCTTAATTCTAAATAACAATATAAAGCCAGGGATAAGCAAATAGTTTGGCAAAGCCATTAACATGAAGAAAGATAACCGGAACATATAGAAAAAAGAAGTTAAGAAACAGAGAAAATGCAGGGTGCAGAATAAAACTAAATAAAGATAACGAAATAAATATCATCACAGAAATAAAATAATGTGCCCATAAAACAAGAACAGGAACCTATGAAAAGGAATGATAAGGAAATAAGTAAGAGCTCTTAGAAAAACAAAATGTTAACCAAAATAAAAATTTCAAGAGAGATGTTGGAAGTTAAAGTTGAGGAGATTTCCTAAAAGTTGAACAAAAAGACAGAGATGGAAGATAGAAAAGTTGCAAGAACTGGAGGATCAACTAGGGGATACAGCATCTAATCAATATTAGTTACCATCCCCCCCACCCCCGCAAAAAAGGGAATAGAGGGGGGAATAATCAAACAAATAATTCAGAATCAAAAGTTGAAAGAATTCGAACTGGCATGAAAGGGGTTTGCTCCACTTTGTGTTCAAGCTCTGCCTGAGCTTCTGAGAGAAGGAAATATCTGCTGATTAAGTAACCATAGGCCCCAGGTAGTGGATTGTGATGGGGAAAACCAGGGGTCAAAGCAGAACAAGGAGGATTCCATAGTAGGACAAGACTTCTAAATTAGCAGATTGATGTTGCAGACATGTTGAACAGTGGCATCATTACCATGTAGCATCATTAACATAGTGAGACGAGAGGACCTATCCTATATGTCTTATTTAACTCTCATTTGATATTTAGAATAGACAGAATCAAGCTAGAAAGTTAACAATAACCCCTGAAAAGCCAACAGCTTGTTGGGAGTGAGCCACTTTTTTTGTTCAAAGCACCCAGTTCCCAGTGCTTGGCACATGATAGGTAATCAATTAACATTCATTGACGGAAGGAATGAATGAAGGGCTCAGTGGCTAATAATGGGTTTTTCACGGGGCTGTTTGGAGTGAGCGGTGTGTTGTGGGTGTCAGAGAACATGTGTGCTTCGTTCAAGCGTGGTGGGGAGGAAGGGCTGGACAGAGAGACAAGCGGAGGAGTAAGGCGGGCCCCAGTGTAACCCCACGACTGAGCTGAGAGAGGAAACAGTACTAGGGAAGTGTCAAATTAGGTCAGTTAGTAATAACGGAGAACTTCAATAACCCACACGCATATTGGCAGACTGTCTCATCTAGATCAGCTGCTGATGGGGTTTTGGATAAGAACAAGTCGTTTTAGAGCCTATGAGGTAAGGAAAGGTATTGGCTGTTCACTGAACCGTTGAGAGACAGGTGCTGAGTAGCTCTGTGTAATAGTAATCACAGTATAATTAAATTCAGTTTTCTGAGGAAGAGGACAAAGCAGTCCTGCCAGGAAATAGATCCCTGACAATAAAGGAAGCAGCCTAAAGAAAAAAAGCAAATAACTTGCAGAAACTCTTTAGATTTTCAAAATACCTTCTTAAAGGCAAACACCTCATTAAAAAATGGGAAAAATGTGAGAGGTACGCCACAAATCAAAACTGTTATATTCTCAAACAGAAACCCTATATGACTAGATGGCAGAGTTTTTCTAAAAGAATACAGCAAGGAAAAAAAAAAAAATGGAAGGAAGCAGTAAATCATACTTCCATCCCAGATGAACTGGTGGAGGTTACACTAAAAGGTGGGACCACAGACTTCTATAATATGTAAATTGGGGGCACAAAAGGGTAACATGAGACACCATCAATTCTGCCCAAGAAAATCATGCCAAATTCACTTTTTGGGTTCTTTGAGAGAGCAAACAGGTGGACAAGATAGAATCTGAGCATGAGATTTATTCAGAATTTTTCAAATAGCTTTTGATTAGATTTGAGGGCAGAGAATAAATTTAGAGATAAGAAACAAAAGGAGACATAAATTTAACAATGTGTTTCTAAGGCCTTGGTACAGAATCTGCTTATCTAAACATATCCACAAACGATTTGGAACCCAAAATAAACAGTATCACAAATTTGACCCATGAAACTAGCCTTTTCTACGCAGTGAAAGTCTAAGTTCTTAAAACACTACAATTTCCCAAGCCAGAATGATATGAAAAAGGAGGCTCCTGTGTTTCAAAGTGAGTAAAGTATCCGAATCACAAAGGTAACATGTCAGGCTTTAAGCTAGCAGTCGTTGCCAGAAAAGAGCTTGACTCAATATATCCCTGATGCCAAAGGGTATAACATTATGCGGGCATGCTTAGTAATGTACTAAAAATAAAGTAAAAAATATTCTCCAACTCCACACAAAAACTCTGGGTGTCTGTGTCTGGAATACTACGTGCAGTTTTGGTTAATCACTCTCAGAAACTGCACAGAGAAGGTCATGAAAGTACAAAGTGAGGAAATTAAATTAATCAGCTATGATAATAAACATATTTTTTAGAATTTTAGGCCAGGGAAAGTAAGTTTGGTTGCCACTGAAGTTTCAAAAAAAAAAATCTTCAAAGGTATCGGCAAGCTAATTTGAACACCTCTGAAGGAACTCCTTTGAAATGTACAAGGATGAATAAATGTTAGAGACTTATTCCTTATTTTATGGAGCACCACAGGGTGATGACACATTTGCAAAGGTGAGGAAGGGCTGGTATGTGATATTCAACTTGCACTATGACATAATACTGATTCTGCGTGAATTACGATCTGCTGGACAAGTTTGGTAGGGAAACAGGGAAGCAGAGGAAACTAGAGTAGGCAGAGACCCTCACATTCATCCTTCTATTCAGCAATACTTACCGAGCCTCCATTGTATAAGACATAGCAAGTAATGACAAGGCACATAAGGCCCCTGCCCTTATGGAGTGTACAGTCTACATCAGTGTTGAGGGAGGGGATGAAGCAATTTTCTCCTCAGTGTTTAACCAGTAGGCAGACACATTTAGGTTAAGTGGCTCCTCTTTTTGTATGTAAATTACCCTTAGTAGGCATTTAAGTTACTAATGATACTAGCTACCATTTTCTGAGAACTTTTCATAAAACAAGCTTGGAACTAGATGCTGAAAATACGATGACATGTTCTTTGCCTCTATCTATGGTGGAAACTATTCTTTCAACAATTTGTTCTGCAACAATTGGATATCCATATGCAAAAGAAAAAAAAAGAATTTTGAGTCATACCTTGTATCATATACAAAAATTAGCTCAAAATGGATCATAAACCTAAATGTAAATGCTAAAACTATAAAACTTCCAGAAGAAGATATCAGAGAAAGTTTTTGTGGCCTTGGTCTAAGCAAACATGTTTTAGGTAAGTACAGACTAAATAAGAAAAAATAGATAAATTGAACTTCTTCAAAATTTAAAACCTTTCTTGTTATAAAAATGAAAAAGCAAGCCAAAGATTAGGAGAAAATATTTGAAAATATTTTGAATATTCTCATATTCAGAATATAAATAATTCTTACAATTCACTAACAAGAAGACAAACAGCTTGACTTTTTAAAAGTGGCAAAAGATTTGATCAGATATACCCACTGGAATTGCTAAATTTGAAAAGACAACACCACCAAGCACTGGTGACGATGCGGAGCCACTGGAACTCTCATGCATGTACAGTCACATTGTAGCAGGTTAGAAGCTTCTTATAAAATTAAACATATACTTGCCATATGGCTCAGCAATCCCATTCCTTGGTATTTTCTTTAGAGAAATGAGGACATATGTCCACCCAAAGACTTGTATAGAAATGTTTAAAGCAGCTCTATTCATAATAGCCTGAAATCTGAAAACAACCCATTATCCATCCACAGGTAAATGGATAAACAAATTATGGTATATCAAATTATGACAATCACATGGATGAATTTCAAATGTATTATGCCAAATGAAAGAAACCAGACACAAAAGATTAAATACTGTATGGTTCCATATACAGGAAGGTCTAGAAAAGGCAAAACTACAATTATAGAATGCAGATCAAGTGGTTAGGGGACAGTGATAGGAGGAGGGAATTCACTGCAAAAGGGTGTGAGGGAACTTTTTAGGATGGTGAAAATGTTACATATTAGAATTTTCATAGTGGTTACATAACTGTATACATCTGTCAAAACTCACTAAATTGTACACTTTAAATTGGTGAATTTTGTTGTATGTAAATTATACCTCAATAAAGTTGATTTCTTAAAATATTCTTATTTTCTCTTATTATAAAATACATACATACCAATTTTGGAAAACACTAGATTTACAAAAATAAAAAGTAAAAAAGATGAATTGCCATAATCCATACTACAAATATATACATATATAATTGAGAGCACACTATACAAATACTAGCATTTATCTTTTATGCCCAATAGTATGCTTAAGAATTTCCTACATATTAATAAACTTCTTAAAAATAATTTAAATTGTTTTATACTTCAATTGGAGTTTTGATGAGAGGGTTAAGAGAAGGAAGGGAGAGTGGGGGAAACAGAATTGGATTTGTACCAGCACAGTTCATGTTATCTTATCTTGTAGAATTTCCCTAGCTAATATATTCCTTGACAAACCAGGATGCATATCCAAGGCACAGGATTTCACATAATATACCGCATTACACAGCAGAGAAACTTATGTAATTTGCCACCCCTAGTGGCAGCACCAGTTGAAAATAGGAATACCATAATTTGAATAGGAATGTGTTTAGGAGACAAGTCTCCTAAATTAGTAGAAGAGAGAAACAGAGGTTGAAAGGAGAGGGGGAAATGACGTAGATGATAAATAGAGAAGGAGACAAGTGAATCTGAGTCAAAACTCCAAGAGCTTGGAACTCCACTGCCATCTTGTTCTCATCTGGTAGGGAGAGGGGTCTGGAATGTGAGTGAGGGAACACAGGAAGGTCATCACGTCCTTCTGGTTCTGCAGACCCTGGCATAGGTTTACTCTGATCCAATACGTTTTCTCCGAAAGACATCCTAGCTATTCTGGTGACTTCAGGGAAGTCAGCACCACCTGGACAAGGGAACCAAATGTCAACAGTTCTGGAGTGGGGTTGGTTAGAAAAGGTTAACAATAAAAGCTTAATAATTCCCTCAATAGGAAATTCTAAGAATTTTTTCATCCTAGCGCACCAGTCACCACTCTTTCAAAAACCAGTCATTTCTCTTTCAGAGGAAAGAAGTTTCAGCCTCCTAAGTCTGGAATTTTTCAATATAAACTAGATGTCTGTTGAACAACTCAGATCATCCTTTCCTATTTTTTTCCTGTACTTTTAAAAATTGACATGAACAAAATTCCTCCTATGTAGGAAGTCCAGTGTCCCTCTCACAGGGTTCAGTAGATTCCCAGGAGAAGCTTGACAACCTGCTCCCTCAGTCTCCCGGCTCTTAAATGGTGCTAGACTCCCTTAGATGCTGAATCAGTTAGGATGTACGTTCAGCTGCTGTAACAGAGAGACTCAAAATAACAATTTTTAAACAAGACAGTTTATTGCCAAAATAGTAGAAATAAATAGCCCAAAGCTGATGTTGTGACTGTATTGTCAGGGTCGCTGGATCTTTCTGCTTGCTGAGACTACCACATCTGGAGTGTTGACCTCGCCCAAATGGTCCAGAGTACCTTCCCATCACATCCCATTTTAGCCAGCGGGAAGGAGTACAAAATAGAAAGAAGGCACAGCCCTTGTCTTTAAGGGCTTCCCACATCACCCAGCTCAAATCCCAGTGGCCACACACAGCTGCGAGGAACACTGGGAAATGTAGTGTTTAGTCAGATGTACCCAGCTTACATTCCTTTTCCTGTAGAAGGGGAGAACAGATACGAGGAAAACCCAGCGATCTCTGCTTCTGAAACCACCCCTTAACCACACCACACTGGACACTCTGACTGGCGTCCTTCATGTCCCAAAGCATAAATATCAAAGCAGTTGTGAATAGCAGACTTTGATGAAAAGTGAAGGACAGTGGAAGGAGGTTATGACAGCACCACAGCAAACAACTTAAAAACTGAACATTAGACATGCATGCTTTTAGAAGTCCTGCCGTGCTTGCCACCAGGAATTTCCCACTGGCCACTTGTTTTTTTCTTAGTGCCTCAGCCTTCTGCCTGCTTGTTCCCCCTCTGTCTCTCTCTCTCTGTCCCCATCTCCCTCCCTTTCTCCTTCCCTCCTTCTCTCCTTTCTCCCTAGCCATCCTTATATGTCACTATCTCTCCATTTTTCCAAGATCCCCTCTCTCCCTCTCTTTGATGACAGCTAAGCATTCCAAGTTCTTCTTATGCAGAGCAATTTAACTGTTCCTCTTTTAAACATTCATTATCTAGACTGTGCTCAGGAGGCCTTGTCTTCATGACCCAAAGAAGTCCTCTCCCTAAAAGACTCCCACCTGCCTCCTCAGTGAGCCAGTCCAAACTCTTATTTTTATTTCCCTTACGTCTGCATCATTGAGCATTTGTGCAAAAGGAGAGAAAAGAAAACCTCAAAATAGCCTGCAAATAGATGATCTGTTCCTTACAATCATCAGCATTAGGATGAGTTCACATTTCCGCACACTTTGGGGACTCAAGATATGCCCTTTGACTAAAGAAATAAGAAAACATGTCAATATTAACCCTGAATATCCCATCAACCCAAATTTATTGTAGCTTTCAGGAACTGAGAGTTTCACTTTTAAATTCACACACACACACCCCACACACACTACACACATACACATACACAGCTGTTTGCTAAATTTTTCAGCAAAGTTTATGCCACAATTTTCATTCATCCATTCATTCACCGAACAATGTATTCATTGTACATTTACCATTGTGCTAGACATAGGAATTTAGGTTCTTTTAATAAGCCTAAGAACTTGCTCCTCCTGAGTTCTTCATACTGATTTTCTCTCTCTCTCCTTTCCAAAGGAACTTGTCTGCCAGAAAGGGAGTTTCTTCCAGACTAGAGTTATTTTCACACTTTAGCTTTTAAAATAAAATAATAGTAAAGTGCACTGACATTTTGTTCCTAGAGCATGTGGAGTAATATTTTTATGGTTTCTCTGGCAACCAGAGAGGCAAGAGTAGGCAGGAGGGAAGGAGCAGAAGGGCTGGCATCAGAAGCTGGGGTGGGGGGTGGGGTGGGGTGGAAGGAGCCCCTCTCTGTGGCGTGCTGGCTTGGGTTCGAACACAGCAGGGCCAAAGATCCAGAAAACAGCCAGCATCCCTGGTCTGAGTCATCATCCCGTGATGAGAGAATATGGACAAATTATTTTCTCAAGAAACCAGCAATAAACCAAGGGGTGTAGGAATTAAGAACTCATTCTAAAAAAGAAATGTTTATATAGGGCTAGACATCCCATCAGCAGAGGCTGGTTGGATTGCTATTTGTAGAAAACAGGTACATGTCTTGCCAAGTGCACAGGAGCTCATGTGCTGTCGGGGACTGTGATTTTGCCAGTGGTCCCAGGCACGATGGTCAGGCCCTCAAGGAGAGGAACAATCTCAACACTCAGTCATCAGCTGAGACCTGTGTCAACAGGGTGCCTAGCTCCAACCACTTGGGCTGGGGCTGACCGGGTGCCAACTACCGTACCAGGCACCTCGTCACAGGGTGGACACCATGGCCTGGGTTAGGATCAGAACTTTGGAAAGGAGGCCAAGACCAAAACCTACTCTGTAAGATTCACCACAAGTAGGAGAAAAAGCATAGGGAAGGAGCTGCTGCTCATGGGAGCCTGCTGATATCCCCTGGGGCCCAGGGGACACCGAGAACCCCACAGCACAGTCTTGATTCTGAACTCTGCCAAAGGAGATGCAGAACTGTCCCTAAGTCTCCTACCTCAGATGTGGTTTATTCAGGAAACAGGAGCTGGGCTGGGCCCTCAGAACAGTGATCAGGGGGCTCAGTTGTGAGAAGCTGGGCAAAAGAAAAGTGAGGCGATCAAGAGTTTGGTGAGTAAGATTTTGCTCTGGTGTCCTTGGACATTGTTTCATTAATGTAGTCAAAATCAACTTGAGTGAATGAGAAGTAGTTTCACCCCTCTGTTAGATTAGTCACCCAATTAAAATTATTTTTAAGATAGTGCTCTATTTATATATCAAACAGCTAAGTATGGAACTGACTCCATGAGTGTTCAAAAATATTCCAAATTCACTAAGATGAAAATGCTAATTATAAAATAAAGTCAGACCAGATTACAACTTTCAGATGATCATATCTAGAAAGTAGACAACAGTAAAATTTAAATGTTTTTTTTTAAATCACAGAACCTAAGAAAAAAATCCCAAATCTCTGTCACTATATAAAGGGAGTTTGAATATAAATAATAACTTTTTGCAAATGTAGTCAAATGGATTATAAGAATAACTAACGCCAAACTGGTTTTATTTAGTTGCCAGTGAGAAAGTACAGTTTTGATTCTCCTTGACTAATAGACCTGTCATGTTGTCTGGCTAAACATAGAAAATATTACAGAATTGGGACATAAAGTACTGTAACTTCCAGAACAATGGCTTTGTGGAGAGAGAATTGGAAGCCTGAATCCTACTCTCCTGCTCTAGACAAGTCATTTAACAAAAAAGATTGTTGTACTTTACTACAGCACAGGTCCGAGTAGATAGGGGGCATGCAAGAAGTAGAAGAACCATTCTTCCCCTCTGTCTTAGTTAGGGTTCTTTAGGGAAACAGAACCAACAAGAGATATCTGTGAATATATGATTTTATAAAAGTGTCTCACGCAACTATGGGGATGCATGAGTCCAAATTCCATAGGGCAGGCAGCAAACTGGCAACTCCAATGAAGGTGTTCATTGAACTCCTCAGGAAACACCTCGCTGGCTAGCCGAAGAAGTGAAGGTCCTTGCTCTCTCTTCCTTAAAAGTCTTCAACTGATTGGATTAAATCCAGCTGATTGAATTCTCTCATTGTGGAAGACATGCCCTTCATTGATGTAATCAGTCACAGCTGCAGCCGATTGACAGATGATTTAATAAACCAGCCTGTTGGTTTATTAACCAGCCACAAATGTCCTTGCAGTAAGGGTTAGGCCAGTGCTTGCTTGACCAGACACCTGGACACCATCACCTGGCCAAGTTGACACATGACCCTAACCATCACACCCTCAAGTAATTTGACATCTAGTTGGTGCCACTAAATTAAAACCAGTGGTTCAATGAAGCCCAGAAACGAAGTTCTACATTGATACACAATTTCAATGAATCAGGAAAAGGGAAAATCCATGAGCAGAGGAATAGTTGAGGAAGGTGGGAATTTAGCTAACCCTGGAATGACAGGTAAGTTGTGGATAGGGAAAGAGGAGAGATCAGTGCTTCCTAGATGAAGAGTCCAGGAGCAAGGCAGGGTCTGAGGGTGGAAATGAGCATGTCCTGACTCAGTGAGGGCAGCCGGGGCAGCGTGGAATCACAGACACCTGATGGGAGCCAAGAAGAACTTCATACCAGACAGGGGTGTTGAGCCTTCATGTAAAAGGACTCTGTTTCCCCAAGTCTTATTCACTGCCTACTGTGTGTCACGCACCACAGGGGCATCAGGGAATAACATCAACATCCGGAGGAAGTAAGTGGTGTTTAATCAAGGCTGGGCTTATGGGTTGAAGTGTGTCCCCCAGAAAAATATGTCCAAATCCTAATCCAATATGACTGGTGTCCTTATTTAAAAAAAGAGGGAAATGTGAGCACAGAAACAGACAGACACGGGGGAGAAGGCCGCGTGATGATGGAGGCAGAGACTGAAGTGCTGCAGATGCCAGCCAAGGAACACCAGTGATTGCCGGCAAACCTGCAAACCATGAGCTAGGAAGTAGCAAGGAAGGGTTCTCCCCTCCAGGTTGTCCGAGGGAGCATGGCCCTGCTGACACCTTGATTTCGGACTTGTGGCCTCCAGAACCGCGGAGACAATACACTTCTGTTGTCTTAAGCCATCAAGTTTGTGGTACTGTGTTACAGCAGCCCCGGGGGAAAGAATACAGCTGGGTTGGAGGAGCCTGATACTGAAGCCGGAGACCTCAACAAGGAGGCTGTGGACAATTAACCACAGAAAGGTCACAAGGACTTGGGTGGGGAGGTGGCAGTGAGAGTGGAGAAAAGTGATAGCCTGAAAGAAAGGAAGATACTGCTTCAGAAATGACCAAGTTCCCAAACCAGGCAACGGTGGTGCCACTGATAGAGACAATTGTCAGGTGACCTTGGGCAAGACATTTAACTTGCTTATCCACTTGTCAAATGAGGATGATAGTAATTGCCTGCCTGTGTTATAGATTTATTTTGAAAACTATGTGAGCAATTGTTTTCAAAATGATTTAAAATGAATAATCTGACATAAAATTATAAAGTGTTTTACTTACTATACTGATTATTGGGTCACTGTCCTTTTGATAGTGACATCAGCTTTCCATTATTTATGTTAGGAACACATAGTTGTTCTCTAATTCTAGATTACACCGTTTTTAGAAACATTACCAAAAAATATCAACACTTTAGTCACATTCACACTGCTTACATGCTAAAACTGTTCTCTGGGCTATGGCAACTTGCTATTTGCAGCTTTATCTCTTTGCTTTGTGTGTCCCTCATCCTAACAAGGGCCTCTTTAGCCCTGATTGGTTAGGTCAAGTTGTTCTATCTAATTCCACTGCTTACCAGCAGGACAAGGATAGCCACATGATTGATGTTGGATGTCACTGCATCCCTTCAGCATTTCTTCTGCCTCCTCCTGTATACAATCCTCATATGATTAGAGACTTAGCATCCTGTTTATCTTGCATACCTATTTTGCAAAGACAAATTGATTTTATGTAAGTAGATTTTTTACTGCTATATTAAAGAGCCTCTGTGATTGCACTTGCAAAGGCTTGCAGTATGTAACCATGCAATGAATTGATAAAGGGAGCAGGAAAAGGGGAAGGCACTGAGATAGTTTGAGTAAGGACGAAGCCCTTCCCTTCTACTACCCTTATTTAGGTCCCTCAGTCCTTAGCAACCCTCCCCACCGCACTTCCCTATCCTGTTGCTGACATGGAGCCTGAAAAGAGGGAAGGTGATGGAAACAGGGAGTAAGGGGAGGTAAAGGTATCATCCTATGATGCTTTCAGGAAACTAAAGAGAAGTAGTGGTTTCCCACTAACCCCTTCCTGATGATCCAAGTCTTGCTTCCTTCTCATATCATTTCCAATTGAGCTTTATTTATTTATTTATTTTTGCTTAGTTGCTTAAACCCATAAAGGCAATTTATCTAACCCCATTGGCTTTTGGAGTTAGTAGGAATTCAAGGTCCAGACTGTCATTTTAACCTTTCCCTCACTTGGCAATCAGGAAGTCCCAGATCTCCATGGAGTGGAAAACCCAGTATGGATGCCTTTGACTTGCTGCCTGAGGGAAAAATCTAACCCAACCTTTTCTTGAAATAAAAGCTAAACTCATAGAAAAGATGCTGTACATTTGCTTGACAAAATGGATCAGGCAGAAATTTAAAGTATTTTCAGAGCAATTCATAATAGAGAATATTTGCACATAATCTTCCATTTTCCTGAATTCTCAGTCCTTTTCTTTTATGGCAAATCAGTTAATATCCTGAGACCTTGGTTACCTATGATCTCTAATATTTAGCTCTCAAGAATGGTACAAGGGTTAAAAATACATGTTATTATATATTCCTTAGAGGAATGATCTAAAGTAAACCAACAAAATTAATTATGTATATCTTAACAAATACTGGGTGTTACATACTAAATACTATCACTAACATTAATATAATTGCATTACATGACTTAAATACATACAAAAAATACACGTAATTTTTTATACCCTCCTTAAATAATAATTGCTAAATTGCCATGAGGACTCTAAGGCATTGAAAATTGTACAAGAAAATGTCAGCATTTTTCCTCCTGTATATACTCAAAACATAGTTATCGGCACTCTTCAAATTCACCTTCCAGCCTGCTCATAAAATTGAAAATATGCACTCAGTATAGAAAGAGAGAATCAAGTTGGACTATAAAACAGTTTGGAAATGCAGACAGTCTCCCACAGAATGAGAGGAAATGCCATTTACAACAGTACACAATTACAGTTTGGCAAGAAGAAGGAAAGTCTATCAAAAGCTAAGTGATCTAATGGTTCAGGTTTCTTTACAGCTAACACTTTTTGGCAATAAGCCAGAAATGGCAATGGTTATATTTGTAGATGTAAAATGTGTTCATTCATTCATTTAACCAATGTTGATGGGCACCTAGTCCATGCCAGGTATAGGGATAAAATAGAGAACAAACGGAGAAAACTCTCTGCCTTCACAAAACACATATGCTGGAGGAATAATATGTAAACAAATGCACAAATCACCTGCTTATTTATATATAGACCCAAATGTATAGATGTGCATATTATGTATGTAATCTATTGAAATATTTTCCTTTTCTATTTCCAAAACCATTCTAACAGTGCAATAATTACAATTTACAGTTCCCAATAGTTTTATGCTTCCATGAACCTCTATAATTTCTCCACAGTGAGGACCCGAATAAAGCTGAGTGGTTAACCAAAATCTAAAATAAACAGCTCTAATATGCTAATCCCTGAATTAAAGCCAAAACAACATTCAAAACTGAATTATTTGCTTTAGGTTCAAGATGGTGAACTGATGGAACATACAGGCTTACAGCTCTTCCCTCCCCAAATCCCATATAATTGAAAGCAATTAAAAAAAAAAAAAGATAAAAAATGGAATAAATCCAAAATAGTGTGACAAATGGAGAAGTTATCTATCAATATAGCAGAGTTTTTGACAAATTCTGGAGTATGAAAATGCAAGGGTCATTTTAACAGGAAAAATAAAACAGAAGAAACTAAAATCTAGAACTTGTATTGGAGAAAGTGACGGGGATAACACTAAAAGAAGTCCATGGAGTTTCCAGATTCTAGAGTTGAATGGAAGGGGGAGAAGGGATAGGAAATAGGGGAGAAATTTGCTTCCATCTGCAAAGGTTATGTTATGCTGCAGTAACAAAGAAGACTAAAATATCAGTGACCTGCAACAAATATTTATTTCTTATTCTTACTACAGGTCCACTGAGAGTCAGCTGGGAGCACCACTCTGCATAGTACTCGGTTGAGGACTCAAGCTGACAGAGCAGTCAATATCTTGTTGTGACAGAGAGAATGTCATAGCCAAAAAATGTCAGATAGTCACATCTAACTTTAAGGATGGGCAGTATACATATATGAAGCCAACTAAATTGTGGCATACTTTGAATATGTTGGAGTATGTAGTAGAGATTGTTACTGTTCACCAAAATCTGACTCTCTTCTCTTTCCTGAGTGCAAACAAAAGGAGAGGATTCTGAAACCTAGATATTGACAGTGCTTATTTGGACACCTGCCCAACTAATAATATCTGCTTTGGACTTTAGTGAAGGAGAAATAACAATACAGCTAGCAAAACTTGAGAGGTAAACCCAGAAGAGAGGTTCTTATCACACAATGAGGAGAAAAGTGACATTGTCTAAAGTTGATGAAACAAGAAATAGAGGATTATGTATATTTATTAATGTTTAAGAAGTAACCAGAAGAATTCAAAATAATATTAAGTGTGTAAACAGGATAGAGAAGGCAAGGTGGGAGACAGTAGTAAGTGGGAAAATTACCATCTTTAACAGCTAAGAGTAAATAGAAACTATCGAAGGTCAATAGATTAAGAAACTAAGCATACTTTAAAGTTATGGACATAAACATCAGAAGAACTAAAAAAGAAATAGTGACAGTGATTGCTTCTGGGGAGCAGTCTGCAGTGGCAGTGGAGTTTTCATTTTATGACTTTCTGTGCTGTATGAATTTCTAAGTTTCTGGATACATTCATTACTCTGATTAAACAAAAAGAACAGTTCTAGTACTTTAAAAAAGACTAGATAATAGGACTTATATTCCATTTATTTTATTTCCCATTTCCAATTATTTTACTGCTCAATTCTCCACTAGCAGGGCACCATGCAGAATCAGTAGGCCATGTTCACTTCAAATATCTGGATGATGTTAGCAGAAAGGTGGTATTTTCTAAGTCAATCAGGTAACTGCCATAGTGCTCACTTGATTTTGCAAGAGGAAATCTGGTCCCACAAAGATCTTTAAAGACTTAGAGGAACTTGTAGGACAGGAGAGCATCCCGCTAGTTAATGGACTCTAGTGAGCTAAAACAACAGCAGACACTACTAAAGGCACCATTTGCCCATTCCTTCTGCTTCTGGAACTGCAGGGAACAGAAGTGATGAACCCAGAGCACCAGCAAACACTCTGGAAGCTTGACTGTGGTGGCTTTTGAGGGCAAACCACTCAGAGTTCAAAAGCTTGCAGGGGAAGGAGAGGCTAGGCCTTCCTATAATTGTGCCTAAGAGCCTCCTCCCAAATGCCTCTTTGTTGCTCAGATGTGGCCCTCTCTCTCTAGCTAAGCCAACTTGGCAGGTGAAATCACTGCCCTCCCCGCTATGTGGGCTCTGACACCCAGGGGAGTGAATCTCCCTGGCAACGTGGAATATGACTCCCGGAGAGGAATCTAGACCCGGCATCGTGGGATGGAGAATATCTTGAACAAAAGAGGGATGTGAAAGGAAATGAAATAAGTTTCAGTGGCAGAAAGATTCCAGAGGGAGCCAAGAGGTCACTCTCATGGTCATTCTTACGCACAATATTGGCAATGCTTTTTAGGTTCTCATGAATTGGAATAGCTAGCAGTAAATACCTGAAACTATCAAACTACAACCCAGAACCCGTTAATTTTGAAGACGATTGTATAAAAATGTAGCTTATAAGGGGTGACAATGTGATTGGGAAAGCCATATGGACCACATACCCCTTTGTCTAGTTTATGGATGAATGAGTAGAAAAATGGGGGAAGAAAAAAAAAAGGCACCCAGTGTTCTTTTTTACTTTAATTGTTCTTTTTCACTGTAATTTTTATTCTTATTATTTTTGTGTGTGTGGTAATGAAAATGTCAAAAATTAATTTTGGTGATGAATGCACAACTATATAATGGTACTGTGAACAATTGAATGTACGCTTTGTTTTGTATGACTGCGCGGTATGTGAATATATTTCTATAAAATGAATAAAATAAAAATTAAAAAAAAGCTTGCAGGGGGCTATAGTCCAGGTCGTCAACAAAAAAAGAGATTTTAAAAATGCTAATTCAGATACCATTAGTGCTGAATTGCAAGGTATGGAACAATGGAGGAGGAAGGAGGAGGAGAAGGAAGAGGAGAAGGAGGAGTAGAAGAAGAAAAATTAAGCTCCTTTATTTCAATTTCTGAGGTTGCTGGGTGGCAAAAGCTGTTATCTACTGCAATTTAACATATTACCCACAACTCAGTGGCTTAATAAAACAACATTGTAATGTAACTCACAATCATGTGGATCAGGAATTCAGGCAGGGCTCAGTTGGGCGATTCTTCAGTTCCATGTGGTGTTGACTGAGATCACTCAGTGGTACTCAGTTGGTGGGTGGCCTGATTGGGAGGGTCCAAGATGGCTTCCATCACATGTCTAGTGCTTTGGTGGGGACAGCCAGAAGTCTGTGTTCACCTCGGACTGTGGACCAACTCCCAACATGTATCCTCTCCGGCATGGCAGAATCTGAGTTGTTGAACATTTACCTAGCAGCCCAGGAGTCCCAAAGAATATGCCACTCAAACCAGAGATAGAGAGCAGGGACTGTGTCCTTTAGGTAGGCTGAGACTCATGCCTGGAGATAAAATCCAAAAATGGGACTGCAAACCCAGGGGCAAGGTAAAGGGCATGAGCTGAACCACAGAGCCAAAGTGGATAGAAGTGAGTGCTCTGACGAACCAAAAAGTTAAAAAACAAAGGTGAGAAATGGCAGAGCAAACAAACTAGAGACGGTCTGAAAGAATTCCTAAGAAAGAATACTGAAGCCTGCAGCTGCCTTTCACACATTTCCAGTGAGGGCTCTTGTGGGAAGACTAAACTTGTGCAAAGAAGCCAGGGAAATTGAGCAATTTGCCCTCATTCTTTAACACGTCTAAAATATTTTTCCCACTTTCCTTTGGTGATGAAAGATACACATGTAAGAAATATCTGGCTAAGATGAGGAAATATGATCTGTGGCTATATCCTCAGATTCATTATTTGTTCAACAAATATTTCCTGAGTGTCTGCCATGTGCCAGGCATTGTGCTGGGACCCCAGGATACATCTGTGAGCAGATCAGACAAAACCTCTGCCCTCATGCAGCTCTCATTCTCATCAGACAGACCATAAAAAGCAAGCATAATAATTAAGTGAATTATATACTGTTATATATCAGAATGTATATGTAAATATCCATGTATTTATTTAATCATTCAACAAATAATTACTAAATACTTACTATGAGCAGGCCCTGGGAGAGGGCTATGTAGAGGACAAGCATCCTACTTGGAGCTGAACTAACCGGCATTGTATGCATGCAATATGTGTTGTGTGTTTTTTCTAGCACTAGCATTTTTAATAAAGAAGAGATGAAATAAATATTTGAACTAAAGGAAAGAATACAAATTAAGTATGTTCAGTTACTGGGGACTCATCTGTAAGATAAATTGGAGTCTCTGTGATGTCTTGTTAGTAGAGAATTTGCCATAAAAAACTAGAATAAATATGAGGCACTACTTGAGGCATTCTTGTATAACTTCAGATCTGTTCTTCAGTTATGTTGCAATTTAAAAACAATAAGAAGCAGGAATTTACAAAAGCTTGACAAAAAAATCACTGGATTCTAAAAGTGTATCTATACATATTTAGCATGTCAATGGCAATAATTCTTTTATGCTTTCCACTTTAGAATATTACTAATAGCTGGTCTGAATGTGTAGCTATAAAATTACACGGAAGAGTTTCCATTTCAAAGTGATGAGAAATATTCTTTTACATACAAGTTGAATTTAACATTCCTTAAAGCATGGTATACAGTTTCAAAGCTGAAAGGAACATTTATAAACTACCAAGGGATTAAAAAGTAGAAATCAAGGTTCGTTAACGAATGAATTTCATCCTCCAGCTAAGAGCACCTCCTGAGTGCAGGAAGCTCAGCTGTGCCACCTCCACTCTTCCCTTTGCAGTTTCCGGTGGGATTGGCATCAGGGGACTGCCCCACAGGAGCATCAGAACTTGACTGACAAGTGAGATATCATGCAGCCCTCTCAGTCACACCTCTGACTTCCCTCTCTACGGCCCCTCTCACACTTCCAACTTTTCAGTCTGCAAAAAGTCACCTGTGTTGGGTTGTCTCATGGGACACAACTTTGAATGGTTTTAGAATGGCATTATTGCTCCATGGGGCAAAGTGTCTTGGAGCCTTCCTGAAGGAAATGGATCAAGCTCCCCATCCCCTTCCCCCAAGTCACATAAATTATCTGACTGGACAGGGTGTCTTGATCAAGGCCAGGTGCAGGGAAATGCAACAAGGTCTTGGGAGGCTGTCATCATGAGAAGGAGCCCATAAGCAGCCTAGTTTTATGGGGTGAGGAAGGAGAATGGAGATTTGGGATTCACAAGACAGCACCACTAGAAGCTAACTCAACTTACCATCTGGCCCTAAGAGCTGGCTGAGATATGAAGAGCTCCATATCTAATTCGCCAGCAGTGTGGTTTCCTCATGTGTGGAGCAGTGTGGTTTTCCTCACGTGTGGAGCAGGGTCCTTGCGAGGATTGAATGGGTAGTAAAGAAAAGCACTCAGTAAGTATCAGCTTTAGTTTACCAGGCCTGAGGAATCCCAGCAGAATCAGCTCCTCAAACCTCCTTGAGAGCTCTAGTCACTCAGAGTTCTCATGGCTCTTAAGTTCTTGGTCAGAAAAGAGCCCTTCAGCATCTTTGATAGAGTAGTTTCCAGATGCAGATCAATGGTGAAGTTTTCACCAGTTCTTCACGAAAGGGGGAATAGGAGGGCAATTTGATGGGTATCCGTGTTCAGTAACTCCCTGTTCTTTATTGGGAAGGAATATCCTTTATGTGAGGATTATTAACTTCAGGCCTATCCCTATCATGCAGGCTGTCACTACACAACTCTGGAGGGCACCATCCACGCTGACCACAATGATGGTGCTGCTCCTTGGAGCTCTGCAGCATGGCTCTCTGGCCTACTTATTTGGTGATGATCAATACTGGTTGATCCCCCTTTCTTCTCCCCCTTCTCTCCCCTCTTCTCCCCTCCCCCCCTTCTCCTCCATGTCCTCACTTGGCAGTCAGAGGAAGAAGGGAAAGCCACAGAAATGCAGCTCAAGAGCAAGTCTTCAATCACCATGGGAGCAGAAACCCAACCTGGGCAAGAATGGAAGAAAGAGAGAGATAAGATTAGTTTACATTCTATATCTAGAAACGGAGATTGAAAAAAAAACTTAACAAAATAATACACCAAGAAGACTTAAACTTCAAGGAACAAAATGGAGAAATGCTAGAATATAGACCTACGTCTCCTTTGACTTTCTAGAAAACTTATATCTTCAAGTCCTTCTTAGATAGTCAAAGAACAAGACAAAGGTGAGTATCTGCATTCTGAAGCAAGCCACTTAACCACATTCTCCTTCCTATCCACTTGCTACACTTGCTTTTCAATTTCTATTCTGAAAATTCTACTTAATTTCCAGTCTTAAAAGAGGCAAATAAACAGGGAGGCAGGTAATATGGTAAAAGGAGTGTATGATTAGAGAGTGGCATTCTTACGTGGCAGTTAGTGGTAACACTTACCAGTGGTGTGAACTTGAGAAAGAAATTTATTTCTCTGGGGCTCAGATTTCTTGCTTGGGAAAAAAAATGAGGGAATTGATCATTTGAGATTCTATGTGGGCTTTCCCAGCTACATCAAGAAGCCTGGAAATGAAGCACAGGTCACTTAATACACTGAAGGGTTATCATTTGGCTGAACTCTTTGCCTTGGGCTCATACGCCATAGTCCTAAAGAATCCACTTCTATAAATAGTAACAATTCAGTCTAAATACCAGGGCACAGATTCCTAGGGAAGATAAAAGCAAGGATCATATTTATTTTCCTTTATTTTGCATCCATTGGACAATTACTTAATGGATAACTCCTGAGTGTGTACCTGACTCTAGAATAGATCCTGGGAACCAGAGACAAACAAGACCGAGTCCCCTTCTTTAGGGCATTCACACCAGTGGGGAATCAAACACGAGCAATTTCTTATCAGCGTGAGATGCACTTCAACAAAATATGAAGATGATGTTGTGGTCACCAGAGCAAGTGTGTCCTGGGCCAACTAGATCTCCATAACTCTGTGTAACAGGAACCACAGGGCTTCACTGATAAAAGAAAAACTATCCTCTGATAGCAAATTTTGATGCATAGTAACTTTCATGGCCATTTGGAAAGGTCAAAACTTAACCTCATAGAGGAAGGCAGCTTTAACTCAATGAAGGAAACCAAGAGGACTTGCAATTGTGCCATTTATTACGTGGAGGAAGCCACTGGACCATCTTGGGTTTTAGGGGCTCCCTGCTAGGAAATGATCATCACTCTCTGGGGCTTTCATCTCAGGAAGGACAATTCCAATTCAGTTATTTAAGCCATCTCCTCTCCCTCTCTGTCTCTCCTTTTCTCTTGCTCTTCCTCCCACTTTTTCTACCTACCTCCCTCTCTCTCTCTCTTTCACCTTCTTTTCCCACTCCTCTTAGACACACTGACTCTACAGGATGAACAGAAAGGACAGCTGTGTCTTCTCCCCAGACACCCACTTGGGCTCCACCGCCAAGAGGTAGGCGTGAGCTCTGGGGACATCTAATGCTAAAAACTGTCAGAGAGGCTGCTGCTCAGCCTCTCCTGGATATGGAGAAATAATTGCCTGGGGAACATTAAAGTTTAATTAGGAAAATATGAGTGCCTAGACTTCTTTTCTCCTCAGTCCAAACCAAATCAATAAAATCCTCAGCTCCTGCCAACAAAGGACAAAATAGTATTGTGCATTGCCCATGGATAGCCAGAGAGCCATTAGAATTAAAGAATACTTGGAGCTGGAAGACCCCTATAGTTCCTCAAATTGCACAGAGAGGGAAACATATGCTCAGAGAGTTTTAGCTATTTGCCCAAGGCCACACAGCTAGGTAGTGGCAGGGTCTTGGGGCAGAACCATCTCATTGAATGGATTCTGATCACACCAGTTAGACTCAGGAATCCCAGAGGCCTCACAAGGTAATGGGGAGGAAGATCACAGGAGTTCTGTGTTGCAGAATATGCTGGTTTGGATGTATTATGTCCCCCAAAATGCCATGTTCTTTAATGCAACCTTGTGGGGGCAGACATATTAGTGTTGATTAGGTTGGAATCTTTGGACTAGGTTGTTTCTGTGGAGATGTGCCCACCCAACTGTGGGTAATACCTTTGATAAGAATATTTCCCTGGAGGTGTGCCCTACCCAATCAGTGTGGGTCTTGATTCATTTACTGGAGCCCTATGAGAGCTCAGACAGAAGGAACTCAGTGTTGCAGCAGCTAAGAGAGACATTTTGGAGATGGCTGCTGAAAGCAGACTTTTGCTGACACTTTGCTCCGGAGAAGCTAAGAGAGGAAAAAACGCCCCAAGAGCAACATTTTGAAGAACACATAGGAGCTGAGAGAGGAGCTGGAACACAACCTGGGATCAGCAGATGCCAGCCACGTGCCTTCCCAGCTAACAGAGGTTTTCCGGATGCCATTGGACTTTCTCCAGTGAAGGTATACTTGTGTTGATGCCTTAATTTGGACATTTTCATGGCCTTCAGATTGTAACTTTGTAATTCAATAAATCCCTTTAGCAAAGCCAATCCATTTCTGGTGTTCTGCATAATGGCAGCATTAGCAAACCAGAACATAGAGAAACCCTAATTCTCCTTCCCTGGAAAGAACTTCCAAGTAGGGATAGAGAGATAGGAGGAAGCACACCTGGGCTCACCCACTATTTTTCATTCAAGCCCCTACCTTGATCACTAAGAACACTGGTTTTCTGTATGCCTTTTGAGAAACACAGAAATGAGAAGAAACAGAATCCTGAGCAGGATATCTGGTCACCAAGGAAAGTCTATGAGAAACCACAATCAGTTTGCCACAAGGTTTTATAAAAACAATAGTCCCCATGCATTCTGGGCAGCAAGGCATGAGGTAATAATGACAAAGCTCTTTAGAGACAGTCAAGCTTTCCAGGCACGGATCACCTCACTTAGTCTGATAATTTAAACCATTTAAAAAAATCCTGCTGCAGGAATTTATGGTGGTTTGGAATACCTACTGATAGTATTTTCATCATCTTTTCCAGAGCTTTGAGTTTGGAGAAAACAATTTCAAAAAATGTTCCAGTGGTAAAACCAACCTTAGAGAAAGTATAGCCGTGCTTGATCCCTTTCCTCTTGTCATTGTGATGAAATCACTGAGTGACCCAGAATATTAGTCCACCTCAGGTTCATGGGGGAAATGAGGACACTGATATATAAAAAGCATCAAGCCAAGGATGGGACAGAGGCCACCCTGCAAAGTGCTGCCTCAATGGCAGAGTGACAAGGAGTTGTCTTACACTTGACAGCTTTGTCAAGACCCGTGAGCACAGCCCTGTCAGCAGGTGAGGGTAAAGGAGGATTTAGAGCAGGCATGTTGTCCATGTGAGACAGGACACTCCTGATGCTGACAGCTCTCTGGATCTCCATTCAACGAAGTTGGGCCCAGGGTCATCTAATTATCATGTGACTGACTTGGCCACTGCTGGAAATACCATCATGATAGAGGAGAGAAGGGCATTAAGCAGCACTTGCATTAAGCATGAATGACGTTTGTGTGATGCTTGTGAGGTGGTATATGGGCTTGTGTTTATGTGTGCAGTAACCACATGCTCAAGGTTTTCCAGGATGATCCCAAATCCTCTGATTCAAAGTAAACATAAATATACTTCCTTCCCCAACACAAGCACTTTTCAGATCACCTTGAGGAAGCTGGTGCAGCAACATGCGTTTGCTCCAGTGACATCTCCCCTCTCCAAGACTCCTCAACAACTGGGGGCTTCAGCAGAGGTCAGTGACCCCAGGACACCTCTGCGTCTGCTCTGGTGAGTTTGCTTCTCCTACAGCAGAGAACCATCGCTCAGAGACTCCATAATGACCAGCCAAATATTCTGCGTTCTGTCTTGGACTCACCTTCCATGAAAAGGGCTGTCAGGACTAATCCCATCATGCCCCTCACCTCTGCTTACCTCAGCCACCACAGGAAGTTCAAACCTCCCATTCAGCATCATCTGAACTTTCATGACCACACTGCTTCATACTTCCCTTTTGTGAGCTGATCTTGCCTCTTCCCAGCCTACCCAAACCCTCCCATTGAGCCTTAGGGAAATTGTAGTCTGCCAGTGAAAAATTCCCCCAGATCTTCAACTCTTCTCTAAATTGTACCTTTGCCTCTTTGCTCTGGCTGAAACTTGTGTGACAACAGAGGACCCTGATTATTTTGCATCCTTTCAAATGGAGACTGGATTAACCACCTCAGAAAAGACTGCTCAGACCACTTTATAACAGTGTCCCAACATTCCCACCATAAGTCACTCTATCCCATTACCCTGTTTTCTTGTCTTCATAGAACATATTAATATTTGAAATTATATTGTCTATTTGTATGTTTACTTGTTTGCTGGTTGTTTTACTCCCTAGAATGTGATCTCCATGAAAACAAGGACTCTGAATGTTTTATTCATTGCTGTAACCCTAGCATCCAGAGTAGAGTTTGAGCCACAGTAGATGCCCAATAAATATTTACTGAATTGAAGTTAGCATAGGGCATTGTGATGTAATGGAAACATATAGGAGAAATTATGGAAGCATATGACCCAGGTGTCAAAAGAGGGTAGAGGGGGAAAATTTTTTAAAAGGCTTAATGGAAAGACTAGTGTAAATTACCCAAATAAAGACAGATGACAGGAGACTTCAGGATTAAGATGGCTGTTTGAACCTACACATATACTTCTGCTCCCACCCAAATCCCTACTACAATGGCAGTAAGGGTTTGTTTTTGAAAGCAAAAACTCCTAAGAAAAACATGATGGGAAAAGAGAGGAAACTGGAAATCCATGGAAGAGTGATAACTAGCTTGAAGACCTGAGCAAGTTGAATCCCAAACCAATAGTGAAGAAAGCCAAGAAGTTCACCCTAGAGAATCCCCAAAGGCTCAGGAACTGGTGGGGCTGGTTATCTCTGGAATGGGGGTAGAAGTAGGTCTAATGAATGGGATCCATTCCCCAACTTCCTCCCTTCAGATGTCCGGATCACCCCTGCCCATCCCAGAAAAACACTAGAGGCTTATTCTCGTAAGAGTATCCCTGGACTGGTGATCACAGGCCAAATTGGGGTTGGGAACACCATATCAAAATCAAGGATATTAAGAGAACATTTATTTATAGATACTGAGATCTCCATCCTGCTTCCTAACTCAGCACTCACAATGTGTGTAGGTAAGAGAATGAAAAACCCTTCTCTGGGGAATCTGACTAGAACCACAATGTCTTAATGCTACTGACAGGTTTTTTTCAATGCAACAACCCAGCTACATTCGCTACAGTGAATTCCACAATTGATAAGCCCCACCACAAACAGAAGTGTCAACAGTCTCTTTAGTACCCCACCCTTAGCCAAAAATCACTAGACACTTGAAAAAAAAAAAACACACTAAAATAAGCTTTAGAAACCAAAAGAAACAAATAAAAAGAGAGTACCTAAAGTAAACAAAGATGATATAAGAAGAAAATTTCAGAAATATTTTACTTAATATCATCAGAGAGATAAGATACTGCATTCATGAAACAAAAACATGATGCTAAAAAAAGAACAACCAGAGAATAAAAAAGAGATCTTAGAAATTAAAAATGAGAGCAAAAATAAGAAATTTAGCAGAAACAATGGAAAATAAAGTTGAGGCATTCTCTCAGAAAGTGAAGCCAAAAGAAAAAGAGATGGATTATAGGAAAAGAATGATGAGAAAATTTGAGTACCAATTTAGGAGGAAAAAGACCCAAACAGTAGCTCAGAGGAAGAAGAGAGAAAGGGGAGGAAATTATGAACAAGATAAAATAATTTCCAAGAATTGAAGGATATCAGTTTCTACTTGCAAGGACCCAAGAAGTGCCCCGGATTATCATCATAAAATATCAGAATTCCAAGGACAAACAAAAAGCAGAAATCAAAATGTCATCAGTTACTAAAGACAATGTCAAATTGTCTCAAAATTCCAAAGGAAAATTATTTTCAACCTAGAACACCAAATCCAGTCAAATATGAACGATGACAGGGTAGAATAAAGACATGTTTGATGTGTAAAGTCTCAAAAAATTGACCTGTCACAAACCATGGGAACTTCACTTACCTGAGGAAGCTATTTGAGCATATGCGCTATCAAATAAAAAAAAAAAAAATGATTAATCCAAAAGAGAGGAAGACGTGGGACACAGGAAAGAGGGAATTCAACAGGTTGATATTCTCTATCAAGACCCAAGATGACAACTAGACACCACCAGACATAGAGGACAACCAACCAGTCCAGACTGGAGCACATCAGAAAGAAGATGAAATTGATAGAATACCTGTTACATCTGAATGTACTGAGAGGAAATTTAGACAAGTGACACAGAGTTTAGGGTTGAATTAATGATTAGTATTGGATTAGTGATAGAAACTAAGCAAACGATCAAACAAGACTCTAGGGAGACGATTTTTTTTCCATGAATGTTAAAGTAATCACAGCTTATTCTGTGGCTTAGCCTTGAGTAGCATTTACATGATCACCTTAAGGTAAATTCTAAACATTGATCTTACCAAAATTACGATATAAGTAAATATTTTCAGAAGATGGGGTAAGAGGGGGACCAAGTAGGTAGATATTTTAGTGAGAACAGGGAATGAAAGAGACAAATCTTCATCTTCCATAGTGAAATATAAACCTACATTTTCTAAAACAGAAAAATAAAAAAATAGTAATCTAAGCATGTTTTAGAGATATGAAGGTAAAATCAAAAGAATCAATTAAAAAGAGTTGACATTGGTGCTGTCTAGGAAGGCAGAAAGGAGAGAAGAGAAGGAGCAGGGGATCTCTATCTTTAGTAGGAATCCTTTGAAAACATTGGCTTTTTAACTATGTACATGAATTAATGTGATAAAACAATAATGAAAATATAAAAGAGCAAAAAGAAACAGTAGGAAAGGCCATCCTTGGTAGAGGGAGCAGCTTGGTGTTGCCTCATTACCACAGAAAGTTCTGTTTGCATGGGGCTTAGGAAGCAGAGAAGAGAAAGTATAAAGATGAGGGAGGGAGTTCTGCTTCCATTCAGGATGTACAAAGTCCAAGAGAATGTCATTCCTATTCTAATGATGAGAAAATGCTGGACCCTTTACAAAATCATAACTTTTCATGAACCCAATAGAGAGCTGAGTTTCCAAGGCAACCAAGTGAATGGAATTCCAAAGAGGGACAAGCCCCTCCAGGGACAGATGGGGCATGTTAACTACTTCACCATTGGGAGCACACAGGGGAAGAAGAGGCTGTGATAGAAGTAGGTAAGAAAGAATCAGCTAAAAACAGAACAGATTCATAAAGGCCTATCCATTTGTAATAACTAGAAATCCAAGACACACAGAGAATTTGCATTCATCCCAAGCTTTTCTCCAACAGCCTCCACTGGGTATTTAAAAAAAAATTGGAGGTGGCAGCTAGGGGACCTGAGAGCTCCCTTCATTGACCAAGTGTGCAGGAGATAAACACTGCCTCTGGGGGACAGACACAAAACACCACCTGCTTCCCCAGGCCTTCCTCTCATATGCAGCAAAAGCCTTCAGCCACTGGGGAGGAGCGGCCAACCCTTTCTCCCCAGGGCTGCCAAGGAAGAGGAAGAAGAAAACCTGCCTGCTTCCCGGAGTAGGGTAGAAAAGTTTTTTCTGCCCCCAAGAACCAGGCAAAGATCAACTGTGGCTGGAGGAAGGTAGGAGCATAAACTGTCTCCTTCTGGGCAGGAAACCTTCTTTCACCCAGGATCCTGCACCAATACACATCAGGGATCTGCTGTTGTGGGGGAGGGCAGGGAGCTCTTTCCCACGGAAGACCTCCCAGGCACAAGGCAAAGTTTGGTTGTGTTGTGGGGAGAGTCAGAAATTCTCACCATGCTTCATCCCTGAGGCCCAGGAACACCCTACCCAAACTGAGGCTTAATCTGGGAAAGTAAGATAAGAATGGATAAGTATCTTATGGTATATTCCCATAGTGAAATCAAACATGGCAATGAAAATGAATGAACTAAAATTAAATATATCAACATGGATGAATTTCATAAGCATAAGGTAAATGAAAATATCAACTTGCAGAAGAAAATATACAATACAATAAAGATGCATAAAGTTTAAAAGCAATATTTTTAAGGACTTAGAAAAATAATAAAATTCATGGGAATGTTAAACACAAAATTAAAATAGCCTGGATAGAGAAGAAAATTAAAATAGCAATCTGTAAAAAGTACACAAAAGTTTTGACTATATTGGTAATAATTCATTTCTAAAATAAGAGGTGTTTGTTTTATGGTTTATACCCCTCTGATATTTGAAACATAGCACAATATATTTCAAAAATAAAAACAAAAAAGTAAAGACCCAGAGACTAGGATTTTTCTTTAAAAGCAAAGTTGATGGGGGGAGAACATAGACTCAAAGGATATTTATGGGACAATATTGATAGAAAGGAAATGGCTGAAGAAAGAGGAGAGGAGGATATTGATGGAGTGATGGAGAAGGGTCTGTGAAGAAGCTGAGGAGATGGGATCTAGAGCACCGTTAGAGAAATTAGGCACTACAAGAGGGAGGCTTTCTCTCCTGGACATTAAAAGGGGAGAATGAGAGCTGAAGGTATAAAGACGATGGGTGTGTAGAAGGTCCAGAAGTTGAGAGGTTGACAGAACACCATGGAGACCAAACTGGACGTGCGGCCTGAGAGAAAAGGAGGAGTCCAGGGTACTGATGGATGCCTTTGGAATGTGACATTCAGGGCCTTAGGAAACAGCACTGCTTCTGGGACGATGATGAGGTCCATGTTGAATATGTTGAATTCAGTGTGTTGGCAGGACATTCAACTGGAGATATTCAAAAAGCAGTCAAAAATTCAGAACTCCAGAAAGTGGTCAGAGCTAGACTTGGATTCAGGGAGAGAATAATGGCTGAAGTTGTGGGTGTGAATAATCTCATTAAGGGAATCAGTGGAGAAAGAAGAGAGGGCCTAAGGCAGAAGTTAGAGGGATATTCCCTCCTGGAGAGGAGAACACAGAGAGACCAGTGGAGACAGAAAAGAAGTGGCGCAGAATAAGTAAGATAATGGATACAAAAGCATCATAAAATCCACAGAATAAGAGTTTCATGGACAAAAAGGGACGTAATGATATCAACATTGCAATAGAGAAGAAGATTATAACTACTAAAAAGGCTATTGCCTATTGAGGTCTTCAGAAGTTCTGATGGGACAATTTCTATGGAAGAGTGGGGATGGAATCCATAGCCCTCTTTAAGATGAAAATCTAAGAAATCTCAGTCTAAGACTACATATAATGACAACCCACTGCTATTAGCTTCCTGTAAGAATAAAATCAGAAGAACCCTTTATGACAGATAGTGCTCAACACAGTCTTAAAAATAGGAAATTAAGCTGCAGAATAGAGCATAAAATGTTTTTGTTAAAAGGGGCTAGGATACGCATGGTCCAACCCTCTCATTTTTCAAATGAGGAAAATGAGGCACAGAATGATTAAACTAATTTCTCAAGGATCTTCACACTTTTTGTGGCAAAGCCAATTCTGGAACCAACGATTTCTGACTTCTGTCCCATTACCACCCTTGTGTCTCCCAAGAAAATATCACTCACCCCTGTGAAATAACCTCCAGGGCTCTTTAAGAAGTGACAGAAGGGAGCAGTAGAGACACATAATGCCTGGATGATCTGCTTCTTAGCTTAGTATGATGGAAATTTGCTCATACTGTTTTGTGAAGGTCTTCTAGCTGTGAAAGCAGATATTTGTTCAGTTTTCCATGGTTTAGTGAATCTAATAGAAGACCTCCCCTTTTCCTCTTCATCACAATGGTTCTTGTTGCAATGTGTCCCTGTGGGCCACCAATGAATGATGGCATTTATCCAACAATACAGTCAGATCATCTTTAGACAGCTTTCCCATCTTTTGAACAGTCAGTCCTACTGCTCCACACTTGCTTATTTCCTTGAAGATCAGAGCTTTGCATCAATTATCAGCAGCAAGTTCGTCAGCTGTGACTAGGTTCAGAGAATCTCTTTGTAAAGTTATGTTTTTGGATTTTTTCATAAACAGTGTTGTGACAACTTGCTGTCCATTTGTAGAAAAAATAAAGCCTTAAACTGAAAACCCTACAGAGGATGAAATAAGTTCTGAAATTAAACTACTAAAGGTAAATAATGGTTAATAGTTTTATAACCTCAAGGAGGAAAACTGTAATTTTGGTGCAAAAAGCAGAACCAAGGGAAAAGTGACATTCTGACAATATAAAAATTAAACAGTACTGGATGGCAAAAACAGACAAACATTTTCAAAATTAGAGCAAACAACAAAGCTAGAGCAGTATCGTGCAGTCTGAGTATGATAATATGAGGGTTGATAGACTACAAGAGCATTCTTACAAATCAATACCAACTCCCATAGGCCCCCACTCTAATAAGGGGGCTGTGATGACATGTTAGGTCCTTGGATATCAATGTCAGCTAGGACTCTGTGTCCAGTACTCAATTCTAGAAATGCTTGGTATTCTTCTTTCACCAGACTTCCTACAGGAAGTCCCATAGGGAAGGACTGGGAGAATCACTACTATGTACCTTTGCAGTGCTGTTGCAGGGTCCTTCCTCTTGAGAATATGGTTTCTATTTCAATCAGTGATCCAAATCTGGGTCAACCAGGTCCAGATCAGGTTTGGGAACTGGCAAGGACCATGACTTTTAATTGGAGTGATTTCTTGTGATGGTACCAGGTGAGTGGTATCCTTGTTGTTTACCTATCTATTTTTTCCCCTGGGGGTACAATGTTCTATTAACAATCTCCTTAACTTTCTGCAGACCAGGCCCCCTTGGTTGCCACTCCAGCTTTGCTGCTCATTACCTAATTATGAAAATTGCATCCTACATCCACGTGGCTTCTCACCATTAAGTACCACTGGCAGCCTCTATTGTTTTGTGTCCTACAAACCCCATTGTATCAATGAGACTATTTCTGTAAGAGACTCTCCTGCTCTCAGCTCTGAACTGCAGATGAGGCCACCCCTGAATGCCTTAGTGATGCTGGGGCTCTCTCACCAGCACATTCTTATGTTCTTGGAAAATTGTGTATCCTCTAGGTCTTCCTGAGGAGCATAATCTTCTGGTGGGATTTCTGTTGTGGCAATTCTAACATTTTGACCTCACTTAGTATCTGCATTCACTTTTTCCACGCTTAATTTAGGAGCATGGAATACATCTCCTGGGGTCCTTGCCAGGACTTTAAATAGGAGTGGGACCAGAGTGAGGAAAGAAGGGTGCCCAGGGGGCAAAATTTAAGGAGGCACTCACCCTCAGGTACTGACACTGCACTTGCACCACTCTGAGAGAGTGTCTCCTTAAATTCTGTGCCCTAAGGTGCCTTGCTTGCCTCACTCTGGTCTCAAACATGGTATTAAATCTTTGGGGAAGTCTACTTAAATCAATGCATTCTCCTTTGTTCACGCTTATGTTCAGGACTCCTTGATCCAGCACTCTCAGAATCCAGTACTCCGAGTACTCTCCCAGCTCCTGCTGGGACATGATGGTTAGATCTTGCAACTTCCATGGGGTATAGCCCCTTTCCTGCCTTATCAGGCCTAGTATGGCCCTACCTGGGGTTATGAAGAACGTTACCTCAGTTAGAGTCTAGTGACCAGGCAGCGAGGAGGAGACAGACCCTGAGGTGGGCATGTTGGTTTGCAAGGAAGAGGCCTCTGAATTGTCTTCAAACAAGTGCAAGTACTAGCTCCTAAGAGGGAGTAGTGAGCCACTTTGGCAGGGTCAGCACTTCATGGGAATTTGTGGATTCAAGATTTTCATGGGTATCAATGCAGAAGACTCCATTTGATGTTTCAGGGTCCCAATCTTTAAGAACTGGGGCCCTGGCTTTGGCATAGCAAGTCTGCCTTTGTTGGGAGTTTGATCTTTTGACTTCTGCTACTCTGACGTCTAAGTCCTAGGCCTGGTCCTCAGCTTTCTCTGTCCTTCTCTTGGAAGAATTGAGAATCTCATAATCATACTTAGCTCCTCATTACTTTTTGCTAGATATCCATCAAACCTAGCATTAGCTCCCCAATTCCATCACCTTTGTTGTTACCATTTCCCCTGTATGTCTAAAATGCCCGATATAGCCACCAACCAGTGCATTCCCTTCCATTGACATACCATTCAGTCTATCGCCACCGGTAAAAACTTTAACAATTGGATCACCACTTTGTGCCAGGCGCTGTTGGTGCTCCACTTACCACCAGTGATGGGATCCTCATTGCCAGCCATGCAGAGAGCGATTCAGCTCCAAAACCCCATCTTCTCACTTGCTCTCTCTTCCTTGGTTCATTTCCAACATCATCTATCTCAGATTGCGTTCTCCAGGAAGCTGACTCTGAGATGGAGTTTAGTAGGCAAGGTATTTATCAGCTAAAGCCCTTCAGATCAACACCTATGTGAGGGAGGAGAAGGCTCCTGCGGTGAGTAGAGGGAGAAGCTGAGATATGATGTGGGCCTAGCCACAAACCCAGATGATCCCCTGGGGTGCTTTGGAATTAAAATGGCCCCTATTATCCCAGGTTGATCCAAAAATGTCAGGTCTTTTTACCCCTGCTGTGATCAGTCACTGGATGTGGGCTCCCACATGAAGGGCATGACCTTGGACAAGACAGTTCTCTGCAGCTGAGGCAAGCCCTGAAGAGGTGCCGGCTGAAGGCTCTCTGCCTATACACTCCCATGGCTGGGGTATCAATCCTTCCTCAAGGGGGATCTGGACAGTGCATCTCCAGGTCCATCACAATGCTTCATGGGAATATTTTTTGAAGCAGAAATTGTCGATTTAAATTTAATCTCCTCCTCCACATGGAGAAGGACAATACCTCATTTCATGGCTTCCTTAGGCCCAAGTGCCTGCTCCCTCCTGCACTTTAAGGAGGCATCTGGTTGCTTTTGGATGCCCAGCAATCTCTCTCTGATCACAGCCCTCTTTTTTCCTTTAAAACATTGGTTGTTAAAGTCCCAGTATAGAATCCAACACAAAATGCCTAAGGCAAGAGCTGGTGAAGGATGAAGTAATGTTGGGGGGGCTGGGTTCAACGAAAGGAAGAAAATAGAAACCCAGTCCTCATCTCATGAAAACTTGCAAGACCTTAACATCAGCCATATGCAGAAGGCTTAATAAATATTATTTGATGATGATAATGATGCAGCAAGCATCAACAGCATATATTCCCTTGTCACTTGTCTCCTTGCTGCTCATAATCACAAAGAATAATCGCATACACACACAGGCACACATATTTTTAGCTCCATATCTCAAAGCATTTGGCAAGCGGAAAATTCATGTACCAGCCACCTGCAAGGACCATCTTGTAGCTCACAGAAATGCAGTGTGCCCTGAAATAGCAGCTGTTCAGCAGCACAGGGCAATGCCACCGAGGACCTTGGGGCAGGACCTAAAGACAAAAGACATAACTGGTGAAGCAACAAATGGAATTCTAAGTAGCCTGAATATAAGGAGCAGATGGCAGAAACTGAGCAGTAAAAAAGGGCTTGATTTTCTCACCTCTTTACCAAAAGTGCCCTGGACTCTCCTACATGACCCCAAATGCCTCAAGCAGCTGCCTACTAGGCTGAGAAAACAAGCAAACAATATTTTAAAGAAACAAGCATGGCACCCATCCAATACCAATGGTTCAGTCTGCACAGTCATCTGCCCCTAGATGGATGGGTGGCTGGAACTTAGAAAATAGGTGTCCGTGAGAACAACACAGTTTCCGTTTCTTAGAGTTAGACTTTGTAATTCAAAGGTTGTGGTCAAAACTGGCTGCAGGTAGTCCCCAGATACTTGTTGTTTTTCAAGTATGGAGAACTTTCCTTTATTGATTTCACTAGTCCATTATGGTGGTGACAATATAAAGATTCTCATTTGTAGAAGCAAACCAGTATTTAAATCAGAATGGCATTTTTAGATATTTCACTTCAATCTCATGGGCTTAGGGCCTAGAGAGACAAGTATAGGAAAAAGGGGGCTCTGATTAAACCCAGGAATAAACACCACAACTCTTATATTCATCTCTCTCTCCCTCCCTCCATCTCTGCCTCCCTACCTTCCCTCCATTGATTCAACAAACATATTTTTATTTGACTTCTACACAGTTGGATAAATACAACACTGTTGAAATGGGGGAGTGAATGCTAAAAATATCAGATGGTTCTTTTCCCATTTTGCTTTTTTTTTTTTAAATATTGCACTAAAAACACTGAAGTAACAATAAAGGAAAGAAAAGTGTTTACAATCACACCATCCTGTCAGCTGCCTTTAGTTTTTCTTTTTTTCTTCCAATTCTTGGTCATAGAATTGCATCTATTGCCCAAGTGTCATCTTATATATACAACTCTTCTGCATTTTTCACTTAATTCTAATTAACTTTTTTCTTGTTGCATCAATTCTCCTTTACCGTACAAACTGGAGTATAAACTGGTCTAAAGCAGGGACTTTGTTTTGTTCACAGTTTCTACCATCAGTGTCTAGAATAGCACTTGGCATATCATAGGTATTTTAGTTTGGTAAAGCTGCCAGAATGCAATATACCAGAAATGGGATTTATTAACATACAAGTTACAGGCCTTAGGCCATGAAAATGTCCAACTCAAGGCATCAAAAGGATGATGTCTGGACTCTGAAGACAGCCTGATGGCATCTGGGGTTCCTCTGTCACATGGAAAGGCACATAGAGACGTCTGCTGAGCCTTCTCAGCCAGGTTTCCTTGCTTCAGCTTCTGGCAGCATTTTTCTCTCTTTTAGCTTCTCTCTCTTACCTTCTCCGGGTATGTCCTTGTCTCTCAGGTTCTCTGGGGCTTTTTCCATGAGCTTCTCTGGCTGCTTCTCTGAATTTCATCTCTCATAAAGGACTCCAGTAAAAAGATTAAGACCCACCTTGGGGCAACTCCTCAGGGAATGGACTGATGGCCTTTTTTGGGGTACATTATAGCTTTAAACTACCACAATAGGCATTTAATAACTATTCGTTGAATGAATCATGTGCTTTATAATTATAAACTGCTTAGATTCCATTGAGTAGATCATATACTTGTTTCCTGCTGTTGAATGTTTAGGTTGCTTCTCTCTCTCTCTCTCTCAAACTCCGATATATAAAATACGCATATAAATAATAAGCAATATATATACAAATAATAAGCATCACCAAACCTATAGTTTTTTCCCCTTCACTTTAGTGATTTTCTTATTATGAAGTCTCAAGAGTGGGGTACACAGTTTAAGTGGTCTTAACATGTTTATGCTTCTTAATAATATATTTCAAAATCACTTTCCAAAAGGAATTTTCCAATGTAGACCATAACTAGCAAGCTTGAGTGCATTATCAGATAGTTTGCTAGTTAACTCCTAGGAATGGAGACCAGGCCTGGGACCCAGAAGGGACGTGCTGACGGGAAGATTGCAATTTGTGGTTCCTGGGAGATCTCCTCTGCCTTCAATCCTCACTTTAAAGAGCAATCGAATGTTTTTCTTTGTGTCTGTGTGTTTCCAAGTGCTTTCTTAAAGTCATCACCTCTCTCTTATTTGGTTTAAATCACTGAGTATGCTAGTAGCTGGATCCCATCTAGTAGCTGCTCCTGACAGGAAGTTGGACAGCTGAGATGCCTTTTGGAGTTTTTGGATTCCATGTGGGCTGATCGCAGCCTTCACACATCTGCAGCCTCCATCTGCTCCTCTGGGACATCGTACTCTGTTAGGGCATCACTTAGTGTGCACAAGACGTGTCTACGTAAAAATGTTGCCTCACCACCCACTCCTTCTCTGCAGCTGCGTATGCTCCAGCAAACAGCACCCTTACTGAACATCTGTTGAGAGCAAATAGGCGTCAGCTCACAGAGATTCACACAGAACTCACAGGGCAGCTATATCTCTGAGTTGCTGGTTACTCTTCAACTTGCCCACTGAAAGGACTAGTAGAGAAGAGATGGGATGTTAATGTCAGAAACCCTGTTCTATTTCCAGCTCTAAAAAGCTGCAAGACCAGGGGTGAATCACTCAACGCGTACAGTCCTCAGTCTCCTTATCTGAAAAAGGGGAGAATAATAGTTGTCCTTGTACTTTTCATGGTCGTGGGGAGAACTGCATAAAATAATGTGCATGAATGCTTTGCAAACTGCGAAGTGTTAGGAAATACAGAGCATTATTATTATCCCTTGGGTGCTATACTAGTTTCCTAGAGCAGCTGTAACAAAGTACCACGATCTTGGTTGCTTAAAACAACAGAAATTTATTCTCTCTCGGTTATGGAGACTAGAAGTCTGAAATCCACGTGTTGGCTGGGCCGTGCTCTCTGAAGGCTCTAGGGGAGGAATCCTTCCTTGCCTCTTCCTAGCTTCTAGGGGTGCCTGGCCATCCTTGGTGGTCCACGGCTTGTAGCTGCATCACTCCAGTCTCTGCCTCATCTTCACCTGGCTCTCTCCCCTGTGTCTCTGTCTCTGTGTGTCTTCTCCTCTTATTATAAGGACACCAGTCATATTGGATTACAAGCCCACCCTCTTCCTGTGTGACCTTATCTTATTACATCTGCAATAACCCTATTTCCAAATGAGGCCACAGTCTGAGATACGGGGCATTAGGATTTCAATTTATCCTTTTAGAGAATAGAACTCAACCAAGACCAGATACCAACTTTGAAGTACATAAGAAAGCAACTGGGTGGCAGATGCCATTGTTTTCCTTCCCAACAGCCTTTCCATATGTCTTCCCTGCCAGCTGGACCCCAATTATGTTCAGGTGGCAAGTGGCACTATGTCCAGCCCCAGACATGAATCACGGTTGATCTAAATCAGTTGTGGAAATCCCGTTCCTGTTTTGCTCAGGATTAATTTGGGGTAGCATGTGGTCCAATTCAGACTCATGACACCTGAGGGATTGCAGTGATGGGTAGAGGGCTTTACAGGGAAAGATCTTCCTCCCTGATAAAAAAGAGAAAGACTGTGTGCAGAAAATTCTTTTCCCTTCCTCTCTTCTTGGATGTTGCTGTGTAAGGATGCAGTGCTTGGCATGGCAGCTGCCCTCTTGCAACCAAAAAGGGAAAGTCAAGAGAGGCACAGAGACGCTGACCCAGGATCCTAACTTTGTTGAACCAGTGAATTAACCAACTTGGGAACAGCCAATCTCCAGATTCCTTGTTATGTAAGATTTACTAACACAGCCCCATGGCACACAAGGGTACATGGCAGTATTTTTCACAATAGCCAAAAGGAGGAAACCATCCAAGTGTCCATCAACAGATGACTGGATAAAAAAATGTGGTACATACTACAATGGACTGTTATTCAGCCACGATAAGAAATTTAGCTCTGATACCTGCTACAAGATGGATGAATCTTGAAATCATTTTCTAAGGGAAATAAGCCAGACACAGGAGGACAAATATTGCAAGATTCCACTTACATGACACATCTAGAACAGGCAAATTGATTGAGACAGAAAGTAGATTGGGAGTTACCAGGGGCCAGGAGGACAGAGGAATAAATCCCCAGTTACTGCTTAGTGGGTACAGAGTTTCTGTTTGGGGTGATGCACAGCACTGTGAATGTAATTATTGCCAGTGAACCGTACACTTAAAATGGTTAAAATAGCAAATTGCACATCATATATATACATATATAACCACAGTGACATCGTTTTAAAAACCCTATGGCTTACATCAGATACTCTATTACTAAAGGCATTGACGTGAGAATACAGGTGAGGCCGTGGTAGAACGGCGATACCTGGACTTTACACGAAGAGGCAGGCAAGGTTCGGGCCAGCAGGCTTGTTTCCTCGCCTTCTTGCTTCTACCAACTTCTCTCTGTCGACTAATGCTCAAGGTCAAGATGTGACTCACCCCTAAAATTACAATAATTAATAAACTTCAGAAGTACAATCAGAGTCATATACGAATATGAATTTAGAAGTAATTAATTACAGAGAAATAAAAATTAAATTAGAGGACTGTGATTATGCACCCAGCAGGCACTATGGACAGGCAGTGGGCAAGAGGTTGAACCCCTGCGTGGAAGAGGGAAGATGGGATGGGAGAATGGAGCCCAGGCCCGGGGCTGCAGAGGTGAGGTAAAGGGGAGCTGGTCCTTGAGGAGAAACTCCAAGAAGTAGAAAGATCTTGCCTGGAATATTGTTATCCACGTCTCTATCTGGGTGAATGCCTTGGTGCTTTCCCAAAATGCAGCTCTTATTCCCATGATCAGGTCAGATATTTTGTCTTTCTTAGCTTGAAAGTTATCAACTTGGGTTTTTGTTCTTGCTTTTTGCTTTGTTTAAATTTGGACCTTATGTGTGCATAGAACTATACCTTTGGTTCATGAGACATAATCACCATTGGTCTTTCCATGGCCCCCTTTTAATTATTTTATTTTTATTACATAACAAACCCTGCTGCTAAGCCAACCTCACACAAGAATTTAAAATTTACCAATGATTTGCATCTACCTATGTTCTCTGCCACCCATTTCCCTGCTTGCCTCCCAGAGGAAGTTAATACCTTGAATTTTGTGTTTATCATTCTTATCGTATTTTTGTTTTAATAGTAAGATATATATATATATATATATATATATATATACTGTCTACTCAATATATTGTTTAATTTTGCTTGTTGTTTAACATGGCCTAACTGAGATATATCCAAGTTGTTTCAGGTGACTGAAATTAATTTATTTTCATTGTTGCATGCTGTTTTATTGTAAGGATATACCACAATTTATTTATTCTCTTGTTAAAGGACATTTAGGGGTTTCCATTTTTTTATTACATTGCACAGGAATTCTATGAACATTCTTGTGCATGTTTCTTGATATACATGTCTCTTGGTGCACATGTGCTAAAGATTCTTGTGGGTATTTGCCTAGAAGTGAAATTGAAAATATTCAAATGTTCAATTGGACAGGATGATGCCAAATTATTTTTCAAACTGATTGTGCTAATTTAATTTCCCATTGGCAATACATAGGATCATTTTACTGGAAATCCTTGGTATTTGGATTGTCAGACTTCTTAATTATATATATATAAATAATATATAAAAATTATATATATAAATAAATTATATATATAATTATATATAATTTATATATAAATATATAAAAAATTATATATAAATATATAAAAATTATATATAAATAAATTATATATATAAATATATAAAAATAAATTATATATATTATATATATAATAAATTATATATATATATAAATCATATGGGTTTATAAATGGTGTCAAACTGGAGATGTGCTGTACAGAAGCCTGAGATGTTGACATCTCTTTATGTATTATCAGCCATGCGTGGGCCTTCTTCTATGAAATGCACTTTCATGTCTTTTGCTTATTTTTCTATATTGGGCTGTTTATCATTTCCTTATTGATTTGTAGGAATTCTTTATTATTCTTGACACTAATCTTAATTGGTTATTTGTGAAGCAAATATTCTCTCATCTTTTGCAAGATTATATAATTATTCTCAGAAACATTATAACTAAATATATATTTTAAAAAGTGTCAGACCAGAAAGGTCCTGGAGTGTGGAAGTCCACCCAGGCTTTCCCAACAAATCTCCGTGGTGCTCTTCTAGGCTGAATAACTCAGACTTTGGGAAATGTACCATTGCAGGAGATTTTGTCCTGGAGTTGTGGTGGGGAGAGGAGAGGAACACTAAATGAGGCCAGTCCTCATGGAAAGGGTGTAGGTTTTTCCAAAAGGGGTGAGGAAGGATTAACAATGGAAGGAATGAAAAGCTGGATGCTCTCATGAAAAAAAACAAGAGAGAGAAAAGACTGCATGTTAATGGAGCAGACTACCTTGTTTTTTCAGTTTGTCTTCCTTGTTTTAAAAGACTGCTTTTTAGAACAGTTTTAAATTTACAGAAACATTTTGAAGCTAGTACAGAGAGTTCCCATACACCGCACACCCAGTTTCCTGTTATTAACGCCTTGCATTAGTGTGGTACATTTGTTCCAGTTAATGACCTAATATTGATACATTATTGTTACAGCTTCCTGTCTACTGAAGCAAATATCATGCAATGGGTTAGCTTAAACAACGTAATTTATTGGCTCACAGTTTTGAGGCTAGGAGAAATCCAAAATCGAAGTGTCATCCAGGAAATGCTTTCTCCAAGAAGACTGGAACGTTCTGGGGCTGGCTGCTGGCTAACCTGGTTCGTGGCTTTTCTCACATGGCAGTGAACATGGGAGCCTCTCCTGGCTTCTCGGTTCTGTTGACTCCAGATTCTGGCTGCTCCCCTTCTTGCTCTCTCTATCTGACTTTCACTCCGCTTATAAAGTACTCCAGAAATCCAGAGTAAAGTCTAATCTGATTCATTTGGGCCGCACCTCAACTGAAGTAACATACTGAAGAGATCTTATATACTATGCGTCCACACTTACAGGAATGGATTAAGTTTAAGACCATGTTTTTCTGGACAAACCACCACAGTCATTCTTAAGTCCATAGTTTTTTCAGATGTCCTTAGTTTATCGTTTTTTCCAGGATTCCATTTTTGACACATGACATATAGTTGTCATGACTCCTTAGGCAGCTCTTGACTGTGACAGTTTCTCATGTTTTCCTTGTTTTTCATGACCTTGAAAGTTTTGAAGAATACTGGGCAGGTATTTTGTAGGATGCCCCCCCCCTCCACTGTAATTTATCTTATGTTTTTCTCATGACCAGACTAGGGTTATGGGTTTTTGGGGAAGACCACAGAGGTAAAGAGCCAAATATACCAGCAACATTTTTTACTCTTGATGCTGTCCTTGATCACCTGGCTGAGGTGGTGTTTGTCAGGTTTCTCTACTGTAAAGACACTATTTTCTCTCCCTTTCCATACTTTACTCCTTGGAAGAAAGTCACTATGTGCAGTCCACATTTAGGAAGTGGAAAGTTATATTTCCTCCCCTTGAGAGAGGAGTCTACTTAAATTATGTGAAATTCTTCTGCAAAAAATATTTCCCCTTTCCCCATTTATTTATACAATCAATGATTTATATCAGCATGGACTCATGTATATTTATTTTATACTTTGGGTTTAATCCAATACTATTTCATTTATCTTGTTGCTCAAATTTTAGCTTTAGCCACTAGGAGCTCTTTAAGTTGGCTCTTACGTCCCTTTGACATACCCCCAATCAATGTGTTTTGTTTTGCTTCTAAGCACTTTTTTATTTTCTGGCACTATAAAATGTTCCAGGCTCATCTGGTAAATTTCCTAACCCAATCCCAGAACCAGCCATTTCTCCAAGGAGCCCTGGTTCCTTTTATTGGAGAATGATATTAAAAAACAAAATCTGGCACTAGGTACACTCGTTGTTACTGGAGTGTTGCTTTTTTTAGGCCCCCTCAGTTGACAGAACAAGGAAATAAATGTATGTCTACTAACCTGTGTATATACATATTCCTACAAATATTTCTATATATAACCATTTGTATCTGTATTAAGCTAAACATGAGTTCATACTGGATATTTCCAACTTGGATCCATTACCATATGGATCATTCAAGCTTCCTCTCCTTTGCTTGTCTGTAAATTTCCACACCAACTGTGAGAAACCTTCCATCCATTTACTTAAACTCTCAATTCTAGTATACATGAGTAACAGTATCAGAATTCCTAACCATACCCCTGTGGGAAACAACTTCATCAACTAGAGTATAGTGCTTATGTGTAGTTTCTTTTGCTTTGGTCTCACAGTTGCCACTCAATTCAAAAGTTACTTAGCCTCATTATGGGGTATGTACTTGGAAGATCTGAGAGCAGAGACATAAATGGACATTTGCACATTGGTGTTTATGGAAGCAGTATTCATGATCTGCAATGGGTGGAGGTGGCCTAAATGTACACTGACTGAGGAACAGAATGGTGAACTGTGGTGTACGCATGCAACGGAATATTGAGCAACTATGAGAAGGAGTGAAGTTGTGAGATGCAAGGAGGTGAATGGATCCTGTAGACAGTATTTTGAGTGAAGTACACCAGAAATAAAGGCAAACACTATAATGCCTCACTGATATGGACTAATTACAATGTGTAAACTCAGAATTGAATCTTAGAGAACAGCCTAATAGGGAAATGATTATTGTAATGGTCTCTAGATTATAAGCTCTTACAGCAGTCAAATCTATTCCTGAATTGTAATGGCTGTCTCCAAACTCTGAGATGTTGATCCCTTGGTGTATAACCTGATTGGTCTCTGTAACATTGGGTATCTGTGTGACACCTGAAACTCAGAGCTAGAGCTGGGCAAATATGAATGTCAGTATTAATGCATACTGTTAAAAAAAAAAAAAAAAAGCTGAAAAAGAGCCCAGACTTCAATTCAAGATATGAATGAAGCAGATCTGGTTAAGACTAGGACAAATGGGGCCAAAGAGTAAAGGTCTGACTGTGTGTTAAAACTTCAACTTCCATGTGAGACCAAGGGAAGAAATGTTTATTTGGTGTAGGATCTATATTTTCTAAACAATATAACTTTCTACAGTCGGTCTGTTCAAACACCACAATCACATGGAACTTTGAATAGGAAGCAAGATATGGCAGGTCTGTATAGGTTAGAATGAAATAGCAACACATCCCAAAGTAATTTGGATGGAGAATAAAAATATATATTTGGGGTCCCCCTGAGAAGCTGGGGGAGGATGTGTTGGTGCTGGACTTCCTCACCTAGATTGTCGCTGATGTTCTCACAAACAATGGGGACTGACAGCTCGACATGCTGTGCCCTCTGTCTTGGGGCTTGCCCCTGTGAAGCAAAGGAGAGGCTAAACCTTCTTATAATTGTGCCTAAAAGTCTCCCCCTGAGTGCCTCTTTGTTGCTTAGATGTGGCTCCCCCCTCTCTAACTAAGCCACCTTGTCAGATGAACTCACTGCCCTCCCCACTACGTGGGACCTGACTCCCAGGGGTATAAATCTCCCTGATAATGCAGGATATGACTCCCGAGGAGGAATCTGGACCTGGCATCGTGGGATTGAGAACATCTTCTTGACCAAAAGGAGGATGCGAAATGAAACTAAATAAAGCTTCATTGGCTGAGAGATTTCAAATTGAGTCGAGAGGTCACTCTGGTGGACATTCTTATGCACTATACAGATAACACTTCTTAGGTTTTAATGTATTGGAATAACTAGAAGTAAATACCTGAAACTACCAAACTCCAACCCAGCAGCCTTGATTCTTGAAGACGATTGTATAACAATGTAGCTTACAAGGGGTGACTGTGATTGTGAAAACCTTGTGGATTACACTCCCTTTATCCAGTGTATTTATGGATAAGTAGATAAATGGGGACAAAACTAAATGAAAAATAGGGTGGGATGGGGGGAATGATTTGGGCATTCCTTTTTATTTTTATTTTTTATTCTTATTCTGATTCTTTCTGGTATAAGGAAAATGTTCAAAAATAGATTGGGGTGACGAATGCACAACTATATGATGGTCCTGTGAACAACTGATTGTACACTATGGATGATTGCATGGTATGTGAATATATCTCAATAAAACTGAATTTAAAAAAAAACAAAAGAAACAGTTTTTGTACTTTGAAAATTTTCAGTTTTCTCTGGAAAACCTTTAAATTATCAACATGATGGATATATCACCATGAAAACAGACATAATATGTATAGGTAGATGAACAGACAGAGAGCTGGAGAGAGGCCAGATAAACAGACAAACAGAGAGGTGAAGAGAGAGAAAGATGAATGAAGTTATATATCCACCAAGCGTAGGAACTAGTGGATTTGGATTGTTAATTCGCACATGTCTGTTGGGTTGTCAAAACCAATTCTATTTTATAATAAAAATGTATATTTAAAATATACTCTTAAATACATCTCTGTAACTTGTTTGTAATCAATAAAGAATTACCAAGCCCCCCCCCAAAAAAAGTTACTTAGGTCAGCAAATTTGCCCCTTCCCCTTCAATAAGATTTTTTCATTTATTTGTAATACCGCTAGATTCTCTTGTCACAGTCTCCATTCCTTCCTGAGATCTCCTAACCTCATCAGTGATTTCATTTTAAATTTGCATACATTAAGATTCATTCTTTGTGCTGTAAAGCTCTGTGGTTTTGACAGATGCATAATGTCATAAGTCCACCATTACAGTATCTTACATAACAGTTCACCACCCTAAAAGTATCTTGTGCTTCCCCTACTCAACTCCACCCCTAATCCCCAGGAACCCCTGATCTTTTTATGGTCCCTATAGTTTTGCCTTTTTGAGAATGTCATATAATTGGTATCATATAGTATGTAGGCTTCTTTAATGTGGCAATATGCATTTAAGATTCATCAGCTCTCTTTGTGACTTGAAACCTCATTTCTTTTTAATCAGTGAATAATATTCCATTTTAAAATGTACCACAAACTGTTTATCCGTTCACCTATTGAAGGATATCTTGGTTGCTTCTAGTCTTGGGTGAGTATTAATAAAGGTATTATAAACAGATTTTTAAGTGGACATGTTTTAGTTTCCCAGGCTGCTGAAACAAATACCATGAAATGTTTTGGCTTAAACCATGAGAATTTATTCACTCATGGTTTTGAGGCCAAGTAAATGTCCAAATCAGGGCATCATCATGCAATGCTTTCTCCACAAAGACTATGGAGCTCTGCAGCTGGCTGCCAGTGATCCTTGATTCTTCTGTCATATGGCAAGGCACATGGTGGTGTCTCCTGGTCTCTTCCTTCTCTTCTGGGTTCCATTTCAGCTTCTGGCTTCCTGCGGCTTTCTCTCCCTCTAAATTCATTCCACACATAAAGGACTCCAGTAATAGGACTGAGACGCATCCTGATTGAGGTGAGTCATGCCTTAACTAAAGTAACCTCAGCAAGAAGTCCTACTTACAATGGGTTCACACCCACAGAAATGGATTAAATTAAGAACGTGTTTTTCTGGGGTACATAGAGCTTCAAACCATCACACTCTACCCTCTAGACCTCAAAAAGACATGTTATTTTCTACTTGCAAAATACTTTCATTCCACTGCAATATCCCAAAAGCCTTAAGCCATTTCAGAAACAATGCTTAGTACAAATTCTCATAAAAGTTGGTTATGGGTGTGATCTGTCCTGGGGAACAGTTTACCTCTGTCTGTGGACCTGTGAAACCTAAAGAACAAGTTATCTGTTTCTATATACAATGGAGGGACAAGCATAGGATACATTCCCATTCTAATAGGGAGAAATTGGAAGGAAAACAGGTCATGTGTCCCAAGCAATTCCAAAACCCAGCAGGGCATACTTCATTAGATTTCAAGGTCTGGAAGTCATCTATGGAATTATATTTTGTCCTCTGGCCCTGAAGAAGTGGCAGCCCCACTCCTTTCCTAGCCCTTGCCCAGTGGCTATGCCCTCCCCAAACTCTGGGGCAAGGTTCCACCCTCTCTGAGCACTGGGGTGGCAGCACACTTCCTCAACAACAGGGTGTAAGGCCCATCCTCTCCATATGCCGGGACAGACTCACCGTCTCTGTACACATCGGTGGTCCTGCTCTCTTGGCCCAGAAGATGTCTTAAGTTCAGACTTCAGCTTCCATGGTTCTGTCCTTAAAGTGTTTTTCCTTCAATTTGTCCCTTTCCTGTCCCTTTAAGTCCAGGCTGGCAGTGGTTCCATTCATACAAATTGTGCAAGAAACTTGTTGATTTTGCATATAGTTCACAGGGGTCCAAACCATCAGACAAAAGAACTTCCACAGATCCTTCCTGGATAATTGCATTTCCAATCTGGACTTCCATGGAAAATGCTGATTGGTTCCATGTTCAGTTAAAACCCTCACACAGAGCACTATTCTTTGGGAACACTGTTTCTGGAAACTCAGAATTTTCCAAACCATCAATTTCTGTTTTTTTTGTGTGCCCAGGAGTTCAGTTCTCAGCTTATCCCTTTCCTCTTGCACTGTACTATAAGCTGCAAGGAGAAGCCAAGCTGTACTTTCCACACTTATAAATCATCTCAGCTAAATAACCAAGTTCATCACTCCCAAGTTCTGCCTTCCATCTGACATCAGAACTCAATTTCAGCAAGTTCTCTGCCACTTGAAAACAAGGATCACCTTCCTCCAATTTCCAATGATATATTCATAATTTTCTTCTAAGGCCTTATCAGAAATACCTTTAGCATCCATATTTCTGCAACAGTCTCTTCAAGGCAATCTAGGTTTTTTCTATCAAGCACCTCACAATTCTTCTAGCCTCTACCCATTACCCAATTCCAAAACCATTTCCACATTTTTGGTATTTGCAATAGCAACATCCCACTCTCCTGGTACCAAAATCTGTTTTAGTTTCCTAGGCTGCTGAAGCAAATACCATGAAATTGTTTGGCTTGAATGAGAATTTATTCACTCATAGTTTTGAGGCCAAGAAAATGTCCAATTTTTTGGAAAAGTTTGAGCAAAATTGGAGTCAAGTCTTCCTGGAATATTTGATAAAATTCCTCTGTGAAGCCATCTTGTCCTGGGCTTTTCTTTTTGGGGAGGTTTTTGATTACTGATTCAATCTCTTTACTTGTAATTCGTTTGTTGAGATCTTCTATTTCTTCTTGACTCAATGTAGGTAGTTGGTGTGTTTCTTTTTTTTTTTTTTTTTTTTTTTTTTTTTGCATTCTGGCAGCGTTAGCAAACCGGAATAATGGCCTTTATTTTGTGAGAGTTTTAAAACATGCGATAGCATATGACTTCATTCTCTTTTCAACAGATTTTTTTTTTCTTTTATCTTCTTTTTATTGAGATATATTCACATACCACGCAGTCATACAAAACAAATCGTACATTCAATTGTTCACAGTACCATTACATAGTTGTACATTCATCACCTAAATCAATCCCTGACACCTTCATTAGCACACACACAAAAATAATAAGAATAATAATTAAAGTGAAAAAGAGCAATTGAAGTAAAAAAGAACACTGGGTACCTTTGTCTGTTTGTTTGTTTGTTTCCTTCCCCTATTTTTCTACTCATCCATCCATAAACTAGACAAAGTGGAGTGTGGTCCTTATGGCTTTCCCAGTCCCATTGTCACCCCTCATAAGCTACATTTTTATACAATTGTCTTCGAGATTCATGGGTTCTGGGTTGTAGTTTGATAGTTTCAGGTATCCACCACCAGCTACCCCAATTCTTTAGAACCTAAAAAGGGTTGTCTAAAGGATGTGTAAGAGTGCCCACCAGAGTGACCTCTCAGCTCCTTTTGGAATCTCTCTGCCACTGAAGCTTATTTCATTTCCTTTCACATCCCCCTTTTGGTCAAGAAGATGTTCTCCGTCCCACGATGCCAGGTCTACATTCCTCCCCGGGAGTCATATTCCACGTTGCCAGGGAGATTCACTCCCCTGGGTGTCTGAGCCCACGTAGTGGGGAGGGCAGTGATTTCACCTTTCAAGTTGGCTTAGCTAGTGAGAGAGGGCCACATCTGAACAACAGAGGCATTCGGGAGGAGGCTCTTAGGCACAATTATAGGGAGGCCTAGCCTCTCCTTTGCAGCAACCGTCTTCCCAAGGGTAAAACCTATGGTAGAGGGCTCAACCCATCAAACCACCAGTCCCCTATGTCTGTGGTCATGTTAGCAACCATCGAGGTGGGGTAGGCCGATACCCCTGCATTCTCCACAGGCTCCTCAAGGGGGCACTACATCTTTTTTTCCTTGTTTCTCTTTTTTTTTTAACTTTCCTTTCTTTTTTAAATCAACTGTATGAAAAAAATTAAAAAAAAAAAAAAACATTCAATAAAAGAACATTTCAAAGAGACCATAACAAGGGAGTAAGAAAAAGACAACTAACCTAAGATAACTGCTTTACTTCCAACCTGTTCATACTTTACCCCAAGAAAGTTACCTAATATAGCAACATTTCTGTGAACTTGTTCCTACTATATCCATCAGAAATTAACATACCATAGTCATTCCTGGGCATCCCCAGAACGTTAAATAGCTTATCTGTTCTTCTTGGATTATTGTTCCCCCTTCCTTAATTGCTCTCTATTGCTAGTTCCCCTACATTCTACATTATAAACCATTTGTTTTACATTTTTCAAAGTTCACATTAGTGGTAGCATATAATATTTCTCTTTTTGTGCCTGGCTTATTTCGCTCAGCATTATGTCTTCAAGGTTCATCCATGTTGTCATATGTTTCACCAGATCGTTCCTTCTTACTGCTGTGTAGTATTCCATCGTGTATATATACCACATTTTATTTATCCAGTCATCTGTTGAAGGACATTTGGGTTGTTTCCATCTCTTGGCAATTGTGAATAATGCTGCTATGAACATTGGCGTGCAGATATCTGTTCGTGTCACTGCTTTCCGATCTTCCAGGTATATACCGAGAAGTGCAATCGCTGGATCGAACGGTAACTCTATATCTAGTTTTCTAAGGAACCGCCAGACTGACTTCCAGAGTGGCTGAACCATTATACAGTCCCACCAACAATGAATTAAGAGTTCCAATTTCTCCACATCCCCTCCAGCATTTGTAGTTTCCTGTTTGTTTAATGGCAGCCATTCTAATCGGTGTTAGATGGTATCTCATTGTGGTCTTAATTTGCATCTCTCTAATAGCTAGTGAAGCTGAACATTTTTTCATGTGTTTCTTGGCCATTTGTATTTCCTCTTCAGAGAACTGTCTTTTCATATCTTTTGCCCATTTTATAATTGGGCTGTCTGTACTATTGTCATTGAGTTGTACGATTTCTTTATATATGCAAGATATCAGTCTTTTGTCAGATACATGGTTTCCAAAAATTTTTTCCCATTGAGTTGGCTGCCTCTTTACCTTTTTGAGAAATGCCTTTGAGGTGCAGAAACTTCTAAGCTTGAGGAGTTCCCATTTATCTATCTTTTCTTTTGTTGCTTGTGCTTTGGGTGTAAAATCTAGGAAGTTGCCACCTAATACAAGGTCTTGAAGATGTTTCCCTACATTATCTTCTAGGAGTTTTATGGTACTTTCTTTTATATTGAGATCTTTCGTCCATTTTGAGTTAATTTTTGTGTAGGGTGTGAGGTAGGGGTCCTCTTTCTTTCTTTTGGATATGGATATCCAACTCTCCCAGCCCCATTTGTTGAAAAGACCATTATGACTCAGTTCAGTGACTTTGGGGGCCTTATCAAAGATCAGTCGGCCATAGATCTGAGGGTCTGTCTCCGAATTCTCAATTCGATTCCATTGATCTATATGTCTATCTTTGTGCCAGTACCATGCTGTTTTGGCAACTGTGGCTTTATAATAAGCTTCAAAGTCAGGGAGTGTAAGTCCTCCCGCTTCGTTTTTCTTTTTTAGAGTGTCTTTAGCCATTCGAGGCATCTTCCCTTTCCAAATAAATTTGATAACTAGCTTTTCCAAGTCTGCAAAGTAGGTTGTTGGAATTTTGATTGGGATTGCATTGAATCTGTAGATGAGTTTGGGTAGAATTGACATCTTAATGACATTTAGCCTTCCTATCCATGAACATGGAATATTTTTCCATCTTTTAAGGTCCCCTTCTATTTCTTTTAGTAGAGTTATGTAGTTTTCTTTGTATAGGTCTTTTACATCTTTGGTTAAGTTTATTCCTAGGTACTTGATTTCTTTAGTTGCTATTGAAAATGGTATCTTTTTCTTGAGTGTCTCTTCAGTTTGTTCATTTCTAGCATATAGAAACATTACTGACTTATGTGCATTAATCTTGTATCCCGCTACTTTGCTAAATTTGTTTATTAGCTCTAGTAGCTGTATCGTCGATTTCTCAGGGTTTTCTAGATATAAGATCATATCATCTGCAATGACAGTTTTACTACTTCTTTTCCAATTTGGATGCCTATTATTTCTTTGTCTTGCCAGATTGCCCTGGCTAGCACTTCCAGCACAATGTTGAATAACAGTGGTGACAGCGGGCATCCTTGTCTTGTTCCTGATCTTAGAGGGAAGGCTTTCAGTCTCTCACCATTGAGTACTATGCTGGCTGTGGGTTTTTCATATATGCTCTTTATCATATTGAGGAAGTTTCCTTCAATTCCTACCTTTTGAAGTGTTTTTATCAAAAACGGATGTTGGATTTTGTCAAATGCTTTTTCAGCATCTATTGAGATGATCATTTGATTTTTCCCTTTCGAATTTTTAATGTGTTGTAATACATTGATTGATTTTCTTATGTTGAACCATCCTTGCATGCCTGGAATGAACCCCACTTGGTCATGGTGTATGATTTTTTTAATGTGTCTTTGGATTCGATTTGCAAGTATTTTGTTGAGGATTTTTGCATCTATATTCATTAGGGAGATTGGCCGGTAGTTTTCCTTTTTTGTAACATCTTTGCCTGGTTTTGGTATTAGATTGATGTTAGCTTCATAAAATGAGTTAGGTAGTGTTCCATTTTCTTCAATGTTTTGAAAGAGTTTGAGTAAGATTGGTGTCAGTTCTTTCTGGAAAGTTTGGTAGAATTCCCCTGTGAAGCCATCTGGCCCTGGGCATTTATTTGTGGGAAGATTTTTGATGACTGATTGGATCTCTTTGCTTGTGATGGGTTGGTTGAGGTCTTCTATTTCTTCTCTGGTCAGTCTAGGTTGTTCATATGTTTCCAGGAAATTGTCCATTTCCTCTACATTATCCAGTTTGTTGCCATACAGTTGTTCATAGTATCCTCTTATAATTTTTTTAATTTCTTCAGGATCTGCAGTTATGTCACCTTTTTCATTCATTATTTTGTTTATATGGGTCTTCTCTCTTTTTGATTTTGTCACTGTAGCTAGGGGCTTGTCAATCTTGTTGATCTTCTCAAAGAACCAACTTTTGGTGATATTTAGCCTCTCTATTGTTTTTTTTGTTGTTGTTTTCTATGTCATTTATTTCTGCTTTAATCCTTGTTATTTCTTTTCTTGTACTTGGTTTAGGATTGGTTTGCTGTTCATTTTCTAGCTTCTTCAGTTGATCCATTAGTTCTTTGATTTTGGCTCTTTCTTCCTTTTTAATATATGCGTTTAGTGCTAAAAATTTCCCCCTTAGCACTGCTTTTGCTGCACCACATAAGTTTTGGTATGTTGTGTTCTCATTTTCATTCGTCTCTATATATTTAGCAATTTCTCTTGCTATTTCTTCTTTAACCCACTGATTGTTTAGGAGTGCGTTGTTTAACCTCCAGGTATTTGTGAATTTTCTAAGTCTCTGATGGTTATTGACTTCTAATTGTATTCCATTGTGGTCAGAGAATGTGCTTTGAATAATTTCAATCCTTTTAAATTTATTAAGGCTTGTTTTATGTCCCAGCATATGATCTATTCTGGAGAAAGTTCCATGAGCACTAGAAAAGTATGTGTATCCTGGTGATTTGGGATGTAATGTCCTGTATATGTCTGTTAAATCTAATTCATTTATCAGATTGTTTAGGTTTTCAATTTCCTTATTGGTCTTCTGTCTGGTTGATCTATCTATAGGAGAGAGTGATGTGTTGAAGTCTCCCACAATTATTGTGGAAACATCAATTGCTTCCTTTAGTTTTGCCAGTGTTTCTCTCATGTATTTCGTGGCACCTTGATTGGGTGCATAGACATTTACGATTGTTATTTCTTCTTGTTGAATTGCCCCTTTTATTAGTATGTAGTGGCCTTCTTTGTCTCTCAAAACATCCCTGCATTTAAAGTCTATTTTATCTGAGATTAATATTGCTATACCTGCTTTCTTTTGGCTGTAGCTTGCATGAAATATTTTTTTCCATCCTTTCACTTTCAATTTCTTTGTGTCCCTGTGTCTAAGATGAGTCTCTTGTATGCAACATATTGATGGTTCATTTTTTTTGATCCATTTTGCGAATCTATATCTTTTAATTGGGGAGTTTAATCCATTTACAGTCAATGTTATAACCGTGAAGGCATTTCTTGAATCAGCCATCTTATCTTTTGGTTCATGTTTGTCAGATATATTTTTCCCCTCTCTCTATTAATATCCTTTATTATACCCATACTAAATCTCTTTAGTACTGAACCTTTCTCCAAGTCTCTCTGTCCTTTCTTTGTTTCTCTATCTGTAGGGCTCCCTTTAGTATCTCCAGTAGGGCGGGTCTCTTGTTAGCAAATTCTCTCAGCATTTGTTTGTCTGTGAAAAATTTAAGCTCTCCCTCAAATTTGAAGGAGAGCTTTGCTGGATAAAGTATTCTTGGTTGGAAATTTTTCTCACTCAGAATTTTAAATATAGCATGCCACTGCCTTCTTACCTCCATGGTGGCTGCTGAGAAGTCACTACTTAGTCTTATGCTGTTTCCTTTGTATGTGGTGAATTGCTTTTCTCTTACTGCTTTCAGAACTTGCTCCTTCTCTTCTGTGTTTGACAGTGTGATCAGAATATGTCTCGGAGTGGGTTTATTTGGATTTATTCTATTTGGAGTTCGCTGAGCATTTATGATTTGTGTATTTATGTTGTTTAGAAGATTTGGGAAGTTTTCCCCAACAATTTCTTTGAATACTCTTCCTAGACCTTTACCCTTTTCTTCCCCTTCTGAAACAACAATGAGTCTTATATTCGGACGTTTTATATTATCTATCATATCCCTGAGGTCCATTTCGATTTTTTCAATTTTTTTCCCCATTCTTTCTTTTATGCTTTCATTTTCCATTCTGTCATCTTCCAGGTCACTGATTCGTTGTTCAACTTCCTCTAGTCTTGTACTATGAGTGCCCAGAATGTTTTTAATTTGCTTAACAGTTTCTTTAATTTCCATAAGATCATCTATTTTTCTATTTAGTCTTGCAATGTCTTCTTTATGCTCTTCTAGGGTCTTCTTGATATCCTTTGTATTCCGTAGTATGGTCTCATTGTTCATCTTTAGTTCTTTGAGTAGCTGCTCTAGGTGCTGTGTCTCCTCTGATCTTTTGATTTGGGTGCTTGGGCTTGGGTTATCCATATCGTCTGGTTTTTTCATATGCTTTATAATTTTCTGTTGTTTTTGGCCTCGTGGCATTTGCTGAACTTGATAGGGTTCTTTTAGGATTTGTAGACCAATTGAAGTCCTTATCTCTAATTTATCAGATCTGCAGCTTCGTGGAGTACACTTTCTCTGACTAACCAGCAGGTGGCGTCCACGAGCCACCTGTTCTCCACAAGCCAGTTCTACCCTGCTTTGCCTTTGTGGTGAGTGGGGGAGTGAGTCTTGTGGGGTCCAATTGGTGTGCCAAACTTGCATGTGTAGTTGGTGTTGTGCGCCCTGTTTATGGGGCGTTTTTCTGGGCAGTCAGGGAGGGGGGGGCCCTAACAATCAAATCTCCCTGGTGATCCTAGAGTTTTAAAGCTGCTGCAATAGTCTAATCCTTCAGTTCAGTCCTGACACAGTTCGTCTCTGCCACTGACCCACAAGTCCTTGGTATTGGCGTATGGCTCCTGAGACTTGCAAGTGGGTCCCTCTTCCAGGCTGTGCACTCCCTGGTCCTCTGTTGAGGGATGACTGTGCTATGTCACAGGTGAGTGCCGTCCCCCCAGGGTGGTTCTGGGCTGCTGGGCTGTGTAGGGAGGCCCCAGTCTGCTGAAATGATAGCTGAATGGGGCTTTGTTAATTCACACTGCTCCACCTTCCCAACTCTGGGACAATCAGCTGAGGTTGCAGGGAAGGCTAATGTCCATGCCCAGTTTTGTGGAGTGTGCCTGTTATTTGAAGCACTTCCGTCACACTGGGTTGTCTGGGGCAGTTCTGGGCTATGGGGCTGGCGATGGGCAGGAGTTTTTCCTGTCCACCAGGATGATGGCTGTGAGCAGACACCCCCCTCTTCTTGGGAAGTTGTGGTGTTTAGTGAATTTTCTCAGCCACTGGATTATTGCCTTTTGTCTCAGAGCTCTCTTAGTTCTGCTCTTGTCTTGACCTGCCCAAATTGCAAGTCTTTGAAGCTTTCTGTATTGGGCTTCTTAGAGTAATTGTTTTAGAAAAAGAAAAAAGGATTAAAAAAAAAAAGGGGGGCCCTCCTCACAGATCTAATGGGTTATTGAAATGCTAACATACAAAGCAATTAGGGCCATTAAGGAAAGGTCCACAGGGCAGAGAGAGCAGCTTTTCTTTGGGATTTGCATATGAGCCTGAGGGCCTGAGCTCTGCCCTTCCCCTTTCTATGTTCACCAGAACTCCAAAAATCCTCCGCTTTTATTTTGGAGTTTTTCGTGCTGTTTTTTTCTATGTCTGTCTCCTCTCTGCTGGGCTGGCTGCTCTCAGATTCTCTGGTGTCTGGTCTCAGTCTATCTATGGTTGGAGTTTGGATCAGTAGAATGAGTTTCCGATAAGGGCTGCCACTGCAGTTCTCCCTTCTCCTTCCCGGAGCTGACAGCCCCTCCTCCCACGGGACTGAGCCTGGCAGGGAGGGGCGCGGGTCCCCTGGCCACAAAAACTTACAGATTTCGCTGATCTCAGCAGTTCCACATTTTCATGAGTGTTGTATGAAGTATGCCCAAAGTCAGATTGCTCTGTGGTGTCCAGTCCACGCAGTTCCTGGCTTTCTACCTACTTTCCTGGAGGAGTAACTAAAACATACAGCTCACCAGTCCGCCATCTTGCCCCGCCCTCCAACCTGGTGTGTTTCTAAGAATGTGTACATTTCATCTAAATTATCTAATTTATTGCCATACAACTTTTGGTTTTGTTAATTCTCGCTATTGTTTTTTGTCTTATTTAGTTTTGCATTTCATTTACCATGCTCTAATCTTTGTTATTTCCTTCCTTCTGCTTGCTTTGGGTTTAGTTTGCTCTTCTGTTTCTAGTTCTTCCAGTTTTGAGGTTAGGTCTCTGATTTGAAGTCTTTCTTCGTTTTTCATATCTGAAATTTTTGAATTATTGTATTAGAATTATTAAAATTTTGTTGTTAATTTATAATAGATTTTCCTGTTTGAGAACATAGCATATCTTTTTTCTTCTTCTTTTTTGATGTAAGCTTTCAGAAGTAGAAATTTCCCACCTTTGCTGCATCCCATAAATTTTGTAAGCTGTATTTTCATTTTCATTCACCTCAAGATACATCCTAATTTTGCTTCTGATTTCCTCTTTAACCTATTGGTTGTTTAAGAGCATTTTATTTAATTTCCATATATTTGTGAATTTTACCTTTCTCCCTCTGTTACTCATTTCCATCCTCATTCTGCTGTGGTCAGTGAATATACACTATATGATTTCAATATTTTTTAATTTATTGAGACTTTTTTTGTGACCCAATATATGGTCTATCCTGGATAATGATCCATGTGCACTCAAGAAGTATGTGTATTCTGTTTTCATTGGGTGCAATTTTTTTTGTTTTGTTTTGTTTTGTTTTTGGGTGCAGTGCATTATATGTTTGTTAGCTATAGTGGGTTTACTGTATTACTCAAGTCCCATGCTTCCTTATTGACATTCTGACTAAATGTTCTGTCCATTATTGAGAGTGATGTGTTAAAGTCTCCCACTATTAATGTAGAACCATCAATTTCTCCCTTCAAATCTGTCAGTATTTGCTTCATTTTCAGGGGGCTCTCCCATAAGGTGCACATATATTTATAATTGCTACACCTTCCTGTTGAGTTGTCCCCTTTATCAGTTTATAATGACCACCTTTGTCTCTGGTAACTGTTTTTGACTAAATGTCTATTTTATCCAATATTAGTATAACCACTCCAGCTCTCTTTTGGTTCCTACTTGCATGGTATATTTTTTCCCACCCTTTCAACCTCAACCTACTTGTATCTTTGACTTTAAGGTGAGTCTCTGTTCTAGTTTGCTAATGCTGCCAGAATGCAAAACACCAGAGATGGATTGGCTTTTATAAAAGGGGGTTTATTTGGTTACACAGTTACAGTCTTAAGGCCATAAAGTGTCCAAGGTAACAAATCAGCAACTGGGTACCTTCACTGGAGGATGGCCAATGGTGTCCAGAAAATCTCTGTTAGCTGGGAAGGCACATGGCTGGTGTCTGCTCCAAAGTTCTGGTTTCAAAATGGCTTTCTCCCAGGATGTTCCTCTCTAGGCTGCAGTTCCTCAAAAATATCACTCTTAGTTGTACTTGGGGTATCTGTCCTCTCTTAGCTTCTCCGGAGCAAGAATCTGCTTTCAACAGCCATCTTCAAACTCTCTCTCATCTGCAGCTCCCATACTTTCTTCAAAGTGTCCCTCTTGGCTGTAGCTCCTCTTCAAAAGTTCTCTCTCAGCTGCACTGAGTTCCCTCTGCCCATCAGCTCATTTATATGGCTACACTGATCAAGGCCCACCCTAAAGGGGTGGGGCCATGCCTCCATGGAAATATCCAATCAGAGTCATCCCCACAGCTGGGTGGGGTGCATCTCCAAAGAAACACTCAAAGAAATCTAATCAAAACCGATAACATCTGCCCACACAAAATTACATCAAAGATAATGGCATTTGGGGGACACAATACATTCAAACTGGCACAGTCTCTTACAGATGGCATATGGTTATGTCATGGTTTTTTATCCATTCTTCCAATCTCTGCCTTTTGATTGGAGAGTTTAATCCATTTGCATTTAAAGTCACTAATGTTAATACAGGACTTTCTTCTGCCATTTTGCTATCTACCTTAGTAAGTCTTATACCTTTATTTCCCTCACTTCCATTAAAGCCTACTTGTATATGTATTTGCTTTTTTTGTGTTGTACCATATGTGCCGTCTCATTTCTATCTGGATATATTTTTCATCTGTTTTCCTTGTGGTTACCATGGGGATAAAATTTAACATCCTCAATATATAGCAATTACATTTGGTTTGATACCAACTTAACTTCAATAGCATGCACATATACATTTCTTATACCCCTCTGTCCCTCCACCATTTTTTTGTACTTATTACCACTTATATCTTTGTACATTGCATGTTGAAAAACCTAGATTTATCATTACTTTTTGTTTAAATTTTGAAAAAAATTCAAACTTACAGTAACAGTTGCAAAAATAATACAAACCACATACACAGAACTCCAGCAAACCCCAACTCTCCCCCCAATACTCTGATCTACCAACTTTAATATTTTGTCACTTTACCATTTCTTTCTTTCCCTCCCTGTCTATCATCCATCATCTATTGCTCTGTCTTCTGAACATATGAGAGCAAGTTGCACACCTCCTTGAAAAAAATAATATAATTCTCATATACATTTCCTATGAACAAGAATATTCATTTATGTAATCACATTAAGTGTAGTTAAGAAATTCAAGAAATTTAACATTGATATAGAGCTTACATTCTATATTTCATTTTTTTCTTATGTCCCAATTGTGTCCTTTTGAGTCTCTTCTCCTCTATTCTTAGATCTCATCCAGGATCATCTATGGCATTTAATTGTCATTATCTATTTACACTGTCTTTTTTTCAATTGTGGAAACATATATACAGCATAAATCTTCCCATTCCAACCCCTCCCAAGCATTCCATTTAGTGGGATTAATCACATTCACAATGGTGCAATGCCATGACCATCTGACCATCCATTACTAGCAATTTCCCTTCACCCCAAACAGAAACCCTACACTCATTTCTTAACTCCCCATTGCCCCTTTTCCCACTTCGTGTAATGCACACTCTACTTTTCATCTCTATGATCATATTCTCTGATACTTTCTTTGTATTTACCATGGGGCTTAAATTTAACATCTTAAGTCTATAACAATCTTGTTTTCTTTAATACCAACTTAACTTCAATAGGACACATAAACTATGTTCCTATACTCCTTCATTCCCCCACCTTTATGTAGTTCTTGTCAAAAATTACATATTTTACATTGAGTCCAAAACCACTGATTTATCATTACACTTTATGTATTTTAGATCCTGTAGGAATAGCGGAGTTACAAATTAAAAATGTAGTGGTATTGGTATTTATATTTACCATGTGATCTTTACTGGAAATCTTTATTTCTTCTTGTGGTTTCAGTCAATTGTTTAGTGTCCCTTCCTTTCAGCCTGCTCAACTCCCTTTAGCATTTCTTATAGGACTGATCTACTGGTGATGAAGTCCCTCAGCTTTTGATTATCTGGGAATGTTATCATCTCCTCTCACTTTTAACCTCCAAGTGTTTGTCAATTTTCTGAGCCTCTGATGATTATTGACTTCTATTTGTATTCCACTGTGGTCAGAGAATGTGGTTTGAATAATTTCAACTTTTTAAAATTTATTGAGGCTTGTTTTATGTCCCAGCCTATGGTCTATTCTGGAGAAAGTTCCATGATTACTAGAGAAGAATGTGTATCCTGGTGATTTGGGATGTTATTTTCTATATATGTCCATTATATTTCTCTATATCTTGCTCTTCTTTCTTTGTTTCTCTGTCAGTAGGGCTCCCTTTAATATCTGAAGTAGGGCAGGTCTTTTTATTAGTAAAATCTCTCAGCATTTGTTTGTGAAAAATTTAAGCTCTCCCTCAAATTTGAAGGAGAGCTTTGCTGGATAAAGTATTCTTGGTTGGAAATTTTTCTCTCTCAGAATTTTAAATATGTCATGCCACTTCCTTCTCACCTCCATGGTGCCCACTGAGTAGTCACCACTTAGTCTTATGTTGTTTCCTTTGTATGTGGTGAATTGCTTTTCTCTTGCTGCTTTCAGAACTTGCTCCTTCTCTTCAGTATTTGACAGTCTGATCAGAATATGTCTTGGAGTGGGTTTATTTGGATTTATTCTATTTGGAGTTCGCTGGGCATTTATGCTTTGTGTATTTATATTGTGTAGAAGGTTTGGGAAGTTTTCCCCAACAATTTCTTTGAATACTCTTTCTAGACATTTACCCTTCTCTTCCCCTTCTGGGACACCAATGAGTCTTAAATTTGGATGTTTTATTTTATCTATCATATCCCTAAGATCCATTTCAATTTTTTCATTTTTTTCCCCATTCTTTCTTTTGTTCTTTCATTTTCCATTCTGTGGTTCTCGAGGTTGCTGAGTTGTTGTTCAGCCTCCTCTAGTCTTGTACTATGAGTATCCAGAATCTTTCTAATTTGGTCAACAGTTTCTTTTATTTCCATAAGATCATCTATTTTTTTATTTACTCTTGCAATTTCTTCTTTGTGCTCTTCTAGGGTCTTCTTTATATCCTTTATATCCTATGTCATGCTCTTCTTCATGTCCTTTATATCCTGTGCCATGCTCTCATTGTTTGTCTTTAGTTCTTTGATTAATTGCTCCAAATACTGTGTCTCCTCTGATCTTTTGATTTGGGTGTTTGAGTTTTGGTTATCCATATCATCTGGTTTTTTCATATGCTTTATAATTTTCTGTTGTTTTTGAGTTCTTGGCATTCACTTTACTTGATAGGGTTCTTTTAGAATATGAAGGATTATTCAGACACCAATCTTTAATTTGTCAGATCTACAGCTTGGTGGCACACATTTTCTCTAACTAACCAGCAGATGGTGTCCGTGAGTCACCTATTCCCCTCAAGTCAGTTCTCCCCAACTTTGTCTTTGCGGTGTGTGGGTGTCTGGTTCTTGTGGGGTCCAATTGGTGCACCAAGTTTGGGTGTGTTGTTGGTGCAGTCCGCCCTGAATGTGGGGGCATGTGTCTGAGTGGTTAGGGAGGCAGGGCAGCTTTAATAATCAAACCTCCCAGGTGTTCCTGAAGATTTAAGGCTGTTACAAGAGTCTAACCCTTCATTTCAGTCTCACCACAGATCATCTCTGCTTCTGACCCACAAGTCTTTGGTATTGGTGTTGAGTCCCTGGGATTTCCGGGCGGGTTCCTCTTCCGGGTCATGTCCTTCTAGGGCCTTTGCTGAGGGAAGGCTGTGCTACATCATGGGTACAATACAGTTCAATAATACTGACATTTATAATTACCCAAATGGCTAACTTTACTGCAGGTCTTTATTTCTTTATGCTGCTTTGAACAACCGTCTTGTGCTCTTTCCTTTCAGTCTGAAGAAATTCCTTTATTTTTGCTTTTAGGGCAGGTCTAGTGGTAATGAAACTCCGTCAGCTTTTGTTTATCTGAGAATGTCTTAATCTCTCCCTCATTTTTGAAAGAGAGTCTCATGGGGTATAAAATTCTAGGCTGGCAGTTGTTTTCCTCCAGCTCTTTTAGTATGTCAACCCACTACCTTCTCGCCTCCATGGTTTCTGATTTTCATGGGAACTCAGCACTCAATCTAATTGGGATTCCTTTGTATGTAACATGTTGCTTTCCTCTTGCAGCTTTCAGAACTCTCTCCTTGTCCTTTGCATTTGATAGTGTAATCAATATATGAAGGGGTATGTTTTTCTTCATGTTTATCCTTTTTGGTGTTCTCTGAGTTTCTTGGATGTGTATATTCATGTCTTTTGCTAAGTTGGGGAAATTCTCTGTCATTTCTTTCACTAGTCCTTCTGTCCTTTTCTCTCTTTTTTCTCCACCTGGGACTCCAATAATATGACTTTTGGTGCACTTGATGGTGTCCCATAGCTTTTATGCTATTTTTGCTTTTAATATTTCTTTTTTCCTTCTGTTCCTCAGCCTAACTCACTTCAAGTGCCTTGTCTTCAAGTTCACTGATTCTATCTTCTGCCAACTTCAATCTTCTCTTGAAACCCTCCTGGGCATTTTGCATATCAGTTATTTTGGTCTTCAACTCCAGTAGTTCTATTTGTTTCCTTTTTAAAATTTTTCTTTACATAAAATCTCTCATATTACTCATTCATTGTTTTCCCAATATCCTTTAGTTCTGTCTCTGTACTTTCGTGCATCTCCTTGAGCATTTTAAAGATTTTTTTAAAAGGCTTTGTTTGATATGCCGACAAACTCATTTTCTTCACTGGTGTTTTCTGTATTTTTTTCCTCTTCCTTCAGATGGGCCATCATTTCCTTGTTCTTTGTTTATCTTGTGCTCTTTTGTTACACACTCTATATTTTAATATTTTAAAATGTTAACTATGGGATTTACTCTATAGGATGTCTGTTTCTTGGTTTTGTAACAAGCTGGTGATGACAGAGTTTTTCTCCAGCTTCAGCCCTCCTATTGGGAAGGTCTGCCCAAGACAAATGCAGTGTGCAGGGTCTTCCCCATCTTTCTGGGCTTCTGGCTTGTCCTGGGATTTTACTTGCTAGTTGTTTCAGAGTTCCCCTGTTTATAGAAGTTTGGTTGTCCCCTCTATTTCCCATGGGACAAATCTCTACCTCCCAGATATTTGATGCTGGCCGGCCTCTGTCCCAGACTGTCTGCCTCTATAGTATTTTACACTCCTTTATTTGTCTCACAGTGCTTTTTCCTGGAAGGCAAATTCTGGGAGGGGATCAACCAAGGAGGACTTTCCCAATTTTGTCTTTCCCAGTCAAAACAGGACCAAGGACCCACAAAGCGGGCACAGACCACTCCAAAGTCCCCTGTGGAGGATATCAGGAAGGCTGCCTGAACCTTCTCTGATGGCTCCCCAGAGCTGAGCTTTCTTGGCCTGCCCAGCAAATGCAGCCCTTCAACTAACTGCCCCCCACAGCTCTGAGGAAGTATTGCATCTTTAAATCTCCACCAGCTCCACCCCTGTCCAGGGAGGGTTGAAGCAATGGCTGCCCTCAGAACCGGTACCCAGTGGTTCAAATTTACTAATCAAAAGCTGTGGTCAGTGATCAGCCGTGCCCACCCCTGTTCTTGGAGAAGAGGATATTTATGTCCCTTTCTATCACCAGCAAGCTAGCCAGGGATCAGACTCCATGGTGGTGTGCTGCAAGAAGGGGGATGGACATCAGTAGCCTCCTTGCAAAGAGAGCAATTTATGGGTGTTTTTGTTTGTTTGATTTGTTTTTACCATAATTTATCTGCCTCTTCCTCTTGCTCTTCCTTGGATGCTGTATAGTGTTTTTCTGGCCTCTGAGTTGCAAAATAGTTGTTTCAGACAAACCCTGCCTTTTTAGTATTCATTTGGTGGAAGAACAGAATCATGGAGCTCCTTACTCCACCATCTTCCCCAGAATCTTCTCACAGTTGAATTTTTGAAGTACATAAAGTACTATTAGTGTAAAGCTAAGGTCTCATTTTAAAAAGAGGTAAAATGGAAATGTTTTGGTTTGCTAAAGCTGCTGGAGTGCAACTTACCAGAAATGAACTGGCTTTGAACGATGGCAATTTATTAACTTACAATTTACAGTTTGTTAGCCATGAAAATATCCAACTCAAGGCATCAACAGGACAATACATAGATTCTGAAGACTGGCTGATGGCATCCAGGACACCTCTGTCACATGGGAAAGCACATGGCTGGCATCTGCTGGTCCCTTGCTCTGGGTTTTGATGCTTTCAGCTTCTGTCTTCAGTGGCCTCCTCTCTCAGCTCTGTGGGTTTTCTCTTAGCTTCTTCAGGGCTTTTCTCTGTGAGCCCCTCGTAATTTCATCTCTTAGCTTCTGTATGTATTTTATCCTCTTGTAAAGGACTCCAGCAAGAAAATCAAGACCCATCCTGAGTGAGACAGGTTGCATCTCAGTTGAAATAACCTAACGAAAAGATCCCACCCAAAATGGTTCTACACCCACAGGAATGGATTAAAAGGACATGGCCTTTCCTGAGGTACATAACAGCTTCAAACTACCATAGGAAACATCCCTTACTAATCATTGGTTAGGCCAGTGATCCATGACTGCATTTAGCTGAAATCTTAATTTATCTCAGCTAACAAAGATGTGGCTGCTGCTGACAAAATGACGAAAGAAATTGAAGCCGTTCTTGTTTATTTAGGTTAAATTATAGTTTGATCTCAATTTTTGAGGTCATTTAGTTAAAACTTGGGCCTGGGACTGGATGACTCAGTAACTGCTTTATTTCTCTATGGTCTATGGGAGCAGATAATTATACACTGGTATATCTTTGAAGAAAACAAAGTACAACCTGGACCCATTTTAGCTTTAATAATGAATAGATATTAATTATTTATCCATTCATTAATTTGGTTAACCCACAAGATTTTATGGAGCACTATGTGCCAGGCACTACTATAGGCACAGAAGAAAGAAGTGTCCTGAAGAAAAAATGAAACAAACTAAGAGAGATAGAGATTGGAGAGTTCTATTTCACCTTGGGGCGGTCAGGGAAAGCCTCTCTTATGACACTGGAGCAAAGATAAATGGAAAGGGAAAACGAGGCTTAATCTGGAGAAAAAGCAATTCTAGGCAGGAAGAAAAGCAAGTGTGAATATGGGATGGGAGTATCTTTGGTGTCTTTGCAGAACAACAAGGAATCCAAAAGTGGAAGAATGAATAGGAGATCATGGCAGAGTGGGACCTGGGACCAGCCAGATCACACGGGGCTTTGTAGGCTTTGGTGAGAACCACTGGAGTTTTGAGCAAGACAGTGAAATGATCTGATTTATGTGTTTAAAGGGTCACTCTGACTGCTTTTTAATGTGTCGTGAAAGAAATGAGGGGCAAAGGTGAAAACAGATAGACCAATTGGGATGCTATTGTCATAGTCAGGGAAGTGATGACTAAATTTCTGCAAGTAGAAATGGTGAGAAGGGATTGGATTGGGGATATTTTTGAGTGTAAAGACAACAGGATTAGCAAATGGACTGGGTGTGAGATGTAAAAGAAGGACATTCAGTTAGAACTGAAGGAGTCACCCGTGAGGTCTGTGCTCTTTGAGTTGTCAACAATTAATCCCAGGAAATGGGTTTTCCTCCAAGTACCTCTATCATTATATGCTCTGGAAAGGATGGTAGCATCTGAGAGGAAACAGGAAACATCCCAGAGGAGACAACTGCTTGGTCATTTTCTCTGCTTCTGATTATGAATGTTCATTTTTGAAATGTTTAGAAATTCACATGTTCATTTTTGAAAATTTGGGAAGTGCAGAAAGCATAAAGAAGAAAAATAAAAACAACCATATTCCTTCCACTGAGTAAGTATAAACCACTATTGATATTTGATATAGATTCTTCCAGGATTTTGCAACTACAACTCACATATATGATTATATTTTTTAGAATAACGCTGAGATCATACTATACATTCTGCTTTGTAACTTCCTGTTTTTCTTTTAGCAACCAGACATCTTTATTTGCGCATTGAACTATTACAGTTTGGCTTCATCTTATTTGCGTCCCACCCAAAAGTATTCTTAAGATTTTTAAAAACAAATTAAATGTGGAGATTATTCCATTCTTATTAAGTGCTTTAAAACATAAAATATATGTTGATATATTTCTCCATTGAAGTCTTGAAATAGAAGGCATTCATTCATCAGATGGGAAGATTGGACCAGAATTCTCGAAAGTGTCTTTTGAATATCCAGATTCTGTGACTTCCAAGAAATGATTTTCAGACATGAGAATCTTTTTGAAAACACACCCAAATTTGGCATCTCCCATTTCTTCTAAATCACAATTTCACATAAAATCAACTTATCTTTAATATGAGAAATTAAGGAAGTATTAAAAATAAAACCATTTTTGATAAGCTGTAAAATCCAGCTTTTCCAGTTGAGCAGAGCTTATGTATTAGCTCACTTGGGTTTCTCACTTCCTCCTTTTGCCATTGAATGGAAGCTTTTTCTAACAATTAAAGCTAAATAAGAGCCCAGTGCTCAACTCTGTCATATGATCTTCTACATAGCAATTCAGAGGCAGAATTTGAAACAAAACCACAAAGTTAAATTCCGAGATCTCAACCATGAGAACCCACTGAGTAATTTCCCAATAAATAATTATTTCTTTATTATTATTAATGTTTGTTGGAGATTGAATCATGTCCCCCACAAAAGGCATGTTCAGGTCTCAACCCCAGAAAGAGAAAGGAGAGGAAGGCATATTCAAAGAAATAATGGCAGAAAACTTCCCAAATTTAACAAAAGACATGAATATGCATATTCAAGAAATCCAAGGAACACCAAACAGGATAAACTCAATGACAAACACACCCAGACACATAGTAGTCAAACTGTTGAATGTCAGGGACCAGGAGAGAGTTCAAAAAGCTGTAAGAGAAAAGCAATGCGTTAGGTACAAGGGAATCCCAATAAGATTAAGTGCTGAAGGTGTGGCATGGATTATTCAAGATGCTGAATGAAAACAATTGCCAACAAAGAATTTTATACCAAAGAAATAGTCGTTCAAAAATGAGGTTTTGAAAGACTAAGACATTCCCAGATAAACAAAAGCTGAGGGACTTTATCAATGCTAGACCTGCCATACAATCAACTCTAAAGGGAGTTATTCAGAATGAAAGGAAAGAACACTAGACAGTGGATTGAAAGGGCATAAAGAAATAAAGACCTCTGGTAAAGATTCTAAAATGCAGATGCATAAAAAGTAATGAAAAATCTATGGTTTTGGATATATGATGTATAAGAGATAATTTGTAACAAGTACAACAAAAAGTGGGGGAACACAGGGGAACAGGAACACTGTGTATGCTATTAAAGTTAAGGTGATATCAAATCAAGCCTGCTTTTTATATATTTAGAATGTTAAATTTAAGCCCCATGGTAACCACAAAGAATATATCTGGGAACAAAAAAAACACAAAAGTAAATGAGAAGTGACTCAAAATGGTACACTACAAAAATCAAACAACTATGTAAGTAGATATTAATAGAAGAATTGAGGGACAAGAAAGTATATAACACTTGCAAAGACCAAGTAGCAAAATGGCAGAAGTAAGTCCTGCATTATCAGTAATTACTTTAAATGTAAATGGATAAAACTTTCCAGTCAAAAGGCAGAGATATTGCAGAATGGATAAAAAAGTATGACCCAACTACATGCTGTTTACAAGAGACTCACCTTAAATTCAAAGACGCAAGCATATTGAAAGTGAAAGATGGGAAAAATATACTATGCAAATAGTAAATATACTGATATCAGATAAAATATACTTTAAGTCAAAAACTACTATGAGTAACAAAGAAGATCACTATATACTGATAAAGGAGTCAATTCAACAAGAAGATGTAAGAGTTAAAAGTACATATGCACATAATGGCAGAGCTCCAAAATATATTAAGCAAAAACTGAGAGATGTGAAGGGAGAAATAGATGGTTCTACACTGACAGTAGGAGACTTCAATATACAACTTTCAATAATGGATAAAGCATCTAGAAAGAAGGTCAATATAGAAATGGAAGACCTGAATGACACTATAAACCAACTAACCCAACAGACATATGCAGAACACTTCACCCAACAGCAGCAGAGCACACATTCTCCAGTGTACATAGGTCATTCTCCTAACCATATGTTAGGTCACAAACAGGTCTCAGTAAATTTTAAAATGTTGAGATTATAAGAGGCATCTTCTTCAACCACAACACAGTGAAGGTAGAAATTGATAACAGAGGGAGAGTTAGAAAATTCACAAATATGTGGAAATTAAACAACATTCTCCTAAACAACCAATAGGTCAAAGAAGAAATCACAAGAGAAATTAGGAAATATCTTGAGGTAAATGAAAATGAAAACACAACATCACAGAACGTATGGGATGCAGCAAAGGCAGCACTAAGAGGGAAATTCATAGCTGTAAATGTTTACATTTAAAAAGAAGACAGATCCCAAATCAGATACCTAACTTCACACCTGGAGGTGTGAGGAACTAGAAGAGCTAAATAAACCCAAAGTGAATAAAAACAAGGAAATAAGAAAGATTAGAAGCAGATAAATGAAATAGAGAATAAAATATCAATAGAAAGAATCAATGAAAACAAAGGTTTGTTCTTTGAAAAGATCAATAAATTGACAAAGCTTTATATAGACTGGAAAAAGAAAAAAAGAATGATACAAATAACTAAAGTAAGTTATGATATGGGAGGAATTTCCACTGACCTCTCAAAAGTAAAACGGTTTGCAAGAGCATGCAATGAACAATCGACTGCCAAAAAATTGATAATCTAGATGAAATGGGAAAATTCCTAGAAAACACATAAGCTATATAAATTGATATGATAAGAAATAGAAGATCTCAACAGATCAATAACAAGAAAAGAGATTGAATCAGTAATCAAAAGCCCCCCCAAAAGAAAACTCCAGGACCAGGTGGCTTCACTGGTTAATTTTTCCAAACCTCAAAAAAGAATTGAGGGAGGGAGGAGCTAAGATGGTGGCATAGAGAGGAATGGAAGACTGTTAGTCCCCCCTGGAACAATTCATAAATGACCAAAAAAACAGTAAATAACCTGGAATAACTGTGGGGAGACAACCATGACTGTCCACTCATCATCCACCAACCTGAGTTGGGAGGAACACCTGAGAAGGCAACATAAAATCTGTAAGTAAAAACTGCAGACCTGCACTGAAAGCTGAGATCCGAGAGCCCCTCCCTAACAGAAGCCTCACAGTGCTAGAGAGCAGCACTCTCCAAACAAGCAAGTGGACTTCAGCCCAGCCCAACTGGGGTTTTAATATTAACCACTCAATACAGACAGTGAACCCCCAACAAGCACACAGAGGCTTTTGGTGACAACCGACCTTAGGAGAGTCGGGGGACATATCTGTCTCAGGATGGGGAGCCCAGAGGATCTCTCTGTGGAGAAAACCTCAGCCGTTTTCAGTCCACAGTGCTTTGCAGTAAAGAAAGCCTCAGCCATTTTAAAATCAAAACACTTTGATCAGCAGAGTCAGAGAAACAAAGAACTTATTGATATGCAGGATGACCCCTCTGGAGGGGGCATAGCTTCCCAAGAGGAAAGGAAGGGGCCCATCTCTACTGCCTGCCTTACCGGAACCAGACCCCAAAGCCTAGGGGAGGAGAGCCACAGGCCACACCCTCTTCCGCCAACCAGTGACAGGCTGACAGGTGTACCTGCTGGGCAGAAAACCACAGGTGTGTCAGCCCTCTAAGAAAAACCATCAGGGAAACTGGATACAGAATATTTCCTCCTTCTGTGACCTGAGCCTGTTCTCGTCCAGGAAAACCTGATTGGGGTGGCCTAGGAGGTCAGATGTCTAGACAACAGAAAACTACAACCTACACCAAGAAAAATGAAGTTATGGCCCAGTCAAAGGAACAAACGTACACTTCAATTGAGATACAGGAATTTAAACAACTAATGCTAAATGAATTCAAAAAGTTTAGAGAAGATTCGGCAAAAGAGATAGAGGCTGTAAAGAAAACACTGGGCATACATAAGGCAGAAATTGAAAGTTCAAAAAAACAACTAGTAGAATCTATGGAAATGAAAGGCACAACACAAGAAACAAAAGACACAATGGAAACATATAACAGCAGATCCCAAGAGGCAGAAGAAAACACTCAGGAACTGGAGAACAAAATACTTGAAAGCCTACACGCAAAGGAGCAGATGGAGAAAAGAATGAAAAAATATGAGCAATGTCTCCAGGAACTTAAAGATGAAACAAAGTACAAGAATATACATATCATTGGTGTCCCAGAAGGAGAAGGGAAAAGGGGCAGAAGCAATAATAGAGGAAATAATCAATGAAAATTTCCCATCTCTTATGAAAGACATAAAATTACAGATCCAAGAAGGACAGCGTACTCCAAACAGAATAGATCTGAATAGGCCTACACCAAGACACTTAATAATCAGATTTTCAAATGTCAAAGACAGAGAATCCTGAAAGCAGCAAGAGAAAAGCAATCCATCACATACAAAGGAAACTTAATAAGACTATGTGTGGATCTCTCAGCAGACACCATGGAGGCAAGAAGGAAGTGGTGTGATATATTTAAGATACTGAAAGAGAAAAATTGCCAACCAAGAATCCTATATCCAGCAAAGCTGTCCTTCAAATATGAGGGAGAGCTCAAGACATTTTCTGACAAACAGACAATGAGAGACTTTGTGAACAAGACACCTGCCCTACAGGAAATACTAAAGGGAGCACTACAGAGTGATAGGGGAAGACAGGAGTGCGTGGTTTGGAACACAATTTTGGGAGATGGTAGCACAGCAATGTAAGTACACTGAACAAAGATAACTATGAATACGGTTGAGAGAGGAAGGTAGGGAGCATGTGAGACACCAGAAGTAGGGAGGAAAGATAAAGACTGGGACTGTGTAACTTGGTGAAATCTAGAGTGTTCAACAATTGTGATAAAATGTACAAATATGCTGTTTTATGAGGGAGAACAAGCAAATGTCAACCTTGCAAGGTGTTAAAAATGGGGAGGCATTGGGGGAGGGATGCAATCAATGTAAACTAGAGAGTGTAACTAACAGAATCATTACATTATGCTTCCTTTAATGTAACAAAGGTGATATACCAAGGTAAATGCAGATAAGACAGGGGGATGGGGGGCATGTTAGACACTTGACATTGGTGGTGTTGTCTGACTCTTTACTCTACTTTGATTTAAGGTTATTTTTCCTTTTGCTGCTTCCTAGCTATCATATTTTTTCCTCTTTCTTTTGCCTTTCTACCTTCTTTGACTCTCCCTCCTGCCTTGTGGAAGAAATGTAGATGCCCTTATATAGATAGTGGTGAAGGTGGTGAACACATAAATATGTGACCATACAGAGAACCATCAATTGTTTACTTAGGATGGAATGTATGGTGTGTGAACAAAACCGTCTTAAAAAAAAAAAAGGGTCGATGACAAAATCTTGAGGACAATATACTGAGTGAAATAAGCCAGACACATAAGGACAAATATTGCAGGGTCTCACTGATAGGAACTAATTATAATACGTAAACTCATAGACATGAAATATAAGGTATCAAGATATAGGATGAGGCTAAAGAATGGGGAGCGATTGCTTAGTGTGAACAGAATGTGCAACTAGGATGAACTTAAATGTTTGGAAATGAGCAGAGGTGTCAGTAGCAAGATGTGAGAATAACTAACAGTGCCAAATGGTGCGTGAATGAGGTGGAAAGTGGAAGCTCAGAGTTATATATGTCACCAGAAGGAAAGCTGAGGTCAAAAGATGGGAATGTATAAAACTGAATCCTATGGTGGGCAATGTCCATGATTAACTGTAGAAATATTAGAAATCTCTTCCATGAACCAGAACAAATGTATGACAATACAGTTAGAAGTTAATAATAGAGGGGCACATAAGGAAGAAATATATACCTATTGCAAACTATATACTACAGTTAGTAGTATTTCAACATTCTTTCATAAACAGTAACAAATGTACTATACCAACACTGAGTCAACAATTGAAGGGGGTTGGTTAGGGATATGAGAGGGTTTGAGTTTCCTTTTCTTTCTTTCTTTTTTTTTTTTTTTCTTTTTTCATCTTTCACTTTATTTCTTGTCTGGAGTAATGAAAATGTTCTATATATTGAACAAAAATTAAGTGCAGTGATGGATGCACAGCTGTGTGAGGGTGCCAGGGGCAACTGATTGTGTCCTTTGGATGTTTAGATGATTGTATGGTATCTGAACAATCCCAATAAAAATTAAAAAGGAAAAAAAAAAATAATTGAGGAATTGTAAGAATACAGCAGAGTAGGAATCTTCAGGAATTAGTCCCTGTACCAAAAAACTGGCAGGAACTATCTGAATCAACTATTTTGAAACTCTGGAGTCTAGTGGAACGCTGTGCAGCATCCATGGAAGACCTGAATGAAGAGGCTGGTAAATTGCAGTACATATTGGTGAATTTCACTCTCCATGTAGCCTCCACATCTGAAACCTGCAACCACGTGAGACAGCTGTGCATACTGCAGTCCAAGCTCCAGGTGCAGCTGACTGATGCCAGGATAAGTGATAAACACCTAGGCCTCCTAAATCATCGGGTGTGTGGTCAGATCACTGATAACAGCTTTTGATCAGCTATGTCAGATCACTGTGGAGCCAGTTCTGAGGGTGGTCATTGTTCCAACCCCCTCATGCAAAAATGGCAGAGGAGGCTTAAAGAGTCAGTTCCTTTTTTTTTTTTTTTTTTTTTTTCTTTCTCTTTTCTCTCTCTATTCCTGTTTGGGAGCAGAAATAATTTGGTAAAAATCACTAACTGAGAGCTCCGACCTCAACAACAACAACAACAAACAAACAAACAAACAAAAACCTTGCAATTCCAGAATATTGGGAGAACTAGATTTCAGATTTATAATAAGATAATACTCAGAATGTCCATTCTCAACAAAAACTTACAAAACACCTGAAGAAAAAGTTAAGTTTGGCTCATTCACAGGAAAAAAAGAACCATCCTTGAGGAAGCTCATACATTGGAAATAATAGCCAAAGACTTTAAATCAACTCTCTTAAACATATTTAATGAGCTAAAGGAATCCATATACAAAGAACTAAGGAAATTAGAGAAACATGGACCAAATTAAGAGATGGAAATTATAAAAATGAACCACACAGAAATTTTAGAGCTGCAAAGTATAGTAATTTAAGTGAAAAACTCATGAGAGGGATTCAACAACAGATTTGAACAGACAGAAGAAAGAATGAGTGAACTTGAAAACAAGACAATTGAAATTATACAGTTTGAGGAGCAGAGAGAAAAAAATAATGAAGAAAAATGAACAGAGCCTCAGAGACCTATGAGACTCCATCAAAATATCAACATACACATTATTGGAATCCCAGAAGGAAAAGAGAGAGAAAAGGGCAGAAAAAGTGTTTGAAGAAATAATGGCCAGAAGCTTTCCAAATCAGATGGAAGACATGAATGTACACATTCAGGATGCTCAATGAACTCCAAGCAGGATAGACTCTAAGAGCTCTACAACAAGACACATTATAGTGAAATTTTCAAAACCCAGTGACAACGAGAGGATTTTGAAAACAGCAAGAGAGAAGCAACTTATCACATACAAGTGATCCCCAATAAGATTAACATGTTTTTCTCTTCCAGAACCATGAATGCCAGAAGCCACTTGGGTGGCATATTTAAAGGCTTAAAAGAAAAAAAAAACAAAAAACAAAAACTGTTAACCAAGAATTCTATATCCAGCAAAATTATCTTTCAAAAATGAAGGAGACATTAAGACATTTACAGATAAACAAAAGTTGAAAGAGTTCATTACCAGAAGACTCGCCCTACAAGAAATACTAAAGGAAGTCCTTCAGGCTGAAATAAAAGGATAGTAGACAGTAATTTGAGGCCATAAGAAGAAATAAAGAAATTGGTAAAGATAACTATGTGGGTAAATATAAAATCATTTATTATTGTAGTTTGGGTTTGTGACTGCTTTCTCTCCCCTATATGACTTAACAGGCAAATGTGTAAAATAACACTTTGAGTCTATGTTAATGGAAACACAATGTACAAAAATTCAATCTGAGACAATAACAACATAAAGAAGGAGGGACATAGATGTACATGAGTAGACAGTTTGTATACTGCTGAAACTAGGTTGGTCCTAATTGAACAACAGGTTATTACTTCATGATTTTAATTGTAATTACAAAGGTAACCACCAGGACAATGAATTTAAAATATAGAGAAAGGGAAAGAAGAATTGTACTAAAATGGTACACCATGAAAAGCAACTAAATTTTTAAAGGCAGCAATGGAGCAATTGAGGAACAAAAAATACACAAGACATATAGAAAACAAATAGCTAAATAGCAGAAATAAATCCTTCCTTCTTAGTTATTACCTAAATATCAATGGATTAAATTCCCCTATTAATAGGAAGATATTTGTAGATAGGATCAAAAAGCATGATCCATCCATATGCTGTCTACAAGAGGCTTACTTCAGATACAAAGACACAAACAGATGGAAAGCAAAAAGGCAGAAAAAGATATTTTATGCAAACATTAATCAAAAGAGAGCTGGAGTGGCTATATTAATATCAGACAAACTATACTTCAAGTCAAAAAGGATTACAAGAGAACAAGGAAGATATATATTGATAAAAGATTCAATTCAAGAAGGCACAACCATTATAAATGTATATGCACCTCACAACAGAGCTCAAAAATATATGAGGCAAAAATTGACAGAATTGAAGAGTGGAACACATAGTTCTAGAATAATAGTTGGAGACTTCAATATACCATTTCCAGTAATTGATAGAACATCTAAACAGAAGATCGATAAGGAAATAAAGGACTTGAACAATGCTATTAAAGAATTAGAACTAATGGATGTATAAAGAACACCCAACAACAGCAGAATTCACATTTTTCTCAAGTGTACATGGAACATTTTGCAGGATTGTCCATGTTAGACCACAAATAAAATCTTAATGAATTTTTAAAATATCAAAATCCAGCAAAGTATCTTCTTGGATCACAATAGAATAAAGCTAGAAAATAATATCAGAAGGAAAACTGAAAAATTTTAAAATATGTGGAAATTAAACAACACCCTGTTAAACAATCAAATGGTCAAAAAAGAAATTGCAAGGGAAATTAAGAAATATCTTGAATGAAAATGAAAACACAACATACCAAAATTTATGGTATGCAAGTGAAGCCAATGCTTGGAGGGAAATTTATAGCTGTAAATGCCTACATTTAACAGAAGAAAGATCACAAATCAATAACCTAACTTTATACCTAAAGAAACTAGAACTAAACCAAATATTAGTAGAAGGAAGTGATCATGAACATTAGAGCAGCGACAATTGAAGTAGAGAACAGAAATAATAGAAGGAATCAAACAACCAAAATTTAGTTGTTTAGTTGACAGACTTATAGCCAGTCTAGCTAGTCTGATAAAGAAAAATAGAGGAAGCACACAAATAACTAAAATCAGGGATGAAAGTGGGGACATTACTACCAACATGCTACAACATGAATGAAGCTTGAAGACATCATATCTAGTACAATAATCCAGGACCAGAAGGAAAACATTATATGATTTGTCTTACATGAAATAGAATAAGTGAATTCATAAAGACAGAAAACAGAATAGTGTTTACTGGGGATGGGGTGAGTGGGGAATGGGGAGATTTTGCTAAATGAGTGTGAATTCTGTTTGGAATGATGAAAATATCTGGAAATAGATAGCAGTGAAAGTTACACAATATTGTCAGTGTACTTAATGTTAAATCAAATAATTGTCCACTTAAAAAGGTTAAAATGATTTGATTATGTATACTTTGCCACAATTAAATATAAATGAATTTTTAGCAAAGAATTAACACCAATCCTTCTCAAATGATTCCAAAAAATTGGAGAGAAGACTTCCTAACTCATGTTATGAGGCCAGAATCACCTTATACAAAAGCCAGATGAAGATGTCACAAGAAAAGAAAAATCACAGACCAACATCTCTTATGAATATAGATGCAAAAATACCTCAAAAAATACTATGAAACTGAATCTAATAGCATATTAAAAGGATTACAAATCAGTATCGAATCAGACTTATTCCAGGAATACAAGGCTGAAAATCCATTCATGTAATACATCACATTAATCAAATGAAGAGAAAAAAAACAAAACAAAATGCATGGTTCTTTTAACTGACAGAGAAAAGGCATTTGACAAAGTCCAGTACACTTCTTGATAGAAACACTTAGAAAACTAGAAACAGAAGTATACTTCCTCACATGATAAATGGTATATGAAGAGCTCACAGCTAGCATCATCCTCACTGGTAAAAGACTGAAAGCTTTCCCTTTGAGATAATGAACAAAACAAGGATGCCCACTTTTGTCACTGCTATTCAACTCTTTCCTGGAAGCTCTAGCCACAACAATTAGGTAAGAAAAAGAAATAAAGGACATCCAAATTGGAAAGGAAATAGTAAAATTTTCCTTATCTGCAATGACAGGAATATATATATTCCTGATTAGCTACTAGAGCTAATAAATGAATTCATCAAAATGGTAGGGTACAACATCGGCACACAAAAATCGGCAGAATTTCTGTATACCAGTAATGAAAATCTGAAAAGGAAATCAAGAAAAAAATTCCATTTACAATAGAAACTAAAAGAACCCAATTCTAGGAATAAATTTAACCAAGGATATAAAGGACTTGTACATGGAAAACTACAAAACATTGCTGAAAGTAATTAAAGAAGATCTAAATGAATTTAAAGATATTTGATGCTCATTGGTTGGGAGACATAATATCATTGGGATGTCACACTACCCAAAGCAATTTACAGATTTAACACAATCCCAATAAAAATGCAAAACAGCCTTCTTTGCCTAAATGGAAAAGCTAATCATCAAATTCATATGAAAGGGCAATAGACTCCAAATAGCCAAAACCATCTTGGAAAAAAAAGTTGAAGGATTCATACTTCCTGATTTCAAAAGGTGTTACAAATCACAATTATAAAAACACTGTGGTACTGGCATAAGTGCAGACATATAGAACAATGGAATTAAATTGAGATCTTGGAAATAAACACTCACATCTATGGCCAATTGATTTTTGACCAGGGTGCCAAGTCCACTCAATGGGGAAAGAATAGTCTCAACAAATGATGCTTGGAAAACTGGCTATCCATGTGTCTAAAAGAATGAAGGTGGACCCCTACCTCACACCATACACAAAAGATCATTCAAAATGGATCAATTACCTAAATATAAGAGCTAAATTATAAAATTATTAGAAGAAAACATGGGGAAATATCTTTAGGACTTTGTATTAGGCAATGGATTCTTAGATTTTACACCAAAAGCCTGAGCAACAAAAGAAAAAAAATTAGATAAATGGGACTTCATCAAAATTAAAAACTTTTTGCAAAGGACATTCTCAAGGAAATGAAAAGACAACCAAGAGAGTGGGAGAAAATATCTGGAAACCACATATATAATAAGGGTTTTATATTCAGGATATATAAAGAACTTTACAACTCAACAACAAAAAAGACAAACAACCCAAATAAAAAATGGCAAGGGACTGAAACAGACATTTCTCAAAAGAAGATACGCAAATGGACAAGAAGCACAAGAAAACATGCCCAACATAATTAGCCATTAGGGAAAAGCAAATTAAATCCACATTGAGATACCACTTCACACCCACTAGAATGGCTACTATTAAACAAACAGAAAATAAAAAGTGCTGATGAGGATGTGGAGAAATAGGAACACTTATGCATTGTTGGTGGGAATGTGAAATGGTGCAGCCACTGTGGAAAATAGTTTGGTGGTTCCTCAGAAAATTAAGTATAGAACTACCACATGATCCAGCAATCCCAGCTGGAGGTATATACCCAAAATAACAGAAAGCAGGAACTTAACAAATATTTCTAAACCTATGTTCGTAACAGCATTATCCACAATAGCCAAATAGTGGAAGCAAACTAAATGTCTACCAGCAGATGAATGGGTACATAAGATGTGTTACATATATATATACAATGGAATATTATTCAGCCTTAAAAATGAATGAAGTGACGGGGCAAGATGGCGGCATAGAGAGGAGTGGAAGCTAAGTAGTCCCCCTGGAACAACTACAAAAAACCAGAAACAACTAGTAAATAATCCAGAATAACTGCGGGGGGACAAATGAGACCATCCATTCATCATACACCAACCTGAATTGGGAGGACTGCCCGAGAACACAGCATAAAATCTGTAAGTAAAACCTGCGGAACCAGGTTGGGAGACCCCCTCCCCCATAGCCCGAGCTGCGGAGCCATGTGGTGCCACAGAGAAGCTCTCTCCCAGCAAGGGAATACAGCTCAGCTGAGCTCCAACTGGGGTTTTAAGTAGTGAGTGTGAACTGCTCACTACAGGTACGCAGCCCCAAAAAACAGACAGAGGCTTTGGGTGACGACTGACCTGGGAGAGCCTGAGGGTTGCCTTGGACTGGGTCTGAAGGGGACTATCTGTTTCTTTTTCAGCTCAGTGGAGAAAGCCCCAGTCATTTTCAGTTTCCAGGGCTGTGACTCTGGGAAGGGTGGAGACACCACAAGCAGAGAGCGAGACCACTGAAATGCTAATGACCTCCACCTGAGGGGTCTGTCTTCTCTAGGAGGAAAGGGGTGGGGCTCTTTCCATTCAGAACCAGACCCCAGAGCCTGGGGGAACACGGCCATACCTCCTCACACCAGTCAAGAATTATAGGCTAACAGGTGTCACCTGCTGGGCAGAAAAGCACAGTGACCTGAGGCATCACAGGGTGGAGCAATTTTCTAAGACACACCCTCAGGGAAACCAGATACTGAATATTTCTTCCCTCTGGGACCTGAGCCTGTTCTGGTCTGGGAAAACCTGATTTGGATAACCAAGGAAACCATGCCTAGACAACAGAAAATTACAACCTACACTAAGAAAAACAAAGTTATGGCCCAGTCAAAGGAACAAATATACACTTCAGCTGAGATACAGGAATTTAAACAACTAATGCTAAATCAATTCAAAAAGTTTAGAGAAGATATTGCAAAAGAGATAGAGGCTGTAAAGGAAGCACTGGACATGTATACGGCAGAAATGAAAAGTTCAAAAAACCTACTAGTAGAATCTATGGAAATGAAAGGCACAACACAAGAGATGAAAGACACAATGGAAACATACAACAGCAGATCTCAAGAGGCAGAAGAAAACACTCAGGAACTGGAGAACAAAACACCTGAAAGCCTACATGCAAAGGAGCAGATGGAGAAAAGAATGAAAAAATACGAGCAACGTCTCCGGAAACACAAGGATGAAACAAAGTACAATAATGTACGTATCATTGGTGTCCCAGAAGGAGAAGAGAAGGGAAAGGGGGCAGAAGCAATAATAGAGGAAATAATCAATGAAAATTTCCCATCTCTTATGAAAGACATAAAATTACAGATCCAAGAAGCGCAACGTACTCCAAACAGAAGAGATCTGAATAGGCCTATGCCAAGACACTTAATAATCAGATTATCAAATGTCAAAGACAAAGAGAGAATCCTGAAAGCAGCAAGAGAAAAGCGATCCATTACATACAAAGGAAGCTTCATAAGACTATGTGCGGATCTCTCAGCAGAAACCATGGAGGCAAGAAGGAAGTGGTGTGATATATTTAAGATACTGAAAGAGAAAAACCACCAACTAAGAATCCTGTATCCAGCAAAGCTGTCCTTCAAATATGAGGGAGAGCTCAAAATATTTTCTGACAAACAGACAATGAGAGACTTTGTGAACAAGACACCTGCCCTACAGGAAATACTAAAGGGAGCACTACAGGGTGATAGAAGACAGGAGTGTGTGGTTTGGAACACAATTTTGGGAGATGGTAGCACAACAAGTACACTGAACAAAGGTAACTATGAATACGGTTGAGAGAGGAAGGTGGGGAGCATGTGAGACACCACAAGAAAGGAGGAAAGATAACGACTGGGACTGTGTAACTTGGTGAAATCTAGAGTATTCAACAATTGTGATAAAATGTACAAATATGTTCTTTTACGAGGGAGAACAAGCAAATGTCAACCTTGCAAGGTGTTAAAAATGGGGAGGCATTGGGGGAGGGATGCAATCAGCATAAACTAGAGACTGTAACTAATAGAATCATTGTATTATGCTTTCTTTAATGTAACAAAGGTGATATACCAAGGTGAATGCAGATAAGAGGGGGGGATAGGAGAGGCATGTTAGACACTTGACATTGGTGGTATTGTCTGATTCTTTATTCTACTTTGATTTAAGGTTATTTTTCCTTTTGCTGCTTCCTAGCTGTCATTTTTTTTTTGTTTCCTCTTTCTTTTGCCTCTCTACCTTCTTTGACTCTCCCTCCTGCCTTGTGGAAGAAATGTAGATGCTCTTGCTTAGTATGAGCAGAATGTTCAATTAGGATGAACTTAAATGTTTGGAAATGAACAGGGGTGTTGGTAGCAAGATATGAGAATCACTAACAGCGCTGAATGGTGTGTGAATGAGGTGGAAAGGGGAAGCTCAGAGTCATATATGTCACCAGAAGGAAAGTTGGAGGTCAAAAGATGGGAATGTATAAAACGGAATCCTATGGTGGGCAATGTCCATGATCAACTGTACAAATACTAGAAATCACTTCATGAACCAGAACAAATGTATGACAATACAATTAGAAGTTAATAATAGAGGGGCATATAGGGAAGAACTATATACCTATTACAAACTATATACTACAGTTAGTAGTAGTTCAACATTTTTTCATAAACAGTAACAGACGTACTATATCAATACTAGGAGTCAACAATTGAGGGGGGTTGGTTAGGGATAGAGGAGGTTTAGAGTTTCCTTTTCTTTTTTTCTTTTTTCATGTTTCACTTTATTTCTTGTCTGGAGTAATGAAAAGTTTCTAAAAATTGAACAAAAATTAAGTGTGATGGATGCACAGCTGTATGAGGGTACCCAGGGGCAAGTGATTGTACACTTTGGATCTTTGGATAATTGTATGGTATCTGAACAATCTCAATAAAAATGAAAAAAAAAATGAATGAATGAAGTTCTGAAACATGCTACAATACGAATGAGCCTTGAAAACATCATGTTGACTGAATAAGTCAGACACAAAGGGACAAACCATTTATATAAAATATCTAGAATATGTAAAGATTTAATAATAGAAGGCGTATATTTGAAAGTTGTTAAAAAAGGAAATATTATGTTGTATATATGTTACTACAATAAATTATTTAAATTAAATTAAATTTTAAAAAAGACCTAAACTCTTAGCCTGTGTACATCTGGCAAAAGTCTTTATTACATTCTCCATTATTGAATGAGAGCTTAGTTGTGTATACATTTCTAGATTTTAGTTATTTTACCTCATAACTGTGACAAGGTTATTTCACTGGTTTCTAGCATTTCTTATGGTTTATAGAAGTCTGCTCTCAGCCTGTCATTCCTTTCTTCAGTAACCTGTGTTTTCTCCCTGGTATCCATACCTCTTAGATATTTTTCATTATTTTGATACTGTGCAGTTTTGCTCTACTGTATCTAACGATGGGTTTATTTGTATTTGTCTTGCCGAAGACCTGGTGATCATTTTCAATCAGAGGATTCAAGGATTCCTGTCTTTTTTCAATCCAGAGAAATTCTCTCTAAATATTGTCTCCATCATTCTCTATTTCTCTAATTCTTATTTGTCATATATTGGCGTTTTCAATTTATCTTCATAATGTCCATGTGCTGTCTTGGTGCTGTGTTCTTGATTACTTTGTTGGTACTATCTTCCAATTCATAAATTCTGTTTTCAATTGTGTCTAGTCTGGCATTTATCCAATAGGTTTTTTAATTATTTCAAGAACTCGATTTTTTCCTTTCTATACTTTATAATTGATTATTATTTTTAAAAATCTCCATCTGTCATTCATTCATTCAAGAATATTTATTGTGCATTTATAGTGGGCCAACCACCATGCTGGGCTCTGGGTTTTCAGCAGTAACAAAATATACAAGCTTACATTCTCATGAAGTAAAATGTGTAAATGAGCAAAATGCATAAATAAAACAAAATATAAGATAGAGTATAACATTTGGTGGGAAGGACTATGGAGAAAAAGTAAATCGGGGAAGGGGCGTGTAAGGATTGAGGCAGCTGCCTTAATGATGAGGAGATAAGGGGAAACTGTGTGATCTTGTCTTTTTGTGGGGACTGATGTTAATAGGGTAAAAGACACAATGATTCTTAGGGCTGGTAAAGGTGGGGAAGCCGGGAAGTTGCAGAGGAACAACAAAACAGATGGGTGGGGATCTTGCCAAGATCACACAGAACTCTGGGGTTCTCTCCTCATTTCTGTTGATGGAGAGGGGGAGGCTGGCAGCTCCCTGATTTCTCTTGCCAATGGAAGCAAGCAATCAAGAACCAATGGGCCAAGGTCAAGCGTGACCTCAGAGCACACCAAGTTCTGGGATGCCTTCTTGACTCTTGTTTTTTGGTTCATATTTTCTTATTCTGACTTTACGGGTGTTATTATTTCTTTTATCTTTTTGAGGAATCAAATATATGGAAATCCTTTTCAGAAGTTTACTCAATTATTTGCATTGCTTTAGGAATTAATTTTTTCATTTGTTTAGTTAGTTGGCAATTTTTCATGACACGTGTGTGTGAGATATTCCTCGCCCATGCTCGTGCCTCCAGGTCTGGTTATTTTATAATTGCATCCCCCAACTCACTAGGTTCTCTAGTTCAAAATATGGCTTATATTGGTGGCTATAACTCTGATTTCATGGCGATAGAGGGGATCCAATACAACAGAAGGCTTGACCCAGGAGCTTGCTCCAAGGTTTTGTCAGGTGCCTCGGTTATTCTGGGACACAGCTTGCTGCATGACATAGTCCTTATGACAGGCTGCAGCTTCAGGTTCTGTGAAGAAATTGAACTCAAGGCTGCCTCTGCAAAATTAAAGGTCCAGAACCTGAATTCTAGTTCCCCACCAACCTCTGTGTGCTTGGGACCACAAAGGTATTTTCTGTTTATCTTATTTGGAGCAGCATTTATGTCTTTTAAATATTGCTTTTATGCTTTGTGTCTTAGTTAAGATAACATTAACTTTAGCAACAAGTAAATGTAAAGCTATATAATGGCTTAAACATGAAGGAAGTGTGTTTCTCACCAGAATGCTAATTACCTCCAAGTGGTCATTGTCCTCCATCTTTTGCCTCCACCATTTTCAACACATACCTTCCCTAGCAGCATACTACCACTCAAATCCATTGGCAAGAACCAGTCATACACTTCCATCTCAATGCAAGGTGCCTGTGAATTGTAGTATCTCGTTCAGGTACTTGCAGCTGCCTCCAAGCAAAAAGTCCATATCAAGGAAGAATGAATGGAAATCTGTCTGCCACTTTTATCTATCATGACTTCAAGTTGAAGCACTGGAGAGGTGTTTAACACATGAAATCACAACACCACCTTGACCAGGAAGACCTACATTCACTCTTCAATCCATTCTCATCAGCTTTCAGCACCATGGCTCCACTGAAATTGCTGTTTATCAAGATCACCAACAGTCTCTATCACGCCAGAGTCAATGGACATTTTTCTATCCTTATCTTACTTAATTGCATGGTAGCTCCAAATCCAGAGGATCCGTTTCCTCTTCTTTAAATATAATCTTTTCATATTCTGTGATGTTCTGTTCTCCTGAGGTTTTTCATGCTTTTTGTTGACCTTTTGCTGTGGTTGACTGAACAGTCCCCAAGATATCCACATCCTAAACCCCAGAGTTTGTGAATATATTACCTTATATAGTATTCCAGCTTGCTGAAGCTGCCATTATGTAAAATACCAGAAATGGACTGGCTTTTTTAAAGGGGATTTATTAGGTTACAAATTTATAGTTCTAAGGTCATAGAAGTGTCCAAACTAAGGCATCAACAAGAGGATACCTTCACTGAAGAAGGGCCGATGGTGTCCAGAATACCTCTGTCAGCTGGGAAGGCACACGGCTGGCATCTGCTGGTCCTTTGCTCCCAGGTTGTGTTTCAAAATGGCTTTCACCAAAATGTCTCTGGGTTCTGTCTTTGCTCCTCTATATCAGCTCCTGTGTGTCCTTGCTTCTTTCTCCCAGGGCGTTTCTCTCTAAGCATCTGGGGATCCTCTCTTAGCTTCTCTGAGGCAAACTCTGGACTTCATCTCTTAGCTTAGCATCTCCAAACGTCCTTCTGTCTGCATCTCTAAGTGTCTCCAAACATCAGCTAGCATCTAGGTCTGCATCTCTAAGTGTCTCCAAACATCAGCTAGCATCTAGGTCTGTGTTGGCTCTTAGCTTCTATCTTAAATACTCCAGTGAACTAATCAAGACCCACCATGAATGGGCTGGGCCACACCTCCATGGAAATAATTCAGAGGTTCCACCTTAGTCAATAGACTAATCAGTCTGCCCCCACAAGATTGCATTAAAGAATATGGCTTTTCTGGGAGACATAACATATCCAAACTGGCACACATGGCAAAAGGGATTTTTTGCAGACATGATGAAGTTAAGGATCTTGGGATAGGAAGGTTACCCAGGCAGCCAAATGAGGGAGTCACGAATGTCCTTCCAAGAGGGAGGCAGAGGGAGATTTGACTATAGAAGAAAGAGGCGATGTATCCACTGAAGCAAGATGCTATGCTGATAGCTTTGAAGATGGAGGAAGGGACCACAAGCCAAGGACTGCAACAATGTAGTTCTGGAAGCTGGGTGGTCCTGCTAACAACTTGATTTCAACCCGGTGAAACTGATTTCAGACTTCTGACCTCCAGAACTGTAGGAAAATAAGTGTTGCTTGTTCTAAGCCACCACACTTGTGGTATTTTGTTACAATAGTCATAGGAAATTAATACACTTGCTTATTCACTTTTCTGAGCTTCTCTTCACTTATAAGACCCTTAAACTTAGGGCTTAGCTCTCAGCCAACATTTCCTTTCTAGCTATACTTCCTTCCCAGGTGGTCTCCTTGATTCCCATTTCCTTAAATACCACTTATACCTTGAAAACATCCAAATTTTAATCTCTACCTCAGACTACTTCTCTAACTGCCAGACAGATCTATACCTACCAGCTTTCCTTTCCTTTCTATTTGGAAAGAATATGAACAACAGAACTCTGTTTTCCTAACCCTATAGGCCTATTGCTCTGCTTGTTTTCCCCACCTCAGTAAATGTAATGTTCTCAATCCAGTTGCTGAAGCCAAACATACAGATAATGTTCTTGATTCCTCCCTACCCAACCATTTGCAAAACTTCCCCCCAAAATCTAGATCTGTCCACTCCTCTCACACCCACAGCCATCACCTGGTCCACACCTTCATTATCTCTCAATAATGCAACAATCTGTTGTCACTCTTGTCCTCATATTCTCAGTTTCCCACACAATATCCAGAGTGATTTTCTTAAAGTATAAATCAAAGTATGGCCTCCCCTACTTAAAAAGCTTCAATAGCTTACCTTTGTACTCAGAGTAAAATTTAAATCCCCATCCTTTTACAAGGATCCCTGCACAATCTGGCTGCTCCCTGTCTCCAGTTCTATCTTCTGCCACTCTGTCCCTGGCTCACCATCTTCCAGGCTTGCTGATACTGTGATAGTTTCTAGAATATGCCAAGTGGTTCCCCCTCTTGTTCCTGGCACTCTCTTGTCCTGGCTCAGTCTGTGCTTGGCTGACTCCAGATTTTCCTTCAGTCTTGGCTTCCTAGATATCCCCATCTCGGGGGGGCCTCCCAGACCACTCTCAGTAACTCTCTATCTCTACATCTTATTTAGTTCCTTGATAGCACTGACCACAATCTATATTTATTTATTTTTGTTTTCTTATTTATTGTCTGTCTCTCTCCTCCAACCTGAAAGTTCCATGAGGGCAGGGACCATAGCAGCCTTGTGTCTCAGCTATATTCTCAGTGCCTCACACGTAAGACATGCCTCTCCACATGCACACACACACAATTTGAATGAAAAATGTATGCATGAATCAATATTTAGCCTCCTTGACCCCTCACTGCTGGCTGACAGCAGGCTCCTGTATCTTGAGCTGGGGAATAGAAAATTAGTGTTTTTTTTTTTAAATATCTGACACTGACTTGTTAAGTGATCTTGAGTAAGTCACTACCTCTCTCATTTTCCATTTGTTTCCCACGAGAAGCTTTTTACCTTATCCAAAATAACTACTCAGAAGGATACGTTGCATGCTTACAAAGCAGGCTGGGCATTAAACAGAACTTCATCCTTGTGAACACAAGATGTTTGTTTGTAGCCACTTCCTGTGCAATGACTGTATTTAATCTAGAATCAGATTTAAGAAAGCTCCCAGGAGGGCCCTGTGTTATGCTGCCATCTGTGATCTTAATTGCCTGCTTCAGAGCTCTGGAGAAGGAAAACAGCACTGTTTCTGGAACCTGGAGTTGTTTGTTCTTTAATATTTCTGCCACTGAATTACCTTATCAAAGAACTCAGTATTGAGACACCATCCTGGAGAATTTGGAATGACATGGTCAGTTTTCTGCTCTGCTCATCAGACATGTCACAGGAAGTAATAAAACTAGTGGATGCGTTTTCTGCGAACGGCTCTGTGATGAGAATGGTTAGTACTTCACGAAACGACTGGGTTGCATGCTCTGCAGAATTGGCAGCTTGTCAGCGTAAAAAGAAAGATGAGAAACACACAGAAAAGCATGACAAGGCATGTTGTATCCCCTTTAGAGTGAATGGATTGCATTTTCTACAGAAGATTCACTTATAAGCCCAGAAAATCTTCACTACAGGTGGGATATGCTTGAAGGACACCACGCTAGAAAATGCCTCTTGAGAAAATTTTAATATAGAGAAATATATTTTCCTTCCCTTTTTTTTTTTTTGTTTCAGAGATGTCTCTTAGTGGCATGACTCTGCAGCTTCTTATGTATTCACACCAATCATTTTGTCTGTATGAAATTAAGACACTCAAACTCATAGAAGATAATCTACCTGGTAAGCAGCACCTGAACCACATCATCAGGTACTACAGTACACCAGGCCAGGGCACAGGTTCTCTCTTTGACATTTGTCCGTCAGGAGTGTCCTACTGCTCCGTATACCAATAACCTCTGATACAAGTAAGCTGCCTGATTTATGAATAAACCAAAATCTTAGGGCCGCTGGATAAGGGCTTCAGGTCTACAAGTCAGGCTTTTGGATTATTTATTTCAAGTTCCTATGAGCTGAACACAATGTGTGTGTCCTTCTAGAAAGTTCCGTGAGGTAGGGACCAATTCTACATATTACTTATTGAGCACTGTGTGTCCACTTCTGTTTGAATCTTCTTCAAGAAAAAATCCACACTCCTTTCCATGGCCTCCAAGACCATTTGATCTGGCATCTGCTGCCTTCCTAACATAGTCTCATAACAGTCTTGCCCTTGCTCACTAATCTGCAGCCACAATGGCTTATTTATTTAGTGCAGGATTTTCTCCCACTCAAAGGAATTTTACTTGATGTTTCTTCGGCCCTGAATGCTCTTCCCCAGATTTTGATACTGCAAGCTCTTTTTTACTTAGGTTTCAGCTCAAATGTCACTTCCTAGAGTTCCACTTCAGGAAATGGTTCTCCCACTGAGAACATCAACAAAGGCTGGTAAAATACAACTCCATCTGTTTGGAGGCATTAGAGAGTTACCCAAGCACTGAGGATTTGCAGGTCTAAGAGAGAAACGAGGCCCAGAGATGAGCCTGGCATTTGGGACCACTTTTCCTCAGAGACATATGCAAATTCTGAAAGTGAAAACTGAGGCTGAAAATCCAAGCAGAGCTTTTCACAGACTCAAAGGGCTATGGATTTCAGAGACTGCTGAGGAGGAGTGGCCCTGACAAATATCCTAAGCTATCAGTTACCCTGGAAGTTATGTGTGAATCAATAGATCAGACCTCACATGGTCTGAAGCTCAGCTTCAAATAATCTAAATCCTGATTGAATTAAAATGATCTGTGATTGCCAGTGTTCCTAGCCTAGATGCCTGCCAGAAGCAAAAGTATATCCTCTCTGGAGAGAGATAACAGCATTTAAAACCTCAAATTGTCTCTATAGTTTTCATATACAATATCTGGCACTTATTAAAAGTAATCAGGGATGTAGGAAGATAAAACATCACCAAAAAATGAAGAGGAAAAATAAATAATAGAAACAGAGCTACAAGGGAATCCAGAGAACAAAGCAGACATAAACTTTAAAATAATAATGATTAATGTGTTTCAAATTATAAAAGACAAGACTAAGTATTTTGATGAATAACTGGAATTATTTTTTAAAACTATAAAAACTGAACTGACCACCTCACACCCACTAGAATGGTGTTTTCATTTGCTAAAATTGCCAAAATGCAATCTACAAGAAATGTGTTGACTTTTACAATGGGGATTTATTAACTTACAAGCTTACAGTTCTGAGGCCATGAAAATGTTCAAATCAGGGCATCATCAAGAGATACTAGGACTCTGAAGACAGGCTGCTGAAATCCTCAGCTCCTCTGCCACATGGCAAGGTACACAGCGGGTCTGCTGGTCTCTCCCTTCTCTTCCAGGTTTCATGCTTTCAGCTGCTGGCTTCTCCATCTGTGGCTCTCTGTCTCAGCTTCTGTGTCTTTTCTCTCTGGGCTGTTATGTGTTTCTCTCTGTCTTTCATCCTCTTATAAAGGACTCCAGTAAAAGGATTAAGACCCACCTGGGGCATGCAGCAACTGAAATAACCTAATTAAGAGGTCCCATCCACAATAGATCTACACCAACAGGAATGGATTAGCTTTAAGAACTTGATTTTCTGGGGCACATACAGCTTCAACCATCACAAATGGCTGCTATTTAAAACATGGAAAATAACAAGTGCTCATGAGGGTGTGGAGAAATATGAACCCTTATGCATTGTTGGTGTTTTTTCTTCTAAAACTGAACATATAATTACCATATGACCCAGCAATACCACTTCTAGGTATATACCCATGAGAATTTAATGCAGGGACATCGACAGATATTTGTATACCAATGTCCATAGCAGCATTTTCCACAATAACCAAAGGTGGAAGCAACCTAAATGTTCATCAGCAGATGAATGGATAAACAAAATGTGGTATATATATATATATACAATGGAATATTAGCCTTAAAAAGGAGTGAAGTTCTGGTAGGGGGAACCTAAGATGGCAGCTAGGTGAGACAGGGCAAAAAAACACCTCTGTAAAAAATACTAGATAAAAGCCAGAAAGTGACCCAGCACACCAGTTCCAGCAATGCACCAGCCAGACAAGGTCTGCTAAATCCACAGGGACCATGCATTTGGTGAAACTGAGAGTCTGCATTCTGAAACGAGTGAGTGAGTTGGCTGAAAGTCCAGCGGCCACGCTGCGGTGTCGGGAAACCGTGGGTTGGCGTTTGGAGACGGACTAGTTCTTTTAAAAAAAAAAACCTGGGAGAGGCTGCAGATACGGCGGTGAGAACCATGCAGTGAAGCACAGCAGAAGTGGGCCTGACGAACGCCTCAATATGTGGCATGGAAGATAGCCCTTCCCACACCCGCTGCTAATTGTCTCAGAGCCAGGAGGGCAGAGGGGAGCCAAAAAGAGAAACTGCACCCTTTGCAGCCATCTTCCCATCAGGCTGGGGATGCTCCTGCCCGGGGCTGGAGCCACAGCCCAGAGCTGCACCAAGGGTCCCAGTGTGATGGGGAGTGTTTCCCACAGCACCACGCACACGCCACAATATCGGCCGTGGACAGTGGTCTTTAGTACACCCACAGCTAATTGTCCTGGAGCTGGGAATGCAGAGCTGTGCAAAATGGGGAAATTAACATGCCCCATTCAGCCATCTTTACAGTAGGCTGGAAACGCCCCTGCATGGCCTGGGAGACCAGGGCATCCCTGGAGGGCTGGTGTGCACTTGTGATATGCCACAGCCTTCCCTCAGTAGAGGTCCTGGAAGATCACAGCTGAGAAAGGGGACCCACTCAGAAATCCCAGGGACCCTAGGCCAGTATCAAGGACTTGTGGGTCAGCAGCAGAGACAAACTGTGGCGAGACTGAAATGAAGGTTTAGACTCTTGCAACAGCCTTGAATCTCCGGGAACACCTGGGAGGTTTGATTATTAAAACTGCCCAGCCTTCGTAACCGTTACTCAGACACACACCCCACATTCAGGGTGGACAGCACCAACAACACACCCAAACTTGCTGCACCAGTTGAACCCCACAAGAATCAGACCCCCACACACCACAAAGACAAAGTAGGGGCAGACTGACTTGAGGGCAATAGGTGACTCACGGAAGCCACCTGCTAGTTAGTTAGAGAAAGTGTATGCCATCAAGCTGTAGATCTGACAAATTAGAGACTGGTGTTTTTTATATCCTGAAAGAACTCTATCAAGTAAAGCAAATGCCAAGAGCCCCAAAACAATAGAAAAATTTAAAGCATATGATAAAACCAGACAATATGGAGAACCCAAACCCATACACCCAAATCAAAAGATCAGAAGAGACACAGTACTTGGAGTAATTAATCAAAGAACTAAAGATAAACAACAAGAGCATGGCACAGGATATAAAGGACATGAAGAAGAGCATGGCACAGGATATAAAGGACATCAAGAAGACCCTAGAAGAGCACAAAGAAGAAATTGCAAGAGTAAATAAAAAAATAGAAGATCTTATGGAAATAAAAGAAACTGTTGACCAAATTAAAAAGATTCTGGATACTCATAGTACAAGACTAGAGGAAGCTGAACAATGAATCAGCATCCTCGAGGACCACAGAATGGAAAATGAAAGAATAAAAGAAATAATGGGGAAAAAAATCGAAATGGATCTCAAGGATATGATAGACAAAATAAAACATCCAAATATAAGACTCATTGGTGTCCCAGAAGGGGAAGAGAAGGGTAAAGGTCTAGAAAGAGTATTCAAAGAAAATGTTGGGGAAACTTCCCAAACCTCCTACACAATATAAATACACAAAGCATAAATGCCCAGCGAACTCCAAATTGAATAAATCCAAATAAACCCACTCCAAGACATATTCTGATCAGACTCTCAAATACTGAAGAAAAGGAGCAAGTTCTGAAAGCAGCAAGAGAAAAACAATTCACCACATACAAAGGAAACAACATAAGACTAAGTAGTGACTACTCAGCGGCCACCATGGAGGCGAGAAGGCAGTGGCATGACATATTCAAAATTCTGAGAGAGAAAAATTTCCAACCAAGAACACTTTGTCCAGCAAAACTATCCTTCAACTTTGAGAAAGAGCTTAAATTTTTCACAGACAAACAAATGCTGAGAGATTTTGCTAATAGAAGACCTGCCCTACTTCAGATACTAAAGGGAGCCCTACCAACAGAGAAACAAAGAAAGGAGAGAGAGATATAGAGACATTTAACAGACATATATAGAACATTACATCCCAAATCACCAGGACACACATTCTTCTCTAGTGATCATGGATCTTTCTCTAGAATAGACCATATGATGGGACATAAAACAAGCCTCAGTAAATTTTTTAAAAAAATTGAATTTCTTCAAAGCACATTCTCTGACCACAATGGAATACAAATAATAGTCAATAACCATCACAGACTTAGAAAATTCACAAACACCTGGAGGGTAAAAATGAGGGGGAGGTGAAGACATTCCCAGATAATCAAAAGCTGAGGGACTTCATCACCAGTAGATCAGTCCTATAAGAAATGCTAAAGGGAATTGAGCAGGCTGAAAGGAAGGGACACTGAACAATTGACTGAAACCACATGAAGAGATAAAGAGTTTCAGTAAAGATCACATGGTAAATATAAATACCAATACTACTGTATTTTTAATTTGTAACTCCACTATTTACTTCCTACAGGATCTAAAATACATAAACTGTAATGATAAATCAGTGGTTTGGGACTTAATGTAAAATACATAATTTTTGACAAGAACTACATAAAGGTGGGGGAATGGAGGAGTATAGGAACATAGTTTATATGTCCTATGAAGTTAAGTTGGTATCAAAGAAAAACAAGATTGTTATAGATTTAAGATGTTAAATCTAAGCCCCACGGTAAACACAAAGAAAGTATCAGAGAATATGATCACAGAGAAGAAAAGTAGAGTATGGGTTATGAGAAGTGGGGAAGGGGCAATGGGGAGTTAAGAAACTAGTGTAGGGTTTCTGTTTGGGGTGAAGGGAAATTTCTAGTAATGGATGGTGGGAAGGTGATAGCATTGCAACATCCTAAATGTGATTAATCCCACTAATGGAATGCTAAGGAGGGGTTGGAATGGGAAGATTTAGGCTGTATATATGTTTCCACAATTGAAAAAAACAACAACTGTATAAATAGATAATGACAATTAAATGCCAGGGATGATCCTGGATGGGATCTGAGGATGGAGGAGAGGAGGCTCAAAGGGACACAGTTGGGACATAAGAAAAAAAAAGGAAATATAGAATGTAAGCTTTGTATCAGTGTTCAATTTCTGGAACTTCTTAGCTGCACTTAATGGGATTGCATAAATGAATGTTCTTGTTCATGGGAAATGTATAGAGCAATAGATGGTGGATGATAGAGAGGGAACGAGGGAAAGAAAGAAATGGTGGTGTAACAGGATGATAAAGTTGGTGGATCGGGGTATCAGGGGTGGGGGGTTGGGGTACACTGGAGTTCTGTGTATGCGGCTTGTATTGGGTTTGCAACTGTTCTTGTAAGTTTGAATTTATTTCAAAATAAAATTTAAAAAAAAAGGAATGAAGTTCTGACACATGCAACATGAATGAACCTTGTAGACTCACGTTGAATGAAATAAATCAGACACAAAGGGACAGATATTGTATTATTCCACTTATATGAAATAGCTAGAATATGCAAAGTCATAGAAACAGAAAGTATAGTACAGGTTACCAAGGGTGGTGGGGAAGGGGTATGGGAATTAAGGCATAATGGGTTTAGGGTTTTATTTGGGATGATGGGAAGATTCTGGTAATGGATGAGTGCAGTTCAACATTGTGAATGTGATAACTCTCACTGAATGGTATATTTGGGAGTAGTTGAGATGGGAAAATTTACATTGTATATATGTTTCCATGTTAAAAAATAAAAAGAGTGACTAAAGAGACAATGACAATTAAATTCAAATAAATAAATAATAAACCAAATGGAAATTCTTGTATGGAAAATATTATGACTAAAATTAAGAATTTATTGGGTAGGTTTAACTTCAGATTAGACATAGCAGAAGAGAGAATTAATAAAGTGGAAGCTCAGTCAGAAAAGATATACCTAGAATGAAACAGAGACAGAAAGATGGAAAGTACAGAAATGAAGAAACAAATAGGACACTGTGAAAAGTTCTAACATGGTTGTAACTGGCATCCCAGATGAAAGGGAGAGTAAATGGGGCAAAAGTAATACTTGAAGAGATATTACTTAATTGATAAGAACCAAAGGCTTTTGTGTGTGTGTGAATTCCCCTGGCAATGCAATAACTTACAGGAGCAAGTCTAGATTGACCTCAAAATTTTAGAAGTAGAAACTTGATAACATAGCTTTCCTGCAAGATTTATAACCTCTTCTAGATACATCCAGGTATCTCCATACAAAGTCTACCCCAGCTTCTCCAATGTGTGTGACCATGTTCGCTACTCCCATCCCATGCCTCCCTGACATCCTTCTCTCAATCTGTGATGTTTGTTGTGGTAGTCATTAATGCTGTTCACCAAAATTTCTGGTTCTCCTTTCCAAGCACAAGTTAGGTGTGGCAATGAAATGTGACAGTTCCATGTGTCCATTATGGATGGAACTTTAAGATCCAGTGCTCAATATAAATTTAAAATACATTGTTTTCCTCTTGCCTCAGTGTTGTGATAGAGCCTCTATCAGCTTAGATTTGTGGATAATAACAAGATACAGATCCCCCAGTTAAACTGTGATTGACAATTAGCATGCATAAGAAATGAACTTCCGTTGTTTAAAACCACTGGAACACTGGAGTTACTTGTTACCACACTATAATTAGCCTATCAGACACATTTCCTTTAACCTGCTTTTTCAGTCCCGTTTCTGCCATTTCACCTGCATTAGTTAGGGAAACAGAATCAAAAAGAGATATCTGTAAATATAAAATTTATAAAAGTGACTCATGCAACTGTGGGTATGCACGAGTCCAAATTCTGTAGGGCAGTTAGCAAACTGTCAACTCCAAGGAAGGTGTCCGATGAACTCCTCAGGAAATGAACTGACAACTTCGACGAACTCCTCAGGAAATGAACTGAGATCTTCAACGAATGTGTTCGATGAACTCCTCAGGAAACGCTTCGCTAGTCAGCCAAAGAAGTGAAGGTCCTCTATCTGTCTCGCTTATAAGTCTGCAACTGATTAACTGGATTAAATCCAGCCAATTGCATTCTCTCATTGCAGAAGACAAGCCCTTCAGTGAGTCATCAGTCACAGCTGCAGCCAATTGACTGATGATTTAATAAACCAGGCCGTTGATTTATTAACCAGCCACAGACATTAGGCCAGTGTTTGCATGACCAGACAGCTGGGTACTATCACCTGGCCAAGTTGACACATAAACCTAATCATCACACCCCCCTTTTCAATCCAGGCACCAGAAGACCTCTGCTTGCTTGCTTTCTTCTCCTTTCTTTCTTTCTTCCTTTCCTTCCTTCCTTTTTCTTTATTTCTTTCTCTCTCTTTCCTCCCTCCTTCCTTCCTTCCTCCCCCCTCCCTTTCTTTTCTTTCTTTCTTCTTTCCTTTTCTTCTCTTTTCTGTTCTCCCCCCCCTTCCTCTTCATCCTCCTTCTCCTCCTCCTCTTTTTCTCACTCTCGCTCTTTCATTTGGCCATCAGAATCTTATATACCCCACAGGATCATTCCTACAGCTGCTTTTATTTCCTATTCTTGTTTGTTGAATCCCCTTTATTCCCAATAATGAAACTTTTATCCATGTTCTTTGTTCAGAACATTACACAGCAACAAAAATTTCTAAGGTAAATGACTAAAAATTATGTCCTAGGGAAATGACTAATTGAACCCCAGCCTCTCCTGAACTTACACCACAGTTCTGATCACCACTGCAGGCAGATGGAGAAAATTCTCCAAGTCTTGTCTGACTGGGGAATTCAGCCAGTGATTTCTACTGGCAAAGACTGGCAAAGACTGCAGCTCATTGTGAATTCTGGTCCTTTTACAGCAGGCTGCTGGCATACTGTATATGTAAATAAACAAGCAAAGGCCTTTGGATGATAGTTTGAGAGCTGTATGAAAACTAAGGAAACAAGCAATTCTTATTCTGATGGTCTGGCTGTGTGATGAGCATCATTTTCTGTGAACAAGGACAGAGGTTGGGACAAAACATTTCATCTATTTTTTAATACACAAAATTAACTACATGTATGTGTATGTAGATATGAAAAGCCATCACTCTTTGATTAGCAGGAAAAAAAGGGAATCTCCTCTGATTTGCAAGATAAAATAAAACTATACAGCATTTGTAAAGAATTTTGTTTCTTTGAGCTCTAACAGATCTCTGAGCTTAAATGTTTATGTTAAAATATATGTACACCCACACAAACACATTTTTTACAAGAAAGGGAATAATAAAATGTTTTCATCCTTTCCAGGCACAGGAGGATAAGTCATAGATATAGTTTGAAGACGTCCAGTCCTCTCTGAGGACCGGTGGAATTCCTGACAACCTCCCCTGAAGGGAACTGATACCTGCTGGGCTCAGCTTTCTGTTTTCTGCCAACAATATATTCCTTATTCTAGCAACAAGTCTCTGCATTATCTAAGGCAGGAGCCCAGTTCTTCCTACAGAGAGCCAAAAATCGCATTTCTCTCTTTCTTCACTAGAAAAACATAGCAAATAATTTATCTCTTTACAAGTTGCCACAGCTGGAACAAAGATTGGCTTTCTGGCTATAAGAAACGGCAGCCATTTCAGCTGTGCCCTACTATATGGTGAACATTTTTAAGCTCTTATACCCTTTGAGCCAGATAATGCTTCTCCCTGTAGTACTTAACAGTTGGCAAGGACAATGGCTAAATTCTCCAGGCAGAACTGAAACAGCTGCCATACAAGGAACTATTTTTAAAATACTGGTGTTCCTTAGAGGCAGAGAGGTGAGATTGGTTTATTTCTTTGGAATCCAGAAAGAAAAAGAAAATGAAAATGCAGTCTATCTTCCCAGAGCCAGCTATGTTCATGGGCAGAGCAGGTGGCTGCCTATATGATGGTATGTGAAGAGTGCCAAGAAGGCCACCTTAGCCAAAAATATCCACCCCCGCCCCCACCTGCTTATGACATGCCTACATTCTATCATGAGGGAGTCACTTTTCTTTAAAGTTTTGCCTCCTCCAGCATCTTATTTGCAAATGCAAATAATTTTAGAAGAAGGGGATTATTTATCATAACTGTTTAATATAAGTTAGTTTATCAGAGCCTCTGTTCTTTGCCAACTAGTTGAGGTTTAGTAGAAATGAAGAATAGGCTCTTTCCAAGAAGCAAAGGCCTGGATAAGATTCCCAAAGGGAACTGAGCAAATGGAAAGGGAAGGAAGAGGTAGAGAAAGGAAAGTAGGAAAGTCATTTTCTTAGTAGCTGATGTTTCTATAGGTTTATACGAGTTCCAAAGTGTGTTCACATCCAGTATATCATTTTGTCCTGACATTAGTGTTTCAGGAGACATACTGTCCCCATTTTATAAATGAGGAATCAGAGTCTCAGAAAAGATTTGTGACTTACCCAAGGTTACCTGCAGAGCCTGGACTCAAGTGCAACACTTTCAACTCCCACTGAAGATAAGCTTCTTTGGCTTCCTGAGTTTCCTGTGGCTGAACCTGTGTATTTCATGTGGCTTCCACCGCTATGTGGCATCTCCTCAGCCTATGTGATCTGGATTTTGCTGAAACAGAAGACAAAACCAAGTCTTAATCCATCAGCTTTATATTTCAACCTGTAATAACAGTTATGACTTCCTTTGTGGCCAGAACTGTGTCTTTGTCCCCTTTGTAGCCGTTGTAACATCTGATAGAGAGCCCTGCCCAGATGAGCAAAATGTTTGCTGATTGAGACAATATGATCCCTTTATTTCTTTGTTTCCTTTTTTTTTTTTTTTAAGCATTCATTAGCATTTTATGAACCTCCCTCCATGAAGCTTTGAGCCACTAGGTCACAGGCTCTCCCAACACCCTTTATCTTCGCCACAGTTCATCTGCTGAAGAATGTGGCCTTCGTGATGATGGGCTGCTTTGGGAGCTTTCCCTTCCCCAGAACTTTGTCATAGCCCAATCACACCACATTATGATGGGAGCATCCTCAGTCTTGTTTCTGGCAGCATTACCGTGTGTCTGCTCACTGACCAAGGTCCACAGTTTATCAAGGTTGACAGTTGGGTAGAAGCTCTGGTTCTTTTTCAAGTGATAATGACTCCCAACCTTCCCAAAGTAACTGGGGTGATATTTGTCAAAGTTGATCCTGTGGACACCAGCATTATCCCAGCCTTCTGGGTGCATCCAGTGCTTGCTGATAGAGCTGTGGTCATTGCTCACGTGGTGCCAGAGGGTCTTATGTTTGCAAAAAATTGAAGAGAAAGGAACACTTCCTAATTCATTCTATTAGGCTGCATTAGTTAGGGTTCTCAGAAACAGAAACATTATCTATCTATCTATCTATCTATCTATCTATCTATCCATTATGATATTTATTATAGGAATGGCTAACACAACCATGGGTACTGGCAAGTCTGGATTCTGTAGGACAAATTGTAAGTTGGGAATTCTGATGCAGGTTTTGATAAATTCCCAAGAAGATGGCTGGTTGAAGTAAACAGAGAAACTCTTTCTGATTGCTGAGATGATCAATTCTCCCTTTACAGCCTTTAACTGATTGGATGAGACTTCTCTCATGACTGAAAGCAATCTCCTGTGTTGATTGTAGGTGTAGTCAGCCACAGATGCAACCAACTGAATGATTTTTTAAATTTATGAAATACCCCTACAGTAACAATCAGGCCAGTGCTTGCTTGACCAACCAAATGGACACCATAACCTAGCCAAGTTGACACATGAGCTTAACCATCACAAAGTCCGACATCACCCCAATACTAAAGCCAGACAAAGATATCACAACAAAAGAAAACCACTGACCAATATCCCTTAAGAGTATAGATGCAAAAATTCTCAACAAAATACTATCAAACAGAATCCTACAGCACATTAAAAGAATTGTATACTGTGATCAAGTGGGTTTTAACCCAAGGATGGTTCCATATAAGAAAATAAAATAATGTAATACACCACGTTCATAGAAGAAAGGAAAAAAACATGATTGTCTCGACACAGAAAAGTCATTTGACAAAATCGAGCACCCTTTCTTGAAAAAAATAATTAGAAAATTAAGAATAGTAGGAGACATTCTCAACATGAAAAAAAGGCACATATATAAAACTCACAGTTAACATCAAGACTGAAAGTGTTTCCTCTGAGATCAGGAAGAAGACAAGTATGCCCATTGTCATCACTGTTATTCACATAGTACTTGAAGTTCTACTTAAAGTAATTAGGCAAGAAAAACAAATAAAAGTCATCCATATAGGAAATGAAGAAGTAAAACTTTCCCTATTTGTAGGTGACATGGTCCTATATATAGATAATCCTGAAAATTTCACAACAAAACTACTAGAGCTAATAAACAAATTCAGCAAAATGGCAGGATGTAAAACCAATGTGCAAAAATCAGTAATGTTTCTATACACTAGTAATGAACAATCTGAAGAGAAAATTAAGGAAAAAAAATTTCCATTTACAACAGCAACTAAAAGAGTCAAATATCTAGGAATAAATTTAGTGAAGGATATAAAGTATTTATACATGGAAAATTACCAAACATTACTAAAGGAAATCACAGAAGACCTAAATACATGGAAGGCCATTCTGTGTTCACGGATTGGAAAACTAAAAATCATTAAGATGTCAATTCTATCCAAGGTGATTTACAGATCTAATGCAGTCCCAATAAAAATTCCAACAGTCTTCTTTGCAGAAATGGAAAAGCCAGTCATCAAATTTATATGAAAGGGGCTCCAAACAGCCTCAACCTTCTTGAAAAAGAAGAGTGAAGTTGGAGAATTCACACTTCCTGTGCCGGTTTGAATGTGTTGTGTCCCCCAAATGCCATTATCTTTGTAGTCTTGTGGGACAGACGTTTTTGGTGCTGGTTGGATTTGCTTGGAATGTGCCCCATCCAGCTGTGGGAGATGATTCTGATGAGATGTTCCCATGGAGGCGTGGCCCCGCCCATTCAGGGTGGGCCTTGATCGGTGGAGCTATATAAACTTGCTGACTCAGGGAGATGGAACTGAGTGCAGCTGTGAGTGACATTTTGAAGAGGAGCAAGCTTGCTAGAGAGGAACGTCCTGGGAGAAAGCCATTTTGAAACCAGAACTTTGGAGCAGACGCCAGCCACGTGCCTTCCCAGTTAACAGAGGTTTTCTGGATGCCATTGGCCATCCTCCAGTGAAGGTACCCGATTACTGATGTGTTACCTTGGACACTTTATGGCCTTAAGCCTGTAACTGTGTAGCCAAATAAACCCCCATTTTATAAAAGCCAATCCATCTCTGGTGTTTTGCATTCCACAGCGTTAGCAAACTAAGACACTTCCTAATTTTAAATTTTACTACAAAGCTCAGGAATAAAAACAGCATGGTACTGGCACAAGGACAGATATATAAACCAATGGAATCAATCTGAGAGTTCAGAAATAAACCCTCACATCTATGGCCAATTGATTTTTGACAAGGGGTCCATGACTACTCATTGGGGAAAGAATAGTCTCTCCAACAATCATGCTGGGGAAACTAGATATCCATGTGCAAAAAATAAAGGTGGACCCCTACCTTACACCATATACAAAAATTAACTCAAAATGGACCAAAGACCCAAATGTAAGAACCAATCTCTAAAATCCTTAAATAAAACATAGGGAAGTATCTTCAGGACCTTGTGTTAGGCATTGGCTTCTTAGACTTTACCAAAAGCATGAGCAACAAAAGAAAAAATAGATATATGGGACTTCATCAAAATTAAAAACTTTTTTGCATCAAAGGATTCATCATGAAAGTAAAAAGACAAACCCACAGAATGAGAGAAAATATTTGGAAACCACATATACCTGCTAAGGGTTTAATATCCAGGATATATAATAACTTCTACAACTCAACAACAAATAGACAACCCAACTAAAACAAAAAGACTTGAATAGACATTTCACCAAAGACAATACACAAATGGCCAAAAAGCACATGAAAAAAATGCTTAACATTATGGGCCATTAGGAAACTGCATATCAAAACCACCACAATGAGATACCATTGCACACCCACTAAAATGAATACTGTTCAAAAAATGGAAAATAATAAGTGTAAGAGAGGATGTGGAGAAATAAAAATACTCATTCATTGTTGGTGGGAATGTAAAACGGTACAGCCTCTGGAAAACTAGTCAATGTTAAGTATGGAATTACCACATGACCTGGCAATCCCACTTCTTTGTATATACTCAAAAGAAATGAAAGCAGAGACTTGAACAGGTATTTACACACCAATATTCACATTGGCATTATTCACAATTGCCAAAAGATGGAAGCAACCCATGTGTCCATCAACTGATGAATGGATAAACAAAATGTAGTACATAGACGCAACAGAGTATTATTCATCAGTAAAAAGAAAGGAAGTTCTGATACATGTGACAACTTGGATGAAACTTGAAGACATTATGTTGACTGAAACAAACCAGACACAAAAAGATAAAGATTGTGTGATCTCACTGATATGAAATAATTAAAATAAGAAAATTTGTATAGTCAGAAACTAGAATATAGATTACCAGGGGCCGGGGTGGGGTTAGGGAATGGGGAGTTAACACTTAATTGGTACAGATTTTCTGTTTGAGGTGAAGGATAAATTTTGGTAATGGATGGCAGTAATAGTAGCCCAATATTGTAAATATAATTAACACCAGTGAATTATACATTTGAATACAGTTAAAAGGGGAAATTTTAGGTAGTATATATGTTACTAGAATAAAAACTTTTTAAAAACCTTAGGACTATACAATACAAACAGTGAGACCTAATGTAAACTATGGACTATAGTTAATAGTATATTTTTAATAATATCACTTCATCAATTGTAACAAAGATACTACTCTAATGCAAAATGTTAATAATAGGGAAAACCGCATGTGTGAGCCGGGGGGTACATGGGAACGATGAATTTTCTGCATGATTTTCCTATAAACTTGCATCTCCTCTAATAAAATAAACACATGTAGAAAAAAAAGAATAAGGGTGGAGAGAACACCATGGGGCGTAGCTAGAAGCTGAAAGTCAGCAGGAACCCCAGAGAGAAAGGGAGATCTCACCATGTGACAGGAAAGTCAAGGAACCCCGAGGATTGCCAGCCCACCAGACCTCTACCGACCCCAGAAGGAAGGAACTCTTCTAGCTAACGCCTAGATTTGGACTTCTGGGCCTCTGAAACTATGAGCCAATAAATTCCTATTGTTTAAGCCCCACCCTACCACCCCAAAACAGAATAATGGTGATTGCTAACTAAGCCTGCCCCATCTGGACAACAAAAATTTGACTGCAACTTACATTTAGATTCACCTGATTTATACTCTTTATTGTAACAATACCTGGAGAGGTTCTTTCATATAAGGCTTTATCCTGACAACAAAAACAAGCCGTTTACCAAGGATAGGACCCATCCTATAAAAAGAGCAGTATACTGTTTAATAACTTATATCTTAAGTGTTAGTCACACATATAAGATACAACTATAAATAACAGACGGCCATCATGTGGTTTGGGGGCAAATCCAATCCCTTCTCCCTGTCTGGTTCTGGCCCAGGTCCTCTTCTTAGGCCCATCCATGCGGCTCTGAGTCACCTCTTGGCCTTTGCTGTGTCCCCTCTGGTTCAGAGAAGTCAGGTCCAGCTTCATGGGCGGGCAACCTGGGAAGTCCCTGTGAAGTCAATTAGAAGGGCCCTGCGTTTTGTTTAATGCTCTGTTATCACTGTCTTGAAATTCTTAATTTTTTAACAAAAGGCCGCACATTTTCCTTTTGCAACAGGCCCCCAAATTATGCCACTGCTTCTAAAAGAAGCCTCTTCACTTTTGTGTACTGGAGCTAATGTATAAACTGCAGGGAATTCTCAGGCTCCGAGTCTGTAATTTAGAACAGCAGGCAGGGATTTCTCAATAGGGGAGGAGGATGAACTAAATAAAACCGGGTGGAGGAAGCTAACGTGGACACTGACCTGGCAGTTCCTGACCCTGAATCCAAGGGTGTAGCTGATCTGAAATCATGCTCTGGGTCAGTGTCAGCACTGAGATCTGATGTGAGGTAGGGAAGAAGGCATGGCAGGCAGCAGAAGGGGATCTCAGTGTCACAGGAGGGTTACGGTCAGAAGCCAGAAAGTTCTGTCCAAAATTGATACAAAGCTATCTGGAAGCTGGGCTCTGTCCCTGCGGAACAAGGGCTGACAAAAACTGACCAAGGAGGCTGGGGTCTCGGCCAACCAGGGGACAAGGGAAGGAAGCTGGTAGCCTGGAACTCAGGCCAACAGCCAATCCTAGGAGATGTGGAAGAAAGGATTGGGGAGGGAAACTGTTGCTCTGGGTTCCTATTGGCTCCTAGAGATCTGCTGAGCAAGAGCCTAACATTTCCAGGTTTAGCTCACTCTGGATACTACTGGGGAAAGACTCAAACTTATGGACTGTCCATTGTAACAGGTGGTAGCAGGGGATGCTGAAGCAGACAGCACAGCTTAACAGGCCAAAGTCTTCACGCTGAATCTAGAGTTTTTAGCAGCAGCATCTCCACAGCTCTGGCTATATCTGCTTTTATTTCCTGGTGGATAGATCTGTCAAAATCTAGAATTTAAGAAGGTATGACTCATCTTCAATGTATGTACTGCAATTTCTTCTCTCTCGGTGCTGAGGGAGTGAAAGCATGTGTGCTCACTTCTCTTCTCTTCTCTGCCCTGCCCTGCCCTGCCCTGCCCTAGATTTGTTAGTACTGAACAACTTTTAGCCTGATCTCTGCCTGGAAGATCTCTCCATGACTCGAAAGTTCTGTGCTCCACAGAGCCTTCCGGTGTTTGCTATCAATCACCCACCATGGCATTAGCAGCTGGTTTGAAAACTGTCACCTCACTGGGGTTTCCCATTTAACTTTCATCTCCATATGCATAATAAACCTACCCCTGATGTGGATATTTTTCCCTGAATAAGAAGAAATTTGGGTGGAAATGCATGCATTATATTCTGTATTCTTTTTTGGAAGTGAGAATAAATTACCTCTATGATTCCTGCCAGATTCTATTATAAATAACCAAAATCTGATGGATAAAAACCATATAATTCTACCTAAATATTCTCTGAGATCTGAAGTACATAATCTATGTAGACACATGCAAATTGTGAATCAGTCTAAAGACGATCATAGCTAATATTTGTTGAGCACTTTGTGCTAGTCATGCTAATTGTATAATTTCATGTAAGACTCACAAAACCTATGAGGAATGTTCCCTAATATTCCTGTTTCATAGATGAAGAAATTGAGGCTCTGAGAGGATAACTGTCTTGCCAAAGTCACGTAGCTAGCAAGTGATGAAGCCAGGACTTGAACCACCATTTCATACCCATCTGGATGTGGTTCAGAGGGAAACCCCAATGAGAGTTTCTTTCCTAGACCCTGATTTGTAGCTCTTCACTATGTAAGTATTTAGATGTAGTTGTGCTACTGAGCCTGGGGGTGCTGCGCTAATAGGCTTTCTCCGTTCCTGATGTTTGTGATTCTGACAGCTCATCCTTTTACTTTTATCTCTGTGCAGTATCACTGTTTCCTGACCTTAACTGTGTGTGCTGATACCTTTGGAAATGTGCTGCTTAAGATCAACAACTCTGAAGTGAGAGACAATGTTCCTCACCTAGAAAGGAATACCTGGTTTGCATTAACCTCTGGCTTTGCTTCTGTACATATATTCCAGTCCTTACTTGGTATCTGTTTAAATGACTGAAGATATTGAGGATTGTATTTGGCCAGCTCTGCTTTCTGTTTTGTAAATCTGATGAGCCACTATCTTTCACTCAATCATTAAATGATTTTCAGAAGCGTTTCAGGCAGGAAAAGAAATTGTGTGTGTGTTTGTGTGTGTGTGTCCCATCTCACCAGTCACTGAGATTACAAAGTTGTCATCACCTGGCTCGCTCACACTTGTTCTCTCACACACCCAGACCCCCACTCCTCCTTCAGTCCCACAGAGGCTATCCTTGTCCCCTATGTGTCCTCTGACCCTGACAACCATAACAGCCTTCTGTCTGTTCCACCCTCACTCAGGCTCTCACCTGTCGGAACCAACATTCACGTGCCTGAATTACCATCCTTCTATAAGGTCAGAACACATCACAGGTCTTCTCAAAATCCTACAGGAACATAATGTGGAGTGAAATAAGCCAGACACAAAAGGAGAAATATTGTATGTTACCACTAATGTGAACTCCCTGAACAATGTAAAATCAGTGTCTTACAATTTAGAATATAGGAGACCTAAAGATAGACAGAAGCTAGTGAAGGGGTAATGATAACTTAATATGTACAGACATGATAATGAGGGTGAACTTAAAGGTATGTGAATGGACAGGGGTGATGTTGGTTCATTAATGGGATTGTAAGTATCAGTGCCACAATGAAAGTGAACATGACCAAAAGTGGTTGTTTAAAGACATGTATCCCACAGATTAGCACTACAAATATAAATGCTTGCATGATATACTTCTAAAGTATGACACTAGTACAAAGAGTTAAAAACAGAGTGATATATATGGAAAAACTACCCATTACATTTTATAGACTATATTTAATAGAAATACCTTACCAGTACTACACTAATACTAGGGATGAATAACTAGTGGCTGATATGAGCTCTGGGATGCCTTGTGTTATGATAATCGTTTAAAATTGAGAGTGATGATTGTAGAACTAAGTGAAGATAATGTGAGACATTGATTGCTTATCTTGGACAGAATACATACTATGTGAAATTAGGAACCCTACTTAATAATCCAGGTCCTTGATCTTGAGGCTTGCCCTTGTGAAACTTAGGGCTGTAAATGAGGAGCTAAGCCCTCCTATAATTATGCCTAAGAGGCACTTCCAGAGAACCTCTTTTGTTGCTCAGATGTGACTTTTCTCTCTCTAAGCCCAACTTGGCAAATAAATTCATTAACCTCCCCCTACGTGGGACATGACTCCCAGAGGAGAGAATCTCCCTGGCAATGTGGGACATGATGCCCAGGAATGAGCCTGGCCCTGGCATTGAGGGATTGAAAATGCCTTCTTGACCAAAAGGGGAAAAGAAAGGTAACAAAATAAGGTTACAGTGGCTAAGAGATTTCAAATAGAGTGGAGAGGCTATCCTGGAGGTTACCCTTATGCAAACTCCAGCCAGATATCCTAAATGGCCACAGTATGCCAAGCCCTAACAACACAGTCCTGAAATACCTAGGTCCCTATCTGAGACTCGATAAAAGTTTCACTCACTAGGTTTTTCTCTCAGAAACTTAAATCCACCAGAGTGTTCCTATGTCAGACAAGTCCTAAAACCCAGGGGCAAGAGCTTCTTTAAGAACAACAACGTGATGCAACCCCTTCCCCATAATGTCAACACCCCTTTTCAATATGAACAAGTTAGTCCAATCACTGCCTAGACACCCCTGAAGATCGAGAAAGGGATTAAACAAGAGGAAGGGGTAGCAAAAGACAAGACAGGAATTAACAAAGGATTACGAATACTGAATCTTCATATAAATTTTTTTTAGATGCTAGGGTATTAGAATAGCTAGAAGGAAAAAACTGCATGGTGGAACTGTAACCCATAACATTCTTTGAAATTTGCTCTATAGCTACACATCAAATTGTACTTGAGAGTTATCACCTTTCTCTATATGCCTTATATCTCACAATATGGAAAGAACTGAAACTGTGGAACTATATAACCCATGACATTCTTTGAAATTACCTATATAACTACTTGTTAAAGTCTACTTTGAAAGTTATCACCTTTCTGTATATATATTTCACAATAAGGAAATAACTGAAATTTTGTAACTGTAACCTATAATATTCTTTGACATTTGCTCTCTAACTACTTGTCGATTTATACTTTGAAAGTTATCACCGTTATGTATATATGTTGAATTTCACAATAAAAAAATGTATTTTAAAAAAATCCTACAGGAGTGGTTCTCCAGTCTCCAATCATCAGCATAGTATTCAGGGTCCTGCATAAGCTGTCTCCAAATATACCTTCCAACCTCACCAACCACTACATGTACTGTGTAATCCATCCAACCACCCATGTATTCAACCAGCATTTACTGAGCATCTGCTAGGAGCCAGGGACTCTGCCACCTGCTAGGGATTGCTAGAAAACAAGCCGTGAGTATGCATCCAGCATGTGTGAGTGTTCCTCAAGTCTCCACACCCCTTCATGACTCTGCCCAACGATGGCATTGTTCCCTTGACCCGGAAGGCCCCTCTCCCTTTCTTGCCTATTAAAATCATTCTCATCTTCCAATTCACAACTCCAACGTCCATCCTCTGTGATGTTACCCCTGATCCCCTTGAGATCCCCTCCTGGAGTCTGAGTACCTGAGACTGACTCCTGATCACTGCTAATCAGTTGTGTAACTCTGGGCAATTTTCTTAATCTCACCAAGTCTCACTCTCCTCATCCTGAAAAGTGGGGATAGTATAAATATCCCCTCATATGGTTGTTGAGAAGACTACATGAAATTTCATACTTACAGTATTTAGAAAAGGGTAAGAAATTACTTCTAGTATCTTGGCTCTCAGAACACATTGTTTATATTGCTATTTACACTTATGTCATTCTGCTTCCCCGTTCTGTCTGCTTCTCCTAGGCAATTTTTAGTTTTTGTGGTGAAGGACTGTCATTTATCTTTTCATTTCAGAGTCACATGCCATAGAGATTTGATCATAGTAGATGTTTAATAAATGTTGGCTTAGTTGAATTCATTTGCTACACAATTATATATCTCTCTATATGGAAATTTTTAGGTCATTTTATCCATTCCCCTACCTTCAAGTTGGACTTTTCTAATTCTAGGTAGTGAAAGTTTGGCCCACTTTCTGATATTCTAATTTCTGATTTTAAAAGCAAACTGAAGGAGACCTTGAAGATCATTTCATCCAAGGAAACAAACAGATGTCATTTACATGCTGATTCTAATAAATTAATAATGGCTTTCTTGAAAGATTCTAAGACAGCATCTGGGTTCAGAGAAACAGTGCTACAGCAGATTAGTGATGTCTGTTCTTTGCATGACTTGGGCAGCTGGTAATGTGTGTGTTATCTATCTCTACCTACCATTCCCAAATAGCATTGCTCTTGTTTGAATATGAGGAAACTACTGTCCATTGAAGTTGAGTGATATTTTCAAGGTCACACAGTTAGTAGCAGGGTACAAACTGAAAGTCAGGAGTCCTGAATAGTAGTTTGGTGTTTTTTAGTGAGCATGGAGTTTGGAAGATAAGAAAGGATTTAACTGTCCACACTCTTCATTCTGTGGGCTAGCGGTTGTGTCTTTGAAGCACAGAGCATGAGCAGAAATAACCTAGGGGAAGAGTTACCCCTTTGAATTATGGACACATCCTTCTCTCAGACAACGTGGCCACACCTGGAAGTGCCAGATGGAGCTTGCTCAAACCATAGGGATTCCTGGGCTGCTTTAGAAAGTGAGACATCTCAAACAAGTTCCCATACATTTTATATTTAAAAAAAAATAAGATTAGGCATATGGAATACCCTAAGGGAGAAAATATCCTCCTCTTCATTATGTTGAATTTATGATTTTTAAATTCAGAATAGAAGCACTGCAAGAGTTTCTTTTGGGAAAAATATTATTCTGCAAGCTCTCCCCAAAAATTCAGAACTTCCAAATAAGTTGAAGTTTCTGAAGAATTCAGATCACACACTTTGTATCAATAGAATTTAAACTCTGATTATATACAAACTAAAGTAGGTGGGGTGGGGTGGGAGGAGGGAACCAATGCATTAAAAAGAGAACTAAGAGGAAAACTTCATTAAAAACCAGGCATCTGTTCTCAGAAATGACTAATGTTCTAGCTGTGAAATGTGCAGACCCATCACTGAGTCACATTACATTATAGCCTTCACATAAACACAGCTTGATGTCTACTATAAAATGACACACTTAGTTGTATATGCTTTGTACATAAATGCTGGTATGTAAAATCGTAGAATATTACAGCTGGAGAGAAAGTTAAACATCATAACCCAATCCGCCTCTTTACAGATGTCCCCAAAAGGTGAAATAACTTTCCCTGGGCCACACTACAAGTTACAGGCTGAGCTTGCCCATATAACCAGGAATCTCCATTCAAAGTCTTTCCTCTGTCTAATGTACACATCCCAGAATTACATGGTTTCATGGAAAATATCCAAAGCAATTTTATTCATTCCAAGATGCTAGTATTTATGGCATCTGAGTTAACAATTCCATTTGCTGTAATCCTTTCCTTTGATACAGCCAAATAATTCTCATGTATCCACTACGGGGTCCCTAAGAGTCCTCCTCGCTACTTTACCTTACAGATAAGCAGAGGAAACCAATACTTGTTGACTGCCTATTATGTGCCAGGGACTTCCCAAATTAATCTCACAAAACCTCACAATTTATTTCAAGAAACTAATTCTTCGAGAGATTCAGTTACTTACTCAAAGTTATACAATTAGTAAATGGTGGAGCTGAAATTCAAAGCCAGTTCTAACTGTCTCCAATCTTGAGAACTTTGTACAACACCAAAATTCTTCCTAATACCCACTGGGATAGAGAACTTTTACCATGTTATTTCAGAGAAGAAAGGAAGGGAGAAAGGGAGGAAGGATGGAGGGAAAGTCATGCACTATTGGCATTCAATTAAGGGGGCTGAGAGCAGGACTTGGAATTCTTGAATCTCATCCTCCTGTTTGCTGCAGCCCCGAGTCTGGGACGTCCCTAGGTATTCTCTCCCCTGATGAACTGGACCTAACCATGGGGTCAGCTCCTTGAGCACCTTTACATTTGGAACAGAAGCCACCTGGGTGAACCAACCCCCTCCTTACCAGGCCCCACCCTGACCTCCATTTGGCCTTCCATTTATTGAAGAGATTGATCTTTCCCAATTGAGTAGACTTGGAAGTCTTGTCAAAAATTAACTGGCCAAAGATGTGAGGGCTATTTCTGAGCTCTCAGTTTGATTCCATTGTTCAATATATCTATCCTTGTGCCAGTACCATGCTGTTTTTACCTGTGTAGCTTTGTGATATGCTTTAAAGTCAGGAAGTATGAGTCCTCCAACTTTGTTCTTCTTTTTCAAGATGTTATTGGCTATTTTGGGCCCCTTTCTCCTCCAAATAAATTTGATAATTGGCTTTTCCATTACTGCAAAGTAGGTTGTTGGAATTTTGATTGGGATTGCATTAAATCTGTAAATCACTTTGGGTAGAATTGACATCTTAACGATATGATGTTTGAACACAAAATGTCCTTGGATTTATTTATGTCTTCTTTGATTTATTTTAGAAATGTTTTGTAGTTTTCTGTGTGCATGTCCTTTACATCCTTGGTTAAATTTATTCCTAGATGTTTGATTATTTTAGTTGCTATTGTAAACGGAGTTGTTTTCTTGATTTCCTCCTTAGCTGGCTCACTGTTAGTGTATAGAAACACTACTGATTTTTGTGTATTGATCTTATACCTCACCATTTTGTTGAATTTGCTTATTAGCTCTAGTAGCTTTGTTATCGATTTTTTTGGACTTTCTATATATAGGGATCATGTCCTCTGCAAACAGGGCAAGTTTTACTTACTCCTTTTCCAATTTGGATGCCTTTTATTTCTTTTTCTTGCCTAATTGCTCTGGCTAGAACTTCCAGTACAATGTTGGATAACAGTGGTGAGAGCAGATATTCTTGTTTTGTTCCAGATCTCAGAGGAAAAGTTTCCACTCTTTCACCAGTAAGTATGATGTTTGCTGTGGGTTTTTCATATATGCCCTTTTTCATATTGAGGAAGTTTTCTTCTATTTCTATCTTTCAAAGTGTTTTTATCAATAAAGGATGCTGAATTTTGTCAACTGCCTTTTCTGGGCCAATTGAGATGATGATGTGTTTTTTTTTTGTTTTGTTTTTTTTTTTTTCTTCTTTGCATTGTTTAGTTGGTGTGATGTATTACATTAATGGATTTTCTTATGTTGAACCACTCTTGCATGCCTGGGATAAAACCCACTTGATCATGGTGTATAATTCCTTTAATATGCTGTTGAATTTGAATTGCAAGTATTTTATTGAATATTTTGAATTTGAGTTGCAAGTATTTTATTGAGTATTTTTACATCTATATTCATTAGAGAGACATGTATATTTATGTCCACAAGAGTTGGTAAATTTTTGGCCATTATTTCCTCAAATATTCTTTCTGCCCCTTTACCCTTCTCTTCTCCTTCTGGGACACCCATGACATGTTTGATTGTGCACTTCATGCTGTCCTTCAAATCCCTGAGACACTACTCAATTTTTTCTATTCTGTTCTCTATCTGTTCTTCTGACTGTGTGATTTCAATTGTCCTGTCTTCTAGTTCACTGGTTCTTTCTTCTGCCTGTTCAAATCTGCTGTTGTGTGCCTCTAGCGTATTTTTAATCTCTACTATTGTGACTTTCATCCCCATGATTTCTGGATGTTTCTTTTTATACTTCCAAATGCTTCATGCTCACACATTGTCTTATTAATATTCTTTATTTGTTTATGCATATTTTCCTTCATCTCTTTGAATTGATTTAGGAGATTTGTTTGATTAGTTGTTCCAACTTTTGAGTCTCCTTTGAAGTTTTAATTTGTCCCCTTGACTGAGCCATATCTTCCTGTTTCATAGTATGGCTTGTGACTTTTTGCTGATGTCTAGGCATTTGATTCTCTTGATTGGCTAACTCTGAAGGTCCGTTTATCCCTCTTACCTAGGGTTTTATTGTTGATTGGCTTTGTGTTAAGACTTTTCTTTAATATTTGGTCTAACTTATTCTAGACCTTTAGAATAGCCCATGTTTAACTGTTTAGATTTTCTCACCTCCTCTCCATCTGATTCTTGCCCTGGGTATGCAGTGCAACTTTTAAGATTACAATTTTTGTGCAATTGTTTCACCTCCAGGAGAGCACTTCCTTCCCTCCATTCCTTCTCTGGGAATCTTGATCTGTTCCATTTGTTTTTATGCAGACTTTTCTCCCCCAGCAGCCATGATTTGTTTAAATTCTCTCCCTCATTCACTGCCCCATTTTCCTCACTTTTCAATTCTGTGACCCATCCTATCTTACAGCAGTTCAGTTTAAACCCCCCTCCCCTTTGTTTTTCTCTGTGAGGCTTTCCTGCCTCCAGTTTCTTCCACTTTAGGGTAACCCTCACCAGGAATCCAGATGGTGTCAATCCAAAAAGATGAGTCACTTCAGAAAAGTTTGCCTTTAGGTGGCCCAGCCTACTGAAATGGAATTGGTCACAACAGTTCTTATGAGCCTTTCTATGGCAGTCTCTAACCCGCCTCCCCTCCAACGAGGGTCCTTTTGTATACAGCACTCCTCAGTGGCTCGTGTTCAGTCCTGGGTCTCTGTGGACCTAAGTCCCTGTACCTAGATGTGTGTGGAGTTCTAACTTGCTGCTGTGATTCAGTCTACAGTCTCTGTCCACTGTGAGAGGGGCCTGGGGCTGTGCCACCTCTATGTGGCTCCCAAGCCATACAGGACCAAGTGAGAGGGAGGGGAAACAAGAAATGACCAGTGGTCTGGGATGTACTTCTCCTACCTGAGATTTTTTTGTTTCTTCAATTCAGCATCTGTGGAGTTGTTCTCCAATCTCTACTGCCCTCCAGAGTTCAAAGCAAGTCTCAAGGGAGATTTTATTAAAGCGATGTTTACATCACCATGTTGATAATGTCACCTTGGGTGATAACCTTTTTTTTTTTTTTAATTTTATTTTGAAATAAATTCAAACTTACAGCAACAGTTTCAAAAACAATACAAGATTCTTCAAAATGTTGCTCTTGGAGAGGCGGGGCAAGATGGCGGAGTGGTGAGGAGCAGAATCTCGTCTCTCCCCTAGAACAGCTGGCAATTACCCAACAACTACATGAAACAGTGTTTTCGGGGTCTCCAGTAACCAGTCACACATTGGACACAAGTTTGGAATTGGAGGAAAAGCTGAGATCGCAGCAAACATTGTAAGTTCCCCGGACCAGGGGTCTGGCGCCCCTCCCAACCCAGACCTCGCAGACTGTCTTGCTGCTGGCTCCCTGAAAGGGGGGGGGGGGGACAAAAAACAGCAATCTGCTGAGGGCAAGAAGGGAGGCTCAACCCAGCCTCAACTGCAGAATTAATTAACAAATTAATTAACTAACTTTGGGAGCTGGGGTGCTAAAGAAGGGCTGGGCTCCGAGAAGTGGGGGCACGTAAAAGCGGGCACCCATTCCCAGACTCCAAAAAAGCCATTTTTTTTTCCCTTACATTTTGTCCCTTCTGGCTTCTCACTGATCCCTTATCCTTTTGCATTTCAACAGCCCCCAGCAGAGGTGGAACTGAAGCAGTTGGAGAGTAATTATCAGACAATAGCCCAAAGCATATCTTTAAATGCTCTATTCTGACACTGACAAAACTTCCAGGCTGAGGAAAGACTTTTAAAAGAGACTCTTTTTTTTTTTTTTCCCCTTTTTTCTTTTTCTTGATTTCTTTTCTACTTTTTTTTTTTTTTAATCTAAAAGTAATATATGTGGTTATTTTCTATCGGAAAGCCAAGGTTGAGGGACTAGGCTGTGCTTGGGGGAGACAGAGTACCCACAGTGTCTTTGAATTCCGTATTCACTACTGAAGGCCTCCACCCCAGTCTTTAACTGGCAACTCAGGCTGACCAAGGAATCTACCTGGAGAGGCCCCAAAGAGGAGAGAGGAGAAGGGAATAGTGGCCCTGAGAGACAACTGGAGTCCTGAGGATTGGGAGAGTGGAGGGAGGCCCAGCCCAACTGGCAGTCCTCCTTCTGGGAATTCAGACCCCAGGGGCTGGAATTCAGATTCCTGCTTCAGTCAGCCACGCCCCTGACAGGATCAGAGTCACCAAGAGAACTAAAGGCTCCATACCTCCTTACACTGGGGGGGGGGGGGGAGCTGCGGGCTGGCCAGCGCCACCTGCTGGACAGGAGAGGAAAAGCACCAATTCTAAAGGCCTCATAGGAGGGTCTCATTCTCAGGAAAACTCAATACCCTCCCAATGTGACCTGGGCCTCACTAGACTGGGAAAATCTGACTAGGGTCGACCATATCTGAGGAGACCCACTCACAAAAAGGTTACATAGAGGCAGAGCAAGAAACAGAAAAAACAAGAGGGGAAAAATTCTGATCAACTAAATAGAACCTAAGTTAGAGGTCTAGAATAAGTTGAACTGAATAACAGAGGCCAGAGAACAAAGCCAACCAACAAGAAAACCACTAGGTAAAAGACAGAAAACAAGCTCCAAAATAAACTAATCAAGAGAATCAGATGCCTAGACAACTTAAGATAACAAGCCATACCAGGAAACACGAAAACATGGACCAGCCAAAGGAACAAACTAATAGCTCAGCTGAGACACAGGAGTGGAGGCAACTAATGATGAATAAATTTGATGAAATGAAGGAAGATATAGCAAAAGAGATGAAGGATATAAAGAAGACACTGGATGACCATAAAGAAGAATTCATAAACTTAAAAAAACAAATGGCAGAACTCATGGGAATGAAGGCCACAATGGAGGAGATGAAAAACACAATGGAGGGACACAATAGTAGATTTGAACAGGCAGAAGAAAGGATCAGTGAACTGGAAGACAAGTCATTCGAATTCATACACACAAAAGAACAGATGGTGAAAAAAATGGAAAAATATGAGCAGGGTCTTAGGGAGCTGAGTGACAACATGAAACGCACAAATATACGTGTTATGGATATCCCAGAAGGAGAAGAGAGGGGAAAAGGGGCAGAAACAGTAATAGAAGACATATTCACTGAAAATTTCCCAACTCTTATAAAAGACAGAAAATTAGAGATTCAAGAAGTACAACGTACCCCAAATAGAACAGATCCCAGTAGACCTACTCCAAGACACTTACTGGTCAGATTGTCCAATGTCAAAGACAAAGAGAGGATTCTGAAAGCAGCAAGAGAAAAGCAATCCATCACATACAAGGGAAAGTCAATAAGACTATGTACAGATTTCTCTGCAGAAACCATGGAGGCAAGAAGACAGTGGCATGATATATTTAAGATACTGAAAGAGAAAAACTGCCAACCAAGAATTCTATATCCAGCAAAGCTTTTCTTCAAAAATGAGGGAGAGATTAAAACATTTTCAGACAAACAGACACTGAGAGAGTTTGTGAATAAGAGACCGGCACTACAAGAAATACTAAAGGGAGTGCTACAGGCTGATAGGAAAAGACAGGAGAGAGAGAGTTGGAGAAGAGTGCAGAAATGAAGATTATCAGGAAAGGTAAAAGGAGAGGAAAAAATAAGATATGACATATAAATTCCAAAAAACAAAATGGTAGTAGAAAGTACTGCCCTTACAGTAATAACACTAAATGTAAATGGATTAAACTCCCCAATAAAAAGACACAGACTGGCAGAATGGATTGAAAAACAGGACCCATCTATATGCTGTCTACAAGAAACTCACTTTAGACACAAGGACAAACATAGACTGAAAGTGAAAGGTTGGAAAAAGATATTTCATGCAAACAACAACCAGAAAAAAGCAGGAGGAGCTATATTAATATCAGACAAGTTAGACTTCACAAGCGAAACAATTAAAAGAGACAAAGAAGGACACTATATATTAATAAAAGGGTCAATTCATCAAGAAAAAATAACCGTCATAAATATTTATGCACTAAACCAGAATGCCCCAAAATTCATGAGGCAAATACTGCGATCGCTGAAAGGAGAAATAGATACCTCTACAATAATAGTTGGAGACTTCAATACACCACTCTCATCAATGGATAGAACATCTAGACAGAGGATCACTAAAGAAACAGAGATGTTGAATTGTATGATAAATGAACTAGACTTGACAGATATTTATAGAACACTACATCCAACAACAGCAGGATACACTTTTTTCTCAAGTGCTCATGGAACATTCTCTAGGATAGACCACATGTTGGGTCACAAAGCAAGTCTCAACAAATTTAAAAATATTGATATTATGCAAAACACTTTCTCAGACCACAATGGAATGAAGTTGGAAATAAATAAAAGGCAGAAGGTCATAAAATTCACAAACATATCGAGGCTAAACAACACCCTCTTGGAAAACCAGTGGGTAAAGGAAGAAATTACAAGAGAAATTGGTAAATACCTCGAGGCAAATGGCAATGAAAACACAACTTATCAAAACTTATGGGATGCAGCAAAGGCGGTGCTGAGAGGGAAATTTATTGCCCTAAATGCCTATATTAAAAGAGAAGAGAGAGCAAAAATTGAAGAGTTAACTGCTCACCTGGAGGAGTTAGAGAAAGAACAGCAAACTAACCCCAAAGCAAGCAGAAGGGAAGAAATAACAAAGATTAGAGCAGAAATAAATGCAATTGAGAACAGGAAAACAATAAAGAGAATCAACAAAACCAGAAGTTGGTTCTTTGATAAAATCAATAAAATCGATGGACCACTGGCTAGGCTAACAAAAAAAAAAAAAGAGACAGCAGATGCAAATAAATGCAATCAGAAATGGGAAAGGAAATATAACTACCGACCCTGCAGGAATTAAGGAGATAATCAGAAGATACTATGAGCAAGTATATGCTAATAAACTAGACAACTTAGATGAAATGGACAACTTCCTAGAAAACCATAAACAACCAACATTAACTCCAGAAGAAATAGATGACCTCAACAAACCAATCACAAGTAAAGAGATTGAGTCAGTCATTAAAAAGCTCCCAAAAAGGAAAAGCCCAGGACCAGATGGTTTCACATGTGAATTCTACCAAGCATTCAAGAACGAATTAGTACCAATCCTGCTCAATCTCTTCAAAAAAATTGAAGAAGAGGGAAAGCTACCTAACTCTTTCTATGAAGCCATCATCACCCTAATACCAAAACCAGGCAGATACTACAAAAAAAGAAAATTATAGACCAATTTTTTTAATGAATATAGACGCAAAAATCCTCAACAAAATACTCGCAAATCAAATCCAGCAGCACATTAAAAGAATTATACACCACGACCAGGTGGGATTTATTCCAGGTATGCAAGGCTGGTTCAACACAAGAAAATCAATTAATGTAATACACCACATCAATAAATCAAAGCAGAAGAACCACATGATCATCTTGTTTGATGCAGAAAAGGCATTTGACAAAATTCAACATCCTTTCCTGATGAAAACACTTCAAAGGATAGGAATAGAAGGGAACTTTTTCAATATGACAAAGGCAATATATGAAAAACCCACAGCTAACATCACACTCAATGGGGAGAGACTGAAAGCTTTTCCTCTAAGATCAGGAACAAGACAGGGATGCCCACTATCACCATTGCTATTCAACATTGTGCTGGAAGTTCTAGCTAGAGCAATTAGGCAAGAAAAAGAAATAAAAGGCATCCAAATTGGAGAGGAAGAAGTAAAATTTTCACTATTTGCAGATGACATGATTCTAAATGTAGGAAATCCAGAAAAATCTACAGCAAAGCTACTAGAACTAGTCAATGAATACAGCAAAGTAGCAGGCTACAAGATCAACAAGCAAAAATCTGTAGTGTTCCTATACACAACTAATGTGCAACAAGAGGAGGAAATCAAGAAAAAAATCCCATTTACAATAGCAACCAAAAGAATCAAGTATTTAGGAATAAACTTAACCAAGGACACAAAAGACCTTTACATAGAAAACTATAAGAAACTGCTAAAAGAACTTGAACAAGACCTGAAAAAATGGAAGACCATACCATGTTCATGGATTGGAAGACTAAATATAGTTAAGATGGCAATTTTACCTAAACTGATTTACAGATTCAATGCAATACCTATTAAAATCCCAACAACTTACTTTACAGAAATAGAAAAACCAATAACTAAATTTATTTGGAAGGGTAAGGTGCCCCAAATAGCCAAAAATATCTTGAGAAAGAGGAGTGAAGTGGGAGGTCTCACACTACCTGACTTTGAAGCATATTACAAAGCTACAGTGCTCAAAACAGCATGGTACTGGCATAAGGACAGATATACTGATCAATGAAATCGAATTTAGTGTTCAGAAGTAGACCCTCACATCTATGGACAACTGATCTTTGATAAGGCAGTGAAGCCGAAGCAACTGGGAAAGAGCAGCCTGTTCAATAAATGGTGTTTGGAGAACTGGCTATCCATTTCCAAAAGAATGAAAGAGGATGTCCATCTCACACCTTATACCAAAATTAACTCAAAGTGGATCAAAGACCTAAACATTAGCACCAAGACCATAAAATTCTTAGAAGAACATGTAGGGCAATATCTTAAAGGTCTTGTGAAAGGAGGTGGTTTCTTAGACCTCACACCCAAGGCGCGAGCAACCAAAGAACAAATAGACAAATGGGATCTCCTCAAAATTAAACACTTTTGTACATCAAAGGACTTTGTCAGAAAAGTCAAAAGGCAACCTACACAATGGGAGATGATATTTGGAAACCACATATCAGATAAGGGTTTAATATCCCGAATATATAAAGGAATTCTGCATCTCAATAACAGAAAGACAAACGATCCAATTAAAAAATGGGCAAAAGACATGAACAGACATTTTTCTGAAGAGGAAATGCAAATGGCTCAAAAGCATATGAAAAAATGCTCAACTTCACTGGCTATTAAGGAAATGCATATCAAAACCACAATGAGATATCATCTCACACCTACCAGAATGCCATTATCCAAAAAACAGAAAATGACAAGTGCTGGAGAGGATGTGGAGAAAGAGGCACACTTATTCATTGTTGGTGGGAATGTAGAATGGTGCAACCACTCTGGAAGACAGTATGGAGGTTCCTCAGGAAGCTAAATATAGATTTTCCATATGACCCAGCTATTCCATTGCTAGGTATATACTCAGAGGAACTGAAACTTAAGACACAAACAGACATTTGTAAACCAATGTTTATTGCAGCATTATTCACAATTGCCAAGAAATGGAAACAGCCCAAATGTCCATCAAAGGACGAGTGGATAAACAAACTGTGGTATATACACATGATGGAATATTATGCAGCTGTAAGACAGAACAAAGACACGGACCATGTAATAATGTGGATGAACCTTGAGGACATTATGTTGAGTGAAGTTAGCCAGAAACAAAAGGACAGATTCTGTATGGTCTCACTAATATGAACAGACCTTAATGAACAAACTTTGGGAGTTAAAAGCTGACAACACAGGCGACCAGGAGATAGAAAGAGGGTAGAGATCAGCCATTTGATGCTGAAGGACTACAGAATGTTTAGGATTGATTGCATAGATCCAGAAATAGATAGCATAATACTGTATGATGGTAGCACGGTATTGTAAGTACACTGAACAAAGATGTCTGTGAGTAAAGCTGAAAGAGGTGGGATAGGAGAATGTATGACACCAGAGGTAAAGATAGATGATAAAGACTGGGACTATATAACGTGGCAAAAACTGGAGTGGCCAATGACTGTTACTAAATATACAAATATGAAAATGTTTTTGCATGTGGGAAAGCAAATGAATGTCAACCATGTAGAAATTTGAAAAAGGGATGGTACTCAGGAAAAAACATAATCAAAGCAAACTGGAGTCTATGGTCAACAGTAACATTGTAATATACCTCCATTAAATGTAACAAAGGCAATACGCCAATGCTAAATGTATATGAGAAGGGGATATAGGGGAGTAATATGGGATTCTTGGTAGTGGTGTTATTTGCTGTCCTTAGTAGTATATTGTATTGTATGACATGTTATTTTTCTTTTTATCATTTTTTCTTATTGCTTAAAAAAAAAATTTTTTTTTCTTGTAGTAATCAGTATGTTCAAGTGCTGATTGTGGTGATAAATGTACAACTTTATGATGATACCATGAACAATTGATTGTACACTGTGGATAAATGTATGGTATGTGAATATAACTCTATAAAATTGTAGGAAAATATATATATATAGGAGTGAAAGTGTTGGAGAAAACATGGTGAGAGGGATGATGCCTCACCAATATGGGCTAACTACAATGTGTAAACTCAGAATTGAATCTTAGAACATAGCCTAACGTGGACACAATAATTGTAATAGTCCCTAGATTGTAAGCTCTTACAGCAGTTAACTCTATCCCTGAATTGTAAGGCCTATCTCTAAACTTTCAGATGCTGATCCCCTAGCGTATAACCTGATTGGTCTCCAGAACAATGCATATCTCTGAGACACCTGAAAATCAGAGCTAGAGCTCGGCAGATATGAATGTCAGTATTAGTGCATACAGCCACTGTAAAAAAAAAAAAAAAAAAGCTGAAAAAGAGCCCAGACTTCAATTAGTGATATGAATGAAGCAGGTCTGGTTAAGACCAGGGCAAGCCAGGCCAAAGGTAAAGGTTGAAACTGACTGTGTTTTAAAACTTCAACTTCATGTGAGACCAAGGGAAGAGATGTTTATTTGGTACAGGATCTATATTTTCTAAACAATTTAACTTGTACAGTGTGTTCAAATACCATAATTACATAGAACTTTGACTAGGAAGTGAGACCTGGAAGGTTTGTATAGGTTAATGTGAAATAGGGACACATCCCAGAGTAATTTGGGCAGATAATAAAAAATATATTTACAGCCTCCCCCTCCCCAGCCCCGAGGATCTGGGGGAAGGTGCGGATGTGTTGGACATCCTCACCTGGACTGGTGTTGATGTTGTCACAAACATTGGGACTGGCGGTTTGATGTGCTGAGCCCTCGAGCATGTGACATGCCCTTATGAAGCTCATTACCACAAAGGAGAGTCTAAAGTTGTATGTAATGGTGCCTAAGAGTCTCCCCCTGAGTACCTCTTTGTTGCTCAGATGTGGCCCTCTCTCTCTCTAACTGAGCCATCTCGACAGGTGAACTCGCTGCCCTCCCCCCACGTGGGACCTGACTCCCAGGGGTGTAAATCTCCCTGGCAACGCAGAGTATGGCTCCTGGGGATGAATGTGGACCCGGCATCGTGGGACTGAGAGTATCTTCTTGACCAAAAGGGGGATGCAAAATGAGACGAAATAGTGTCAGTGGCTGAGAGATTCCAAATGGAGTCGAGAGGTCACTCTGGTGGACATTCTTATGCACTATATAGATAACACCTCTTAGGTTTTAATGTATTGGAATAGCTAGAAGTAAATACCTGAAACTACCAAACTCCAACCCAGCAGTCTGGACTCCTGAAGACAATTATATAATAATGTAGATTACAAGGGGTGACAGTGTGATTGTGAAGACCTTGTGGATCACACCCCCTTTATCTAGTGTATGGATGAGTGGAGGAATGGGGATAAAAACTAAAGGACTAATGGGGTGGGATGGGGGGATGAGTTGGGTGTTTTTTTTTCACTTTTATTTTTTATTCTTGTTCCGGTTCTTTCTGATGTAAGGAAAATGTTCAGAGATAGACTGTGGTGATGAACGCATCACTATGTTATCATACTGTGGACAGTGGATTGTATATCATGGATGATTGTATGGTGTGTGAATGTATTTCAATAAAACTGAATTTAATTAAAAAAAAAAGAAAAAAAAAACAAAAAACAAACAAACAAAAAACAATACAAACCCCATACACAGAACTCCAGAATACCCCAAACCCCCTCCCCTGATACCCCAATCCACCAACTTTAACATCCTGTCATCTACCATTTCTTTCTTTCTTTCCCTCCTCCCTCCCTCCTTCTCTGTCATCCATCATCTATTGCTCTGTCTTCTGAACATATGAGAGCAAGCTGCACACATCCTTGAACAAATAATATAATTCACATATACATTTCCCATGAAGAACATTCTTTTATGCAGTCCCATTAAGCACAGCTAAGAAGTTCAAGAAAGTCAACATTGATACAAAGCTTACATTCTATATTTCTTTTTTTTTTTCTTATGTCCCATCTGTGTCCCATTGAGCCTCCTCTCCTCCATCCTCAGTTCCCATCCAGGGTCATCCTTGGCATTTTATTGTCATCTATTTAGACTGTCTTTTTTTTTTTTTTCAATTTTGGAAACATATATACAGCCTAAATCTTCCCATTCCAACCCCTCCAAGCATTCCATTTGTGGGATTAATCACATTTAGAATGTTGCAATGCTATCACCTTCCCACCATCCATTACTAGAAATTTCCCTTCACCCCAAACAGAAACCTTACACTCATTTCTTATTAACTCCCCATTGCCCCTTCCCCACTTCTCATAACCCATACTCAACTTTTCACCTCTATGGTTATATTCTCTGATAGTTTCTTTGTGTTTACCGTGGGGCTTAAATTTAAACTCTTAAATCTATAACAATCTTGTTTTTCTTTGACACCAACTTCAACAGGACACGTAAACTACGTTCCTATATTCCTTCATTCCCCCACCTTTATGTTGTGCTTGTCAAAAATCACATATTTTACATTGAGTCCAAAACCACTGATTTATAATTACACTTTATGTATTTTAGATCCTGTAGGACGTAAACAGCGGAGTTACAAATCAAAAATACAGTAGTATTAGTATTTATATTTACCATGTGATCTTTACTGGAAACCTTTATTTCTTCATGTGGTTTCAGTCAATTGTTTAGTGTCCCTTCCTTTCAGCCTGCTCAATTCCCTTTAGCATTTCTTATACGACTGATCTACTGGTGATGAAGTCCCTCAGCTTTTGATTATCTGAATGTTTTCATCTCTCCCTCATTTTTGACCTCCAGTTGTTTGTGAATTTTCTAGGTCTCTGATGGTTATTGACTTCTATTTGTATTCCACTGTAGTCAGAGAATGTGCTTTGAATAAGTTTAATTAAAAAAAAACTATTGAGGCTTGTTTTATGTCCCAGCATATGGTCTATTCTGGAGAAAGATCCGTGATCACTAGAGAAGAATGGTATCCTGGTGATTTGGGATGTAAGGTTCCATATATGTCTGTTAAATTTCTCTATATCTCACTCTCCTTTCTTTGTTTCTCTGTCGGTAGGGCTCCTTTTAGTATCTCAAGTAGGGCAGGTCTTTTATTAGCAAAATCTCTCAGCACTTGTTTGTGAAAAATTTAAGCTCTCCCTCAAAGTTGAAGGAGAGTTTTTCTGGATAAAGTATTCTTGGTTGGAAATTTTTCTCTCTTAGAATTTTAAATATGTCATGCCACTGCCTTCTCACCTGAATGGTGTCCACTGAGTAGTCACAACTTAGTTTTATGTTGTTTCCTTTGTATGTAGTGAATTGTTTTTTCTCTTGCTGCTTTCAGAACTTGCTCCTTCTCTTCAGTATTTGACAGTCTGATCAGAATATGTCTTGGAGTGGTTTATTTGGATTTATTCTATTTGGAGTTCGCTGGGCATTTATGCTTTGTGTATTTATATTGTGTAGAAGGTTTGGGAAGTTTTCCCCAACAATTTCTTTGAATACTCTTTCTAGACCTTTACCCTTCTCTTCCCCTTCTGGGACACCAATGAGTCTTAAATTTGGACGTTTTATTTTATCTATCAGCTCCCTAAGGTCCATTTCTATTTTTTTTATTTTTTCCCCCATTCTTTCTTTTGTTCTTTCATTTTCCATTCTGTGGTCATCGAGGGTGCTGAGTCATTGTTCAGTTTCCTCTAATCTTGTATTATGAGTATCCAGAATCTTTTTAAGTTGGTCAACAGTTTCTTTTATTTCCATAAGATCTTCTATTTTTTTATTTACTCTTGCAATTTCTTCTTTATGCTCTTTTAAGGTCTTCTTCATTTCCTTTATATCCTGTGCCATGGTCTTGTTGTTTGTCTTTAGTTCTTTGATTAATTGCTCCAAGTACTGTGTCTCTTCTGACCTTGATTTGGGTGTATCATCTGGTTTTATCATATGCTTTAAAATTTTCTGTTGTTTTTGGCCTCTTGGCATTTGCTTTACTTGATAGGGTTCTTTCAGGATATAAAAAATACCAATCTCTAATTTGTCAGGTCTATAGCTTGGTAGCATACACTTTCTCTAACTAACTAGCAGATGGCATCTGCGAGTCACCTATTCCCCTCAAGTCAGTTCTCCCCAACTTTGTCTTTGTGGTGTGTGGGGATCTGGTTCTTGTGGGGTTCAATTGGTGCACTAAGTTTGGGTCTGTTGTTGGTTCTGTCTGCCCTGAATGTGGGGCATGTGTCTGGGTGGTTAGGGAGGCAGAGCGGCTTTAATAATCAAACCTCCCAGGTGTTCCCAGAGATTTAAGGCTGTTGCAAGAGTCTAAACCTTCATTTCAGTCTTGCCACAGATTGTCTCTGCCGCTGACCCACAAGTCCTTGGTATTGGCGTAGGGTCCCTGGGATTTCTGAGTGGGTCCCACTTCCCAGCTGTGCTCTTCCAGGACCTCTGCTGAGGGATGGCTGTGCCACGTCATAAGTCCGCATCGGCCTCCAGGGAAGCCCTGGGCTGCCGGGCCATGCAGGGGCATTCCCAGTCTGCTTTGAAGATGGTTGAATGGGGCATGTTAATTTCCCCCTTTTCGCACAGCTCTGCCTTCCCAGCTCCGGGACAATTAGCTGTGGGTGCACTAAAGGCCACTGTCCATAGCTGATATTGTGGCATGTGCACGGTGCTACAGGAAACACTCCCTGTCACACTGGGACTCTTGGTGCGGCTCTGGGCTATAGCTCTGGCCCTGGGCAGAAGCATCCCCAGCCCACCAGGGAGATGGCTGCAAGGGGCACGGTTTCTTTCTCCTTTTGGCTCCGCTCTGTCCCCCTGGACCTGAGACAATCAGCAGCAGGCTATCCTCCAAGCCAGACACTGAGACATTGGCACAGCCCACTCCTGCCATGCTTCACTGCACATTTCTCACCATTGTAACTGCAGCTGCTCCCAGGTTTTTTTTTTTTTTTAAGACCTAGTTTGTCTCCAAATGCCAACCCACGGTTTCCCCACACCACAGCATGGCCGCCAAACTTTCAGCTGGCTCACTCACTTGTTTCAGAACGCAGACTCCTGGTTTCACCAAATGCACAGTCCCTGTGGATTTAGCAGACCTTGTCCTGCTGGTGCATCACTGGAACTGGTGTTCTGACTCACTTTCTGGATTTTATCTAGTATTTTTCACAGAGGTGTTTTTCTGCCCTGTCTCACCTAGCCACCATCTTAGGTTCTCCTTGGGTGATAACCTTTTTAAGACTTCATTTGTCTTAAGACACCCTTTCTACAAGTTAAAGTAGTAATAATATTTGTTGAGCACTCACAAGCATCTATCATCTGTGACAATCTAAAGAGGTTAGAAAGAAAAGTACTTTAAAATAAGATAGACACAGAAAAATAGAACTAACTGGCAATGTGTGGTGCTCTGGAAAAAAAATGTTCAAATAACTATTAATTAAATCTAAAAAAGGAAATATCTTTATTTTGCTCCCATTCATAAATGATTATTTGCCCAGATATACAATTATAGGTTTAAATTGTGTTCTCTCAGCACGTGAAAGATATCCCTCTCTCATACTCTTTCCTCTAGTGTTGCTGATGAAGAGTAAATTTTATTTTCTGTTTCCAAGATATCCAGATAATCCTTTTTCAGAGACACGTTCTTGTTTCATAACCACCTGTTCTTGCTTTATAGATGTGATATCCGCCTTTTATTTCCTTGCAGATTTTAAGGTTGCTTATTGTTGAATCCTATTCTGATTGTTCCATTTACTTTGTGCCCTTGGATTTAAGTTCATTATGTTCATCAGCCCCTTTTGTGGTGTTTGTTTCTTCAAACTACTTGCATTCTCTTTTCCATGGTTGACACCATGTCTTAGATTGACTGCCACCTCTGTTTGCACAGTCCACTCAAGAGGGAGAGGTCATTTGCTGTTGCTCTGTGTTTTAGTTTGCAAAAGTTAACAAAACTCAATATACCAGAAATGGGCTGACTTTTAACAATGGGGATTTATTAGCTTACTAACTTACAGTTTTGAGACCGTGAAAATATCCAAATGAAGGCATCATCAAGACAATACCTTCTTCTGAAGAAAGGTTGCCAGCTATCCAGGACTCCTCTGTCACAGGACAAGGCAATGGCGACATCTGCTGGTCTCTCCCTTCCCTTCTGGGTTTCATTGCTTCCAGCTTCTTGCTCCACTAGCTTCCTCTCTGTTTCTGTGGCTTTCTCTCTGAGCTTCTGTATCTTTCTCTCTGTGCTTCTGTGTGTTTTTCTCTGTGTCTCATCCTTTCAGAAAGGACTCCAGTAAAAGGATTAAGACCCACCTGGGGCATGCCTCAACTGAAATAACCTATCAAAAGTTTTCACTCACAATAGGTCTACCCCCACAGGAATGGATTAGCTTTAAGGACATGATTTTCTGGAGTACATACAGCTTCAAACCATCACATTCCTCCCTCTGGACCCCTGAAAGACATGTTCTTTCCATATGCAACATACATTCATTCCATCACAATATCACAAAAGCCTTAAATCATTTTAGTAACAATATTAAATACAACATCTCATCAAAGTCAGTTACAGATATGATCTGTCCTGGAACACAATTCCCCTCTGACTGTGATAGTCATAGAATAAACATTCCCATTGCCATAGAGAGACACTGGAAGGAAAACGGGGTCATTGGTCCCAAACAGCTTTGAAACCCTTCAGAGAATACTCCATTAGATTTAAGGCCTGAGAATCATCTATAAAATGGCATTTTGTCCTTGGGACTTGATAGAGTGGCAGCCCTACCCTTTCCAAGGGCTTGTGCAGTGGTCATGCTCTCCCCAAACACTGGGGTAAAGACTCAAACAACTCTAAACATTGAGATGCTGGTCAGGCTCTCAGCTCCATCCTCTTCAAGCATTTGAAGTTGCCACTAGACTCTAGGGCCTCCTCCTCTAAGCATTGTGGTGGTGGCTGGACTCTTTGCAATCTCCAGGGGTTCAACCCCTCAGATAAGTAGGGTGGTGACCAGACTCTTCCCAATCCCCAGGTAACGTGCTCCACCTCTCTAAAGACTGGAGCAACAGCACTCTTCCTGAACAATGGGGTGGTAACAGTCTTCCTGAATAACAGGATGGAAGGCCCTCCCTCAGCAAGCTCCAGGGCATACTCACCCTCTCCACATACATTGGTGAGTCCACTCTCCTGGCCCAATGTGCCATTACTCCAGACCTCAGCCTCCATGGTTCTGCCCTCAAAGTTATTTTTCCTTCAATCTTCCCCTTTTCTCTGCCTTTTAGTTATAGCTGGCAGTGGTTAGATTCATACAGATCTTGCAAAATACTTGTTGGTTTCACATGCAGTACACAGGGGTCCCAACCTTCAGACAGGAGGACCTTCCATTGATCCTTCCTGGATGACTGCATTTCTAATCCTGACTTGCACTGAAATGGCTGACTGGTCCCATGTTCACTTAAATCCTTACATGGGGCACTATTACCTGGGTAATCACTTTCTGGAAGCTCAGAGTTTTCCAAACCATCAATTTCTGGTTTCTCTGTAACCAGGAATTCAGTTCTCGGCTTATCCCTTTCCTCTTGCATTTACTATAAGATGCAAGGAGAAGCCTGGCTGCATTTTCCACATTTAGTTTGGAAATCTCCTCAGCTAAATATCCGAGCTATCACTTTCAATTTCTGCCTTGCATCCATCATCAGGACTCAATTTTGTCAAATTCTCTGCCACCTTAAACAAGGATCTCCTTTCTTCCAGTTGGCAATGACACACCCATAATTTCTAAGACTTCTTTGGAAATAACCTTTAGCATCCATATTTCTACCAACACTCTCTTCAAAGCAAGAGACTTTTTCTATCACGTGCTTAACAATTTTTCCAGAATCTACCCCTCATCCATTTATAAAGCCTTCCAGCATTTTTGATACTTAAAATATCAGTAACCCACTCTTCTGGTACAAAAATCTGTTTTAGTTTGCTAAAGCTGATGAAATGCAACATGTCAGAAATGGGCTGGCTTTTTCAATGCAATCCTCCAAAGTGTACAATCAATTGTTCACAGACTCATTATACAGCTGTGCTTTCATCATCACAAACTTTGAGCATTTTCATTACTCCAAAAAATAAAATTAAAATAAAATAAAAAAGAACATTCGAAACATCCCCCATTCCCCTCCTTCCCCCATTGTTCATTTAGTTTTTTTAACACCATTTAATTGAAATACGTTCACACACCCTACAGTCATCCACAGTGTACATTATTCACAGCACCATCATACAGTTGTGCATTCATCACCAGAATCATTTTTGAAACTTTCCCTTCAAAATAAAAATAAAAGCAAAAAAGAAGACCTAAATATTTCCATCCCCTCCATGCCACCCTATTTTTCATCTAATTTTTGTCTCCATTTTCCCACTCATCTGTCCATACACTGGATAAAGGGAGTGTGAGCCACAAGGTTTTCACAGTCACACAGTCACACTGTGCAAGCTACATAGTTATACAATCCTCTTCAAGAATCAAGGTCACTGGGTTGCAGTTTGACAGCTTCAGATATTTCCCTCTAGCCATTCCAACACACCAAAAACTAAAAAGTGATATCTATAGAGAACATAGGAATACCCTCCAGAGTGACCTCTGGGCTCCATTTGAAATCTCTCAGCCACTGGAACCTTATTTTGTTTCATCTCTCTCCCCCATTTTGGTCAAGAAGATCCTCTCAATCCCACAGTGCTGGGTCCAGGCTCGTCTCCAGGAGTCATTTCCCATGTTGCCAGGGGAGTCACCTCTGGGAGACATATCCCAAGTAGGGGGGAGGTCAGTGAGTTCACTTGCTGAGTGGGCTTAGTGAGAGAGGGGGTCACATCTGAGCAACAGAGAGGCTCTCTGGCGGTGGGGGTTGGGGGACACTTACACACAATCATAAGTGGGCTTAGCCTCTCCCTTGCAGTAACTAGCTTCTCAGGGGAAAGCCCCCTGATCAAGGGCTCGGCCCATTATATTCTCAATGTTTGCAGGAAAATCAGCAATCGATGGGCTGGCTTTTAACAATGGGGATGTATTAGCTTACAAGCTTACAGTTTTGAGGCTGTGAAAATGCCCAAAAGAAGGCATCATCAAGACAATACCTTTTTCTTGAAGAAAGGTTGTTGGCTATCCAGGACTCCTCTGCCACATGGCAAGGCACATGGTGGCGACTGCTGGTCTCTCCCTTCTCTTCTGGGTTTCATTGATTCCAGCTTCTGGCTTCAGTGGCTTCTTCTCTGCTTTTGTGGCTTTTTCTCTAGGCTTCTGTATCTTTCTCTCTGTGCTGCTGTGTGTTTTTCCCTGTTTCATCCTCTTATAAAGGACTGCAATAAAAGGATTAAGACCCACCTGGGGCACACCTCAACTGAAATAACCTATCAAAAGTTTCCACTCACAATGGGTCTACACTCACAGGAATGGATTAGCTTTAAGAACATGGTTTTCTGAGACACATATAGCTTCAAACCACCACACTTGGACATGCTCAGATTTCAGTGGAAGTAAAGCAAGAAAGTCGGGATGGCTGGATAAGTTCCCAGGTGGCGATTATTTGGCACAGGTGCTGCTCCTTGTGAGTGTGCTGTTTATTCACCTGGAGCTCTGCCCTATCTCTCCCACACTCACTGCTCCTATCTGAAGACAGGTTCCCTGAATATTACCGCTTGGCCAGGGGAGGAGAAGTTGCCTTTTGTTTTGAAGACTGTGAGAGAAATGTGGAGAAATGCCTTGGAGCATGAACGGTGTCAATCTCAGGAACATATGTTGAGGGCTACAGGTCTCCCTGCCTTCAAGTCACCATGAGTTCTTCTTATTCTTGTTTTCAGTTGCAAGTTTTTATTTTTCAAAATATATTTTCTATCATTTCTAAGGATTTGGTGTGGACAGAAGTTAGAGCCACTTGTGTCCAGGGACTGCTGTGAAATACCTTGCAGCACTGTTGGGAGGTTATGAACTAACACATAAAGCACGTGATACAGTGCCTGACGTGCATCAACGATAACATTTATTGGCACTTTCTATGTGCCAGGCACTGTTGTAATCCTGTTTTCAACATGGTTTTTAGTAAACACGGGGAATATAGTCATTACCATCTGACACAGCACCACTTCTGGGGTAAAATTCTGTCACTTCTTTAAGAGCCAAGCCCAGCCTCACCACCTACCACTTCAAGATGGACAATATTATTCTCCTTCCACAGCTAATTAAAAACAGTTATCGTACTGTTAGTCCAAGCTTCTCCCTTTCATCGCCCACTGGCTTACGTGTTAATTTAATCTTAGTTGGTGAAAGGCTTAGGAGAGGGGGTGGGGAAGCTGCCAGCATAGAACTTTGGGGAGAAAGGCTGGAAGCTGGAACTTTCCCATTGCTCCTTATAGGGTTTGTTCTGGAGTGTGCCATATAAAGTTGGCTGCTCCCTTAAAGGAAAATGTTCTGAGTTTTTAAATGTTTAAAAAAGAAGGGGGGGAGGGAGGAGAAGGAAGGAAGGAGTTAAAGACAGAGCGAGCCATTTCCATCTTCCTTCTTTCATATCCCTCTCTGGACACATTCATTGGCAGCCATGCCAGCTGTAGAAAGTATCTGAGAGTTGGCAGCAGGTCCAGGGAGAAAATCAAATATCTTCTCCTCCAGAGAACTCCATTAGTGAGATATTTAAACTGTGGCTTCACCTGAAGGAGGATCGACAGCAGCTCACGAGGAAACCTCCCATTTCCTTGCAGAGCTCTGAAAAGCAGCTGGGTCCTGCTTCTTCGGGCCTTGACAACACTTCCTACTCCTTCCGCCTACGGGTATTCTGCAAAAAGATAGCAGTGCACCAGAGACACTACCTCTCCTCCCCTGCCCCACCTCACGCAGCCAAAACCCAGCTAACTGCACTTATTCGTGTTCTCAGCAGCATGAGAATGTGCTGGGGACTAAGGAGGCCGAGAGGAGTCAGAGACCCTGCCCTTAAGCCCGATGTGGTAGCTCCTCAAAGCCAAGAATACACTATTCATAAGACATTCATAAATTTGGTGTACCTGGACTCAGAGAAGTATAAATTTATATAGTACAAATGCAATACAGAATAGCAGTCCCAAATGTGAAAAACAGCAATGTTATATAATTATATTTGTGTGTCAGTTTATTTGAAAATTTGTAACTCATTTCCTGTTAGATAAATGCTATAAATACATTTCAAAAGCCATGGAAGTGTTTATAATCATTGTGCCCAGGAATCTTCCTGCAAGATTGTACCCTGAGAGACCAATTCAACAGGAGAAAAGAGCTAAGGTGTTCAATGACTCCTTTTGAAACCGAAGAACTAGTACTATCTAATTGTGCAACACAGAAAAATGGTTAGATAAGCCATGAGAAATAAGTGTGCAGTGACATTATGCAAATACCAAAAATGATTATGATGCAAATTATGTAGTCACATGGAAAATGTTTATGATATAATATTGGGTGAAGGAGTAAAAGCTATATTTGTTACATGCACCAAGCTTAAAATTTACAGAAATATTAATGTACATTGATGCAGCAAGAGGGTATTATAGATAAATAAAATGAAATTAGTTGTATTAAAGGGGTAGGAATATGAGTAAAAAGTATTTTTTATGGTGCTATACTATTTTAAAAATAAAACAACACAAAGTTTAGTTAGATCTCTGCATCAATCCACAAGAGCCCTTTTAAATCATAAGTAATTAACTGAAGTACTAATAGTTCTAACCTCAGTTCCAGGTCCTGAAGACAGGTTCAAGAGAAGGAAAAACAAAGGGAGAGATGGGATAAGGTTTGGTGGTGGAGGTGGGGGTGGGGTGGGGAGAGGAAGGAGGAGAACATCATATATCAAGACTTCCAACCATCGCATCTTCTGTCTACATTTGCTTTCATCCTATCCTATCTTAGCTTCCTGAAAAATCAGTTTCTCCCCTGAATTGCAATTTTTTCTGAATTCATATCTAGCTCTCTCCAATCTGGACACCCAGATTCTCTTTGCAATTTTTGTTGTAAGTCAAGATTCATGGGTTTCAACAAATATTTGAACAAAAATCACCTTGGGAAACAGAGAGAGACTGAGAAGGTTGTCTTTTCCTTCCAAAGGTTACTGTCTACACTCATCAATTTATTGTATTGGGAGTAATATTTTAAAAATAGGTAATACTTCACCTTTTACCTTTCTAATTGCACGACCATCTTCATAGTTGGTCCGGAGCATCCGGGCATAAGCTGGTGGAAGGGAGGGTTGGGGGAAGACTAAGAATGTGACCGAAAAATGCAAAGAGAAAGATTTAACTAAGAGTCAGCTTTGACGTCTAAAGTAGGATTAAGTAACTACTAAAGCAATCGTCTTGCAATCAAACTACAGCTTCAAGGCAGGATGTTCTAAATTCCCTTATCTCTTCCATTAGTGTATTAAACATCAAGCCTGGATGATTTGGGTCAGAGTCACCCCCACAATGAACACAAGATAATTCATTTGCCTATGACTATCACACGGTGGGAATAACTCTACAACCTGAGTTCCAAATAGCAGAAGCAGGATATGACTAAAAGGAGATATAAGAAAAGCAGCCTTTCCACTCTGAAGGACTGTGGGATGAGGAGGAGAGGGATGCTCTTCCTCCTCTTCTGATCTGGGACTCTGGAAGGAGGCCACAGAAACAGGCTTCTCAGGACTGACCTGGGATGTCACCATATCAAAGTAAACTTGGCCACACACAGCATGGTCACACAAGCAACCTTGGACTATTGCTTAACCCAGCCTCTGCAGCCCAAGCATGGTGTATACAACCCCCAGTGGTGGAGTCTGGAGGGAGGAGCTGACCAGAGGAGACCACCAGAGCAGGGGTACTTTGGTTCTGTAGCCAGCATCAGTGACCCCCAGTGGGAGTCACAGTCAGGCTTTAAAAGGGAGATAGTCCCACAGGACTAGGCCCTAACCGGGGAGAGAAAGGCCAATTGACAAGTTACAGTTTTAGGCTTGAGCTGCAAATGCTAGCAGGGGGAGCAGCTCCCAGATGGACAAGAGATGTGACCCCAAAGACCAGAGGAGGTAGAAGATGCTGTCAAGGATTCCATCTCTTCCCCACATGAGGTGTGCGAGGTGTGTAAACCAGACCCTGCTCCGTGTACACCCCTGTTCCATTGACTCTCTAAGGGAGAAAAGGCAGGGAAAAGATGTACCTGAGAGACTGAGAACATTGTTAGTCAAGTGGAACTGAGCACACCCAAATGAACAGAACTGACTAAACTTTAAACCCGGTTGGACATTTAATTAATTGTTCCTCCAAACAAGTTTTATTATGAGTTCAAATTCTACAACACATACTCAAAATGCTACATTATTACAGGACTTTGGGGAGGTGGGGGAAGTAGAAGAGTGATGGGACCGTCCATTCACCATCGGGATCACTATTTACATAAAACTACTCCAGGAAATCCTCAGAGATGGCTGTAGTGGCTGCCTGTGGTGTCTAATGTTCTGAGTGCATTCCAAAGATGCTCACAGCTTTCTGGTGTCACTAGCTTGAGGCAGCCGAGTTTCACAGCCTGGAGGAGCACTAATTAAAGTCAACAGCAGCTTGATGAACCTGCCACCACACCCTCGAATAAACCAAGGTACTTCTTAGCCTGTCAGCCACTTTAGGGGCTCAGGAGTGTTGACTAAATTGTAAGTGAAAAGCTGTCAGATCAAAAATTGAAGTGAGCAGAGCTGTGGAGGGATAGTTAAGGGCTGAGAGTGAGATGGATGTGAGGGGCTGCCCTTTCATTCCGACACTGTTTGGTAGGACTGATACACTATCTATTTGGGAGAGAGGAAATCCCAACCGAGAAAAAAAGTCCACGGATTGCAAGGCCTATTCATGTTGAGGGAATGGGTCTTTGACTATGAAACTTTCCTTGTAAACAAATAAACAAAACAGATCTTTAAAAATGAAACTTACAGATTGGTCACCATCTTAGGAAACCCAATGAAAACCAAATCTTAATAAATGCATTTTCTTATGAGGAACACCAAGAAGTTTAGAGCCTGTCACTCATTCCCACTTCATAGTAATAAAGGCAGCAATTTGATAAATTCATTACCCAAGTAGTTGAGTAATTACTAGCACAATTAAAAGCTCCTCTCATGGTGACTAGTACACAGTAGGAGCATTAAGAAATGGCAGTTACTTTTATTCCTAGGCACTTCGGATCTCCCCAAATGGTAGGCACTGGGTGGCGTGGGGGAGGGAAGAGAGTGCACCTACATGTTCAGAAACAAAAACCAAGGTAAAGGGGAGCAAACTGCATATCACAATATGAAGTTAAAAGCCATTCATTCATACGTTCATTCAACAAGTATTTATTGAACACCGATTATATGCCAAACATGTTAGGTGTGGAGGATACAGTGGTAAACAAAACAAAGTCTTTGCTATCATGGAGCTGACATTCTAGTGGTAGAGACAGACAAATGATCAACATATAGTGTAAAATGAGGTAGTGATATGTGTTGTGAAGGAAGCAGATTAGGGAACTAGATTGTGATTGGGCAGAGGATAGCGGGGCTTCCGTTTTAGGAGTTGGCAAGTAATGTCCCTTTAAGAGGTGACATTTGAGCAGAGACCTGAGTGAAGTTGGGAGTGAGCCACAGGACACTGCGGACAGCTTTCCAGCACAAGGAACAGCATGTTTGAAAGCCCTGAGATGGGAGAAGGAAACAACACAGCCAGGGAGGCGGGAGCTGAATGAACTGGTAGAAAATGAGGACGGACAAGTAACCAGAGGTACATCTTGCAGGGCTGTGTGGGCTCTCACAAGGACTTAGACCTCATTCTGAATGAGTGGAGAAGCCACTGAGGGGTGGTGAGCTGGGGAGCAATGTGATCATTTAAAAAGGAGTGTTGTGCCTACTGTGCAGAAAACAGACCCTAGTGGGGCCAGAATGGAAGCAGCAGTCCACAGAGGGGACCATTATGGTGGCCCAGGAAGACATGAGCATGGTGGCAGAGGTGGATGAAAAGGAGCTGGGTTTGGGTTATATTTGATGGTAGAGGGAACTGTATTTACTGATGGACTTGAGGAGGGTGTGAAAAAAAGAACAACTGGTTGCATGCAAGTGCGACTTTCTGTTGTGGGGACAACATGGGAGCCGAGTTGCCCCAAGCAAAGTGTAGGTGAGCTGCCAGGGGACCTGAGAGAAAGAAAGACAGAGTATTAGATCCACTCTTCTCTCCTCTCTTTTTCTCTTCATTCTCCACAAATTTCTCTTCCTTCGCATTTATTTCTCTCCATTATTTTTTGTTTTCCTTCACTTATTCTCTAACACTAGAATGTCAGCTCCATGAGAGCAAAGACTTTGTTTTGTTTACTATTGTATCTTCCACACCTAACATGTTTGGCATATAATCGATGTTCAATAAATACTTGTTGAATGAATGTATGAATGAACGGCTTTTAACTTCATGTTTCCAACCACTCTATAGCATAGCAGTGGGCTCAGATCCACCCCTGCCCCTCGTCTTATGCCCTCTATTGTATCCTCACAGTCTCTTAAAAACTTTTTCTCTCCTTGATGAGCTTGAAAAATCCTTAGAGGTAACACTGTTATTTTCTGTGAGCACACAAGCACACCTACCCAGAAGCTTCCAAACATGCTTGTATAAGTCTTTTGTGGCTCAAACATCCTTCCTAAAAAAGGGCTTTGATGAGGACTTTGTCCCCACTGTCCATGGATGAGGTTGTATGAAGCTGAGATAGAAGGCTGACAGGGAGGGCTAAGACCCCCTCCCCCCATTCCCCACCCCCCATCAATAACGCAAGCCCTTTGATTTACCTTCATCACCCTCTTGCTTCTCTCTTTAATCAGCCATCTCCATTTCAATGTTGGACAAGAGTGAATCATGAACTTTCCTTCCATTTCCAAAACAAACCTTTAACTTAGACATGGAGATGAAAGAATATTTTCTTCTAAACTAATTGTGTAAAGGATTTGGACTGCTTTGTAAAAATATCACACCCTCTAGACACTTCACTGGCTGATTTTCATGGTGCCAGATGATTTTCTTTTTCCCTCTTTAAATCAACTCAAGTAAATATACAACACTCAGCCAAATTACATCATCTAAGAGCAGTAGGAGAGATTTTGAAATGTTTCCTTGTTAATTGTTTACTTTAATCTGTTCACATTTCTGAGATGGGAAAGACAGATCATCAGAACAAAGTTACTGAAAGGATTTTCAGATGATGCGCTAGAGCTGCAGGTTTGTTACGTAACTATCATTATGTGGCCCTTTCCATTTTCAGGGTGTTCAGCAGACACTGACTAATTAAGATAGGAATTGATTTATATGCTTGAGCATCCCAGCTAGCTGCAACAAGCATTTCAGGTGCTGGTTGGAAAATGTTCTCATTGCTTCTTTGTTAATGCTGAGCCCTTAGTAGAGTATAATGGCAGCCCACTGTTGTCACTCTGTGAATGAGAGATTGGATATGTGCACAATCCACAGAGCTTTGGAGCTCATGTAGCTCCTATAATCCACTCAATGGAGGAAACTTCATCCAGAGACTCTGACAGCATTCTGACTCTCCTTGGACACTTTCAATGACAGCAGACACCCTACTGTGAGGCAGCTGTTTGCATGTGGCTCTGCTGGGTCTGAGTCAAAGGGACTTACTCATAGGAGCATCTTCCCCTTCTGGACTCCCAGTGTGAGACCATGTGATTCCAGGTGCAACTGATAAGATGCTCATGCAAACTTCTGCTCTCTGCCAAGGCCACAATTCTTCCATCAAGCTTTCTCATTTTGGGATTAAGAGAGTGGCACCATTTTTATTTTCATTACTATTTATTAAGCAACCAATTTTTTTGGCCAGATGTTATCTTATACCCTGGAATGCACCTTAAACAAGGCCTACTCTTTATCCACTAGGAGCTTACAATCCTTTCTATTAAAATTTAATGTTCCCTCAGCAGAGGTCCTGGAAGATCACAGCTGAGAAGGGGGGCCCGCTCGGAAAACCCAGGGACACTACGTCAATGCCGGTGGTTTGTGGGTCAGTGACAGAGAAAATCTGGGGCAAAACTGAAATGAAGGCTTAGACTCTTGCAACAGCCTTGAATCTCCAGGAACACCTGGGAGGTTTGAATATTAAAGCTGCCCTGGCTCCCTGACCACCCAGACACACGCACCACGTTCAGGGCGGACAGCACCAACGACACACCCAAACTGAGTTCACCAACCGAACCCCACAAAAATCATTTCCCCACACACCACAGAGACAGAGTTGGGGAGAACTGACTTGAGAGGTATAGGTGACTCACAGACGCCATCTGCTGGTTAGTTGGAGGAAGTGTACGCCACCAACTTGTATTTCTGAAAAATTAGACTGGTATTTTTTTTTTACAACTAGAAAGAACCCTATCAAGCAAAGCAAATGCCAAGAGGCCAAAAACAACAGAAAATCTTAATGCATATGATAAAACCAGACGATATGGAGAACCCGATCCCAAACACCCAAATCAAAATATCAGAAGAGACACAGTACTTGGCACAATTAATCAAACAATCACAATTGAGGAACAAAAACGTGGCACAGGATATAAAAGACATGAAGAAGACCATGGAGCAGGATAAAAGGGACATAAAGAAGACCCTGGAAGAGCATAAAGAAGAAATTGCAAGATTAAATAAAAAAAATAGATCATATGGAAATAAAAGAAATTGTTGGCCAAATTAAAAAGACTCTGGATACTCATAATACAAGATTAGAGGAAGTTGAACAACAACTCAGTGTCCTAGAGGTCCACAGAATAGAAAATGAAAGAACAAAAGAAAGAATGGAGAAAAAAAATTGAAAAAATCTAAAGGGATCTCAGGGATATGATAGATAAAATAAAACGTCCAAATTTAAGACTCATTGGTGTTCCAGAAGGGGAAGAGAAGGGTAAAGGTCTAGGAAGAGTATTCAAAGAAATTGTTGGGGAAAACTTCCCAAACCTTCTACACAATATAAATTCACAAAGCATAAATGCCCAGCGAACTCCAAATAGAATAAATCCAAATAAACCCACTCCAAGACATATTCTGATAAGACTGTCAAATACTGAAGAGAAGGAGCAAGTTCTGAAAGCAGCAAGAGAAAAGCAATTCACCACATACAAAGGAAACAACATAAAACTAAGTAGTGACTACTCAGCAGCCACCATGGAGGCGAGAAGGCAGTGGCATGACATCTTTAAAACTCTGAGAGAGAAAAATTTCCAACCAAGAATACTTTGTCCAGCAAAACTCTCCTTCAAATTTGAGGGAGAGCTTAAATTTTTCACAGACAAACAAATGCTGAGAGAGTTTGCCAATAAAAGACCTGCCCTACTTCAGATACTAAAGGGAGCCCTACCAACAGAGAAACAAAGGAGAAAGAGATACAGAGAATTTTAACAGACATGTATAGAACCTTACATCCCAAATCACCAGGACACTCATTTTTCTCTAGTGATCATGGATCTTTCTCCGGAATGGACCATATACTGGGACATAAAACAAGCCTCAATAAATTAAAAAAAAAAAAATTGAACATATTCAAAGCACAATCTCTGACCACAATGGAATACAAATAGAAGTCGATAATTTTTGAATTGTAACTCCACTATTTACTTCCTACATGATATAAAATACACAAACTCTAATGACAAATCAGTGGTTTTGAACTCAATGTAAAATATGTAATTTTTGACAAGAACTATATAAAGGTGGGGGAATGGAAGAGTATAGGTACACAGTTTATGTGTCCTATTGAAGTGAAGGTGGTATCAAAGAAAAACAAGATTGTTATGGATTTAAGAGGTTAATTTTAAGCCTCACAGTAAACACAAAGAAATTATCAGAGAATATAACCATAGAGATGAAAAGGAGAGTATGGGTTAAGAGAAATGGGGGAAGGGGCAATGGGGAGTTAAGAAATGAGTGTAGGGTTGCTGTTTGAGGTGAAGGGAAATTTCTAGTAATGGATGGTGGGAGGGTGATAGAATTACAACATTCTAAATGTGATTAATCCCACTAATGGGATGCTAGGGAGGGGGTGGAATGGGAAGATTTAGGCTGTATATATGTTTCCACAATTGAGGAGAAAAAAAAAAAAAGTCAGTCTAACTAGATGACAATTGAATGCCAAGGATGACCCTGGATGGGATCTGAGGATGGAGGACAGGAGGCTCAAAGGGACACAGTTGAGACATAAGGAAAAGGAAATATAGAATGAAAGCTTTGTATCATTGTTGAATCTCTTGTACTTCTTAGCTGCACTTAATGGGATTGCACAAAAGAATGTTCTTGTTCATGGGAAGTGTATATGTGAATTATAGTGTTTGTTCAAGGATGTGTGCAGCTTGCTCTCATATGTTCAGAAGACAGAGCAATAGATGCTGGATGATAGACAGGGAGAGAGGGACGGAGGGACGGAAAGAAATAGCAGTGTGACAACATGTTAAAGTTAGTGGATTGGGGTATCGGGGGAGGTCAGGGAATGCTGGAGTTCTGTGTATGTGGTTTGTATTGTTTTTGCAACTGTTCCTATAACTTTGAATTTATTTCAAAACAAAATGTAAAAAAAAATAAAATAAAAATCACCAAAAAAAAAAAATTTAGTGACTTTGGTGAACTGCAACCCAGTGGCCTTGATTATTGAAGATGATTGTATAACTGTGTGGCTTGCACAGTGTGACTGTGTGATTGTGAAAACTTTGTGGCTCGCACTACCTTTGGAGTATATGGACAGATGAGTAGAAAAATGGGGACAAAAAGTAAATGAAAAATAGGGTGGGATGGTGGGGCTGGAAAGATTTAGGTGTTCTTTTTTGCTTTTATTTTATTTTAGAGTAAGGAAAAGTTTCAAAAATTGATTCTGATGATGAACACACAAATGTATGATGGTGCTGTGAATGATTGTACACACTGTGGATGACTGTAGGGTGTGTGAATATGTCTAATAAAACTGTATTTTAAAAAAGTAACTGAACACAATAGCGGGGATGAGGGGAATGGAATGTTTTGGATTTTTTTTTATTTTAATCTTTATTTTATTTTTTGGATAATGAAAATGTTTAAAGTTTGATTGTTGTAATGAATGCACAACTATATGATGATACTGTGAACAACTGATTGTACAGTTTGAATGACTGTATGTTGTGTGATTATATCTCAACAAAATTGCAAAAAAATTTAATGACTGGAATAGATAAAGTATCAGCAGTCATTTACACCTTTCATTAACTATACATTAATTTAGTGAATAAAAAGTTATCAACTAGAATTTACAGTATAGTAGTCATCAATACTAAATAAGTCATCAAAACACGCCATCACAAGTGCCATAATAAAGCACAGTTCATTTAAGAGATCCTTCTTAAGGTAACTGGTCAAAGAAAACTTCCAGAAGCATTAGGGCAGAAAACCTAAATCACTGAAAACCTATAGGAATAGGGTTAGGGAGAAGGATGCTGCAAGGAAGACAGAAGGACTCTCAGCCAGTCTCATATTTTCTGATTCTGCTCAAGACTAGCCCAGTCATATAACAGCTGATTGACCACAGGAGTCCTTGGACAGCACCAGTAATCATTCACAACCACTAATGTGGTGTGGCTAATGAGAGGTTTGGTGGTACTGGCTTAATGAGTTGAAATGATCAACTGTAATTAACACATTTATTACTTTAACATGAATTGATGCTTCTAAAGTCCCTGAAAAGAGTGTAGTCTCTAAACAATATAAAGCGCTTCCTACAATCTCCTCCATACTATTAACTTACCAATTTTTTCTTCTTAGTTTAAATCACAAATTTCATCCCCAAAATAACTCCCACTACAGTGGTCCTCAAACTGCCAGGCTGAAAGTAATTGAGTTTTATTGTTAACTACTCTCCAGGCTTTTCTTAAAATTCCAAGGAAAGTCTGGGAAAAACAGCCCTCAAGCTTGGATCAAATTCTGATCACGATTAGGGGACTACCTTTTTGGCAAAAACCAAAGATGGTGCTTTCCAGTCACAAGTCCTGCCTAACACAAGAAGTTGGCAGGCAGCCAGGTTTGTGCTTTCTGCAATCACTTGTTGCCTTTGCACTTTCATCCATCAAGCTGAACATAGAATCAATAACTAGTTGCCTAGTAGGACTTTTTGGGTTATCACTCCCAGTCCTTCATTTGATGGATGCTTAACGTTGCCCAAATTGACTGAGAGTTGAAAAGTTGCCTCCTGCAGCAGGTTTGATGAGTTACCATTTTCTGCAAGATAAAGAAGTTTCTACAAAAGAAAAATTACTTTCCTGGGATCTGCTCTTGCTCTACAGAAACAGAAACGTAGTAAAGAGGCTTAAAGTGGAAACACCAGACAATTCAGGCCTCACCAAAGACTATGCCTACTTTTGACAGAAAATTCCTCTTACTGTATGCATACATTTTAGAAAACCACTGTTACTTCTTGTAGGAAAGAATTTTCAAAAGGCATTGTTTGGTAACTCCAAAGCAAAGCAAAATCTGTTAGACAGAGAATATGATCTTAGCATAATCCTCAGTGAGAATCAACATATATTAAAGGATGTAATTATCAAGGTTCTGATCAATATTACAATGAATTCTCATGTATCCAAAGTGTTTATGAATTCTGAATGCTATAATATTTTAGAATTCAGATTAAAAATGTCATACCAGAGAGTTCCAGCTTTGGCAATAGCAGACTAGTAGTTCAGACCAAATTTCCCTTTGAGAACAACCAGAAAAGCTAAAAAAAAAAAATGAATAAAAACAAAAACGTCTCTTTGAAGGCATGTGAGGGCTATCAAGTGCAGAATTGTGTGGCCAAGATTAAAGAGAGAAGGGAAACTCATCAGGCCAGCCTCTTTCTTTTGTCAATTCCAGAAGTGCAAAGGAAAACTGAAAAGGTGAGCAGAGATTTCTACAGATTCAAGACAAAAATTGGAGTTAAGGACCCAAAAAACATGAGTACTGGTAAACACCCTAGGCTTTTAGTGAGAAATCCAAAGGGCTACCCCTAAGAGAATGACGAAAGGAGAAACAGACTGACCCACACAGTCTGTTCAAAGATGGATTGGGGTGATGAATGCACAACTATTTGAAGATAACTGTGAACAGTTGATTATACACCATGGATGACTGTATGGTAAGTGAACATATCTCAATAAAACTGAATTAAAAAATAATTTTCATTAGTATGTTCAAAAATATGAAAGACAAGATACCCACATCATAAACTACCTCATAATCCCCTAACCCATTGTCAATTCATGAGTGTTGATTGCAATGTACTGACCTGTTCTTCCCTGTTCCATGTGACTAAGTTATCATCCTGGATGGAGTATTTTTGGAACTTGATTTTTCTTAACATATTTCTAAGTTTCACCCATGTTTTCGTATTTTTACAGCTGTAAAATATTATATGAGTATATGCCAAAATTTATTTATCCATTCTATTATTGATGGACATACGTGTTTGCCAGTTTTTAACCAATACAAACATTGCTACTATGATCATTCTTTTACATGTCTCTCAATGCATATATTTAAAAGTACACGTATATATCCACAGAAGTGGGCCATAAGCTATGCAACTCAATATAGTTGTGCCAATTAACATTCTTACCATCAACATTCTCCTTGATTCACATCCTGTTTAGCACTTGATATTGTCAAAATTTTTAATTTTTTTTTCCAATCTAGTGAGTGTGAAATGGGATTCCACTGTGATTTTAATTTTGATTAATTTAAATTTAATTAACTAAATTAATTAATTTAAAATAAAATGGGCATTATTCATATATTCATCAGCCAAACATTTAATTGTCTATGAAACATCTCTTCATGTCTGTGCCGGTTTGAATGTATTGTGTCCCCCAAATGCCATTATCTTTGTGGTCTTGTGGGACAGATGTTTTTGGTGCTGGTTGGATTTGCTTGGACTGTGCCCCACCCAGCTGTGGGAGATGATTCTGATGAGATGTTCCCATGGAGGTGTGGCCCCGCCCATTCAGGGTGGGCCTTGATCAGTGGAGCTATATAAATGAGCTGACTCGGGGGAGGAAACAGAGTGCAGCTGGGAGTGATGTTTTAAAAGAGGAGCAAGCTTGCTGGAGAGGAACGTCCTGGGAGAAAGCCGTTTTGAGGCCGGAGCTTTGGAGCAGACGCCAGCTGCCTTCCTAGCTAGCAGAGGTTTTCCGGACGCCATTGGCCATCCTCCGGTGAAGGTACCCGATTGCTGAGGTGTTACCTTGGACGCTTTGTGGCCTTAAGACTGTAACTGTGTAGTGAAATAAACCCCCGTTTTATAAAAGCCTATCCATCTCTGGTGTTTTACATTCTCCAGCATTAGCAAACTAGAACAATGTCTTTAACATTTCTCTATTGGATCACCTGCCTTCTTATGAACTTGTTGGGGGTCTTTCTATATTCTGGATACAAAAATTTTGTCAGATGTGTTACATATATGTTTTCTAGTTTATTGTCTGTTTTCTCACTTTATAGTGACTTTTGATATCCAAAAGATCTTAACATAAAGACAGCTGAATATATCAATCAATCTTTTGTTTTACAGTTAATGCTTTTTCTGAGTTAAGAAACCCATTCCTACCTCAAGGTAAGGAAGATATTCTGCCATATTCTCTCCTATAAGTTTTAACGCTTTTGTTTTTATATTTGAGTCCATAACCCATCTAGAATTACTGTTTTGAGTGTGTGGTATCAGATAGACAGCTATTTTATCTTCTTCATATTTTTAATATATATGTTAATTCTCTATTGTTGCATGACAAATTATCAAATCTTGGTGGCCAAGTAACAAACATTGATTATCTTGCAGTTTCTGTGGGTCAGTAATTCAGGCTGGATGGTTTTGGTTCCAAGGCTTGAATGTGGTTGTAGGCAGGATGTTGGCAGGAGCTAAAGTCATCTGAAGGTTTGACCGGGGATGACAGATATGCTTCCAATATGGCTCATCACTACTGGCCACACAGGCCTCCATAGGCTGCCTGCATGTCCACATGGCATGACAGATAACTTTCCCCAGAAGGGGCAATCAAACAGGGAGAGCAATGGAAAGACGTGTGACCTCCAAAGTTGCACATCATTTTCATTTTCTTCTTATTCATTAGAAGAGAGTCTCTAAGTCAAGAGAAGAAGAATTAGCCTCCATCTTTTGAAGAGGATGTCAAAGATTTGTGCACACACTTTCAACCAACACAGTGTGGATAAGCAGTTGTTTTAGCACCAAGTACTGAAAGTGCTCTCTTTTATCCCCCCACTGATAAGAAATTCTACCCCTGTCACATATTAACCTTTTGTTTATATGTGAATCTGTTTCTGAGTTCTCCATTCTAGACCATTGGCCAATATGTCAATCCCTGCACAAACAGCCCAGCTTTCATTCTTGCAGTTTTATTATAAACCTTAATATCTGGTATTACAATTCTTATCATTTTATTCTTGGTTACTCTTGGCCTCTTACCATTCCATAAAAATTTTCATATCAGCTTATCAGGATACAAGAAAAATTCATTAGTATTTTTATTGAATTTGAATTTAGTTTATAGATCAATTGAGAAGATTGGTCACCTTAGATTATTGAGTTTCTTACCTATTACCACGGGCCATTTCTCTATTTATTTTCCTAGACCTTCTTTAATGTTTTTCAATAACATTTTATAATTTTCTGGAAATCAACTTTGCGCATCCTTTTTAGATTTCTTTCTAGGTATTTTATAGATTGTGTTGCTATTATTATAATGGCATCTTTTAAAAACTAGATTTAAATATTAGTTTAGATTAATATTAAATTAGATTAAACTAAATTAATCTATTAATATTAGATCAATATTGATTAATGTTAAATTAGATTAAATATTAATATTAAATATTATATTAGTTTAGCTTTTATTTAGATATGCAATTGACTTTTACATTGATTTTATAATGAGAGCATTGTTGCTAAGTTTTCTTGTTATTTGTAAAATTCTGTGGATTTGGGAGCTTTTATATGTAGATAATCACAGCATCTGTGAATCATGACAATTTTGTTTCAACTTTTAAAATCCTTATGACATTCCTTTTTTTGTTTTAATGTAATCTTAATGCAATTTTATTGATATTTATTCACATACCATACAGTAATCCAAAGTGAACATCAATTGTTCACAGTATTATCACACAGTCGTACATTCCTCACCACAATCCATTTTTGAACATTTTCATTACTCCAAAAAATAAGAATAAAAATAAAAATAAAAGTATAAAAGAACACCCAAAACATCCCATACTCCCCCCTCCATTATTCATTTACTTTTTGTCCCCTTTTTTCCATTCATTTGTCCTTGCACTGGATAAAGGGAGTGTGAGCCACAAGGTTTTCACAAGCACACATCACACCATCCAAGCTATATAGTTATACAATTGTCTTCAGGAATCAAGAACATTGGATTGCAGTTCAACATTTCAGGTATTTCCTTCTAGTTATTCTAGTACACTAAAAACCAAAAAGGAATATCTATATAATGCATAAGAAAACTTTTCAGAATGACCTCGACTACATTTGAAATCTCTCAGCCACTGAAACTTTATTTTGTTTAATTTCTCTTACACCTTTTGGTCGGGAAGGCTTTCTCAATCCTACAATGCCAGGTCCAGGCTCATCCCTGGGAGTCATGTCCCATGTTGCCAGGGAAATATATGCCCCTGGGGGTCATGTCCCATGTAGGGGGAAGGGCAGTGAGTTTACCTGCTGAGTAGGCTTAGAGAGACACAGGCCACATCTGAGCTACAAAAGAGGTTTCTCTGGGGGTGACTCTGAGGCACCATTATAAGTAGGCTTTGCCTCTCCTTTGCAGTAACAAGCTTCATTAAGGGCAAGCCCCAAGATCAAGGACTTGGCCTACTACAGTGGTATTCCCCAATCCTTGTGAAAATATCAGGAATTCCCCAGGTGGAAAAGTTTAATGTTTCCACAATTTTCCCCAGGCCCTCAAGGGGGCTTTGCAAATACATTTTATTCTCTGCCCAAATTACTCTGGAATGTATTGGGGTTTCATGCTACCCTGTACACCAACCAGATCTTGCCCTCGATTCAAGGTTCCATAGAATTATTGTATTTGAATAAACTGACCATACAAGTTAAATTATATAGCACACTACAGAAAGTATAGCTTTTCCACCAAATAAACATCTCTTCCTTTGGTCTCATACAGAAGTTGAGGTTTTAAAACACGATCAATATAATCCTTTTCTCTTTAGTCTGGTTTACCTTAGTTCTAATCAACTCTGTTTCATTCATGTCTCTAATTGAAGTCTGATCTCCTTTTCATCTTTTCTAACATTTGCTGTATGGTTAATGCTGAAATTCATACTTGCTGAACTCTGGCTCTGATTCTCAGGTTTCACACAGATACCCAAAGTTACAGGGACCGACCAGATCACACACAAATAGCTCAGCATCTCAGAATTTAAAGATAACGATTACAACTCATGAATAGATGTGACTGCTGTAAGAGCTTACAGTCTAGGAACTTTTACCATAAGCCTTCCCCTGATAACCTATGCTCTCAGATTCAATTCTCAGAGTTTGCACATTATAGTTAGTCCATATTAGTGAGCCGTTACAATGTTTGTCTTTTCGTTTCTGGCTTATTTCATACAACATACTGTCCTCAAGGTCCAGTGACCTAGTTGCGTACCTCACAACTTCATTTCTTCTTGCTGCTGCTCAGTATTCCATTGTATGTGTACACCACAGTTCACCATCCCGTTCATCAGTCGATGTACCCTTAGGCCACATCTGTCCATTGCAAATCATGAATATGGCTGCCACAAACACCAGTGTGCAATGTCCATCATGTCTCTTCTCTGAGTTCTTCCAAGTATATACCCAATAACAGGGTTTAAGGACCATATGGCAACCCCTTAGTTACTTCCTGTGGAACCACCACACTGCCCTCCAGCTGGGCTGCACCATTCAATGTCCCTACCAACAGGGAATAGGTACATCCCTGTCTCCACATTTGCTCCAGCACTTGTATCCCTCTGTTTATTTTTTTAACAGTTTTATTCACACACCATGGAATCCACTGCAAGTAAACAATCAATAATTCCTGTATAAGTCACATAATTATGCATTCACCACCAATCTATATGAGGATATTTCCATCTCCTCCCCAAATAAAGAGGAAAAGGAGAAAAAAAAAATGAAGAATAAAAATACACAAGATAGAAGAAAAATAAAAATAAAATACAATGGAAAGGTCAGACAATATCACTACCACCAAGTATCCCATATTACTTCTTCATACTCCCCTCTTATAGACATTAGCTTTGGTATATTGCCTGTGTTACAATTAATGGAGGTATCTTTCAATGTTAACTGTTAACTATAGACTCTAGTTTGCATTGATTCTATTTTTCCCCTATACCATCCAATTTTCAACACCTTTCAATGTTAACATTCATTAGCTCTCCCTCATTTAAAAACATTCTTATATTTGTACATTTAATCACCATCATTGACCACTCTAGGTTTTGCTAAGATATACAGTCCCAGTCTATACAATCCCAACGGCCGGTGCCATTGAGTGATTTACTCACAATTTTATACCACAGTGTCTCACCCTCTTCCCTTGATGCTGCATAATGCTCCCCTGGCCTCCGCAGCTCCAGAACAGGTGTTTCAGACAGGTTCTGCCTGCCCACTGGCTGTTTTTGGAGGAGTGAGCACCACAGCTTCCTACTACACCATCTTCCGCTGAAGTTCCTGGTAAATTTTTTACTGGTTCCCAGACATTGAGAATTTTACCTTGCTGGGCACTGAATATTTTTTTACTGATATTAATATTCTGGAGCTTTGTTTTGGGATGTGGCTAAGACACTATTGTTCCTTTTCAATCTTACTTAAGTTTTATTAAGTGACACCAGAGCAGCATTTAGTCTAGGGATATTTTTTCCCAATACTAAGACAAAACCCTTCTGAAAACTCTATCCTGTGCCTCATGAGTTGTAAGGTTTTCTACTCTGGCTGCCCTTTATGAATTCCAAAGGAACGTTCCCTGTAATATTAACGGATGGTTACTTCCCCAGGATTAGATACTCTCCTCCATCCATGTGCTTCTTAGTACTTACCTGAAGATTCAAGGGGGACCCTTTGCAGAGCTCCATAGTTCTCTCTAAATACAGCTTTCTCCTCATGGAATAAAAGATGGAAGGGAGGAAAAAAAAGTTTTCATTTAAAAATAAGAACGAGCTTAAAAAATATTTAAGAGAACATGATAGATATAAACTATAGGAAAAGAAAATCCAATACACTCATACAGGCACCTCAGAAAAGAAACCAAAGCAATGAAACAGAAGAAACATAATTAAAGAAAACTTTCTGCAATAAAACAACTTAAAAAGTACCCATATATCTGGGAAAACTGACCCAGGAGAGCGAATATCAAGACAAATTCTAATAAAACTATTGGTCATCAAATTAAAAAAAAAAAAACTACCTTTGAATATCTAGGCAAAAAGATCAAGGCACTAACAATAGGACAAAATTTTAGATTGTAACCAGAGTTTTTGAAAGTCATGCTTTATCCCAGAAGACAATAGAGTAATATATTCAAGAAATAAAATATCAGCCATGGCTTTCCTTTATATCCAGCCAAAATGACTTTGAAACACAAAAGCCATGGAAGAACTAATATAAAAATATAAAAACTCAGTGAATATTTTTCCCTAGGGCCTTTTCTGAGTAATCTACTAGAGAAGAAGAACCAAAATGATTGCAGAGATATTTATATAGGCACTGGTAATGGATATTAAATATGTATTTTCCTGTAGAATGAAAGCTAAATGATGATTATTAGGGAGAGAGTATAATATATAATGGCTATATGATCTCTAATGTAGAATCTGTACAACTGTCAAAAAAATAGGCATTGCGAAGAGAATAGAGAGCGTACATAAAAAACGGAATAAATCTGTTGATTGCCTTGTACGTCCTAAATGGGAGTAAGAGAATATTCCACCAAGAATGTAGAGGTATTGGGCTGCCCCGTCTCGATGGTTGCTAATGTGCTCACAGACATAGCGGACTGGTGGTTTGATGGGTTGAGCCCTCTACCATGGGTTTTACCCTTGGGAAGATGGTTGCTGCAAAGGAGAGGCTAGGCCTCCCTATGGTTGTGCCTAAGAGCCTCCTCCCGAATGCCTCTTTGTTGCTCAGATGTGGCCCTCTCTCTCTGGCTAAGCCAACTTGAAAGGTGAAATCACTGCCCTCCCCGCTACGTGGGATCAGACACCCAGGGGAGTGAATCTCCCTGGCAACGTGGAATATGACTCCCGGGGAGGAATGTAGACCCGGCATCGTGGGACGGAGAACATCTTCTTGACCAAAAGGGGGATGTGAAAGGAAATGAAATAAGCTTCAGTGGCAGAGAGATTCCAAAAGGAGCCGAGAGATCACTCTGGTGGGCACTCTTACGCACACTTTAGACAACCCTTTTTAGGTTCTAAAGAATTGGGGTAGCTGGTGGTGGATACCTGAAACTATCAAACTACAACCCAGAACCAGTGAATCTTGAAGACAATCGTATAAAAATGTAGCTTATGAGGGGTGACAATGGGATTGGGAAAGTCATCAGGACCACTCTCCACTTTGTCTAGTTTATGGATGGATGAGTAGAAAAATGGGGGAGGGAAAAAACAAACAAACAAACAAACAAAGGCACCCAGTGTTCTTTTTTACTTTAATTGCTCTTTTTCACTTTAATTATTATTCTTGTTATTTTTGTGTGTGTGGTAATGAAGGTGTCAGGGATTGATTTGGGGGATAAATGTACAATTATGTAATGGTACTGTGAACAACTAAATGTACGATTTGTTTTGTATGACTGCATGGTGTGTGAATATATCTCAATAAAATGAATTAAAAAAAAAAAAAGAAAATATTCCACCAAAGTAGATGCTGAGTGAAAGGAAGAAAGTTTCCTATTGCTACTGTAATAAAGTACCACACACTTAGTGACTTAAAACAACACAGATTTATTGTGTTACAGTTCTGGAGGTCAGAAGTTCTGAAATCAAGGTGTTGGCAGGGCTGCATTCCTCCTGGAGGCTCCAGGGTAGAATGTGTTTCCTTCCATTTTCCAGCTTCCATAGGTGCTGCATTCCTTGGCTCATGTCCTCTACCTCACGTTACTCTGACTCCTGCTTCCATCATCACAACTGCTCTGACTCTGACCCTCCTGCCTCCTTATAAGGATCCTTGTGATTACATTTGACCCACAGAGATAACGCAGGATAATCTCCCCATCTCAATATCCTTAACTTAATCACATCTGCAAAGTTCCGTTTGCCATTTGAGGTAACGTATTCAGGAAATAGGATGTGGACATCTTTGAGGGGTCATTATTTTATATACCACAAGGAGGAGGGGATAGTAGCAAACATAAATATTTCTAATAGTAGATAACCAATTAAAACTTTAACTATATATCACTAAGCTTTATAAAGATATTAATTTACAGGTAGTTGTATTAGTTTTATATTGCTGCGTAACAAATTGGTGACTTAAGACAACACCTATTTCTTATCCCACAGTTCTGTAGGTTAGAAGTCCAGAGGGCTCAACTAGATTCTCTGCTCAGGGGCACACAAGGCCAAAATCAATGTGTGGGTTTTACTGGGCTCTTAACCGGAGGGTACAGGGAAGAATAGGCTTCCAAGCTCATTCAAGTTGTTGGCAGACTTCAGTTCCTTGAGGTTAGGTTGTAGGACTGAAGTTCCCATTTTCTTATTTTGCTGTCAGCTGACGACCACGCAGCTCCTAGAGTCTCCGCTCCGTTCCTTGCACCAGGGCCCACTTCATCTCAAAGCCAGCAACAGAGACCCTCCCTTGTGTGAGATCCGTCTCACATTTTGAATCTCTATGACTTTTCCTTCTGCTACTAGCCAGGGGAAATACTCTGCTTTTAAGGACTCATGTGATTAGTTTGGGCCCACTAGGATAATCTCCCTATCTTGAGGTCAACTGCTTAGTAACCTGTAGTACATTTCCATGCAGCATAGCATAATCAGGAGAGTAACATCAAGGGGCTGAAAGTCCTGGGGGCCATCTTAGGATCCTTCTACCACAGTGACACTTAGAACAAAACTACAGAACTTTCTCAGTACCAAAATCTATACCAAGGGAGACAGAGAGAGGAGAGCGCACGAGAGAGAGAGGAAATAAAATATATTGTCAAAAATATTCATCTACAGAACTATTGAGTCTTTCACTAATATGTGTATTTTTATACATTTAACAATATGACGGAACTAAAGTCAAACATCACTGTCATATCAATAATTGTGAATGGGCTTTACTCAACTATTAAAAAAAGATTTTAGATTGACTAGCAAAGCAAAATCCAGCAATATGTTATAAAAAAGACTCATATCTAAAACAAAAGAGATAGAAAAGTTTTAACAATAGAAAGATGAACTAAGATTACCAGACAAATGAAAATAAAAGAAAGCAATGGTCTCAACTCTGTAATCTGATGAAACAGAATTCACAACAAATAGTGTTAAAGGAAACAACAGCAAAACACTTATTATACATGGGGTTGGGAAGATGGCAGCATAGAGAGGGATGGAAGCTAAGTAGTCCCCCCTGGAACAACTGAAAAAAAACAGAAACAACTAGTAAATAATCCAGAATAATTGCAGGGAGACAAATGAGACTGTCCACTCATCATACAACAACCTGAATTGGGAGGAATGCCCAAGATCACAGCATAAAATCTGTAAGTAAGAACTGCGGATCCAAATCGTGAGACCCCTCCCCCAAAGCCCAAGCTACAAAGCCTCGTGGTGCCAGAGAGAAGCTCTCTCCCAGCGAGCGAATATAGCTCAGCTGAGCTCCAACTGGGATTTTAAGTAGCGAGTGTGAACTGCTCACTACAGGTACGCATCCCCAAAAAACAGACAGAGGCTTTGGGTGATGACTGACCTGGGAGAGCCGGAGGGTCAACTCGGACTGGGTCTGAAGGGGACTATCTGTTTCTTTTTCAGCTCAGTGGAGAAAGCCTCAGCCATTTTCAGTTCCCAGTTCTGTGACCCAGACCAGGGTGGAGACAGCACAGGCAGAGAGAGACCACTGACATGCTAATGACCTCCCCCTAGGGGGTCTTATCTTCTCTAAGAGGAAAGGGTTGGGGCCCAGCTCTACTACCTGCCTTTCATTCAGAACTTACACCAGTCAAGAATTATAGGCTAACAGGCGCCGCCTGCTGGGCAGAAAAGCACAGTGACCGGAGGCATCAGAGGGTGTACCAATTTTCTAAGACACACCCTCAGGGAAACCGGATACTGAATATTTCTTCCCTCTGGGACCTGAGCCCATTCTGGTCTGGGGAGGCCTGATTGGGGTAGCCAAGGAAACCATGCCTAGACAACAGAAAATTACAATCTACACTAAGAAAAATGAAATTATGGCCCAGTCAAAGGAATAAACTTACACTTCAACTGTGATACAGGACTTGAAACAACTAATAATAAGTGAATTCAAAAAGTTTAGGGAAGATATGGCAAAAGAGATGAACCGTATAATGAAAACACAGGACGTACATAAAGTAGAAATTGAAAGTTTGAAACTTTGGAAATGAAACTATGGAAATGAAAGGCACAACACAAGAGATGAAAAACACAATGGAAACCTACAACAGCAGATCTCAAGAGGCAGAAGAAAACACTCAGGAACTGGAGAACAAGGCATCTGAAATCCTACACACAAAAGAACAGACAGAGAAAAGAATGGAAAAATATGAGCAACATCTCTGGGAACTTAAAGACAAAATGAAAAGCAAGAATTTACATGTCATTGGTGTCCCAGAAGGAGAAGAGAAGGGAAAAGGGGCAGAAGCAATAATAGAGGAAATAATCAATGAAAATATCCCATCTCTTATGAAAGACATAAAATTACGGATCCAAGAAGTGCAGCGTACCCCAAACAGAATAGATCTGAATAGGCCTACACCAAGACACTTAATAATCAGATTATCAAACATCAAAGATAAAGAGAGAATCCTGAAAGCAGCAAGAGAAAAGCGATCTATCATATACAAAGGAAGCTTGATAAGACTATGTGCAGATTTCTCAATAGAAACCATGGAGGCAAGAAGGAAGTGGGGTGATATATTTAAGATACTGAAAGAGAAAAACCACCAACCAAGAATCCTATATCCGGCAAAACTATCTTTCAGATATGAGAGAGAGCTTAAAATATTCTCTAATAAACAGACAATGAGAGAGTTTGCGAACAAGATACCTGCTCTGCAAGAAACACTGAAGGAAGCACTGCGGACAGAAAGGAAAAGACAGAAGTGAGAGGTTTGGAAAACAATTTTGGGAGATAGTAGCACAGCAATGTAAGTACACTGAACAAAGATGACTGTGAGTATGGTTGAAAGAGGAAAGCTGAGACCATGTGGGACACCAGAACAAAAGACAAACGATAAAGACTGGGACTGTGTAACTCAGGGAAATCTAGGGTGCTCAAGGAGTGTAATAAAAGGTACAAATATGTTTTTACATGAGGGAGAACAAATGAATGTCAACATTGCAAGGTGTTAAAAAGAGGATGGGATTGGGGTGGAAAGACAATCAATGCAAACTAGAGGCCAGAATTAACAGAAACATTGTATTATGCTTCCTTTAATGTAACAAAGGCAATATACAATAGCTAAATGCATATGGGGGGGCAGTGGGGAATAGGGGAAGGGTATGGGACTCCAGGCATTGGTGATGTTGTCTGACTCTTTATTCTACTTTAGGTTAGTGCTATCTTTCCTTTTGTCACTTTCTAGCTATCAAGTACTTTTTTTTTATTTGTTTGTTTTTCTCTCTTTTTCTTTTGCCTCTCTGCCTTCTTTGACTCTTCCTCCATCTTTGTGGAAGAAATGGAGATGTCCTTATATAGTGAGTGGCGATGGTGCTTAATACATAAATATGTGACTATATGGGGAACCAACAATTGTTTACTTAGGTTGGAATGTATTGTGTGTGAAGAAAACCACCTCTAAAGAAATGGGTTGATGAAGAAAACTTGAGGGCACTGTATTGAGTGAAGTAAGTCAGACACATAAAGGCAAATATTGCAGGGTCTCACTGATATGAACTAATTATAATATATAAACTCATAGAAATGAAATATAAGTTACCAAGATATAGAAATGAGGCTAAAGAATGGGGAGCAGTTCTTGTTACGAGCAGAATATCCAACTAGGGTGAACTTAAATGTTTGGAAATGGACAGGGGTGATGGTAGAATGTTATGAGAATAACTAACAGTGCTGAAAGTTGTGTGAATGTGGTGGAAAGGGTAAGCTCAGAGTCATGCATGTCACCAGAAGGAAAGTTGGAGGTTAAAGATGGAAATGTATAAAATAGTGAATCTTGTGGTGGACAATGTCCATGATTAACTATACAGATATTAGAAATCTCTCTCATGGTCTAGAACAAATGTATGTCACTATAACTAGAAGTTAACAATAGAGAGGCATATAGGGAAAAAATATATACCTATTGCAAACTATATACTATATAGTTAGTAGTATTCTAACATTCTTTCATCAACAGTAACAAACGTACTGTACCAAAACCATGAATCAGTAATGGAGGGGGGCATGGTTAGGGGTATGGGAGGATCTGAATTTCCTTTTTTTTTTCGTCTTTATTTCTTTTCTGGAGTAGTGAAAATGTTCTAAAAATTGAAAAAAAAATTAATTTTGTTGATGGATGCACAGCTGTATGGTGGTGCCATGGGCAATTGATTGTACACTTTGGATCTTTGGATAGTTGTATGGTATCTGAAAAATCTCAATTAAAAAAAAAGAGTAATTCATGAATATTATGGAGAATTTGGAAAACATAGAAAAGAATAAAGAAGAAAATGGAAACAATCTGTATTCTCAGTGTCCAGAGAGAGCCACAGTTCTCATAAAGCACAACTTAAAAAGAAAGTTAATTCTCAAATAATAAACTTGTATATTTATTTCTTTACCAAAAAAACACTTATTATGCAATTAATAAGGCTACAATTAAGATGTAATAGTTCTTGATTTTTTTATGCACCAAATGTCACAGCAACAGCTTTCATAAAGTAAAACTACAAAAGTTGAGAGCTTGAAATGACAGAAACCTAATCTACTAATAATAGGAGACCTAATCTACTTCTATCAGTTCAAGACAATTAAGTAGATGAAAAATCAGTGAGGCTATAGAAAATCTAAACAACACATCAATAAGAGATTTTATAAATACAGTTATCACTTCCACATTGCAACATTCCCCATCATGGTTTCAATATATCATGGGTTGGCATAAGAAATTATTTGGGAATATTGGGGGAATTTTGTGGAAACCACAGATGAGGTAAAGGGTCTATCCCTATGGAGTTTCAGGCCAGCAAAGGCTGATTTGAAAAATTAAAAAAAAGGTTTACAGGGGAGTGAATCTCCCTGGCAATATGGCATATGACTCCCGGGGAGGAATGTAGATCTGACATCGTGGGAAGGAGAACATCTTCTTGACCAAAAGGGGGATGTGAAAGGAAATGAAATAAGCTACAGTGGCAGAGAGAATCCAAAAGGAGCTGAGAGGTCACTCTGGTGGGTACTCTTACGCACACTTTAGACAACCCTTTTCAGGTTCTAATGAATTGGAATAGCTAGAAGTAAATACCTGACACTATCAAACTACAACCCAGAACCCATGAATCTTGAAGATGATTGTATAAAAATGTAACTTATGGGGGGTGACAATGTGATTGGGAAAGCTATATGGACCACATTCCCCTTTGTCTAGTTTATGGATGGATGAGTAGAAAAATGAGGGAAGGAAAAAACAAATAAACAAACAAAGGCACCCAGTGTTCTTTTTTACTTTAATTGCTCTTCTTCACTTTAATTATTATTCTTGTTATTTGTGTGTGTGTGTGGTAATGAAGGTGTCAGGGACTGATTTTGGCAATTAATGCACAACTATGTAATGGTACTGTGAACAATTGAATGTACGCTTTATTTTGTATGACTGTATGGTATGTGAAAATATCTCAATAAAATGAATTAAAAAAAAAAAAGGTTTAGCCTACTCAACATAAAAGTACCGGGAGAGGCAGTGTCTGCTGATCAAGAGGCAGCTAGGGAGTTTCCTAAAGTCCTGAAAAAAAAATTTTACTCAGATTTTCCAGATCACAGAGATGCCATGCCTCTAACCCCTGTGATGTGGAAAGGATAACTGTATATATCAAACTCTGGACCCCAATAATAAAAACTACCCCTCCATTTTAAACTCCAATCGAATATTCAAGAAAATTGACCATATTTAGGCCACAAACAAATCACACTATTAACTTTTGAGTTCAAGGGGAAACCTAAAATAAAAATGCAAAATTTCTTGAAAATAAATATAATGAAAACATGTATATATCATAATCTGTGTGATACAACTAAAGCACTTATCAGAGGAAATGTTATTGCATTAAATACCATAGCAATAAAAATTTTAAAATAATTGAATTAAATATCCAAGTTAAAAAAACTAGAAACATAACACAAAGGAAAACCAAAGAAAGCAGAAGGATGGATTTCATAAAGATACAAACAAATTAATGATTTAGAAAACAGAAAACCAGGAGAACAACAAATAAAAAAAAGATCGTTTAAAAACTCAATGAAACGGGCAAGCCACTAGCTAACCTAACCAAGAAGAAAGTGATAGAACACAAATACACAAAATTACCTGTGACAAAGGGAATTACTGACAAGCAGAAAAAGGTAAGGAAAAAAACATAGGAGACTACTTTGCACAACTTTCTACAAATAATATGAAAACTTAGATATAAAGAGTAATTTTTTTAAAAGGTACAACTTAAAATTTTTGATCCTAGTAGATACAAAAACTCTTAACAGACAAATTACTGTTGGAAAATATAAAGTTGAAGAAACCAAATTTTTTGTCCTGTAGATTTTCCTCCATCTATAACTGTTGACAGCATCCCTGTGGTGGTGTTTAACATGTTCTGCTGTCCTTTGTATTTCATGTAAACTGGTGGAACTTGAACAGACAAGTTACACATTTAGGTTATAAATTCAGTCTCACAAAGACGCACAGCACCTGCGATGCCTGCTGACATCAGACATCTTGCTCAGAGACTGTCCTCCGAGGAGAACACTAATGACTAATTTCTGTCGTAGTATATCCCTCCAGCTGATGTCATGAGGCCAGCCAGCTGAAGGAGTACAGGAACAAATTGGGAACAGACTGGATATGTTAAAAATATATATGTATATGTATATGTATATACACATGTATGTATTTTTAACATATATATGTTAACATACCATATATATTATTAGGTTGTACCACATGATACTGCTGTTTCAGCAGTTAAATATTGGCAGTTTCATATGGGCCAACCTAATATATAAGAATGATTTCCATTTGATTTGAGTGCCTTTTAGTATTCTTATTCTTACCATACCTACCAGCAGTTGTGGATTTCCTTACCCAATTCCAAATATTCTGATCAAAGAACCTAATATAGGGGCTTGAAAATCAGGCAGAAGAGATATTCCACAAATCCTTGCGTGCGTCCCATTGTGCTCCTACTCCTGACGGCTAACAAGAATATACTGGAGGACTATTGAATTACTCATCCTGGAGGAAGGGACACAAAATAAAGAAATGTCATGATCCCTGCCTGTAAAAAAAAGAAAACAAATACTTATGTATATATACACATTAACAGTTACATAAAAAAAAAGACATGGGTAAGCAGGTTAATAGATACACAGAGTGATAAATTCATGATGTATTCATTTCCTATAGCTGTTGTAGCAAATTACCACAGACTTGGTGATCTAAAACAACACACATTTATCCCCTTCAACTCTAGAGGTCAGAAATGGGCCCAAATCAAGGTGTGGTAGAGTCATGCTCTTTCTGAAGGCTCTAGGAGAGAATCCATTTTCTTGCTTTTTCCCACTTCTAGAGCTGTATTTCTTGCTTTCTTTTGGCTCATGGCCCCTTCCTCCAGCAGTGCAGTGTTTTGCTTCAGTTGTGACATTCATTGCCGTCTTCTTCTGTGTCAAATCTCCCTCTGCCTCCCTTTTGTAGACACTTGATTGCATTTAGGTTCCGCCTGGATAATCCAGGATAATTTTCCCATCTCAAGATCCTCAATATAAATAACCACATCTTTTCCCATATAAAGTAATATCCATCTTGTTTGCCATAAAAGTAAAATTCACAGGTTCAGGACTTGGGTATCTTTAGGGGCCATTATTCAGCACACCACAAATGGATAGATGGATAGAAGGAAAGAAGAAAGGAAAAAGGAAGGCAAGGAAATACAACAAAACATAAATGGTAGTTAGATGTGCATTATAGAACTATGAATTGTTTTTGTTTTCCTTTTTCTATTTTTATATGTTTGTAAATTTTTTGCAATGAAAAATTTTTTTAATGAAAAATGTTACCTATTTTTAAATGTAAATATAGCTTCAAGTATCTGGTGTGATTTTTCCAGGAGTGGGCTGGGGCCCACTAAACTACCTATTATGTCTGGTATAGTTCTCCTGATGACAAAGGAATTCATTTGCAAGATGTTAATCCTGTAACAGGAATACTGGCTATAGCAGTGAAACCAAAAGGAGTTGCCCACGTTTGACTTTGTTCAGGATTGAGCCCGGCCAAAATTAAAAGAAAATCTCTTAAATAGAGACAGTTAGTTCACAAAATGAGTTGTTACAGTTATGAGATATTTGACAAAACCCAATAAGGCATCTTCTCTTAATTTGCAGCACGACTTTCATAACCCCAATTGTCTCATCTGTGAAGTTTACAGCTTCCTCAGGTAAATTTCCAGCCTCACCAGTGATAGGTCTCATGTCCCTGAACTTCCTTTGTGCCACTTTATGCATTCATGATTAGATTTACACATTTTTTAACAAATGCGTACGGTACATCTGACGTGTCACATTCATTTTTTTTGTATTTTGTTTTTTGTTTTTGTAAAACACGGCTTCTGTGGAGAACTGAGAAAGTTAAACATCTCCCAAGGGTCTTCTTCATTATTGTTCTTCAGTTAATGAAGATGGAATTTAAAGCCAAGCACTGTGCCAAATCCTTTCCATCATGTCCATTTCACAGATGGAGACACTGCAGCTCAGGGAGGCTGCAGAACTTGCCCAGGGTCACCCAGCTATTAATTGTTGGAGGCATGAAGTTTGAGGCATTTATGAAACCACACAGAATATTATTTATACACTACAGCTAAGCCAAACCTCTCCACTGAAAATATAATCAGCACATCTGACTCCAAGGTCCCCTCCCACAGCCTTTCATGCCAGATCAGACCATTAGTTAACACAAATTTTCTAAAGTTCTGCTCTCTTCAAATTCTTTACAGTCTCTAAAAACATACAAAGAAAGCAGAAGAGATCTGTTGTAGGTTGAATTATGTACGACAATTTGGACATGTTCTTAATATTAATCCATGTCCCTGTGGGTGGGAACCCATTGTTGGTTTTAGTGAAGGCATGGCTAATGGAAAGAGGGTGGGCCTTAATTTGGTTTTATTAGCAGAAGAAATTCAGGCATAGTACGAGAAAGCGAATGGGAAGAGCTGGAAGCCAGAAGTCTACGGAACTGGAAGAGAAAGGCGAGGACACGGCCATGTGATGGGAGGCAGGAATACAATTCAAGGAACTCCAAGAACCACAGGCTGTAAACCAGAATGTTACAGACTTTGGGGAGAAAGCTTCACCTTGCTGATGCTTCGATTTCATGTGTCCCCCAGCCTCAAAACCATAAGCCAATAAATTCTGTTTTAGTCAACATCGTATAATATTTGTAATATGCCTGGCAAATTGAAACAAGATCATTCTAGCCTTTTAAAATATCCACTATCCTGAGAGTTTTCAAGTGGAGTCGAGAGGTCACTCTGATGGACATTCTTATGCACTATATAGATAACACCTCTTAGGTTTTAATGTATTGGAATAGCTAGAAGTAAATACCTGAAACTACCAAACTCCAACCCAGTAGTCTGGACTCCTGAAGACAATTATATAATAATGTAGATTACAAGGGGTGACAGTGTGATTGTGAAGACCTTGTGGATCACACCCCCTTTATCTAGTGTATGGATGGATGAGTAGAAAAATGGGGACAAAAACTAAATGAAAAATAGGGTGGGATGCGGGTGATGATTTGGATGTTCTTTTTTATTTTTATTTTTTATTCTTATTCTGATTCTTTCTGATGTAAGAAAAATGTTCAGAAATAGATTGTGGTGATGAATGCATAACTATATGATTGTACTGTGAACAGTTGATTGTATACCATGGATGATTGTATGGTATGTGAATATATTTCAATAAAACTGAATTAAAAAAGAATTGAAGCTTATAAAAAAAAATTTCCAGTATCTAATTTGGAGATAATACATGTACCTTATCATGTAAGTAAAGTTAAAAATCAATATCCACCCTAATAAATATGGCACAAAAATGACCAATGAATGGCCAAAACATGCAAACTGAAGGAGTTAGTCATAGAAATTTATTTGGTGGTCAATGGCATTTATTTATCTTTAACAGGCATTTAAGGATATAATATTTTAATGTGATAACCAAGGTACTTCTGTAGATTGTACTCAACATAAACATCCTTTAATGACTGATCAAAAAAAGATGTTTTAAAGTGAGGTAGGTGCTTTAACTGACCCTTGGAAATTATACCAATGCTCAAAAAACAAATTTTTGGAAAAGAAAAATAGAGGAGGACAAAGAAGGGAATCATAATTGAGAGATACAGCAGGAAGGCAAGTTGCATCTATTAAATCTCTGAAGAGTAGTTTGTTAGATGAATGGTTTCTCTTTGGAAAGCAGATGTTTATCAGTAAATACTCCTCAGAAGTGCTGTTTGTTAATCTGCAGGGTGAGAGAGATGTCTGGGGACTCTTGTTCCCAAAAGATCACAATGAGATAAGGAGGAGTGGAAGCTTGACAGCTGCTGCTGGATCTGCATTCAGGAAGCCACCGTAGATCATATTTACGCACAATGGCTAATCACAAACCTTTCCTTCTAAAATAAAGAATATAACAGTCTCTCTCACACACACACAGCCATCTTACCTGATTATGCCATAGCAATAAAGAGATCAATCTTGAGAAAGAGCTCTGTAGACAGGGCATTGTACCAACATTTTCAACAGTAGTGCACCGCATACTGGTTTCAACCTGGGCTCAACAATAAGAAATGAAACTGCGCTTGCTTGATGAAGTCTAAAACTGGAGGCTAAGGGGGCAAAGCAAAAGAAAGGTCAAAGGTTTCAAAACTATTGGTAGTAGCGCTTGGAAAGAGCAGTAAAATATTAAGATAGAGTCTGAAATATACATAGGCAGTATAGTTCACTAACAAATTGCATAGACAGTTATTTTCCATGTGGGCAGGGAAAGTAACTCTCTTGTTCACCATAGTATAACCAGTACCTAGTGCACGATCTGGTCCAATCAATCAATCAATCAATTTTTTATGCATTTTTAAATTGTGAACTTTAACATATACCTAACAGTGATAACTATCAAAGTACAATTTAACAAGTATTTAGAGAGCAGATTTCAAAGAATGTCATGGGTCACAGTTCTACAACTTCAGCTGTTTTCATTATTGTAAAATATAACACATACAGAAAGGTGTTAACTTTTGATGTACAGCTCAACAAGCAGTTATACAGGTGATTTCAAAAATTGTTATGGTCACAGTTCCATAGTTTCAGTTCTTTCCTTGTTATGCAATATAATGTATATTCAGAAAGGTGAAGACCTTCAAGGCACAATTCAATGAGCAGCTATAGAGCAAATTTCAGGGGATGTTATAGGTTACAGCTCCACCATGTCATTTACCTCCTTCCAGCTATTCCAACACCCCAGCATCTAAACATATACATGTAAACTTTCAGTATTCATAGACCTTTGCGAAATCTTATCATGTCTGTTGCTACCCCTTCCTCTCACTTAATCTCCTTCTCCATCTTCAGGGGTGTCTAGGCAGTGAGCACCCTAACTTGTTCATACTGAAAGGGGGTGCCGACAGTGTGGGGAAAGGGGCTGCATCTGATTGTTGTTCTTAAAGAGGCTGTTGCCTCTGGGTTTTAGGACTTGTCTGGTATAGGAACACTCTGGTGGATTTAAGTTTCTGAGAGATAAAACTTAACGAGTGAATCTTTTATTGAATCTCAGGTAGGGACCTAGGTATTTGGGGACTACTTTTGGTAAGGGCATGGCATACTGTGGCCAGTTGGGGTGTCTAGTTGGAGGATGCATAAGAGAAACCTCCAGGACAGCGTCTTGACTCTATTTGGGAACTCTCAGCCCCTGTGACCTCAGCTTTTCCCTGGTCCAATAAATATTTAATCAATTAATGTATAAATGAATGATACGCATGAATGCACAGCTGCCATATTATAGCAAATACTGCACTTCTTGGGAATCTCAGCCAAAGCAAAAGTAGAAGAAACTTTTGCAGCCAGTAATCTCCCCTCTCTAACATGACCTTTGTTGGAGCTCACTGGAAGAGAAGTTAAAAAGGGTAGATGCAAATGAATTTTCCCCTGTTGCTGCAAATCTTAGCATGGCCCTAATAACAAGGTACCAATCAAATCTACAATATAATAGCACAGTTTTCTCAGACGTTTACCTGCGAGGTGTAACAGAAATGGCCTGTATGCAAATAGCAAAGTAACTGGAACAACACACCATCACCATGGGAACAAGCACTCACATCCTTTTCCCTACAGAAGGCAGTCATGACTCCATTACTCTTGCCTACTCCTTTTCCCCCAAAATATGCTACAAATGTTTGCTACTTATATTACCAAATCCTTCATAAGATTTATTCTCACTTCCCACCATCCAGCAATCTCAATTTTCCCCATCCCCTTCAACCTTGCACACTGTTTGAATAAACCAAAACCAAACATCATGCTCTTACTTTTCGCTTGATAAAACCCAATAATTACTCAGCTTTCTTCAATCAGATACTCCTTCTAATCCAGTACAAACCATCCAAAATTAGCATTTTTCTTCCCCCTCAATGCCAACAGCAATAAATGACTCAACCCTGCCATGCACCAGCTCTCCAGAGCCTGTGCTAGCATCCTTGTCACAATGCACTCCTTCGTCTTGTAACCACTCTTTTTAACATCTTTTCACTCACCCTTAAAGTCCGTCTTCCTCACTCTGCACCGCCCTCCTTCCCCTCGTTTAAACAATGTCAGGTTTGGTTCTTTATCCACGTAATGGTAGTGGCAAGAAATGCTCTGTTATCTGGCATAGTGGGGGAAGAATTTTGCTTAATTATTATTCCAGTTAAAGGAGAGGGATCATATTTATCATCCTTGGGTGGCCAACCTTCAAATACAGTAATCAGAATGGTAAAATGTACTTAATACTGAAGTTATACTGAATTTAATGAATTTGATGATTCAAAAGGCAGGGATATTGCAATACTTATGAGTCATCATTATGAGTATCAGTGATAGCTGACTTGTAGGTTTGGAAAGGCCACTGACAGATGCATCAGATTTGCTTCTAGGCAGTTGTTTGTTCCCTCACGTTGGACAGGTGCAGTGAATTTCTGGATATGCATGGAAAAACTCCAGAGAGCACAGCTGGCTTCTAGGTTTTCAGTCCACTAATGTGAGTTCATCCATTCAACAAATATTTAAGTTCCCATTACATGCCAGGCAGAATTTCTAAATTTTTGCTTCTGGCATATGCTCTTCCTCCTTGGGCAGCTTATCAAATAGAATAGGTACTATGCCTCCCTGGCGCCAACTTTCTGGTAAAGGTTTGTTTTTGTCTGTTTTTCCCCTAATGATCAATTGTAGCAAATGGAGTAGGAGGTTCATAGGGTCTTTTTCTTGACTCACATGGTCTGTTGGGTAATAAAGAGCAATCAGAGCATGAAACAATTACTCTAAATTCATGTACCCAAATTCATCTCTATGCCTAGCTGAGGCGGATTAAAAAACTCATAAATGACCCACTTCTTTCTTTCTATCATATAACTCACTGATTTGTTTATTTGTAGGTTTTTTAAATAAATGTACCCATTTAATGATATTTGAGCCCTAAATTTATTCAAAATTTAGTTAATTTGGGGTCACAATGGATAGAAATGGGATTTTGCCAATCAGAAATCATTCCTGTCTCTGATAATGAAAAAAACTATCACTTAAACTAACTGTACTTCCGCTTTTCCTGTGGGCTTGTTTGTTTGTTTTAAGTAATTTTAAACTTACAGGACAGTTGAAACCAATACAGAAAACTCCAATGTATCTCCTATCCAGATTTACCAACTTTGCTACATTTATCATTCTATCATTTCTCTTCTAAATTTTTGAGAGTAGGTCACATACATCATGTTCTTTGAACATACTACTTTCATGTACATTTTCTAAGAATAAGAATATTCACTTATGTAACCTCATTAAGTAGTTATCATGAAATTTAATTGATATAAAGCATACAGTCTATATTCCATTGCTTTCAATTGTCCCAATAATATCCCTCAGGGTATTTTCTCCTCCATTTTGAGTTCCAGCCCAGGATCATGTATTGCATTTAATTGTTATTGTCTCTTTAGTCTCTGTCTTTTTAAATTGTGGAAAAGTATATAAAACATAAAACCCAATCTCAACCACTCCCAAGCATACCATTTGGTGGGATTAATCACATTCACAATGTTGTGCTACCCTCACAACCATTACCAGAACCTTCCCATCCCCCCAAAGAGAAACTCTGCACCCATTATGCAATAACTGCCCATACCCCATCCACCCCACCCCACCCCAGTAACTATACTGTACTTTGTTTGAATTTGCATATTTTCATGAGGAAGCACACAATATCTGGCCCTTTATTTCTGACTTACTTCACTCAACATGATGTCTTCAAGGTTCGTTCATGTTGCAGAACTTCATTCCTTTTGAAGAATGAATAATATTCCATTGTGTGTATATGCCACATTTCGTTTGATTATTTTGAATAATGCTGCTGTGAACATTGGTGTGTAAACATCTATGCAAGTCCCTGCTTTTGATTCTTTGGGGTACATACATGGAAGTGGGATTGATGGGTCACATGGTAGTTCTATGTTTAAAATTTTCCACAACAGCTGCAATATTTTATATTCCCACCAACAATGTATGAGGGTTCCTATTTCTCCACATCCTCACCAGCACTTGTTGTTTGATGTTTTTAAAATAATAGCCATTCTATTGAGTGTGAGGAGGTATCTCATTGTGATTTTCCCAATGGTTTTAAAATGGATGTGTTAGGGGCAAGATGGTGGAGTGGTGAGGAGCAGAATTTCGTCTCTCCCCTAGAGCAGCTGGCAATTACCCAAGAACTATATGAAACAGTGTTTTCGGGGTCTCCAGTAACCAGTCACACATTGGACGCAAGTTTGGAATTGGAGGAAAAGCTGAGATCGCAGCGAACATTGTAAGTTCCCCGGACCAGGGGTCTGGCGCCCCTCCCCACCCAGACCTCACAGACTGTCTTGCTGCTGGCTCCCTGAAAGGGGGGGGAAAAAAAACAAAAAAACAGCAATCTGCTGAGGGCAAGAACGGAGGCTCAACCCAGCCTCAACTGTAGAATTAATTAACAAATTAATTAACTAATTTTGGGAGCTGGGGTGCTAAAGAAGGGCTGGGCTCCAAGAAGTGGGGGCACATAAAAGCGGGCAACCATTCCCAGACTCCAAAAAAGCCATTTTTTTTTTCCCCCACATTTTGTTCCTTCTGGCTTCTCACTGATCCCTTATCTTTTTGCATTTCAATAGCCCCTGGCAGGGGTGGAACTGAAGCTGTTGGAGAGTAATTATCAGACAATAGCCCAAAGCATATCTTTAAATGCTCTATTCTGACACTGACAAAACTTCCAGGCTGGGGAAAGACTTTTAAGAGACTCTTTTCTTTTTTCTTTTCTTTTTTCTTTTTCTTGTTTTTCTTTTCTATTTTTTTTTTTTTTTAATCTAAAAGTAATATATGTGGTTATTTTCTATCGGAAAGCCCAGGTTGAGGGACTAGGCTGTGCTTGGGGGAGACAGAGTACCCACAGTGTCTTTGAATTCCGTATTCACTACTGAAGACCTCCACCCCCGTCTTTAATTGGCAACTCAGGCTGACCAAGGAATCTACCTGGAGAGGCCCCAAAGAGGAGAGGAGAGAAGGGAATAGTGCCCCTGAGAGATAACTGGAGTTCTGAGGATTCAGAGAGTGGAGGGAGGTCCAGCTCAACTGGCAGTCCTCCTTTTGGGAACTCAGATCCCAGGGGCTGGAATTCAGATTCTGGCTTCAGTCAGCCACGCCCCCGACAGGATCAGAGTCACCAGGAGAACTAAAGTCCCCATACCTCCTTACACTGGTGGGGGAGCTGTGGGCTGGCAAGTGCCACCTGCTGGACAGGAGAGGAAAAGCACCAATTCTAAAGGCCTCATAGGAGGGTCTCATTCTCAGGAAAACTCCATACCCTCCCAATGAGACCTGGGCCTCACTAGACTGGGAAAATCTGACTAGGGTCGACCATATCTGAGGACACCCACTCACAAAAAGGTTACATAGAGGCAGAGCAAGAAACAGAAAAAACAAGAGGGGAAAAATTCTGATCAACTAAGTAGAACCTAAGTTAGAGGTCTAGAATAAGTTGAACTGAATAACAGAGGCCAGAGAACAAAGCCAACCAACAAGAAAACCACTAGGTAAAAGACAGAAAACAAGCTCCAAAATAAACTAATCAAGAAAATCAGATGCCTAGACAACTTAAGATAACAAGCCATACTAGGAAACACAAAAACATGGACCAGCCAAAGGAACAAACTAATAGCTCAGCTGAGATACAGGAGTGGAGGCAACTCTCGGAAATAAAGCGGTATCTGTAAGGGAATAAACGCTTACTTGGTTTTGGAGGAGAAAAGAATTTATTTACAATCTTGCAAGATAGGGCATCCAGCCAAACATGTGGCAGGCTGGCGCACCAGAGGAAGAGAATGGCGATCTTTAAATCTCCTACTCCTAATTTGCAAGTCCCTCCCGTGTTTCCCCATTGACTGGGTACTACAGAGGTTACAGACTATCCGAGAACACTAACTAATTCATCTTTTGAGATTTTAACTTTGTACAGCCAATCCAAGAGAGCCAACTAGCTCATTATTGAGATTTTGAACTGATCAGCCTATCCCAGACAGTTGATTTAGTTTAAAAAAATTTTTCTTTTTGCTGTGAGTTCCCGCCTCTGATTTTACCTCATATTTCTTTACCTTCCAGCAACCATGGTTACTTTTTCATATAAGGGGCTGGCAGATTCTTTCTTCTCTTTATCACGGGGCTTGTTTAAACTGGTTTTGCCTCCATTTCCCTTATTCCATGCTGTCTCTATGTGAAAACTAAACTTATTCCTTTCTTACAGCAACTAATCCTAAATAAATTCGATGAAATGAAGGAAGATACAGCAAAAGAGCTGAAGGATATAAAGAAGACACTGGATGACCATAAAGAAGACTTCATAAACTTAAAAAAACAAATGGCAGAACTCATGGGAATGAAGGCCACAATGGAGGAGATGAAAAACACAATGGAGGGACACAACAGTGGATTTGAACAGGCAGAAGAAAGGATCAGTGAACTGGAAGACAAGTCATTCGAATTCATACACACAAAAGAACAGATGGTGAAAAAAATGGAAAAATATGAGCAGGATCTCAGGGAGCTGAATGACAACATGAAACACACAAATATACATGTTATGGGTATCCCAGAAGGAGAAGAGAGGGGAAAAGGGGCAGAAAGAGTAATAGAAGACATATTCACTGAAAATTTCCCAACTCTTATAAAAGACAGAAAATTAGAGATTCAAGAAGTACAACGTACCCCAAATAGAACAGATCCCAATAGACCTACTCCAAGACACTTACTGGTCAGATTGTCCAATGTCAAAGACAAAGAGAGGATTCTGAAAGCAGCAAGAGAAAAGCAATCCATCACATACAAGGGAAGGTCGATAAGACCATGTACAGATTTCTCTGCAGAAACCATGGAGGCAAGAAGACAGTGGCATGATATATTTAAGACACTGAAAGAGAAAAACTGCCAACCAAGAATTCTATATCCAGCAAAACTTTCCTTCAAAAATGAGGGAGAGATTAAAATATTATTTATTTAAATATTAAATAAATAAAAGGCAGAAGATCATAAAATTCACAAATATATGGAGGCTAAACAACACCCTCTTGGAAAACCAGTGGGTAAAGGAAGAAATTACAAGAGAAATTAGTAAATACCTCGAGGCAAATGGCAATGAAAACACAACTTATCAAAACTTATGGGATGCAGCAAAGGCGGTGCTGAGAGGGAAATTTATTGCCCTAAATGCCTATATTAAAAGAGAAGAGAGAGCAAAAATTGAAGAGTTAACTGTTCACCTGGAGGAATTAGAGAAAGAACAGCAAACTAACCCCAAGCAAGCAGAAGGGAAGAAATAACAAAGATTAGAGCAGAAATAAATGCAATTGAGAACAGGAAAGCAATACAGAGAATCAACAAAAACAGAAGTTGGTTCTTTGAGAAAATCAATAAAATCGATGGACCACTGGCTAGGCTAACAAAAAAAAAAAAAAAAAAAAGAGAGAGAGCAGATGCAAATAAATGCAATCAGAAATGGGAAAGGAAATATAACTACCGACCCTGCAGAAATTAAGGAGATAATCAGAAGATACTATGAGCAACTATATGCTAATAAACTAGACAACTTAGATGAAATGGACAACTTCCTAGGAAAGCATAAACAACCAACATTAACTCCAGAAGAAATAGATGACCTCAACAAACCAATCACAAGTAAAGAGATTGAGTCAGTCATCAAAAAGCTCCCAAAAAGGAAAAGCCCAGGACCAGATGGTTTCACATGTGAATTCTACCAAGCATTCAAGAATGAATTAGTACCAATCCTGCTCAAACTCTTCAAAAAAATTGAAGAAGAGGGAAAGCTACCTAACTCTTTCTATGAAGCCAACATCACCCTAATAACAAAACCAGACAAAGATACTACAAAAAAAGAAAATTAAAGAACAATTTCTTTAATGAATATAGACGCAAAAATCCTCAACAAAATACTCACAAATCAAATCCAGCAGCACATTAAAAGAATTATACACCATGATCAGGTAGGATTTATTCCAGGTATGCAAGGCTGGTTCAACACAAGAAAATCAATTAATGTAATACACCACATCAATAAATCAAAGCAGAAGAACCACATGATCATCTTGTTTGATGCAGAAAAGGCATTTCACAAAATTCAACATCCTTTCCTGATGAAAACACTTCAAAGGATAGGAATAGAAGGGAACTTTTTCAATATGATAAAGGCAATATATGAAAAACACACAGCTAACATCACACTCAATGGGGAGAGACTGAAAGCTTTTCCTTTAAGATCAGGAACAAGATAGGGATGCCCACTATCACCATTGTTATTCAACATTGTGCTGGAAGTTCTAGCTATAGCAATTAGGCAAGAAAAAGAAATAAAAGGCATCCAAATTGGAGAGGAAGAAGGAAAACTTTCACTATTTGCAGATGACATGATTCTATATGTAGGAAATCCAGAAAAATCTACAGCAAAGCTACTAGAACTAGTCAATGAATACAGCAAAGTAGCAGGCTACAAGATCAACAAGCAAAAATCTGTAGTGTTCCTATACACAAGTAATGTGCAACAAGAGGAGGAAATCAAGAAAAAAATCCCATTTATAATAGCAACCAAAAGAATCAAGTATTTAGGAATAAACTTAACCAAGGACACAAAAGACCTTTACATAGAAAACTATAAGAAACTGCAAAAAGAAATTGAACAAGACCTAAAAAAATGGAAGACCATACCATGTTCATGGATTGGAAGACTAAATATAGTTAAGATGGCAATTTTACCTAAACTGATTTACAGATTCAATGCAATACCAATTCAAATCCCAACAACTTACTTTACAGAAATAGAAAAACCAATAACTAAACTTATTTGGAAGGGTAAGGTGTCCCGAATTGCCAAAAATATCTTGAGAAAGAGGAGTGAAGTGGGAGGTCTCACACTACCTGACTTTGAAGCATATTACAAAGCTACAGTAATCAAAACGGCATGGTACTGGCATAAGGACAGATATACCGATCAATGGAATCGAATTGAGTGTTCAGAAGTAGACCCTCACATCTGTGGACAACTGATCTTTGATAAGGCAGTGAAGCCGAAGCAACTGGGAAAGAGCAGCCTGTTCAATAAATGGTATTTGGAGAACTGGATATCCATTTCCAAAAGAATGAAAGAGGATGTCCATCTCACACCTGATACCAAAATTAACTTAAAGTGGATCAAAGACCTAAACATTAGCACCAAGACCATAAAACTCTCAGAAGAAAATGTAGGGCAATATCTTAAAGATCTTGTGATAGGAGGTGGTTTCTTAGACCTCACACCCAAGGCACGAGCAACCAAAGAACAAATAGACAAATGGGATCTCCTCAAAATTAAACACTTTTGTACATCAAAGGACTTTGTCAGAAAAATAAAAAGGCAGCCTATACAATGGGAGATGATATTTGGAAACCACATATCAGATAATGGTTTAATATCTCAAATTTATAAAGGAATCCTGCATCTCAATAATAGAAAGACAAACGATCCAATTAAAAAACGGGCAAAAGACATGAACAGACATTTTTCTGAAGAGGAAATGCAAATGGCTCAAAAACATATGAAAAAATGCTCAACTTCACTGGCTATTAAGGAAATGCAAATCAAAACCACAATGAGATATCATCTCACACCTACCAGAATGGCCATTATCCAAAAAACAGAAAATGACAAGTGCTGGAGAGGATGTGGAGAAAAAGGCACACTTATTCATTGTTGGTGGGAATGTAGAATGGTACAACCACTCTGGAAGACAGTATGGAGGTTCCTCAGGAAGCTAAATATAGATTTGCCATATGACCCAGCTATTCCATTGCTAGGTATATACTCAGAGGAACTGAAGCTTAAGACACAGACATTTGTAAACCGATATTTATTGCAGCATTATTCACAATTGCCAAGAGATGGAAACAGCCCAAATGTCCATCAAAGGACGAGTGGATAAACAAACTGTGGTATATACACATGGTGGAATATTATGCAGCTTTAAGACAGAACAAAGACACGGATCATGTAATAATGTGGATGAACCTTGAGGACATTATGTTGAGTGAAGTTAGCCAGAAACAAAAGGACAGATTCTGTATGGTCTCACTAATATGAACAGACATTAATGAACAAACTTTGGGAGTTAAAAGCTGACAACACAGGCGACCAGGAGATAGAAAGAGGGCGGAGACCAGGCATTTGATACTGAAGGACTACAGAACATTCAGGATTGATTGCATAGATCCAGAAATAGATAGCATAATACTGTGTGATGTTAGCACGGTATTGTAAGTACACTGAACAAAGATGTCTGTGAGTAAAGCTGAAAGAGGTGGGATAGGAGAATGTATGACACCAGAGGTAAAGATAGATGATAAAAGACTGGGACTGTATAACGTGGCAAAAACTGGAGTGGCCAATGACTGTTACTAAATATACAAATATAAAAATGTTTTTGCATGTGGGAAAGCAAATGAATGTCAACCATGTAGAGAGTTGAAAAGGGGATGGTATTCAGGAAAAAACATAATCAAAGCAAACTGGAGTCTATGGTAAACAGTAACATTGTAATATACCTCCATTAAATGTAACAAAGGCAATATGCCAATGCTAAATGTATATGAGAGGGGGATATAGGGGAGGAATATGGGATTCTTGGTAGTGGTGTTATTTGCTGTCCTTACTAGTATATTGTATTGTATGACATGTTATTTTTCTTTTTATCATTTTTTTCTTATTGCTAAAAAAAAACAATTTTTCTTGTAGCAATCAATATGTTCAAGTGCTGATTGTGGTGATAAATGTACAACTTTATGATGATACCATGAACAACTGATTGTACACTGTGGATAAATGTATGGTATGTGTATATAACTCTATAAAATTGTAGGAAAATATATATATAGGAGTGAAAGTGTTGGAGAAAACATGGTGAGAGGGATGATGCCTCACCCATATGGACTAACTACAATGTGTAAACTCAGAATTGAATCTTACAACATAGCCTAACGTGGACATAATAATTGTAATAGTCCCTAGATTGTAAGCTCTTACAGCAGTTAACTCTATCTCTGAATTGTAACGCCTATCTCTAAACTTTGAGATGCTGATCCACTAGCGTATAACCTGATTGGTCTCTGGAACAATGCATATCTCTGTGACACCTGAAACTCAGAGCTAGAGCTCGGCAGATATGAATGTCAGTATTAGTGCATACAGCCACTGTCAAAAAAAAAAAAAAAAAAAAAAAAAAAAGAAGCTGAAAAAGAGCCCAGACTTCAATTAGTGATATGAATGAAGCAGATCTGGTTAAGACCAGGGCAAGCCAGGCCAAAGGGTAAAGGTTGAAACTGACTGTGTTTTAAAACTTCAACTTCCATATGAGACCAAGGGAAGAGATATCTATTTCGTACAGGATCTAAATTTTCTAAATGGTACAACTCTACAGTCGATTTGTTCAAACACCACAACTGCATGGACCTTTGAACAGGAAGTGAGATACAATAGGTTAGTATCGGCTGGAGTGAAATAGTGACACATCCCAGAGTAATTTGGGCAGATAATAAAAAATATATTTACAGCCTCCCCCTCCCCAGCCCCAAGGATCTGGGGGAAGATGCCGATGTGTTGGACATCCTCACCTGGACTGGTGTTGATGTCACAAACATTGGGACTGGCGGTTTGATGTGCTGAGCCCTCGAGCATGGGACTTGCCCTTATGAAGCTCATTACTGCAAAAGAGAGTCTAAACTTGCATGTAATGGTGCCTAAGAGTCTCCCCGAGTACCTCTTTGTTGCTCAGATGTGGCCCTCTCTCTCTCTAACTGAGCCATCTCGACAGGTGAACTCGCTGCCCTCCCCCTACGTGGGACCCGACTCCCAGGGGTGTAAATCTCCCTGGCAACGCAGAGTATGACTCCCGGGGATGAATGTGGACCCGGCATCGTGGGACTGAGAGTATCTTCTTGACCAAAAGGGGGATGCAAAATGAGATGAAATAGTTTCAGTGGCTGACAGATTCCAAATGGAGTCGAGAGGTCACTCTGGTGGACATTCTTATGCACTATATAGATAACACCTCTTAGGCTTTAACGTATTGGAATAGCTAGAAGTAAATACCTGAAACTACCAAACTCCAACCCAGCAGTCTGGACTCCTGAAGACAATTATATAATAATGTAGATTACAAGGGGTGACAGTGATTGTGAAGACCTTGTGGATCACACCCCCTTTATCTAGTGTATGGATGAGTGGAGGAATGGGGATAAAAACTAAAGGACAAATGGGGTGGGATGGGGGGATGATTTGGGTGTTCTTTTTTCACTTTTATTTTTTATTCTTGTTCTGGTTCTTTCTGATGTAAGGAAAATGTTCAGAGATAGATTGTGGTGATGAACGCATAACTATGTTATCATACTGTGGACAGCGGATTGTATATCATGGATGATTGTATGGTGTGTGAATGTATTTCAATAAAACTGAATTTAATAAAAAAAAATGGATGTGTTATTACTTGCCCAGAGCAATGTGAGAATAAGAATTAGGCTTTATATAAGACAAACCATTGAAAAATGTTTGGGAGTTAATTGCTGCTACCTCTTTTGAAGAGTTGTGTTTTGTTTTAAAAAAAAGCCAAGCATATTTGAAGCAACTTCTTTTCACTATAATCCTTTAAATTTTCTTGATGTGTTCATCTCAACAGGATTAAAAACAAACAACAATCAGATCAGGTTACAATATTTTAAATTAATAACATTTATCATTATTCACCAAGACTAGATTTCACGTTTTTACTGAAAATATACACAAAATATCTCTTTTTTTCTATAACAGAACAAACAATGTGACCTGCTTAAAAATAAGCACTGAAATTCTTTCAGATAATTTGGAATGAAATGTCATTTTTCTCTATTCTGAGTTTCTGTCTGGGTGAAAGAATAAACAGTATTGAGTCAAGTCCAAAGTTCCCTTCTCTGCTGCTGAAGTTTCATGCTTAGTAGATTGCATCTATCTATTTGCACCATGGAAACCAAAAACTGCCTTTTGTGAAAAAAAATCATTCATTAGTCTACCTGGCTGTTGATTCTTCTATTTCATAGAATATAGAATCTCTCGATTCTTGAAAATCACTTAATCCAAGATTCTTTCCTTATCAATGACTACAGAGATTTCTTGCTTTCTGAGACTCCGAAAGGTTAAAATAATACTTAAGAGATGAAGCAAAAGATATATTTGAAAAATTGCACTTGAATGATGGAGAGTATAAACGGAAGTAGATATTACAAGTGTTGAAAATGGGCAGAGTTTGGGGGTTAATTTATTTAAATCCCAATGTTCCACCCAGATTATTCAAAAGAACATCCATTTCAAGTTGGATTTATTGCCATACTATTTTTTAAAGTATAATAAAATATGCTTGTTGTAAGAATTTGAAACAGTGCAGAAAGAATGAGACATACCCAAACCATGTAACTCTTGTTCCTGGTCCCCCAATCCTATTACCCAAAGGCAACCATGTAAGAATTTCATATGTATCCTTTTAGGCTTTTTAAAATGCATATACTAGCATATTTTCCCTCAAAACCCACATTCTTACAATGGAATGATTCCTGTTCTATAATCTGAAAATACATGTGGTTGATTCATAGCAAGTAAGCTTTGAAGTGACGCGGTTTTCTTCAGGGCTGCCAAAGTGCTATCTTTGTGAGGCAGTAAACAGAGTATTAATAGGGTCATTTCTTCTAATGTGAAATCCTGAAGATTTGGAGGGAGGGTGGTAGGACTTTTATGCCCCCGTCTCCTCAGCAAGAGAAAACCACTCCTGGCTTCCCCTCTGCTCATAACACAATTTGGTGGAACAACTAACTACTACACGGAGGCATGGAGCTAGGCTCTGGGAGTTCTGAGCCACATAAGTGAGGCGTGATCCCTGCCCTCATGTAGCTTTACAAACGCTCTCCTTACAAGTCTCCACCCCTCTGAGAGGATCTCTGCATCAATTCATTCAAGCTGACATTATGGAGCACCTATTATGAATCAGCACTATTTTAGACACCATAAATTCAACAATGAATTAAGTTCTAAAAGAACTTGCAGTCCAGAAGCAGAAAAGGTTATTACATTAAGATGAGGGCAGTACAAAACATGCAAGGTGGTATGGATGCAAGAGGGTGCACACTGTTGGACAGAGAAAATCTTCTTGACCAAAAGGGGTAGAGAGATGAAACAAAATAAAGTTTCAGTAGCTGAGAGATTTCAAATGGAGTTGAGCGGTCACTCTGGAGGGTATGCACTATATAGATATCCCTTTTTAGTTTTTAGTGTGTTGGAATGGCTAGAGGGAATTACCTGAAGCTGTTGAACTGCAACCCAGTGACCTTGATTCTTGAAGATGATTGCATAACCATGTAGCTTGCACAGTGTGACTGGGTGATTGTGAAAACCCTGTGGCTTACACTCCCTTTAACCAGTGTATGGACAGATGAGTGGAAAAATGGGGACAAAAATTAGATGAAGAATAGGGTGGGATGGAGGGGATGGAAAGTTTTTGGTGTTCTTTTTTGCTTTTATTCTTATTTTGGAGTAAGGAAAAGGTTCAAAAATTGATTCTGGTGATGAATGCACAACTGTACGACGGTGCTGTGAATAACCAATTGTACACTGTGGATGACTTTAGGGTGTGTGAATATATGTATCTCCATAAAACTGTATTTTAAAAAGTCAATGAGCAAAGGGGGAGGGGAGAATGGGATGTTTTGGATGTTCTTTTTTATTTTTTTGGAGTAATGAAAATGTTCAGATTGACTGTGGTGATGAATACACAACTATATGATGATACTGTGAACTGATTGTACACTTTGGATGATTGTATGTTATGTGAATATATCTCAATAAAATTGCATAAAAAAAGGAAGAGGGTGCACAGCTTTGGGAGGAAGGGAGTAGGAAGCTTTCCTGAAGTTCATGATGGTGGTGGTGGGTTGAAAGGGATTATTCTAGGTCGAGGGGACAGTGTGAAGGGAAACCTTACAGGCAGTTTTAGAGCTTCAGGGACCTACTATATGAAGCAGGCTCAAAATGTGGAAGATTTTGCACACCTCTCCAAGCTGCTTGGATATATTTTAGGCAATGGGGAGATACTGGTTTAGGAAGCAGAAAAGCTGAAACGGGGCATAAAGGATCAGAGAATGCACTCTTACAGCTGTAAGAGGCTAGGAAACCAACCCAACAGACTGGGTTGTTGTCAAGGAGAAATGATGAGAATCTAAAACAGGGCAGGGACAGAAAAAGATGGATTTAAGAAATATCTGTAGGGAAAATCATCAGGGCTTGAGGACCAAATATATATGAAGTTTGAGAAAAAGAGAGGGGTCAGGGGAAACATCTAGGTTTATAGTGTTTGTGACCGGTAAGTGGAAGTCCAGTCTCTCCGGAAGTTAAAATTAAAAAAAAAAAAAAAGGGGGGGGGGTTTAGTTTCCAATCCTCTGTGCTGAAATTTTCTCTCAGCATATCAGCCTGTTTCTATTTAAACACTCTCAATCCCACCTTCTCTTCCAGTGACTGCCCAATCTCTCCTCCTTTTTAACCAAATTTCTTTGAATAATCAACAAATATTCACTTCCCATTCAGTCTTCAAGCTAATGCCACCTGGCAATGGTCACCAAAGTTTTTCTGAAACTGCTACTGCAAGGATCACAAGTGAAATGAGCACTTTTCAATCACATCATAAGACCTCTTTGTAGCATTAGATTCTGTTGACCATGCCTTGAAACTCACTTCCCTTGGTTACCTTCACATTGCACTCTCCTAATTTTCTTTGACCCCCCAGCTGCTCTCTACAGGCTTCTACTCCTCCCATTTTCCCTAGTCCTAAAACTTAAGTTCCATCTTGCGATCTCTTCTCTTCATCTTCTCAATTGGCACACCTCCATTCCCAAACTGAAGTCTTCCAAGTCTATCTCTAGACATTTTTCCTAAATTCCAAAGTCATATCCAACTGCCCATACTCAGCCCAGTCACATCAAATTTGTCCAAAACTCATCTCTTCTCCCCTCATATATTCTCCATCTTGTCAAATGGTGCCACCATCCACTCATTCATCAAAGCCAGATATCTGGGAGCTGCCATTTTCCCACTTTTGCACCATCCTCTCCCTTAGCCCCCACCAGCAGGTCACTGAGTCAGTCATAACACTGCTTCATTTTTGACCTGGATTATTACAACTGCTTACATGTTTTCCCTCTGCCAACCCTGGTCCAGCTGTCTTGTTTTCACTTACCTTTCAAATTCATCTTACAAACAAGAAAGTTTGCTTAAAATCTTTTAATGGTTCTTCCCCATCACTTTCAGGATCAAGGCCAATCCTTAGCACAGCTTGCATGCGCTTTTACCATCCAGATCCTGTCTCTCCAGTCTCATCTCCCCTTCAACCCCAGTTTGCACACTGCTCTAGCCCAATGAGACTACTGGAAGATCTGCAGATGCTCTGCCCTCTTGCCTCTCTGATTTGTACCTGCTGTTCACTCCAGCAAAAATGTTCTTTCTCTCTTTAAAAAAATTTTGATGTGTGCAAAACATTATACACAGATTCACCATCCCAGATTCTGTCATTTCTTTTTGCTTTTATTTTTTACAATATATTTAATACATGTATAGAATACAATATACTTAATACACACAAAACCGTTAAAAAGCGTAATAAAATGAACACCCATAAACCATCACCATACTCAAGAACTAGAACATTACTAACAAGTTACATCTACCTATGAGTTTGTTTCCTATCCCATCTCTGTCCCCCTCTTCCATGGGTAACTACTATTCCAAACTTGGATATTGTTCCATTATTATCTTCTACAACATAGTATTATCGCATATGTCAACTTGGACAACATATTCTTTGGTTTTGTTTGTTTTTGTGCTCAATAAAAATAGTATCATACCATCACACCATATGTGGTCTCCTAGAACTTGTTTCTCTTCTTATTTCCCAAAATTCATTCATATTGTGAGGTATAGCTGCAGACTTATCTTAGTGATTATATCTAATTTATTTGTCCCTTCTTCTATCGCCAGACATTGCAGTTTTTCCAGTTAACTATTGCAAATGTTACTATTATGAATATTAACTATTATGAATATTATTGAAAACACCTCTTAGTGCATACATGTAAGAGTTCCTGTTGTACCTAGGGGTCATAAACTAGATCATCATGCATGCAAATGTTCAACTTCGTGAGATATTATTTTTTCTAAACTGGTAGTGCCTGTTTACCCACAAATATGCATAAGTTCCCACAGATCTTCATTATCACCTGGTACTATCTGACTCCTTAATTTTTGCACATCTGATGGATGGAAAATGGAATTTCGTTGTCATCTTAATTCATATTTCCCTGATACCAATGCTGTGGAACATCTTTTTTATAAGCCTTACATATTTCCATTTCTGTGAAATGCCTATTCAAGCCTTTCCTATTTTTCTATTAAGGTTTTTTAAAAATAGGAAACTTTTAATATTATGGTTAACATTCCGTGTCAGTTATTTATGTTGTAAATATCTCTTCTCAAGATCTGGTTTGTCTTTTCACCTACTTGAAATTGCTTATTTGCTTAACAGAAGTTATTTTTAAAACAACTGTTTTAATCATCTTTTCTTTTTATGGATAGTGCTTTGTGTCTAAAGAAATTCCTTCCCACCCTAAGAATTTTTCATGCAAACATCTAAAAGTTTTCCAGTTGGCATTTAACTCAATATATTTGGAATTCATTGCTACATAAAGTGTCAGGCAGAAATCAAGTTTCATTTTTTCCCCATATAGATAACCAATTAGAACTGTTCTACTACTACTTATGGAGCAGTAGTGCTTGCTCCCACTGATCTGCATGCTAATTCTGCCATATTTCAAAGTTCAACATATGCACAGTTCAGTATCCAGGCTTCTTCTTCTGTTTCATAAGTCAGGTTGCCTACCTCTACACCATATGAAACGATCTCTACAGAAAAACCCCCACTCTATCTAGTAAGGTTATTTCTTCGTATTTATAGGCATCTTGGCCATTCTTAGTCCTTTGGTATTCCAGATAAACTTAAATATATGTTTGTCAACTTTAACAACAACAACAAAAAAAACTGTTGGAATTTCTGGTGGAAATGGCATTGAATCTATAGACCAGTTTGGTAGAGACGTGGATTTCTTTACAACATTTAATATTCCTATTCATGGTCATAGATAGTTCTTCATCTGTTCCTCCCAGGCTTCTTCATCTTTATCCTTCAAATCCCAAATCAGGCCTCAATTACTGCCTTTCCTGACCATCCCCACCTCCATCCCAACTGCGGTAGGATAAATTTATCTCTTATGTGCAATTTTTAGGGGTAACTCCAAGAGTCCAAGAGAAAGAAGACATGGGGTAAATCTGAGGTTTGCTGCTTGCATGGTGGCAAAATTATTGAATATATCAAGAATTCTGAGAATGAGACTGGTTTGGGCCATTATCGGTTTGAAATGTCTGTATGCCTTACTGGATAAGGCTATAAAACATATAGCAGGTTCTTCAGGAGAGTCTGGATGGAAATACTGACCCCTGAAGGTACTCAATGAGATTGCCCATTGAAACTGTACAGATTAAGAAAGCAGCTAATGACAGACCCCTGGGAACACCAGTATTTAAGTGGGCAGAGGGAGAGAAACTATGAAAAAGTCAGGGAAATGATTAGAAAAGCAGAAGGTTAACCAGAAGAGTGAAGTTAAGGGGAAACCTGGAAAAGAAGAGCTTTGAGCAAAGAATAGTCAATATTATCCAAACTCCAGAGAAGAAAAACCACTGGGAAGGCTACTGGATATCATGATTAAGAGATCATTAGTAAAAGGAGAGGTGGGTAAGAAACCTGACTTCATTGGGTTAAGGAGAAATTGGGAGAAGACAGCTGGCATTCAAATATTTGCTGAGGGCATGCCTCAGAGAAATAGAAAGGAGATGATTCTTTAACTGAATTTTAGCTCCGAATGGAGGGTGGCAATAGTAGACTATCTCAAAGGAGAAATAGGATATTGTAAAACTTGATTTCAACCATTATCCCACAAACCAGCCTTTTCAGTACAGACTGCGGAGCAAGCAGCAGAGTAGGGAAGATTCTGAATGAGTGTTTCCTTTGAGGAAAAAATAAATATGGGAGCTTTCAGCAAAGATTAAACAAATGAGAAATGATGAGAGCAAGTCAGTTTATGTTAGAGGTATAGATACTGTTGATAAGGGAATATTCTGGATGTATATAGTCGTTAAGGTATAGAAGACCCCAGGATTGGAATGTTAACCTAACTGCCTTTAAAGATCTTTGTTTCTGGCACTCCTGACATAAGGAGGGTAACTTCATGTTTTATTTTATATTCTTTGGTGTAAATATAGGCACTCAGACTTGCACAGATTCTTTTTATCTTCAGGAGAAAAAAGCCATCTGTCGTAGGATTATATCAACAATATAAGGAAGTCATTCTATCACACAACCAGGAGAAGATAAGGTAAATGATTAATGAAATCAGGAGACTCTTTAGCAATTGTACTTCAGATAAAATGCATTAAAACTATTTTTAAGGAGAATAATATGCCTGCTATGGAACAGAAAATAAATTCTCTGATTGTCCCATGAAACCAAGTCCCATTCTCTATCTAGCACAAATTAAATGAACCTAAAGAACACACACAATTCTCTTCACTTGAATGGCAAATAATGCCTTAAGAGGCATGTTCCTCTGAAAGTAAGCATGCACATAAAACAGACGTAAGATTATGATTCTCTAGGGCTTTTTCCCGTTCACCTCCAATGTACTTTTACCCCTCCAATGTAAATGTGATCTGATTGCTTTTGGGGCAAAGCCAGCTTATGTCGCACGAGGCGAGGGAGGGTTCTGTCACACAGAAAACCAGGAGCAATGGTGCTTATGTTATAGGAGACAGCTCATCTTTCCCAGCCAGTGTAATTGGATTCTAATCCATATAATTTCTCAATATCTTTTCACCATTTCCCTCCATTCATCTCTTTTGCCCTTTCCATGAGTTCTTACTCTGTGCTGAGCTCTAGAGGACCTCCTTATAGCGCTCTACCATTTTTAAGCATTTACTTGTGTGCCAGGTACAGTGCTGGCTGCTTTGTATGTATCATCTCAGTCCTCATTCTACAAATGAGAAAACTGAGTGTTGGAGAGCTTACGTAACTTGCCTAGTCACATGGTAAGTAAGTGGCAAAACTGAACTTTGAATCCAGGTATGCTGACTTTAAAGCCCATGCTCTTAACCATTTCCCATGAAGTGACAGAGAACTAGTCAAGGTGCTATTCCCAAATTGCATGGGTTTGGAGATGGGTGAGCAATGAAAAGGAAGACTTTATAGATAAGTTAAGATCTATACTAAGCCTAAGAGAATGAATTTTAATTTAGACAAATAAAAGAGGGAAGTGAAGGAAAACAACATGTGGTTAAAAGGCAGAAACGATCCTTGTTCTTGAGGGCAGGGACCATGCCCTGCCCAGATTCACCTGTCCAACTCTGCCCAAGATACCATGGCTTGGCTGAGAATCTGCTCAATTATGAAAAACAACTGACAGATGACGCTAACCACCAGTTAATAGCAGAGAGGATCCCCACCTCCTTTCATTTTTATTTTTATATTTTGGAGGGGAGGTGAGGGAATATGAAATTATGGAACAAAAATGCTTGGAGAAAATGACTATACTTGACTACATTGGTGCAAATAGCTTGAGTATTTCTTACAAGCAAGTGGTGAGAGCGTGCCTTTTGCCAACGGGGGTTCTGCAACCATTTAATTGAGCCTTTAGAAAATGATGTCTTCTGGAGAGCAGAGTTATACTTTCTTCCCTGTCAGAGTCTCCCATTGTAATCATTTAGATAAAATACCCCATTTCTCACCATGTCACTTTGCCACAAGGTCACATTTTTCTATTTAACTGAGTTTCAGGCTTTTTTCCTAAGAGGAAAAAAAAAATGGGAGAAGTGGCCTTCTAGATACAAGGTAAAAAATGGAAAAAAAAAAACCAAGTAACTCGCTTTGAAATGCAAAAGATTTCTTCTCCAGCTTGTCCCCATCCTGCAGAACCACAGATACCACCACAGTTCTGCTCCAGGCTCTTCATTCAGGATGTTTTCCAAGTACCACAGGAAGACTTGAACCTCTATGGATTTTTACCAGTTTTCCAAACCTGAAGCAAGGCAAATGTTAACCAGATGTAGATGGTTTTATTTCGTTGTTCTTCTTAAGGCACTCTGCATTGTTTCCTTGAAGATATCAAGTAAACAAAAGGTAAAAATAAAGTTAGTCTGTATCATATCCCAAAATGGGTCCAAGCCATTTCTCAACTTCAGCCACAGACATGTTCTTCCTCAGCGCATAATCCTCAATCTGTAAAAGAATAGAAGCAGTTTATTATAACAAAGTGATAACTTTTTTAATTTAAGTTTCCATAGGATTGGTCAAAAAAAACCCCAAACATTAAGAACATTCCATTTCTTGTCTTAATAGCAACCTACTGAGTTAAATAGGGACAGATATTTCCCTTCATTTTATTCTCATTCATATTTAAAATAAAATAGCTTCTAGAATTCCATTTAAAACAAGACAGGCATCTAGGTTACAGTAAAGCAGCTAACTTACCTGATCCTTGGAAATTTTTCCCACTGCAAAATATTTGGATTTCAAATTGGAGAAGTAGAGGCCTGAGACTGCTGAAGCAGGTGCCATTGCTAATGATTCTGTTAACCTAATGCCTGGAAAAAGCAATATGGGGAAACATGTTTATTTATTCAGTGCCTAGCATAGTACCTGGTAGCTGGCAGGCATTTAATACATCTGCTGAACAAGTGAATGAAAGTGAACACATGCCTTAAGGGTGGACACCTGACACAGCATGAAAGCTGTGAGCAGACTAGTCTAGCAAATTCCTGCCAAGGAACAAAATCAGGACATGCAAATATCCTCTATTCCAGCGAGGACAGGCCTGGGATTGGCTCCCCTACACTCTTACCCCCAGTCATTCAAGCTCAGTTACAATTTGCTTCTAAGCCTCAACCTTCTCACACAAGGAGCAATAACCCTGTATATAAAGCACCATGAATGGTCCTTCAAGGGCTCTCCTATGGGGCAAGAACACTAGGGAGGCCCACCATCAGTGAAGAGTCAGTCCACAACCGCACTTAGAAAGAAAGGATACTTTTTCTTAGAATTTTAGAACCGAAAGGGACCATAAAGGCCATCTAGTCCAAGCCACTCATTTTATGGACAATGGAACAGCAACACAAAAGGTAAGTGCCTTGTCAAAGGTTGCCTAGATGGCTTATGGCAGAAATGCGACTCAAACCCAGATCTCATGACTCCTAGACAGTGCTTTCTGCTACCCCACATTCAACACAGCCTCACATGTTCACACTTAAATCTAGATTCCTTTAACTTTATCGGGTTTGACTGCATGCCTTTGATTAATCCCTCTAAAACTTGTGAACTTATACTGACTCATCTCAACTGTATCAACTATACAATAAAACTATACAACCATACAATATAATATATCAACTGTACAATAAAATGCTGATTAGCATTCTGGCAGCAACAATGCATATCCTGCTGAGCCGTGGGCCCCTGCCTCCTTTCTCAAAAGGACAAGTGCTAATTCCTGATTTTTCAACTATTTGAATCAATCCATGGAAAAAAACAGAGAATTATGGTTACAAAAGAAAATATAAACATTATTAACCTTGACTGGGTAAAAGTAGAGAGAGGAGAGCTGATGGGAGGGTAGAAACCCCACAAGACTGAGTATCCAGAGATCCTTCCAAAACCAATGGAATGTGAAATGAAGGTGAAATATGAATTAAGATGAAAGGTTATGAATGGAAGAATTAAAACAGAAACACACCTTTACTAGGAAAATGGAGCAGAAGAGGTATGGATGGGGTAGTATAAGTAAGGTAAGCTCCCATCTGTTACAGGTTAAGAGAAGATAACTAAATTTGATAAATTTGAAAATGGTGCTGTAAGAATATTATTCAGTGGTATGGAGATAAAATATCATATAAACAGCTGAAAGTGAGAAACGATAGGATCGGAAATGATTTCTTCTCACTATAAGCCCTTTCATAGTTTTAAAATTTTTAACCATATGTGCCATTACTTTGATAAAAATGTTTCTATTTAAAAAGAAAGAAACGAGAGGCGGGGCAAGATGGCAGACTGGTGAGCTGTATGTTTTAGTTACTCCTCCAGGAAAGTAGGTAGAAAGCCAGAAACTGCGTGGACTGGACACCACAGAGCAATCGGACTTTGGGCATACTTCATACAACACTCATGAAAACGTGGAACTGCTGAGATCAGCGAAATCTGTAAGTTTTTGCGGCCAGGGGACCCGCGTCCCTCCCTGCCAGGCTCAGGCCCGTGGGAGGAGGGGCTGTCAGCTCCGGGAAGGAGAAGGGAGAACTGCAGTGGCAGCCCTTATCGGAATCTCATTCTACTGATCCAAACTCCAACCATAGATAGACTGAGACCAGACACCAGAGAATCTGAGAGCAGCCAGCCCAGCAGAGAGGAGACAGGCATAGAGAAAAAAAAACAACACGAAAAACTCCAAAATAAAAGCAGAGGATTTTTGGAGTTCTGCTGAACATAGAAAGGGGAAGGGCCCTGAGGCGCATATGCAAATCCCGAAGAAAAGCTGATCTCTCTGCCCTGTGGACCTTTCCTTAATGGCCCTGGTTGCTTTGTCTCTTAGCATTTCAATAACCCATTAGATCTCTGAGGAGGGCCCTTTTTTCCTTTTTTTTTTTTTTTTTTTAATCCTTTTTTCTTTTTCTAAAACAATTACTCTAAGAAGCCCAATACAGAAAGCTTCAAAGACTTGCAATTTGGGCAGGTCAAGTCAAGAGCAGAACTAGGAGAGCTCTGAGACAAAACGCAATAATCCAGTGGCTGAGAAAATTCACTAAACACCACAACTTCCCAAGAAAAGGGGGGTGTCCACTCACAGCCATCATCCTGGTGGACAGGAAACACTCCTGCCCATCACCAGCCCCATAGCCCAGAACTGCCCCAGACAACCCAGTGTGACGGAAGTGCTTCAAATAACAGGCACACACCACAAAACTGGGCGTGGAGATTAGCCTTCCCTGCAACCTCAGCTGATTGTCCCAGAGTTGGGAAGGTACAGCAGTGTGAATTAACAAAGCCCCATTCAGCCATCATTTCAGCAGACTGGGAGCCTCCCTACACAGCCCAGCAGCCCAGAACTGCCCTGGGGGGACGGCACTCACCTGTGACATAGCACAGTCATCCCTCAACAGAGGACCCGGGGTGCACGGCCTGGAAGAGGGGCCCACTTGCAAGTCTCAGGAGCCATACACCAATACCAAGGACTTGTGGGTCAGTGGCAGAGACAAACTGTGGCAGGACTGAACTGAAGGATTAGACTATTGCAGCAGCTTTAAAACTCTAGGATCACCAGGGAGATTTGATTGTTAGAGCCACCCCCCCCCTCTGACTGCCCAGAAACACGCCCCATATACAGGGCAGGCAACACCAACTACACACGCAAGCTTGGTACACCAATTGGACCCCACAAGACTCACTCCCCCACTCACCAAAAAGGCTAAGCAGGGGAGAACTGGCTTGTGGAGAACAGGTGGCTCATGGACGCCACCTGCTGGTTAGTTAGAGAAAGTGTACTCCACGAAGCTGTAGATCTGATAAATTAGAGATAAGGACTTCAATTGGTCTACAAATCCTAAAAGAACCCTATCAAGTTCAGCAAATGCCACGAGGCCAAAAACAACAGAAAATTATAAAGCATATGAAAAAACCAGACGATATGGATAACCCAAGCCCAAGCACCCAAATCAAAAGATCAGAAGAGACACAGCACCTAGAGCAGCTACTCAAAGAACTAAAGATGAACAATGAGACCATAGTACAGGAGACAAAGGAAATCAAGAAGACCCTAGAAGAGCATAAAGAAGACATTGCAAGACTAAATAAAAAAATGGATGATCTTATGGAAATTAAAGAAACTGTTGACCAAATTAAAAAGATTCTGGACACTCATAGTACAAGACTAGAGGAAGTTGAACAACGAATCAGTGACCTCGAAGATGACAGAATGGAAAATGAAAGCATAAAAGAAAGAATGGGGAAAAAAATTGAAAAAATCGAAATGGACCTCAGGGATATGATAGATAATATGAAACGTCCAAATATAAGACTCATTGGTGTCCCAGAAGGGGAAGAAAAGGGTAAAGGTCTAGGAAGAGTATTCAAAGAAATTGTTGGGGAAAACTTCCCAAATCTTCTAAACAACATAAATACACAAATCATAAATGCTCAGCGAACCCCAAATAGAATAAATCCAAATAAACCCACTCCGAGACATATACTGATCACACTGTCAAACACAGAAGAGAAGGAGCAAGTTCTGAAAGCAGCAAGAGAAAAGCAATTCACCACATACAAAGGAAACAGCATAAGACTAAGTAGTGACTACTCAGCAGCCACCATGGAGGTGAGAAGGCAGTGGCATGATATATTTAAAATTCTGAGTGAGAAAAATTTCCAGCCAAGAATACTTTATCCAGCAAAGCTCTCCTTCAAATTTGAGGGAGAGCTTAAATTTTTCACAGACAAACAAATGCTGAGAGAATTTGCTAACAAGAGATACTTACTGCCCTACTGGAGATACTAAAGAGAGCCCTACAGACAGAGAAACAAAGAAAGGACAGAGAGACTTGGAGAAAGGTTCAGTGCTAAAGAGATTCGGTATGGGTACAATAAAGGATATTAATAGAGAGAGGGGAAAAATATGACAAACATAAACCAAAGGATAAGATGGCTGATTCAAGAAATGCCTTCACGGTTATAACGTTGAATGTAAATGGATTAAACTCCCCAATTAAAAGATATAGATTCGCAGAATGGATCAAAAAAAATGAACCATCAATATGTTGCATACAAGAGACTCATCTTAGACACAGGGACACAAAGAAACTGAAAGTGAAAGGATGGAAGAAAATATTTCATGCAAGCTACAGCCAAAAGAAAGCAGGTGTAGCAATATTAATCTCAGATAAAATAGACTTCAAATGCAAAGATGTTTTGAGAGACAAAGAAGGCCACTACGTACTAATAAAAGGGGCAATTCAGCAAGAAGAAATAACAATCGTAAATGTCTATGCACCCAACCAAGGTGCCACAAAATACATGAGAGAAACACTGGCAAAACTAAAGGAAGCAATTGATGTTTCCACAATAATTGTGGGAGACTTCAACACATCACTCTCTCCTATAGATAGATCAACCAGACAGAAGACCAATAAGGAAATTGAAAACCTAAACAATCTGATAAATGAATTAGATTTAACAGACATATACAGGACATTACATCCCAAATCACCAGGATACACATACTTTTCTAGTGCTCATGGAACTTTCTCCAGAATAGATCATATGCTGGGACATAAAACAAGCCTCAATAAATTTAAAAAGATTGAAATTATTCAAAGCACATTCTCTGACCACAATGGAATACAATTAGAAGTCAATAACCATCAGAGACTTAGAAAATTCACAAATACCTGGAGGTTAAACAACACACTCCTAAACAATCAGTGGGTTAAAGAAGAAATAGCAAGAGAAATTGCTAAATATATAGAGACGAATGAAAATGAGAACACAACATACCAAAACCTATGGGATGCAGCAAAAGCAGTGCTAAGGGGGAAATTTATAGCACTAAACGCATATATTAAAAAGGAAGAAAGAGCCCAAATCAAAGAACTAATGGATCAACTGAAGAAGCTAGAAAATGAACAGCAAACCAATCCTAAACCAAGTACAAGAAAAGAAATAACAAGGATTAAAGCAGAAATAAATGACATAGAGAACAAAAAAACAATAGAGAGGATAAATATCACCAAAAGTTGGTTCTTTGAGAAGATCAACAAGATTGACAAGCCCCTAGCTAGACTGACAAAATCAAAAAGAGAGAAGACCCATATAAACAAAATAACGAATGAAAAAGGTGACATAACTGCAGATCCTGAAGAAATTAAAAAAATTATAAGAGGATACTATGAACAACTGTATGGCAACAAACTGGATAATGTAGAGGAAATGGACAATTTCCTGGAAACATATGAACAACCTAGACTGACCACAGAAGAAATAGAAGACCTCAACCAACCCATCACAAGCAAAGAGATCCAATCAGTCATCAAAAATCTTCCCACAAATAAATGCCCAGGGCCAGATGGCTTCACAGGGGAATTCTACCAAACTTTCCAGAAAGAACTGACACCAATCTTACTCAAACTCTTTCAAAACATTGAAGAAAATGGAACACTACCTAACTCATTTTATGAAGCTAACATCAATCTAATACCAAAACCAGGCAAAGATGCTACAAAAAAGGAAAACTACCGGCCAATCTCCCTAATGAATATAGATGCAAAAATCCTCAACAAAATACTTGCAAATCGAATCCAAAGACACATTAAAAAAATCATACACCATGACCAAGTGGGGTTTATTCCAGGCATGCAAGGATGGTTCAACATAAGAAAATCAATCAATGTATTACAACACATTAACAAGTCAAAAGGGAAAAATCAATTGATCATCTCAATAGATGCTGAAAAAGCATTTGACAAAATCCAACATCCCTTTTTGATAAAAACACTTCAAAAGGTAGGAATTGAAGGAAACTTCCTCAACATGATAAAGAGCATATATGAAAAACCCACAGCCAGCATAGTACTCAATGGTGAGAGACTGAAAGCCTTCCGTCTAAGATCAGGAACAAGACAAGGATGCCCGCTATCACCACTGTTATTCAACATTGTGCTGGAAGTGCTAGCCAGGGCAATCCGGCAAGACAAAGAAATAAAAGGCATCCAAATTGGAAAAGAAGAAGTAAAACTGTCATTGTTTACAGATGATATGATCTTAGATCTAGAAAACCCTGAGAAATCGACGATACAGCTACTAGAGCTAATAAACAAATTTAGCAAAGTAGCGGGATACAAGATTAATGCACATAAGTCAGTAATGTTTCTATATGCTAGAAATGAACAAACTGAAGAGACACTCAAGAAAAAGATACCATTTTCAATAGCAACTAAAAAAATCAAGTACCTAGGAATCAACTTAACCAAAGATGTAAAAGACCTATACAAAGAAAACTACATAACTCTACTAAAAGAAATAGAAGGGGATCTTAAAAGATGGAAAAATATTCCATGTTCATGGATAGGAAGGCTAAATGTCATGAAGATGTCAATTCTACCCAAACTCATCTACAGATTCAATGCAATCCCAATCAAAATTCCAACAACCTACTTTGCAGACTTGGAAAAGCTAGTTATCAAATTTATTTGGAAAGGGAAGATGCCTCGAATTGCTAAAGACACTCTAAAAAAGAAAAATGAAGTGGGAGGACTTACACTCCCTGACTTTGAAGCTTATTATAAAGCCACAGTTGCCAAAACAGCATGGTACTGGCACAAAGATAGACATATAGATCAATGGAATCGAATTGAGAATTCGGAGATAGACCCTCAGATCTATGGCCGACTGATCTTTGATAAGGCCCCCAAAGTCACTGAACTGAGTCATAATGGTCTTTTCAACAAATGGGGCTGGGAGAGTTGGATATCCATATTCAAAAGAATGAAAGAGGACCCCTACCTCACCCCCTACACAAAAATTAACTCAAAATGGACCAAAGATCTCAATATAAAAGAAAGTACCATAAAACTCCTAGAAGATAATGTAGGAAAACATCTTCAAGACCTTGTATTAGGCGGCCACTTCCTAGACTTTACACCCAAAGCACAAGCAACAAAAGAGAAAATAGATAAATGGGAACTCCTCAAGCTTAGAAGTTTCTGCACCTCAAAGGAATTTCTCAAAAAGGTAAAGAGGCAGCCAACTCAATGGGAAAAAATTTTTGGAAACCATGTATCTGACAAAAGACTGATATCTTGCATATACAAAGAAATCCTACAACTCAATGACAATAGTACAGTCGGCCCAATTATAAAATGGGCAAAAGATATGAAAAGGCAGTTCTCTGAAGAGGAAATACAAATGGCCAAGAAACACATGAAAAAATGTTCAGCTTCACTAGCTATTAGAGAGATGCAAATTAAGACCACAATGAGATACCATCTAACACCGGTTAGAATGGCTGCCATTAAACAAACAGGAAACTACAAATGCTGGAGGGGATGTGGAGAAATTGGAACTCTTATTCACTGTTGGTGGGACTGTATAATGGTTCAGCCACTCTGGAAGTCAGTCTGGCAGTTCCTTAGAAAACTAGAGATAGAGTTACCATTCGATCCAGCGATTGCACTTCTCGGTATATACCCGGAAGATCGGAAAGCAGTGACACGAACAGATATCTGCACGCCAATGTTCATAGCAGCATTATTCACAATTGCCAAGAGATGGAAACAACCCAAATGTCCTTCAACAGATGAGTGGATAAATAAAATGTGGTATATACACACGATGGAATACTACGCGGCAGTAAGAAGGAACGATCTCGTGAAACATATGACAACATGGATGAACCTTGAAGACATAATGCTGAGCGAAATAAGCCAGGCACAAAAAGAGAAATATTATATGCTACCACTAATGTGAACTTTGAAAAATGTAAAACAAATGGCTTATAATGTAGAATGTAGGGGAACTAGCAATAGAGAGCAATTAAGGAAGGGGGAACAATAATCCAAGAAGAACAGATAAGCTATTTAACGTTCTGGGGATGCCCAGGAATGACTATGGTCTGTTAATTTCTGATGGATATAGTAGGAGCAAGTTCACAGAAATGTTGCTATATTAGGTAACTTTCTTGGGGTAAAGTAGGAACATGTTGGAAGTTAAGCAGTTATCTTAGGTTAGTTGTCTTTTTCTTACTCCCTTGTTATGGTCTCTGTGAAATGTTCTTTTATTGTATGTTTGTTTTCTTTTTAACTTTTTTTTCATACAGTTGATTTAAAAAAGAAGGGAAAGTTAAAAAAAAAAAAAAAAAAAGAAAAAGAAAAACAAGGGAAAAAAAAAAGATGTAGTGCCCCTTGAGGAGCCTGTGGAGAATGCAGGGGTATTCGCCTACCCCACCTCCATGGTTGCTAACATGACCACAGACATAGGGGACTGGTGGTTTGATGGGTTGAGCCCTCTACCACAGGTTTTACCCTTGGGAAGACGGTTGCTGCAAAGGAGAGGCTAGGCCTCCCTATGGTTGTGCCTAAGAGCCTCCTCCCGAATGCCTCTTTGTTGCTCAGATGTGGCCCTCTCTCTCTGGCTAAGCCAACTTGAAAGGTGAAATCACTGCCCTCCCCCCTACGTGGGATCAGACACCCAGGGGAGTGAATCTCCCTGGCAACGTGGAATATGACTCCCGGGGAGGAATGTAGACCCGGCATCGTGGGACGGAGAACATCTTCTTGACCAAAAGGGGGATGTGAAAGGAAATGAAATAAGCTTCAGTGGCAGAGAAAATCCAAAAGGAGCCGAGAGGTCACTCTGGTGGGCACTGTTATGCACACTTTAGACAACCCTTTTTAGGTTCTAAAGAATTGGGGTAGCTGGTGGTGGATACCTGAAACTATCAAACTACAACCCAGAACCCATGAATCTCGAAGACAGTTGTATAAAAATGTAGCTTATGAGGGGTGACAATGGGATTGGGAAAGCCATAAGGACCACACTCCACTTTGTCTAGTTTATGGATGGATGAGTAGAAAAATAGGGGAAGGAAACAAACAGACAAAGGTACCCAGTGTTCTTTTTTACTTCAATTGCTCTTTTTCACTCTAATTATTATTCTTGTTATTTTTGTGTGTGTGCTAATGAAGGTGTCAGGGATTGATTTGGGTGATGAATGTACCACTATGTAATGGTACTGTAAACAATTGAAAGTACGATTTGTTTTGTATGACTGCGTGGTATGTGAATATATCTCAATAAAATGAAGATTTAAAAAAAAAAAAAAAAGAAAGAAACAAGCCGCCTTCCTCCTGGGCACATACCTGTGACCTGCTCGATGTTGGCGAGCCTCCACATGGTGAGCTTCTCAGTGTGGTCAGGCTGGCTGGGGTACCCGGGAGCTGGGCGGATGCCCTTATACCGTATCCTTCGCAGGTCCGCGACATCCAGCTGCTCACTGCCACAGTACGCCCATAGTTCTTTGCGAACCCTTTCATGCAGCTCCTCTGCAAAGGCCTTGAACCCAAAGCACCAGGCATGCTTAGGCAGAGGGAGGAGACCCTAACAGAGTCCTCCCTCCACCCCCTGATCAAAGCCATCTGGGAGCAGCCTCCTGCACCTGGACCACACGGAAAATTTGACAAGAGGAGGCAGGCTGGATTCTTGACTCATTTGCACCTTCATTAGCTGCTCTATTGCTCAATTTTGGCCTCAAACTGGACAGTGAAGTATGATCTGAGGATTCTGGGCCCTTAAATTTTTAAGTATTTTTTCTGAGGGTCAGTCTACAACTTCAACTGACCCTAAAGAGAAGCTGGGACTATTATAGCTGCTATTTCCTTCACAGTTGGCCCCAGGAAAAGGGGAGATGACCACCCTATGGCTTAGACTACCCTGATTCTATACACAGGAACATGAAGAATCTATAGAACATACCAACATTAGAACAAGGGCCACGAAACAGAAATCTGTTTCTAATTTTTTGGGTTCCTCAGGAAAATGTCATATCACAGCAAGCAAAGGGAGGCTTCAGAAATGAGACAAACCGGTCACGGTTTTAAGGGTGATAACCAACTACGGCATTGTCAAAGGCTTTTCTTTGCCCAAAAGAGGATGTGTGAGAACAATTTGGGAATACATGATTTAAAAAGATGTGTAATATTAAAAAAAGAAAAGAGAACACGTGGTTTTCCGGGTGGGTTTGTTTCTGGTACTCGGTGCCTGGGTTCTGTTCTAGGTGCACTGTTGAGCCTCACCTCTGCCAGCCTGTCCCCCAGCGCCTTGACCATGATGCTGCTGTAGTCATCACACTCCTCCTCATAGGCCGCACTCAGCTCTTCAACCCCAAAGCAGGCCACGGAAAACAGGCCCAGGTAGTCACGGACGCCAGAGCCCAGAGGAGCTATGAAGTCCGAGAGGCAGTGGTAAGGATCTGTGCTGGAAGAGTCCTTCTCAGCCTTAAAAACCAGTGAACGGGTGGAGGAGGTCATTAGCCTGGACATGGCATCAACACATAATGGAAATTCACCTAGTACCATTCAAGATACATAAGCTTCATGAACAGGGATGTGTGTCTATTTTGTTCATTGTTACATTTCTAACACTTAGAATCATGCCTGATACATAGTGAACATTTAATAAATATTTGTTGAATAAACAAATAAAATGAGGTTTTAAAACATATATGACATGACATAACCTAGTCAAGAAACCAGTTAATTTTACTCATTCACACACTAACCAAACATTTACTCAGTGCCTACAGGCACTGTGCAAGGAACCAGAACCATAAACATTGTATTAAAAATAAATTATTTCCCCAAAAGTGTTTTGAAGTCAAGATCAAATTCCACCCTGGAGTTTTTTTTGACAGGTGCCCATTCAACATATAATCCTCCATTTTACATCACCAGAAGCCGTCCAACAAACTGCCAGGGTCAGCAACATACAGGCCACGTGCTGCTTGCCATGGATGGTGGTATTGCAGACAGCTATGGATGCCCCAGCACCAGTGTGAAAACAAAGAATTCAGCAGGATTTGCTTCTGGGATTCTCTCTACCAACCCAGGTACCTATCCTAACCCACTCTCCTTTTCAGCTGATGTCTGACTCGTCCTTCCTACTAAGCTGGCAATTAAGGTCTTATACAGATCACACAATGAACAGATAGTTGCTGAGAAGATAATAAGCTTAAAACCAATATTCACTGAGTGCTTACTATATGCCAGGCACTGTTCTAAGTGCTTTATATGAATTAAACCAATTTAATCCTTACAACAGTCTTGTGAAGTGAAGCAATACTACTGGCTCCATTTTACAGTCAAAAGTATGAGGCAGAGTGCTTAATCAACTAGCTCAAAGCCAAACAATGGCAGGACCAGGAAGCTGATACCACAACCAGTGCCACTCTTGACTACTACGTGGTACTGCTCAGGGACTGATCAATTAGTGAGGGGCCAATTCTGAAGCTCCAGAGCTATTTGCCAGCCCCAGAAAGAAGAGCAGCCTAGTTACACTGGGCAGAAAATAGTTAGGTGGCTGCAGGCAAGGAGATGTTTAATAAATGGTACATAGAAATGTCATAGAGCGTGATGACAGCTGTGCATGGAGGAACTGTTTTCCAGTTGTTTGCTGCCTATCAATTGTCCTTTGCTAACAGAAGCCAGAGTGGGAATACAAAGCTTCCCTGCACCACAGGGAGGGACAGGTCACAGAGACCCACAAGAAGACAGTGATCCGAGCCTATACAGAACAGAAGACTCCCAGAGAAATAAGTCACTGTGGTTAGAATTTTCCAGAGTGTAGCAGAAGAAACAGCAGAAAGAAATATGTCAGAACAGGTAATAGATGTGCATGGTCCAGTTCCCCTTTCCAGGGATTGTTAAAAAGGCAAACTCTGAGAACTCATTATAGCAAATGCCCTAGTACAGTTTATCACAGACTGAGCTGGGTCATGAATGGTGATGGACATAAAAAGAGATCAAAGGACACAGGACTTGAATGATCAAAGATCAAACCAGGGCAGAGGTTTTTTAGGTTAGTTATACCTATAAAAGAAAAGACACCAATTCCCTAGAGAGAAGGGACTGGCACTCACTATTAGAGCTCCACTACTGTGTATTCTTTTGCACCTGAGCCTCGTTGTATACAACAAGGATTGAGCTGTCCTCCTTTAACTCAATGATATCTGTTTAAGGTGTCAAATTTAAGAATCCCATTAGATATAGTTATGGTTAAATATCTGAATCAGGAGAACTCTAACTTATAAATGCAGTCAAGATGCTGGTACCAAAGGGAGTAAAGTACACGATTTGCACTCCTTACAGAGTCTGAGCACATCACACATCACACAAGCAGGAAGAAAAATGTCTGTCATTTTGGAATATATTGAGGTTGTGATAAAATGTATCACCATCACTTCTGAAGGGCTGAAAATGATAAACTTCGCAAAAATAATTTACTACAACCATTCTCTAAAGACTCTAGTGAATTCTATTCAAATTCTTGATTAGGACAACTACTTTTTATAGCAGCTAAAGGACAGCCATACGATATTTGAATTTTTAAAAGTGAGGGCATATAAGAGGGAGGAGCTGTGCCTGAGAAAAGCCCGTTATTCTGGTGCAGTGAAACAAAAGCCATCCGGGATGCAGATGAGGGGCTCTCCCCTCTATGCTGTGAAACTCTGGGCAATCTCCATCAGCCTTAATCTCCTCCTCTGTAAAATGGAAACATAAACTGCCTCACAACAGGACTTTGTGAAAATTAAACTGGATGGTATTTAAAGTACCCTACAAAGCACCTGGCAAATGGTAGACATTCAGCTAATGTTGGTTTCTCGTGTCTTCCCTTGAGAAAGGGAGCCACCAAACAGACTCTTTTTAAAAATACGAGACATATATGGAAACCAATGCTATTTGAATATGGGAAGGTTCTCTTATTTGAAAGATAATTAAAGACTGAGAACATTGATGTGGGAGCACCTGTGGCAGCAGCAATGTTTGTTATTCACCCGCTGAACATAACAAGCACCTCAACTTATGCTGTTGCCATAAGAGGCCCTGCCTCTCATGCCCATGTTGGCTCCTCTCCACCCACCTGACAAACGCCCAGGGCTCAAGCCTTTCATTGGTCATTTGGGGTGATGGAGGGAGGCAGAATCTATCATTGACACAAAGCCCAGATTTCTTATTTAATTCTTATTTATGTTTTGTTTAGTGCTTAAACCCCAAAATTAGAAGCAGAATATTAGCTGTCAATAATGCTTTCTTTACCTGTTGCCTTAAACCATAAAAGGTAGCTATTGGCTCTGCAGCCTGGGGCACTGCATCTTCTGCATACAAATGAATGTCATCTTGGACACTCTGTGCCGGCCAGAATCCAACCACACCTCTGGCTTGGAGCTTCTTTTGACTGATCAGTGCTTTCAGCATATTTTGGGCATCATCATAGACTTTTTTGGCCTCTTCACCTATTATGAAAATATAATAAGAATTAACTTAAATATGCCAATGATAAGCAGCAAAGAATGTTTCTTTTTAAAATCAATAGCCCTCTTTAGTTATTTATTCTCTTCAACTATTTCCCCTTCAAATGTTTCATCAATGTTTGTCATCAGCACAACTTAAGATGGCGGAGTTAGGGTTTAGTGGTTCCTGCTAAGTGCAGCTTGGACAGTCTGCTTCTCCTAGCTCAAGCCACTTAAATTTTTCCATTTAACAAAAGACAGAGAGCCAAATCTGTGGCTCCCCCAGTCTATGAGACAGAGAGAAAAAAGGTGTGCCAAATTCCTCAACCACTGACCTTCCTCATGCACACATAATTCCACTGACTTCACAGTGATCTCTCTGGACATGAAATAGGTTGGAAAGTGAAGTGTAACCCCAAACCCTTTTAAGTAGCTTTAGCACTGCTACTCAACGACCTCAGCTCAAGGGAGCAGAGAGAAGGGATTTTCGTTTGCACAGTGGAAGACAAGCTCTCGGAATACTCTCTCCTTGTTTCCATCTGTGTATTAGAAGACAGCTGCTCTTCTCACTCTGAGGAGCCAGCAGTGTTTTCAATTCATTCTGTCAAGCCATGGCCTGTCCAGCTTTGCAAGTGACTGCCAGATAGCTACTAAGGCTGCTCTACTGCTTGCCTGTCATTGCTCAAGGACAGCTTAGAATGGGAACTTCCTTTCCCCACTGCTGTACCCTGACTAGCTCTGAGATCTTCTGAGAGCCCCTCCATGAAACTGGCAGGAGGCCAGTTTTTCAGTCTCTTTTCAACCCTAATGCATTATTACCTTATCTCTATTTGTCCACTCCTCCATCTTGCTTTTATCTGGTTATTACCTAATCCTTTGAATGGTTTAGCATTGTGATCCTATGTCTACATCTTTGGGGGTGGGACTAGAAATACTCCCCAGGCACTCTATTTACAACATAGTTTATTTTTCCTTCATCATTAAACAATTAGCAGTTTATATACTTACTTCTCTAGCTCATCTCACAAAATTCACCTTCCTCATGATGCTCCAGCCACAATGGACTCCTTGCAGCTCTCCATATAGGCACATGTCTCTGTGCCTTCTCACTTACTGTCCTCTCTGTCTGGAATAACTTTTGCTTCAACACCACCTCACATCCTCAGTCCCAGTCTCAATAACCCCACTTAACCTTCAAAAAGCAGTTCAAACACCACCTCCTTCAGGAAGCCTTCCCTAACCTCCCAGTCTGAGGTACATCTCATCTCCCCTTGATGTTTCCCCAGAAGCCTGTGTTCAGCGCCACAGCAAGAGCTTGGCGTGCTGTTTGGGAACTACCCATTTACTTGTCAGCTGCAACCAGTAGTCAGTTATAAGAAGGCAGAGGATTATATTGTATCCTTTTGTATATCGTCAGTGCCCAATACAGAGCCTAGCATATAACTGATGTTAATAAACATTTATTAAAAGAATGAATAAACGAAATGCCAAATTTAGTCAATATGATAAGAACCTTAGCAGTTAAAAGATCATTAAAAAGCTGGGTAGGTAAACAAAAAGTTAGCTTTATCCTGCAAAACACAAATCCATTGCTCATCACCTATTCTTGTCTTCAAAGTCACAACACTATGTCATGAATATCAGAGGTAAAAAGGAAAAACTTACTGAACTAACCTACTGCTTTGTCATTAAATATCTTGGGAAAGCCTCGATTAGGGTATTTGCCTCGGAGTTGCCAGACATCAAAGAAAGGTTTCCAGTCGATGTAGTCCATCAGTTTCTGTAGGTCATAGTCTTCAAAGACTTTAGTCCCAATAAATGTGGGCCTCACTACAGGAAAGAAATGCAGGCTGTCAGGGCTGACACCGGGGGCCTGGTGCTGGGCACCCCTCCACACCGTGCACTGCCTAGGAGAGGCCTTCCTTTCCAGTGCTTTACTTGCTCTGTGGACTCCCACGCTCTCCCTCACTCCTGTCACCCGTAGGAGTTGTTTTACAAAGAGGGGAGCTTTAAATTATCTCAGAGAAGGAGTAATTTTGTGTCGAATTGTAAATAAAACTATTCTTCCCATGCAGCTGACTACATCATCCTTGGAAACTCCTCCCTCAACCCTTCCACCCCCACCACCTGCCCAAGAAAAAAAGCTTAATTTTCACTTACATAAATTAAGAATATAATAAAATAAAGACCACTGCAGAAAGACATATAAAGTAAGCCATTCATATAAGGTCTAAAGCCACGAAGCAATTATGTATATACAGTCAACTGATACACATGCATATAGTGAAAGTATAAGGAAATGCAGGGAAATGAAGCATCAACTTCAGGATTGCGCTTATTTTTGCAGGGCAGAGAGAAGAATGTGATCAGGGAGGGGTACACAGGGGACTTCTACTACATATGTATTGTTTCATTTTATTAAAACAGGGTGGAAGTTTATTTCTTAAGCCAGTGGGTATACATGGATGTTCAACATATTACTCTTTATACTTTTTCATCAGTCTAAAAGATTTCATGCTTTAAATATTGGTAAAGACTGCAGAGACAGACGGCGTTCTGGGCTTCCCTGGGACAGTAATACTGTCCCACCCCATCATGTGGCTGGAGGTCAGGCTAGAGTCAGAAGTGCTGACTCCACTGCTGGCTATGATTATATTCCTCACGTATCTCAGTTTCCTGATCTGTAAAGTATGAATCAGAGAACATCCTATGCTCCCAATCTCAGGTGTTCTAGGATGGATACTCTCACAAGTACATTTTTCTCTCATCTGATGGTAAAAGTGAGAGGTTAAGTGCATAGGAAAAGAAAAACGTGAATAGCCTATTAATTTTGTCTAAAATCTCTACCTTTTCACATTTGTTCATGGTAACTCTTTCCTATTTGTTCCTTGACATCTTTCTACTGCACAGGATAATCCCTTCTTTGTAAACATTCTATTATATTGCTTTTTTGGGTAACAAAGTCTATATAGTCCCCTTAGTAGAGAACCTAAAAAGAAAACATAGATATCCTTCTGGAAGTTTATCCTTTCTAGAAATGCAAGGAGAAACATCCTGTTTTGTAGGAATTAAAGGAAGCTCTTTATATTAGAATAAGCTTGTTTTCCAGAGTTTAAGATTTGTTTGCGGTTTTACCTCCAAGGACTTTGAGTGAAGAAGCCTACTTTCTCCTTTTACCTACCTCTAGAAACTACCCCAGGACTGGATTATCCTCAAAAAAATTTCTGAGGGAGGCCCCTCTGAAAGCAGGTAAAGAGCCTTTCAATGGGCCCACATTGGGGATTTAAAGTGGGGCCACTCAAAATGTGTTGCCACAGCTGGCCTCGCACAACCACATGCTTTCAGGACACTGCCCCAGTATATTTTTTAGATGCTGGACTTGGTTAAAATAGACTTAACCTTGTACTATTACTTCAGTTTCATAGTGAAAGGTAAACAGCTAATAATAATAGTTTAGAACTATACAGTGATTTATATTTTTCAAAAGTTTTCACATAGTATCCTATTTTATCTTCACAATATTCCCATACAGTTTACTCCTTTTTTAAAAATTAAAAACTGTCACAAGTGGGAATAAGATTTTCAGGGTCACTCAGTGAATGAGAGTCAGCAGCAAAGATGGGATTAGTAGCTGGGTCTCCCGACTCCCAATCTAGCACCCTCTCCACTAAACCACACTGAACTCAGTGGAAATGAAATTAGAGCCAAGAATACCTGTATCTCCAGTTTAATGCTCTGAACTCTGCTGAGCATTTGTAGAACACAGATGTCATGGGCAACAAATGCTGTTTTGAGATATTACTTTGGAAATAAGGATTCAAGTAATATAACCTCTGTTCATCGTGTCTAGGTTTTACATTTGTACCTCATGCCTCTTTGAGCCTCTCAAAACATCTCACATATTTCACTCCCTTGTGAACACTTATTTAAGGCAGAAAAGACGGCTAGAAATAAAAAAAGGGAAGAAATAAAAAAAGAGGGAAGCATCCAGAAAGAGAATGGAAGAGAAAATAAGAAATAGGGGATCCTGCCTTTGCTGAAATGTTTTAAAAATCTGGAAAATGCTGAGGCGTTTTCAATTTCACACATTCCATGTTGGTACCTGGGCCTGTCCGAGACCTAGGCCACCTCAGTTATGGCACCACCTACACAGGTCTACAGAACTTGTTTGCAAGCTGCAAGCACAACACCAGGGAAAGAACATGGGTTTAGAAGGCAGACAGATCAAAGATAGAATCCTAGTAACTTTTTAAGTTATTAAACCTCCTGATATTCAGTTTCCTCAAATTAAAGTAGGGACAATACCCAGAATCAATACAGAGTTGTCTGAAGGACTCAGTGGGATTGGTGTAGGTAAATCTCAGGACAGTGTTTGGCATATGATAGGCTCCCCATAAATAGTACCTATTTATTTACTTTTATTTTTCAATCATCATTGGCATCATCATCAGACATAATTAAGAGTTACCAGCTGCCTGTTTAATTTTATACTCCCTTCACCATATTACATGTTATTAAATGCAGTCTTTTCCTAACCAACCATCAAACAGACCTGGATGAGGTTCTGACAGCCAATCAATTTGAAAACCACTTTTTCTCGCTTGACTTAACGTTAAGTATCTTCTCTCCTATTAAAAAAAAAAGTTAATTAGTCAAGCCTCTTCACTTTCCATCAGCTACTACGAAAGCATGTTCAAGAAATCCAGAACATTAAGTTTTGAAGGAAAACAAATACTTTTATTAATGAAAATTCTTATTGTAAAAAGCTCTTCCTTTTCCATCCATTATGGCTTTGCATCAGTAGGAGAACAACAATAAAGAGTCAATAAACATCCATTAAATGTTGATATAAAAATATAACGTTAATTGTGAGGTAAGAAAAGTAATAGAGGTATCCCAGCCTGTACTTTCAGAACACCTGAGGCTGGGGTGTTAACTGGCTTGCATCCAACTCTCTAGAGCCACAAGGCAGAACTAAGAAACTGTCAACTGTGGGCAAACTTAGGAAGGGGGGAAAAAAGCCAAGTATAGTCTCCTGGGTTAGTCAGCATCTCCAAAATGTTTGTTTTCTTTGTGATGTTATCTCATTTCAATTGCCTAACAATCCCAAGATGTCCTCAGAAAAGCCCTGTAGGCAGATAACCAGGGAGAAATATCCCAATGGCTTCTCTAGAGTAATTATATCCACTCTTTGATTCACTGAAGCTTATCTAGAGAGATGGTTCCTGAAACATTACTTCTGCACAGTCAATGTTAAGCAACTCTAGGGGAGAAGCTTCCAGTGGTCCTTTGTCTTCATTTTCTTCCATTATTTCCTCAAGAATAAGGACTTCTGGGAATCATTTCAGTATACTGTTTAAGTTCCTGTTTTTCCTGCTGGGTATGAGCTCATGTTTTATTCATGTGGTATCTAGCACAGCAACTAACACCTACTGGGCACCCAATAAGTTGTTGGCTGAAGTAATAAAATTGATTTTAATGTAACAAAAATTATTGAGCACTTAGACACTGAAAGAATTCTGATTTAAACTAGAAAATAGGACTTCTCTAAAATGATATTAAATCTTTACCCTCCTCAAAACAGGAAATGAAGGCATGATATAAACTGTTGGATAATTTTATTACCAAAAACAAGCAAGGACCTGTTTCTTTCACTTACCTTGAGAGACTCATAATGGTCCTGTCTAATATCTTCATATTCTTCCATGATTTCCTCAAAGTAGTCATCTTTTAGATTTTCATCTAATAGTTGAGAACACTGAAAATGCAAGATAAAATTCAATAACCACAGAGCAACAAAACAAGGTTAAAAATGTGTGGTAATGGTTAATTCTGGTGGCACCTGCTTCAGAAAACTTTCCCTAATATCATTTCCTTTCCCTTCACCAATTTTGCTAATTCCTGCCTGGGTATGCAGTAAAGGGTCAACTCAACAGGCTTGGGATATTCAATCCTTGTACATTCCAGAGAAAACACTGGCCCTTAGCTGGCTCCTAAGAAAAAGCCTTTAAGACCTTGGAATATCCTGTTTATTACGAGTATCTTTGTATACTTGGGGCCCTGGGCCATATAAGGTAGTCTATACTAACAATGTGATTTATGGTGGGGGTACTGTGCCACACTGTATCTATGTTACTGTATCTATGGAGACTGAGTTACTAAGGTCAGTCATATGGGTGATCCAAGTCTATGTGATGGGCCTCAATAAAAACCCTGAGAACTAAGACTTGGGTGAGCTGCTCTGGTTAGCAATAGTCTGTGTGTGTTGTCACACATCATGACTGGGAGAATTAAGTGCTGTCTGTACAACTCCACTGGGAGAGGACAACTGGAAGCTTGCATCCAGTCTCTCCCTGGACTCCACCTGATGATGTGCCTTTTGCTTTTGCTGATTTCAATCTGTATCCTTTGGTTGTAATAAACCATAATTGTGAATCTAACAGTTTTTCTGAGTTCTATGAATCCTAGCAAATCACTGAACTTGAGGGAGGTGTTGGGGATCCCCAATATACTTGGTTAGGTACCTTTCTTCAGGGTTTCACAGATATGCTGTGCATTACTGCACTTACCAAAGGCTTTTAGTAGTAAGTATCTACTTCCTTTACTAGAAGATAAGCTCTTTGAAGGCTTGGATCAGACATTAACTATCTTCATATCCCTGGTACCTAATTCAGTGCCTGGCCCATACAAAGTGCAGCCTCACAAATATTTACTAAAGGAATGAGATTAATCTCCATAGTCAGCAGGTCATGGGGTTAAAGAAATGTGATCTGTTAAAATAAGAAGGGAAATCAATGATCTGCAAATTTTGAGGGTACTCGATAAATTGTAAAACTACAATTGTTTACGACTATGCTTATCAGGACGAATAACTACCATCAAAGTTCAAAATAAAATTACAAAGAAAGAAGAAATGGCTGTTACTGATCACATCAGTTCAAAAATCACAGCACTGCTTCATCCCTGAATTCTCCAATGGGACTGCCTAAAACATGAAAAAGCAGAGAAGCTAATTATCATCATCTGAAATTGAGGAAGTTAAACTGGATGATGGCCAAAGTACCTACCAGCTTTATTAGTCTATAATTCTATGTGAATTTTCTAAGTATCTCTAGTAACAATCCAATCACCTATGAGTTGGTAAAACATAAAATCACTTTGTTAAGGAATATGATCAGAAAAGGCTATTGTGGAAAGCCTAAAAATAAAAAATAGGTTTCCAAATGATGTTCACACCACAGAGAATTTCCTAGGCTTGTAGTAAACTTGCCTTGGTGGAATCCTTAGCTGGAGAACCAAGCAGAACTAAACGAGGACAACAAGGCCATGCCCTTCTGAGCTCCCCAGAGTACATGTAACCACTGTTTGCATTCTGCTAGCTTATAAATGCTGAGAAAGCAAAATTCGGGTTTCCTTAAAATCTGAAGAAGTAATTACAATACCCTGATACAGGCACACTATTAAATAGACAGAACAGAACCCCACAGTTTGCTGGCACCTTCCACACCCCTGCCTCTTCCTCCCAGAGCCATAGTGACAAGCCAACTGAGATGAATTACCATTCCTGCCCAATCTGATTTGCTTGATGAAAACAAATTCATGGCCAATATAGGGGCTGATCTACATGATCCTTCCACCAAAAAAAATAAATAAATAATCAAAGTCCATCATAGTGGTTGCATGCCAATCACTGAGATATATTATAGCTCTTATTTTCTTTCTTTTATTTTCCCAAGAGAGCACCTTTACCTGCTATCAGAGTAGTCAGAAAACATGAGAAGCAAAAGAAGACATAATAAACTGAAAAAATACTTTACAATTTAAAAAGAACTAAATATTGACAACTTATTTTTTTATTAAAGAAGAAAGAAAAGCAAATAGCACCTGCAGGTTTAAATCTCCAACCATTAAGTAGTTGCTTACACTTTAGAATCTTTTCAACTATTAGACAGTTATCTAAAGCATGGTCCTGTTCCATGTTCATTTCAGTTACTTCAAAACACCCCGAAACAACCACCAACATAAGTTATACCTTTCATTCCTGAAAAGTGTCACTAACAATTACCCAAATCTGACTTATGTTTGAGTTATTTTAAAAAGTGACCATTTCTTTGTTTATGAAAAGAGTCAACCAGTGCTGGCTGCCAGGCTGGACCAAATTGTCAACAAGCACAAATACATAAAGCCTAGTCCTCTGCCTGGCTTTCAGTGAGGTCCATACTCTGTTAACTCTTTCAGTTTGGCTAAAACAAACTTGAAGACCAATGAACCACATGATCTCTTAGATTCCCTCAAGGTATTATACTCTATTATTCAGTGAAAATAATGAAGCATATAATAAGACAGGACTTTAAGACGTGGGCCTCAATGAAAAAGAAAAGCAGGGAAAGACACTTGAGCATGTTGTATATAACAGTCACTGAGAAACAGACTCTATTATTCTGGGGTTGAATGTCTAGTGAATGTTTTTCTGTCTTTGGGTAGGGTCAGTGGGCCCATTCTAAAGTTAAGTGTTTTTTCTATCTGGAAATAGGTCATGTTTAAAATTCTATATTCCTTTAACTCTGACAGCAGTGTCAAGTAAGTGTATATTTACATTTGCAAAGAGCTGAAATATCTCTCTCTGGGTTGATGCCAATGTCAAAGGTGTTTTTTTTGGTGCCATTCCTCTGTTACTCAGACCAGCACATCTGGCTGCTTAATTCAGTAAATGGTATTTGAAAGCACAGAACATAGTCATCTGGATCTCCTTTCAGCAAAGCAGACATTGCAATAGCATTATTGTAAAGCATGGACTGCTTTTTTACATTTTTTAAAACATAGAATTGGACAAAAATAAATAGAAGATCTTCAACAATACCCTGAATTCTTAATGCTCTCTTTGTTCTCTTAGGAATATATCTGAAATAGAATATAAGACTTCATACTTACCACGACCACACTCTTGGATGCATCCAGGACATGGATTACAGGGGCACTGTATCTTGGAGCTATTTTAACTGCTGTGTGGGTTCTGAAAAGAGGGGGTCGGGAAGAAAAACATATCCATCAGCACTGAGAGTTCCTACACAACTCTTGTTCAGAACCATTAGAAATAATATGTTTCTACAGTGCTTTCCAGAGAAAGATTTCAAGGTACTCACAAATACTGAACTTCAGATTTCCCTTGTAAAACAAGAATGACTTTCCTTTTTTTGTTTGTTTGTTTGTTTGCTTGAAGATGGGGAAACCAAGATGAAAAGACATGAACTGTTTGGCTCAGGCTACAAAGAACTCTGTGACAAAATGGGAAAGACCTTGTCTCCAGCTTTCTGCCAACTGGGTACCAACCCCATGACCTCCTGCTCACTAGCGGTTTGTCTGAACTAAAGGAGGCAACCAGTCCCAGGCAATTACACTTTGCTTCAAAAAGGTTGAATTGAGTTTCTTCCAACAAATGAACTGGGATACCAGCCAGACTCCTGAAGAATCAGGAACTTAGCAGAGGAGTCAGTGTCACCAGAGGACACTGCTCTTTAATTGCTGCTTCATTATTGATGGGAGATGCCAACACTTGTTGGCCTCAACCCCACCCTGTACTTTCAGTAAGGAACCCAAGACCCAAAATGCAATACAAAACAACAAAGAGGCAAAAGCAACAAAAATATTTTATACTGAGATTGGCTCAGCCCCAAATCCCTATTGCCAAACTTGAAAATGTTAGTACTGGAGAAGAAACACCCTTTAATCCTTAAAATGACCTAATTAACTAAAGTGCAAAACAAATTTGCCCTCTGATTACTGAATGATTATAGCAAAAGCGTAGGCTACATATCTGCTATTTCATTATAGAACACAACAAATTAAAGTGAGAACTGAAAATGTAGGCACATTTCCTTACTGTAGTTAAACCGAGGCCCTAACGATGGCACTGGAAGTGTGGTCTTTGTCATGATTTCTTTATAGAAGGGGGGAAACAGTAGTTTCCACAATACTCATGCAGAGCTTTCCAGTCTTCTCTCCTTCTTTCTTCCCCAAAGTAGCAGTACTCTACCAAGTTAGGTAACCTCACATTTTTTCCCTCAACTAAAATGTATTCTTATTTGGACAGATGTCCAGAATATACTATTATATGAGGGAAAAAAATAGCAGAACAATGTGTTTAGTACGATTCCAATGCCATCGCCCTCAACCTGCCCCAATAAAGCACTGTATATATAAGTTCCTGTATACTTGGGGAAAAAACACAGAGGGAGATACATCAAAGTGTCAACACTGGTTATATTGGGGTTAGAGGTGGGACTGAAAGTGGGAAGGAATAGACTCTTTTCACTTTACATGCCACTGAATTGTTTGACATGTTCCAATAAGCATGTATGACTGAAGTAATTTTTGTAAAACCAAGAAAATTAAAGGTAAAATATGTTAATGTGTTTTTAATAGGCTTCTCATGGATGGCTCTAAAAACTCATCCATAAGGAGACAGACAAGACCAAGAAGAGTTAACCTGTTCCTTCTTTCCAAAAGTATCTCCATATGAAAACAAGAAGCAAAAGACTAAAGCCTTAAATTACAAGAACAGAGCTAAAAAATTGAAGTTCAGGTATAAGTCAGTTCATGCAAGAGACATCTTTTGGGTTAGGAGGCTGGAATGTAGAGAAGCAAAAGGAGCCCAACCATGGGCCTGGAACAGCCAAATGAACTCCACTGCCTTCTGAGGACTGTCTTGTGCCTGCTGTGGTACACAGAAACGAGCAAGATCGCTTGGGTATTTCAAACAGCAGGAAAGGTTATAAAATAGAAGCTGCTCTCAGTTTCAAAACAGAACATAAGTCAGACTAAGCTTGCTTTCTCTTCTTCCAATAGGAAGCTCCTTGAGCACAAGAATATACCTCAGTAGTTAATTCTTCATGGAGCTCTCAAAAAAACATTACTTTAAGCCAGACGTAAAGTAGCTTAGATGACTTTTCTTTTAATGAGAACCAGTACAATCTTAAAACCAACACAACATTTACTAAGCATTCAATAGGGTTCTCAGGGCAATTTTAGCCATTTTCTCTTTGATGGTATTTAGCACAAGGGCACTGAGAAGAAATTGTTGGAATCCACTATTAAAAAATAAATAAAAGCAATTTGCAGCATAAAAATTAGAGTTAGATGAACAGAGGCATCAAATTTGAGCAATGCTTCTGGTTTCCTTATTGGTTGATACTGATTTCATTTTCTTTCTTCTTGTAAGCTTCTTTAGATGGAAGATTTCATTCTGAAATCTGAGAAGATGCAAAACATCTGAATCTTTCCTCCCTACATAACAAAAGCAAAGGGCTAAAATCTGGGGGTAAATCTCAGATCCTGCCTCTGCTAAATCATTCCCATTTAGGATTTACTTAGTCATCTCCCATACTTGCCAAATGGTCATGACAGTGTTAAGCTCAAAAGAAAAAAAATCTGAGATCTTTTTAAAACACTCTGAAAAACAGCAAGCACTCCAAGCATTTATTTCATATCAGACCTTATTCCAGAAATTACTTAAGGAATTTTACATAAATACATCATAACCAAGTAACTTAAATTTGATGAGGACAATGGGTAAAAAGGAAAATAATGAGGAAAAAATTAAAATGAAATCGGGAGTGAGATTAGCATATAAATTCACTCCATGAAATCCTACACACAGGCCTAAGCTCTAAGCTTCCCTGCGGTCAATGCAAAGAGAAAAGTAAACTCAGTTATGTAATTTGTCATCTTACTTCTCAGAATTTACAAAAACAACACCAACCAACAAACACCTCAGAAAATTACTTCTAGCTTTGAATAATTGACTTTCTGCTGAATTCTTCAAAGTAAGTTACCCCAAAATAATTGAAAAACCTTTTTGTAGTTATTGGCTATAAACCAGTTAAAAACTGAGAGCATACTGCCAGATGGTACGCCCTTGAGAAGTTCTGCAGCTCTTCCCTCTCATGGCTAACTAGCTGGGATGGATATAATTCCATTAGTTATTTCTAGCTTGTGACACCAAACCCCATCTATATTATAGATAGAATAATATTCAATATAGAATATTCAGTTTTCTTGAATAATATTGTTTTCTATTCTCTTATAGGTGCAGATTTTAAAAAGAGATACTCCAAGCACATTTCTCTCATATTGGACCCCAAACCTGTAAAATTCTTTCTCTCTCTCCAAGAATCCACCCACTGGATAGACGTAAACCTCATTTAGAGTGTTTTGGGGTTATAGTTCTAATTCTGCCATGCGACTGCAGGGCACTGATGTCTGGAAAGGTTGTGAGGGTCTAGCCCCTTAGATAAGTGCTTTTGTAAAAACTTGGGAGTCCTGAGCTATCATCTGCTCGAATACACTTAGCAAAAGAAGGAACTGAGCCACCAATGAGGGGTTCGACAGGACTAAACAAAGGTAATAATTAGGGCTCTCAGAGGGCTTCTGAGATATTAAAAGTCCTGAATGCTTTCTAGTAAAGCTGCTGTCCTTGAAGTTAATGGCTATCTTATATAGACACAAAAAGCACTAACCATTAAGGGAAGAGACTGATAAATCAGACTTCATAAAAATTAAGTTTAATCTTTTAAACCTAGGTTTCAAAAACATAAAAATTTAAGTTTGATTTAATGAAGTAGTGTCTTCGGATATTCAAAGATGCCACTAAGAGACAGTGAAAAGGATAACTAGATTGGAAGAATCTATTTGCAATACATATTTATCATAAAAGACTTGTATCCAGTATAAAGAATAAACACAAAAAAAGACATTACTACACACCCACTAAAATAGACAAAATTGAAGAGGATATAAAATAACTGAAACTCTCATAATTGCTGGTGGGAGTGTAAATGGATACAATAACTTTGGAAAACCACCTGGTAATATCTAATGAAGATGGATCATATGGATATCCTATGACCCATAATTTTGCTTCAGGGCAGAAATGCATACATATGTGTACTAAAATTCATATATAAGAAGGTTCATAGCCACACCCTTTGTAATAGCCCCAAACTGGAAAAATCCAAATGTGTACTAACAGCAGAATGGATAAATAGGTCATGGTATATTATACAATGGAATACTATCCCACAATGAAAAAAAAAAAAAAACAAATGAAAAACTACTGCATCAAAAAGGTTGGATCTCACAGACATGATATTGAGGGAAATTAAATTTCACATGGAAAAATACATATGATATGATTCCATTTATAAAAAGCTGAAAAGGAAGCAAAACCAACCTATGGTGGTAGGAGACAGAACAGTGAGACCTACCTTCACTGGAAAGGATGACTAAGTGGAGGAACAAGGGAGGTTCCTAGCGTACCATTAATGTTCTATTTCTTGATCTGGGGATGGTTCCATGGGTGGGTTCACTTTTGTAAAAACTCATCAAATTGTACACCTATGATTTGTGTACTTTACTACGTGACTGTTTATCAGACAAAGAAAATCGATTTTTTTTGTAATAACATGAAGAGATGGTGGGTGATTTCTTATCTGATTAGTTCTAAGTGGATATATATCAGGTTTTAAAATGGTGAGAGTCATTTATGGCTGATTTTTCCAATGATGTACCTTGAAAGCCCAGTCATGTTGCTTTGGAAGACACTTCTGAATTTTTTTTTTTTTTTTGAAAGCCTCTTTAATCTGATGGTCATGACTTAAGAGATACAATACAATGGACTATTTGGTAATGTTCCAATTTGTACAAGTAGCAATATGTGGTTTCCTGAGCTTGAACTTCTTAGTGTCCTATGAAATAAAATTATTCTTATTTTGAAACCAGCATCACATTTAACATAATTCAATGCATTTCATTATGCCTGCTCATTTAAATATTTATTTGTTTTTAAAGACCTTTCATTCTGACAATAGTTCAAAGATTCCCTTACCTTTCTCTTTACTTAAGCTAATCCATATTCACACTACAATCATCAATAACCCAAAACCTTGTCCATCAAAACCCTGTTAGCAATGAATGCTCATATCCTTTGAGAACAATTCTGCCACATATCTCAGTGGATAAGTCCTTTGTGGAAAAACAAACCTAGTATTCTAATGTGAACAATGATAGTCAAACTGTTGAGTTCCTCAAATATGAGTAACAGCTAATGAATAAATGATACATAAACTGTGACTACTTGTGAAATGATCAATTCAGATTATAAATGGCTTAAGGAACTCTAGAATACCTCTGACCCAACCTCTGTGATATTTTTTATCAGACTGAATGCCACCCCCTGCCCCCATATCTTTTACCTCAAAAGTCCCCGAAATGTTTTGTTTGGTTTTGTTTTTCCAAAAGAAACTTTCACAAACTGAACTTTGAGTTCATTCTAGCTAGGTTGGCTTTCTGTCTCTAAATAATTACAAGTTCTCAGTTTCTCCAAGGGAAATTGTAGTTTTTCAATCAGACACTGGCTTCAAGATAGAAGTGGGCAAAAGTTCAGTCGTCGTTCATTAAACATGAACTTCTCTACCCAGTTTGATTTCAAGAGTGAAGAGTTCATTAGAAGTTTCAAGAACTGGATGGGAAGTAAGAAGATTAAGGAAAAGATAATTGCAACAAAAGGAATTAAAAAAAAAAAAAAAGGACAAAGGGTGAAAGAATCACAAAGGAGTTTACTGTATGGCATGCTCCAAAAGTATCCTGACTCTTGTCCAGTTGAAGATTGCAAAGTTCATGGGTTTATATAATAAGGAGCCAATGTAGTAAGCATAAGACAAAGAAAATTACTTTTATCATGTTTTTAAACACCAGCATTTAAGAAAATTTCAAGTAAAGTATTAGCATGACTTACTTGGAAGTGGTTGCTCCTCCAATCAATAGTGGAATCTTTATAGCTAATCTCTCCATTTCTTTGGCAACAAAAATCATTTCCTCCAGGGAAGGAGTGATGAGTCCTGACAGGCCAATTATATCTATAATTTTTTAACGAAAGAAAGAAAAGAAAAAAGACAGTGAAAAGGAGGATGACTGAAAAAGAGGACAAATATGAAGAAGACTTATTTTTAAAATTTTGCAATTAATATCACAAGATCTAACATGAATTTCCAAATTCTAATTCAAAAATATCTTTTCTGACTGGGGGATTTCAATTTATGCTTTGCAGTAGAAGTAAATTAAATATGATTTGTAGCTTAAAGTTCCAAAAATGTAATTGTCACAGTTTGGGGAAGCCTTTCAGATTCAAACATGTGACAGTGCCCAAAGAAGCATAAAAATCTCTACACAAAGGAAAAAATCTAATACCACACTGTTGTCTTGTAATAAGCCTGTCTCCATTCCCCAGAGCTATAAAGGAGTTCCACTTAACCACTTCTCTCAGCCCTCATTATAATGGCAATAAAAGTAGCCCCATGGAGGAGTTGGCATTTGCTTGACTGAATGTCCCACAGATCCCATGAGGGCTGGGGCATTACTATTAACTGACAGGCAGACACTTGGGATAAACAACATTTAGTGAAATGCTCAGCAGCACAGTTGCACAGTACCTGCTTTGTGGTCGAGAGCAGCTTTCAGTATCTTATCACAGGGAGTCATGACTCCTAAATCAATAACTCTGAGGCATAGAAATGAGACGGGAGAAAATTTAAGGATAAACTATTAGAGACAAAGCTGAAACGAACATTTTTATTCCAGCATTAGATACTACTCTCATATAAACTGGAATCACATTGAAATGCTCACTAAATAATCAATCACCACCACAACTGCAACTACCATTTATTAGGCACTTACCACAGGCCAGGCACTATGCTAAGCTTTTTGCATGAGCAATCTCATTTAACCCTCACAGCAACTGTTTGACAGGACTACCATGGGCTCCATTTCAATGAGGAAGGGCACAGAGAAGTTAAGCAACTTATCCAGTCACACAGCTAATTAACAGCAGAGTGGGATCGGAACAAGGATCTGACACTAAAATCCATTCTCTTTGCAATTAGGTCAGCAAAAATGCTGGAAAAGTTCATTCAAGAAATATCTATTGAACAAGATAGTACATGGAAGCCACTGAGAAGGATAATCAAGAAAGGGTCAGTTCCTGCACACACACAGAGTGGATGACAGAGAAACCTGGTCACTTAAGGCAAGGAAGGAAGGAAAAAGAATGAATCAGGGGGCAGTCTACCAAAAGAGGTATGAGGATGACTCAAAAGAAAAGCTGATTCTAGGTGGGTAACACATGACAAGGAAAGTGGGAAGAACTGGGGTCAGAGAAAGCCTGGAGCATGTTCTGAGAAAACAGAATAATGCCAGAGGAATTTCAATTCATGGAAGACAGAGCTTACTAGAACTCAGAGAAAAGAATAAATATTCTGTCTTGAAAAGTGCTCTATATACTACTTTTCTATTTTAGATTTAGAGAGTATCCATAGTGTCAGTCATTTTTACATAGTTTTATTGTGAGTTTGTTTAAAAGAAGTTTAAAAAAATACAGTATGAAGGAGAACCTAAAAGACGGCGGCAGGGAGAGACAGGGCAAAAAAACACCTCTGTGAAAGATACCAGACAAAAGCCAGAAAGTGACCCAGAACATCAGCTCCAGCAATGCACCAGCTGGACAAGGTCTGCTAAATCCACAGGGACCGTGCACTTGGTGAAACCAGGAGTCTGTGTTCTGAAACGAGTGAATAAGCCGCTGAATATCTGGCAGCCATGCTAAGGTGTGGGGAAACCGAGGGTTAGCGTTTGGAGGTGGACTGGTTCTTTTTTAAAAAAACCCTAGGCTGGGCGGGGCAAGATGGAAGACTGGTAAGCTGTATGTTTTAGTTACTCCTCCAGGAAAGTAGGTAGAAAGCCAGGAACTGCGTGGACTGGACACCACAGAGCAATCTGTCTTTGGGCATACTTCATACAACACTCATGAAAATGTCAGACTGCTGAGATCAGCGAAATCTGTAAGTTTTTGCCGCCAGGGGACCCGCGCCCCTCCCTGCCAGGCTCAGTCCCGTGGGAGGAGGGGCTGTCAGCTCCGGGAAGGAGAAGGGAGAACTGCAGTGGCTGCTCTTATCGGAAACTCATTCTACTGATCCAGACTCCAACCATAGATAGACAGAGACCAGACACCAGAGAATCTGTGAGCAGCCAGCCCAGCAGAGAGGAGACAGGCATAGGAAAAAAAAAAAAAAAACAACACGAAAAACTCTAAAATAAAAGCAGAGGATTTTTAGAGTTCTGGTGAACACAGAAAGGGGAAGGGCGGAGCTCAGGCCCTAAGGCGCATATGCAAATCCCGAAGAAAAGCCGATCTCTCTGCCCTGTGGACCTTTCCTTAATGGCCATGGTTGCTTTGTCTCTTAGCATTTCAATAACCCATTAGATCTCAGAGGAGGACCCTTTTTTTTTTTTTTTTTTAATCCTTTTTTCTTTTTCTAAAACAATTACTCTAAGAAGCCCAATACAGAAAGCTTCAAAGACTTTCAATTTGGGCACGTCAAGTCAACAGCAGAACTAAGAGAGCTCTGAGACAAAAGGCAATAATTCAGTGGCTGAGAAAATTCACTAAACACCACAACTTCCCAAGAAAAAGGGGGTGTCCGCTCACAGCCACCATCCTGGTGGACAGGAAACACTCCTGCCCATCGCCAGCCCCATAGCCCAGAGCTGCCCCAGACAACCCAGTGTGACGTAAGGGCTTCAAATAACAGGCACACACCACAAAACTGGGCGTGTACATTAGCCTTCCCTGCAACCTCAGCTGATTGTCCCAGAGTTGGGAAGGTGGAGCAGTGTGAATTAACAAAGCCCCATTCAGCCATCATTTCAGCAGACTGGGAGCCTCCCTACACAGCCCAGCAGCCCAGAACTGCCCTGAGGGGACGGCACTCACCTGTGACATAGCACAGTCATCCCTCAACAGAGGACCCAGGGTGCACAGCCTGGAAGAGGGGCCCACTTGCAAGTCTCAGGAGCCATACGCCAATACCAAGGACTTGTGGGTCAGTGGCAGAGACAAACTGTGGCAGGACTGAACTGAAGGATTAGACTATTACACCAGCTTTAAAACTCTAGGATCACCAGGGAGATTTGATTTTTAGGGCCACCCCCCCCTCTCCAACTGCCCAGAAACACGCCCCACATACAGGGCAGGCAACACCAACTACACACGCAAGCTTGGTACACCAATTGGGCCCCACAAGACTCACTCCCCCACTCACCAAAAAGGCTAAGCAGGGGAGAACTGGCTTGTGGAGAACAGGTGGCTCGTGGACGCCACCTGCTGGTTAGTTAGAGAAAGTGTACTCCACGAAGCTGTAGATCTGATAAATTAGAGATAAGGACTTCAATAGGTCTACAAACCCTAAAAGAACCCTATCAAGTTCAGCAAATGCCACGAGGCCAAAAACAACAGAAAATTATAAAGCATATGAAAAAACCAGACGATATGGATAACCCAAGCCCAAGCACCCAAATCAAAAGACCAGAAGAGACACAGCACCTAGAGCAGCTACTCAAAGAACTAAAGATGAACAATGAGACCATAGTACGGGATATGAAGGAAATCAAGAAGACTCTAGAAGAGCATAAAGAAGACATTGCAAGACTAAATAAAAAAATGGATGATCTTATGGAAATTAAAGAAACTGTTGACCAAATTAAAAAGATTCTGGACACTCATAGTACAAGACTAGAGGAAGTTGAACAACGAATCAGTGACCTGGAAGATGACAAAATGGAAAATGAAAGCATAAAAGAAAGAATGGGGAAAAAAATTGAAAAAATCGAAATGGACCTCAGGGATATGATAGATAATATGAAACGTCCAAATATAAGACTCATTGGTGTCCCAGAAGGGGAAGAAAAGGGTAAAGGTCTAGGAAGAGTATTCAAAGAAATTGTTGGGGAAAACTTCCCAAATCTTCTAAACAACATAAATACACAAATCATAAATGCTCAGCGAACTCCAAATAGAATAAATCCAAATAAACCCACTCCAAGACATATATTGATCACACTGTCAAACACAGAAGAGAAGGAGCAAGTTCTGAAAGCAGCAAGAGAAAAGCAATTCACCACATACAAAGGAAACAGCATAAGACTAAGTAGTGACTACTCAGCAGCCACCATGGAGGCGAGAAGGCAGTGGCACGATATATTTAAAATTCTGAGTGAGAAAAATTTCCAGCCAAGAATACTTTATCCAGCAAAGCTCTCCTTCAAATTTGAGGGAGAGCTTAAATTTTTCACAGACAAACAAATGCTGAGAGAATTTGCTAACAAGAGACCTGCCCTACTGGAGATACTAAAGGGAGCCCTACAGACAGAGAAACAAAGACAGGACAGAGAGACTTGGAGAAAGGTTCAGTACTAAAGAGATTCGGTATGGGTACAATAAAGGATATTAATAGAGAGAGGGGAAAAATTTGGCAAACATAAACCAAAGGATAAGATGGCTGATTCAAGAAATGCCTTCACGGTTATAACGTTGAATGTAAATGGATTAAACTCCCCAATTAAAAGATATAGATTCGCAGAATGGATCAAAAAAAATGAACCATCAATATGTTGCATACAAGAGACTCATCTTAGACATAGGGACACAAAGAAACTGAAAGTGAAAGGATGGAAAAAAATATTTCATGCAAGCTACAGCCAAAAGAAAGCAGGTGTAGCAATATTAATCTCAGATAAAATAGACTTCAAATGCAAAGATGTTTTGAGAGACAAAGAAGGCCACTACGTACTAATAAAAGGGGCAATTCAGCAAGAAGAAATAACAATCGTAAATGTCTATGCACCCAACCAAGGTGCCACAAAATACATGAGAGAAACACTGGCAAAACTAAAGGAAGCAATTGATGTTTCCACAATAATTGTGGGAGACTTCAACACATCACTCTCTCCTATAGATAGATCAACCAGACAGAAGACCAATAAGGAAATTGAAAACCTAAACAATATGATAAATGAATTAGATTTAACAGACATATACAGGACATTACATCCCAAATCACCAGGATACACATACTTTTCTAGTGCTCACGGAACTTTCTCCAGAATAGATCATATGCTGGGACATAAAACAAGCCTCAATAAATTTAAAAAGATCGAAATTATTCAAAGCACATTCTCTGACCACAATGGAATACAATTAGAAGTCAATAACCATCAGAGACTTAGAAAATTCACAAATACCTGGAGGTTAAACAACACACTCCTAAACAATCAGTGGGTTAAAGAAGAAATAGCAAGAGAAATTGCTAAATATATAGAGATGAATGAAAATGAGAACAGAACATACCAAAACCTATGGGATGCAGCAAAAGCAGTGCTAAGGGGGAAATTTATAGCACTAAACGCATATATTAAAAAGGAAGAAAGAGCCAAAATCAAAGAACTAATGGATCAACTGAAGAAGCTAGAAAATGAACAGCAAACCAATCCTAAACCAAGTACAAGAAAAGAAATAACAAGGATTAAAGCAGAAATAAATGACATAGAGAACAAAAAAACAATAGAGAGGATAAATATCACCAAAAGTTGGTTCTTTGAGAAGATCAACAAGATTGACAAGCCCCTAGCTAGACTGACAAAATCAAAAAGAGAGAAGACCCATATAAACAAAATAATGAATGAAAAAGGTGACATAACTGCAGATCCTGAAGAAATTAAAAAAATTATAAGAGGATATTATGGACAACTGTATGGCAATAAACTGGACAATGTAGAAGAAATGGACAATATCCTGGAAACATATGAACAACCTAGACTGACCAGAGAAGAAATAGAAGAACTCAACCAACCCATCACAAGCAAAGAGATCCAATCAGTCATCAAAAATCTTCCCACAAATAAATGCCCAGGGCCAGATGGCTTCACAGGGGAATTCTACCAAACTTTCCAGAAAGAACTGACACCAATCTTACTCAAACTCTTTCAAAACATTGAAGAAAATGGAACACTACCTAACTCATTTTATGAAGCTAACATCAATCTAATACCAAAACCAGGCAAAGATGCTACAAAAAAGGAAAACTACCGGCCAATCTCCCTAATGAATATAGATGCAAAAATCCTCAACAAAATACTTGCAATTCGAATCCAAAGACACATTAAAAAAATCATACACCATGACCAAGTGGGGTTCATTCCAGGCATGCAAGGATGGTTCAACATAAGAAAAACAATCAATGTATTACAACACATTAAAAACTCGAAAGGGAAAAATCAATTGATCATCTCAATAGATGCTGAAAAAGCATTTGACAAAATCCAACATCCCTTTTTGATAAAAACACTTCAAAAGGTAGGAATTGAAGGAAACTTCCTCAACATGATAAAGAGCATATATGAAAAACCCACAGCCAGCATAGTACTCAATGGTGAGAGACTGAAAGCCTTCCCTCTAAGATCAGGAACAAGACAAGGATGCCCGTTGTCACCACTGTTATTCAACATTGTGCTGGAAGTGCTAGCCAGGGCAATCCGGCAAGATAAAGAAATAAAAGGCATCCAAATTGGAAAAGAAGAAGTAAAACTGTCATTGTTTGCAGACGATATGATCTTATATCTAGAAAACCCTGAGAAATCGACGATACAGCTACTAGAGCTAATAAACAAATTTAGCAAAGTAGCGGGATACAAGATTAATGCACATAAGTCAGTAATGTTTCTATATGCTAGAAATGAACAAACTGAAGAGACACTCAAGGAAAAGATACCATTTTCAATAGCAACTAAAAAAATCAAGTACCTAGGAATAAACTTAACCAAAGATGTAAAAGACCTATACAAAGAAAACTACATAACTCTACTAAAAGAAATAGAAGGGGACCTTAAAAGATGGAAAAATATTCCATGTTCATGGATAGGAAGGCTAAATGTCATTAAGATGTCAATTCTACCCAAACTCATCTACAGATTCCATGCAATCCCAATCAAAATTCCAACAACCTACTTTGCAGACTTGGAAAAGCTAGTTATCAAATTTATTTGGAAAGGGAAGATGCCTCGAATTGCTAAAGACACTCTAAAAAAGAAAAACGAAGTGGGAGGACTTACACTCCCTGACTTTGAAGCTTATTATAAAGCCACAGTTGCCAAAACAGCATGGTACTGGCACAAAGATAGACATATAGATCAATGGAATCGAATTGAGAATTCAGAGATAGACCCTCAGATCTATGGCCGACTGATCTTTGATAAGGCCCCCAAAGTCACTGAACTGAGCCATAATGGTCTTTTCAACAAATGGGGCTGGGAGAGTTGGATATCCATATTCAAAAGAATGAAAGAGGACCCCTACCTCACCCCCTACACAAAAATTAACTCAAAATGGACCAAAGATCTCAATATAAAAGAAAGTACCATAAAACTCCTAGAAGATAATGTAGGAAAACATCTTCAAGACCTTGTATTAGGCGGCCACTTCCTAGACTTTACACCCAAAGCACAAGCAACAAAAGAGAAAATAGATAAATGGGAACTCCTCAAGCTTAGAAGTTTCTGCACCTCAAAGGAATTTCTCAAAAAGGTAAAGAGGCAGCCAACTCAATGGGAAAAAATTTTTGGAAACCATGTATCTGACAAAAGACTGATATCTTGCATATACAAAGAAATCCTACAACTCAATGACAATAGTACAGTCGGCCCAATTATAAAATGGGCAAAAGATATGAAAAGACAGTTCTCTGAAGAGGAAATACAAATGGCCAAGAAACACATGAAAAAATGTTCAGCTTCACTAGCTATTAGAGAGATGCAAATTAAAACCACAATGAGATACCATCTAACACCGGTTAGAATGGCTGCCATTAAACAAACAGGAAACTACAAATGCTGGAGGGGATGTGGAGAAATTGGAACTCTTATTCACTGTTGGTGGGACTGTATAATGGTTCAGCCACTCTGGAAGTCAGTCTGGCAGTTCCTTAGAAAACTAGATATAGAGCTACCATTCAATCCGGCGATTGCACTTCTCGGTATATACCCGGAAGATCGGAAAGCAGTGACACGAACAGATATCTGCACGCCAATGTTCATAGCAGCATTATTCACAATTGCCAAGAGATGGAAACAACCCAAATGTCCTTCAACAGATGAGTGGATAAATAAAATGTGGTATATACACACGATGGAATACTACGCGTCAGTAAGAAGGAACGATCTCGTGAAACATATGACAACATGGATGAACCTTGAAGACATAATGCTGAGTGAAATAAGCCAGGCACAAAAAGAGAAATATTATATGCTACCACTAATGTGAACTTTGAAAAATGTAAAACAAATGGTTTATAATGTAGAATGTAGGGGAACTAGCAGTAGAGAGTAATTAAGGAAGGGGGAACAATAATCCAAGAAGAACAGATAAGCTTTTTAATGTTCTGGGGATGCCCAGAAATGACTATGGTCTGTTAATTTCTGATGGATATAGTAGGAAGAAGTTCACAGAAAGGTTGCTATATTATGTAACTTTCTTGGGGTAAAGTAGGAACATGTTGGAAGTTAAGCAGTTATCTTAGGTTAGTTGTCTTTTTCTTACTCCCTTGTTATGGTCTCTTTGAAATGTTCTTTTATTGTATGTTTGTTTTCTTTTTAACTTTTTTTTTCATACAGTTGATTTAAAAAAGAAGGGAAAGTTAAAAAAAAAAAAAAGAAAGAAAGAAAAACAAGGAAAAAAAAATGATGTAGTGCCCCATTGAGGAGCCTGTGGAGAATGCAGGGGTATTCGCCTACCCCACCTCCATGGTTGCTAACATGACCACAGACATAGGGGACTGGTGGTTTGATGGGATGAGCCCTCTACCATAAGTTTTACCCTTGGGAAGAAGGTTGCTGCAAAGGAGAGGCTAGGCCTCCCTATATTTGTGCCTAAGAGTCTCCTCCTGAATGCCTCTTTGTTGATCAGATGTGGCCCTCTCTCTCTGGCTAAGCCAACTTGAAAGGTGAAATCACTGCCCTCCCCACTACGTGGGCTCAGACACCCAGGGGAGTGAATCTCCCTGGCAACGTGGAATATGACTCCTGGGGAGGAATGTAGACCCGGCATCGTGGGACGGAGAACATCTTCTTGACCAAAAGGGGGATGTGAAAGGAAATGAAATAAGCTTCAGTGGCAGAGAGATTCCAAAACGAGCCGAGAGGTCACTCTGGTGGGCACTCTTACGCACACTTTAGACAACCCTTTTTAGGTTCTAAAGAATTGGGGTAGCTGGTGGTGGATACCTGAAACTATCAAACTACAACCCAGAACCCATGAATCTCGAAGACAGATGTATAAAAATGTAGCTTATGAGGGGTGACAATGGGATTGGGAAAGCCATAAGGACCACACTCCACTTTGTCTAGTTTATGGATGGTGAGTAGAAAAATAGGGGAAGGAAACAAACAGACAAAGGTACCCAGTGTTCTTTTTTACTTCAATTGCTCTTTTTTCACTCTAATTGTTATTCTTGTTATTTTTGTGTGTGTGCTAATGAAGGTGTCAGGGATTGATTTAGGTGATGAATGTACAACTATGTAATGGTACTGTAAACAATCGAAAGTACAATTTGTTTTGTATGACTGCATGGTATGTGAATATATCTCAATAAAATGATTAAAAAAAAAAACAAACATTACTTAATATCAAAACAAGTGATGATTTGCAAGAAAACTGGAAATTTGCACCACAATGAATAAAAATCCATGTTGAGCCAAAAAAAAAAAAAAAAAAAAAAAAAACCCAAAAGCAGATATGGCAGCGAGAACAGCACAGTGAAGTATAGCAGGAACGGGCTAAGCAAACACCTCAATATCTGGTGTGGAAGATAGCCTTTCGTGCACCCACTGCTGATTGTCTTGGAACAAGGAAGGCAGAGGTTAGAGAAAAGGGGAAAATAACCACACCCCTTGTAGCCATCTTCCCGGCGAGCAGGGAACGCTCCTGCCTGGTGCCAGAGCCACAGCCCAGAGTCGTGCCAAAAAACCCAGTGGGACAGGAAGTGTTTCCAGCAACATGCACACACGCCACAATATCAGGCGTGGACAATAGCCTTTCACGCACCCACAGATAATGGTCCCAGAGCTGGGAAGGCAGAGCTGTACAAAAACGGGGAAATTAACATGCCCTACACAGCCATCTTTACAGAAGGCTGGGAACACAACTACATGGCCGGTGGCCCAGACTTCCCTTGAGGGATGGCGCGCACTTGTGATGTAGCACAACCTCCCCTCAGCAGAGGCCCCAGAAGGGCACGGCTTGGAAGAGGGACCCACTCGGAAATCCCAGGGACCATATGCCAATACCAAAGACTTGTGGGTCAGCAGCAGAGACTATCTGTGGCAAGACTGACATGAAGGTTTAGACTCTTGCAACAGCCTTAAATCTCCAGGAACACCTGAGAGGTTTGATTATTAAAGCTGCCCTCCCTCCCTAACTGCTCAGACACATGCCCCACATTCTGGGTGGACAGTACCAACAACACACCCAAACTTGGTGCACCAATTGGACCCCACAAGAATCAGACTGCCACACACCACAAAGACAAAGTTGGGGAGAACTGACTTGAGGGGAATAGGTGACTTGCAGATGCCATCTGCTGGTTAAAGTATACGCCACCAAGCTGTGGATCTGAAAAATTGTAGAGATTCATCTTTGAATAATCCTACATGTCCTAAAAGAACCCTCTCAAGTAAAGCAAATGCCAAGAGCCCAAAAACAACAGAAAATTTTAAAGTATATGAAAAAACCAGATGATATGGATAACCTACACCCAAACACCCAAATCAAAAGATAAGAGGAGACACAGTACTTGGAGCAATTAATCAAAGAACTAAAGACAAACAATGAGAGCATGGCACATGATATAAAGGACACGAATAAGGCCCTAGAAGAGCATAAAGAAGAAATTGCAATAGTAAATAAAAAAACATATGCTCTTATGGAAATATAAGAAACTGTTGACCAAATTAAAAAGTTTCTGGATACTCATAGTACAAGACTAGAGGAAGCTGAACAACGGATCAGCGACCTCAAGGACCACAGAATGGAAAATGAAAGAACAAAAGAAAGAATGGGGAAAAAAATAAAAAAAATTGAAATGGACCTCAGGAATATGACAGATAAAATAAAATGTCCAAATATAAGACTCATTGGTGTCCTAGAAGGGGAAGAGAAGGGTAAAGATCTAGAAAGTGTATTCAAAGAAATTGTTGGGGAAAACTTCCCAAAGCTTCTACACAATATAAATACACAAAGCATAAATGCCCAGCGAACTCCAAATAGAATAAATCCAAATAAACCCACTCCAAGACATATTCTGATCAGACTGTCAAATACTGAAGAGAAGGAGCAAGTTCTGAAAGCAGCAAGAGAAAAGCAATTCATCACATACAAAGGAAACAACATAAGACTAAGTGGTGACAGCAGCCACCATGGAGGCAAGAAGGCAGTGGCATGACATATTTAAAATTCTGAGAGGGAAAAATTTCCAACCAAGAATACTTTATCCACCAAAGCTCTCCTTCAAATTTGAGGGAGAGCTTAAATTTTTCACAGACAAACAAATGCTGAGAGATTTTGCTAATGAAAGTCCTGCCCTACTTGATGTACTAAAGGCAGCCCTACCAACAAAGAAACAAAGAAAGGAGGGAGAGATATGGAGAAAGATTCAGTACTAAAGAGATTCAATATTAGTTCATTAAAGGACATTAAGAGAGAGAGGGAAAAAATATATCTGACAAACATAAATGAAAGGATAGGATGGCTGATTCAAGACATGCCTTCACAGTAACAACATTGAATGTAAATGGATTAAACTCCCCAATTAAAAGACACAGATTGGCAGAATAGATAAAAAAATATGTACCAACAATATGCTGCATACAAGAGACTCATCTTAGACACAGGGACACAAAGAAATTGAAAGTGAAAGGATGGAAAAAATATTTCATGCAAGCTACAGCCAAAAGAAAGCAGGAGTAGCAATATTAATCTCAGAGAAAATAGACTTTAAATGCAAGGATGTTAGGAGAGACAAAGAAGGCCACCACATACAAATAAAAAGGGCAATTCAACAAGAAGAAATAACAATCATAAATGTTTATGCACCCAATCATGGTGCCACAAAATACATGAGACAAACACTGGCAAAACTAAAGGATGCAATGGATGTTTCCACAATAATTGTGGGAGACTTCAACACATCACTCTCTCCAATAGAGAGACCAACCAGACAGAAGACCAATAAGGAAACTGAAAATCTAAATAATCTGATAAATGAATTTGATTTAACAGACATATATAGAACATCATATCTCATATCACCAGGATACACATTCTTCTCTAGTTATCACAGAACTTTTCTCCAGAATAGACCATATGCTGGGACATAAAACAAGCCTCAATAAATTTAAAAAAAATTGAAATTATTCAAAGCACATTCTCTGACCACAGTGGAATACAATTAAAAGTCAATAACCTTTAGAGACTTAGAAAATTCACAAATACCTGGAGGTTAAACAACACACTCCTAAAATAATCCTATAATGTAGGATGTAGGGGAACTAGCGATAGAGAGCAATTAATGAAGGGGGAACGATAACCCAGTAAGAACAGAAAAGCTATCATGGGTAAATTTAATGTTCTGGGAATGCCCAGGAATGACTATGGTTTGTTAATTTTGATAGGTATGGTAGGAACAAGTTCACAGAAATGTTGCTATATTACATTATTTTCCTGGAGTAGAGTAGGAACATGTTGGAAGCAAAGTAGTTATTTTAGGTTAGTTGTCTTTTTCTTACTCCCTTGTTATGGTTTGTTTGAAATTTTTTTTATGGTATATCTTTTAAAAAAATTTTTTATATAGTTAATTTAAAAAAAAGATAATTAAGAGTTAATGACAATCAATGCAATATATGATACTGGAGGTGATCTAAGAATGGAGGAGAAAGGCTCAAAGGGGGCATAAGGCAAAATTGGAATATAGAATTTAAGCTTCATATCCATATTAATTTTCTTGAATTAACTGCAGTTAAGTTAATGACATAAGTGAATATCCTTGTTTGTAGGAAAAGTACATGGAAGTGTTATAAGTTCAAGGAGTACGATATATGCAACCTGCTCTCAAATGTTCAGAAGATGATAAATGGGTAGATAGAAAATTGATAGAAAGATAATAGATACAGTTGAAAGAAAGGGGGGAGGAAGAGAGGAAGGGAGGAAGGGAGGAAGGAAAGAGAGAGAAAGGAAGGAAGGAAGGAAGGAAGGAAGGAAGGAAGGAAGGAAGAAAGAAAGGTACTGCAAAGGTAGCAAAAAGTAAAATTGGTAGATACGGATATCTGGGGGTGGTGGGGTGTTGGAGTTCTCTGTATAGGGTCTGTATTGTATTTGCAACTGTCCTATATGTTTGAAATTATTTCAAAATAAAAATTAAAAAAATACAGTATGCATTTTCAATTATTTCATGATATCAACAATTTCAAAAATTAAACAAGTAAAATTTTTTAAATTATAAAAAAATCAGTGCAACAGAATACTACAAGACATAACATCAGCTGGTAACAGCGGGTGCTGGACCCCTTGATCCTCACTATATGCTCTTTTATACTGTTGGATGTTTTACGCATGGAATCCTCAGTACAAAGCAAAAGAATTTCAAATCAGTGGTAACTATATTCAGCTTTGTTAGCCCTGATACAGTTGAAAACAAATACTGCAGGTTTTAATGATGTGGCATTGCAGGTGTGAACAGGAGTGAGATGGTATCACACTTTTCTTAAATTTTTAACATATTGAAGAAAGTCGGGTAACTGAATTTATTGTTCAACAATGGCTAAGTATAGACCATTGCAAATAAAACTAAGCAAAGAAGCACACTGCTTGTAAATCAAAACAAAAGGTATACATTTCAAAGATGTTTTTTTCCAATGTTATTTATATATTTTTAAAATTCAATTAAAAATCATCAGTATGATGGCAAGAATTATCTTGCTCTCCCTTTTTTTCCCCCTTATTTTAAGCAGCATTTATTTCAGGAGCTTTTTATATGCATGCATGCCTTGGTTATGGGAAAGTAAGGAGAACATTGTGGCTGCAACAGAAACAGATAAAGGAGAAAGTTGTGGGGGATGAGGTCAGAGAGGGAGGAGAGAGCCAGATCCTGCAGACACCTCCAGAGACTGTGACTTCATTAGCCATGATGGGGCCCAGGCAACTAGTATTTTTAAATGCTCCTAAGTTACAACCCCTGATGTAGTGTCTACTTGTAAGTCACTGTAAGGGCTTTAGATTTTACTTAAGAAGAAGTGAAATCACTGGAGGTTTTAAACAGAGTAAGAAATCTGACTTGTGTCTGACTGGCTCCTCGATGGCAGACTGGAGGTTTTCTGTCTGGAGGAAGTCCAGGGTAGAAGCAGAGACTTGTCAGGCCGCCGCAAAAATCCAGGCAAAAACTGATAATGGTTTGCCCCAGAATGGAAGCATACAAGTAGTAAAAAATGATCAAATTTTGGAAATATTATGAAAGAAGAACTGACAGGAGTTGCTGATGGATTAGATATGGGATATGAGAAAAGAGAGGAGTCGATGACTCAAGGTCTTTGGACTGAGCAGCAAGAAAAAGAGAGTTGCTATTAAGTGCCACGTAGTGACTAGGGGAAAGTTGGGGGAAGATATCCATAGATGGTGGAAAACCGTCCAGTTTTCAAAATATTACGTCTTTACAAAGGAATCAAGTTCTAATATAGGTTACAACATGGATGAACCTTGAAAACATTATGCTGATGAAATAAGCCAAACAAAAAGGACAAATATTGTATGATTCTACTTACATGAAGTATCTAGAATAAGCAAATTCATAGAGACAGAAAGCAGATCAGAGGTTACCAAGGGGCTGGGGGTAGAGGGTGGGGAGTTACTGCTTAATAAGTACAGAATTTCTGTTTGGGATGATGAGTAAGTTTTGGTAATGGATGGTGGTGAAGGTAGTAGCACAACATTGTGAATGTTAATTAAAACCACTGACTTACACAATTAAAATGGGAAATTTTATGTTATATATTTTGCTACAATAACATTTTTTAAAAAGAACCTCCAACCCCATGCCAATATTATGGAGCTTTCAGGTAGTCAACTGGATGTAGAAGTCTGTAGTTCAGGGACAGATCCATGTTGGAGATATAAACTTGGGACCTGTCAGCATCTTAGATGGTATGAAAGTCATGAGATTGGATGAAATGACTTAAGCCTTTCCTAAGGCCTTGTAACTTTAGGTGTGGTCCCTGTACCAGCAGCACCAGCACTACCTGGAAGTTCATGAGAAATACAGAATCTCAGGTTCAGCCCTACCTTAATCAGAATTTTCACTTTTAAGATCTCCAGGTAATTAAAAGGTACATTGAAGTATGAGAAGCACTAATTGAGGCAGTAAGGACAGACAGAGAAGAGGTCCAAGGACTGAGCCTCACTCAGCACACTCCACTATTTAGGGGTCATGGTGAGAAGGAGAAATCAGCAAAAGAGAGTGGTCAGTGAGGTAAGAAGAGGACTTAGAACAGTGTACTAGGGGATGCAAGGTGAATTTCTAAGTTATTAGTCTGCCTTCAAGAAGTCTTGCTGGGGAAACAGTCAAATACATCATTGATTAAAGGAGCACTTCCCAACTTTTTCCACCTATCAAAAGTAATATTTATGAAATTAGATACATATAGGAGGTTGTTCACAGTCAGTGGCCACCAATCTAGGGACTAAAGCTACCCCTGGACCTACCTCGAAGGGTAAGGGATCACTTTCTCAGCCCACTGAAATGAGAAAACTGTTGGCAAGCTCTGAATTAGACTATAGTGTGACAAATGCTACAGTGGAGGAATTTACAGTGGGACACTATCCAAACTAGATGACAATTAGAAGCGTTCCAGGTAGGCGATGCCTGAGCTGAATTTTGAAAAAATAAGTAGGTATTGGCCAGATGAAGGAAAAATAAGGACTGTCTAGAATCATGAACCAGTTAAAAGCCCCTGGGAAACTCTGGTTGAATGAAGGATCTGTAACAGGAGATGAGGCCCAGAGAGGAGAGCATGCGTCAGATCTATCCCAGCCTCCTGTGGCTATTGCCCTTCTTCCCATGACCCATTTCCATTCCCTGTCTCCTCTTCCATAACTTCTTGTTTCCAACCACACACATCCCCATCTCCCTTTACATTCCTGTGGCTCCCCTTCTTCTCTTTGAGCCATATCCTATGCCTATAGGCCTCTCCTTATACACATTCACGAATTTTGTACTATGTAAGACAAAAGAAAATAAAAATAAAAGTTATGGAAAATGTTGATTTTATAACCATATTTCTACAGTGCTTGGAATACAGCATTTAATTTGGGCTTTTAACTCAGAAAAAAAGTGTATTTTTGTATGCACTATTTATGAATACATAGAATTTTGAAAACAAATGTTGTAATAGAAAAAGTCCTTTTTCCTCTCCAGAAGGAGTTGAAAAATGAATATAAAACTAGCTGTGCATCTGCATCCTGATATGTGCTGTCACTTCATCCTTTATTTCTCAGTTAACTCAAGTGGTAGCTTCTGTTTGCTGCTCCTGCAATTGGCACATGTGATCTCTAGATGGAAGTACCCTACCGGTCTACAGCTTTCAATGATGCTTTTCAACCTGTAGTTAAGCAGTGCTAACAGAGTGTGTTTTCAGTTCTGCTTTAAAAAAAAATGAGTTCTTGAATTGTCTTCCCTTTAAGAGATGGCAAGTTGAAAGCCTCTGAATAACTATCAAGTGAGCCTGTGATGCACTTAGGAGAGACTGGATTAGTATATCTTTGACTCAGATTCATTTTCCTCACTTAACTGACCACTTTAACATACAATTTCAAATTGCTTTCATTCTTAATCATATAATGTTTAATTTTTACTCTTACTAGACGCTGAATTAAGAGCCATCCATTAAAATATAAATATGCCTCATCAGCCTTTCCACCAGATCCATATTTTTTTTAAAACACTAGATGTATGGCACATAATTTTAAAATCTCTGTTGATACTATCATAATTTTTCTTATACAAGTCAACAGTGCATGGAATGCTAGGGAGGGGGTGGAATGGGAAGATTTAGGCTATATATGTTTCCACAATTGAAAAAAAAAAAGAAAAAAAAGTCTAAATAGAAGACAAATGCCAAGGATGATCCTGAATGGGATCTGAGGATGGAGCAGAGGAGGCTCAAAGGGACACAGATGCGACACAAGGGGAAAAAAAAGGAAATATAGAATGTAAGCTTTACATCAATGTTGAATTTCTTGAACTTCTTAGCTGCGCTTAATGAGATTGCATAAAAGAATGTTCTTGTCCATGGGAAAGGTATACGTGAATTATATTATTTGTTCAAAGATATGTGCAGCTTGCTCTCATATGTTCAGAGGACAGGGCAATATATGATGGATGATAGATAGGGAGGGAGGGAGAGAGAGACGGAAAGAAAGAAACGGTGGTGTGACAGGATGTTAAAGGTGGTGGATCGGGGTATCGAGGGAGGGGGGTTGGGGTATGATGGAGTTCTGTGTATAGGGTTTGTACTGTTTTTGCAACTGTTCCTGTAAGACTGAATTTATTTCAAAATAAAATTTATTAAATTAAAAAAAAAACAGTGCATTATCTATTAAATGGGAAAAGTACACATTTCTTTTTATATAATTATTATTATTAGAGATTATATTTAAAATCAACTTTCATATAAGCAAATATCTGATCAAGAATTTTTTTTTTTATTAAATTGTTTTATTGAAATACATTCACACACCATACAATCATCCATGGTATACAATCCACTGTCCACAGTATGATAATATAGTTATGCGTTCATCACTACAATCTATCTCTGAACATTTTCCTTACATCAGAAAGAACCAGAACAAGAATAAAAAATAAAAGTGAAAAACGAACACCCAAATCATCCCCCCCATCCCAACCCATCTGTCCTTTAGTTTTTATCCCCATTTTTCTACTCATCCATACACTAGATAAAGGGGGTGTGATCCACAAGGTCTTCACAATCACACTGTCACCCCTTGTAATCTACATTATTCTATAATTGTCTTCAGGAGTCCAGACTGCTGGGTTGGAGTTTGGTAGTTTCAGGTATTTACTTCTAGCTATTCCAATATGTTAAAACCTAAGACGTGTTATCTACATAGTGCATAAGAATGTCCACCAGATGACCAAGAATATTTTTAAAATACTCTAAATTATTTCTGTACCACATATTGTGCAAAACTGACAAAATTACTTTTTAAATTCTTAAGGGGAATTTAACTAGCATAATGATATCAGACAGTGTGGTTAAAGTTGTTTGCAAATCAAATAAGACTGCAAGATAAATTGCCATAACATGGAGCCCTGGCTTTTGGAATCAGAAACCCTGGTATGACCTTCTACTTTCTAGCTGTGTGATCATGAAGAAATCACTTAACTTCTCTAAGCCTTGGTTTTCCCATCTGTAAAATGAGAAATATAATAATAATCCTTAGGCAGGCAGAGCAGGATCAAAACCATGAAAGAAACGGAAGGATAAAAGAAAAGAAAGGAAAGACCAAAGAAAAGGAGGAAAAGTCAGTTATATAAAAGCATAAATTGTGAAGTGGTAGACAAATGTTAAGGTTATTACAAGACTCTTGGAGGATACATCTCTAGAGCTAGAAGATTCTATTGCATCCTATCTTCTTCCTAAGGAAAAAAGCGTGCTTTGGGTTTAAACAGAAAGATCAATTTTAGTCCTTCTTACTTTTTTTCTCCATAAAGAAAAAACATTCTTATTTTATGAGATTTATTGCATCAGTGACAAAGAGCTGGGAACAAAAAAGTTGCATTAGGATTTGATACTGGGTGGTTTGTTAGACTCACTCACTAGCTTGATGATTCATCCAGGCATAGCAGCCTAGAAAAGTGTTGCCCAGAAAAAGTATACGTTACTATGTAAGATAGATTTCCAGGGGTACTTCACTAGCCTATACCATGCAATTAAACTCACCAATGGTAAATTAAATCTAGGCATTATAAGACACAATCCAAAGTGGTGTTTGATTTTTGGATACCAAGTTTCCACATCCACTTATGTTCTCGTAAAAAGAAATTAGAGTTTTATCAGATGTTTCTCTGGTTAGATTTACTAGCAAAAATAAGCAGCCCCTGAATGCACAAGACAGAAGAACTGGATGTGCTGGAGAAAAGCCTCAAGTTTAATAAGCAGTGCATAATCTACTAAATGCTAACAACTGTTAACATTCACTTCCAGAAGCACCCTGGAGAAACGCCATGATTCTTCCCAGCCTTTTAAAATGTCCTTATTGGGAGGAAAACTTTCCTAGTATGATCTTCTCAACTAATTACCCATTGACCAAAATAAAGAAAGAAAAAAAATGAAAAAACATGCCAGTGGTAGCTCAAGAATTGCTTTTGGGAAGTTTACCTAGAATCATCTTCTTTGACAGTTCTTGTCCCATCATCACATTTGGATGTGTAACCTGCCTATTTAGTACTAAGAACAGTAAACTTCTTAAAAGCAGAAAAGATGACTAAATATAGCCAAGTATAATGCTTGGTATGTAGTAGATGACCTACAAACAATTATTAAACTAAACTGAACTGAATTTAAACTAATTAAGATGAATGCAATATCAGAAATGTCCTGTAGATTTCAGGAAGCAAATTGCATATCCAAATACTTATTATGTAAAGGCAATATCCCATTATAACAACTTCTACTACATCTTCCATAACTTTACCTTTTTTAAAAATAATAAATACATTGCTAGAAAGAATGTTACTTATTTCTAGGACTAGGAGAGATGCTAAATCTTTTTTACAGTGAGTGAGCAGGCAAACAGAAGTGCTTTTAAACAGAGGAAAAAAGGTGTCATTCTGACCCTGCTCCTCTATCTCCAGCCTTCCTCAGTGGTTCTCAGTTGTATTTAATTAGCTGTGAAGGCAGAGACGGATTGAAATGTTGACAGTAGGGAGGGGGCTTAAAGGGTAATTGTCACTTGACAACAGAAGAGGAGAACTCTAAAGGGCACAGCTATAGCTCCAGTCAAGTCTCTCTTTTCTATAGAGAAAATAGCATGTTAGAAAGAAGTCCATGACTGAAAATGACTGTGGGTTGGTCAGGGACCAAAGAAGGCTTTAGTTATACTAGGACTTTCATTACAAAGAATTTGGTGAAATCTGAGCAAAGCATGCACTTACTATTACAGGTTACCAGCTCTAACATGGAAATGATTTTGCTATGAAAATTTATGCACTATAATGAGATACAACATTCCAAAAACCAGCTTCATCACTACCAGGAAGCACTCTTGGTCCTATTTTAACCTAAGTAAAGGGAGAACTGTAAAGATAGAGAGATCCTTTCTATAAAACTATCCATTTAGCCAGGGTCTCATAAGATCTCAGCCCCAAAATGTGACAGTTTATTAACAGGAAAAAGGGAAGATGATAAATGCCACTGTATGATGATAAAGGTCACAGTAGGATCCCAACGTTCCAGCCACTGGAGCCTCTGCCCAACCAAGCTCAAGTCCCAAGAAGTTTCTTGGCTATTTTAACCCTACTTGCATTTTAAAAAATAGCTTTCACTATATTTTTTTGTCCTTACTGAACACATAGCACATAAATAATTATTAAGTTATTTCATTTGAAGAGATGCATTCACTGTAGAAAATTTGGAAACACAGGTAAGCAAAAAGAAGAAATAAAAAATAACCTCAATATCCATTGCCATACCCCACCCCTCCCACCCAAAAAATAATTACCCTGCTAATGCTTTCCTTTTCAGATAAAAAAGGGGTGGTAAGATGTAAGGTCTCAATGTACCTGAAGTTATTGCAGCCAAGGACTACTCCAACGATGTTCTTGCCTATGTCGTGTACATCACCTTTAACAGTGGCCAGTACGATGGTGCCTTGGTAAGGGTCCTGGGGAGTAAGCCAAGCAGCTAATCATAGCTGTAACCATTTTAGAGCAGAACATCTAGTGCTCTAGAGTCAGACAGATCCCAGCAAAGAAAGCAATTTAATACAAACAAGGCAACCTCAAAGAGAAAAACAGAACTCAAATCATGTGTTTTCCAAGTAGAAAGCTGTAAGCTCTAACAGTTCAAAGGAGGCCTTCCTAGGAGGTTAGCTTAGGGGGCTAAAGTATTCACCGAGGATCATGGGCTCTGTTACTTCAAAGAAGAGTTTATGTTCACACTCAAAACAGTCCCACAGCTGAAGTCCATATCCTTAACCCCCCAAAATCTGACTGGCAAGTGATTTTATTGTTAGCAGTAAAGGCAGAGGAAGGGATGAGAGGGAGGAGTTTGTTAACTGCACAGGTCCTAGCAGAATCTGGAAAAACAACCACAATAGCCCAGTGCAGAGGGGCATCTGATTATCTTCCCATTTCTTTAACACAATTGTTCTATGTACTTTCACTATAAAAATAAAAAAGGTATGAAAGGATAATGGGATTTTTATGAATACGCTTCATGACTCACACACTCTGATCAATTTAAGAATTCAGAATCCCAGAGGCAAAAGCTGACTGAGCCCCACAGGGAACTAAACAAGGTCAAAAAAAGTAATAATTTACTAAGATGATGCAGCCAACAAGAATTAACTTGAATCCAGAAGTGGTGTAAAGGACACTGCAATTATACATAGAACATTCGGTTAAAGAGTATTCCAAAACCAAACATTATTCAATTACTTCAAGGGCAGGGGCTAAGTCTTATTCATCTTTGTAGCTCTGAGTGCCTAGCCAGTAGTTGGCACATAGTAGGGTACATAGTGGATGAATAAATGAACTGATTTTGTCTTGAAATCACCAGCATGGTTAAAATATTATGCCCATATTGAGAAATTCATAAAGCTACCACATTCAAAGGAAAATCGCAGTGTATTCTGATACTTGATAATAGAAGGGACAGATGCTAGATCTCTATTGCATTGTCAATGACAACTGTAGCCAAGTCCAACCACTCAGATCTCTATCCCCACCCCAAGCAATTTCTTAAGGGCCCTCAGATCTTGACAAAATGACTTGCCTCTTCTTCTACTGTGCCAGTGAGCACTCTAGTTTCTTCTCTCTCTTTTTCCATGAAAGGAATAAGGTGGCCAACAGCCTTCTTCATGACCCGAGCTGATTTTATAACCTGGGAAGATACACAACGTCAGGCATCTTTATCAAACCACTGAATGGCTGTTAACGGTCAACTGTGAAATTTTGGCGCAAATTAGGAATGCTTGCTTTCCACCACATGCTAGAGTCCACTTTTAACAGTGATGCAGGATAAGGAATAAGCTTCCTTTAGGGAAAACCAGTGAAAGAAGTACAAGCAGAAAGAGACAAGACTAGAAATCAAAAGCATGCAATTTCTGTCCTCCAAATTCTTACGTGTTGATTTATTTTCTGCCTAGAATGCCCTCCATCACTTCTCTAAGCTCTACACATCCTTGAAGTTTTGATCTTTTATATCATGAACCCATTACCAGCCTTCTCTTCTGAATTTCCAGCATTATGATTCACTTATAACTAAGCCTTAAGCTTAAGCAAGAAAAGAGCCTTTTAGTTTTTTTGTATGCCTCACAGCCACTAACCCAGATGCTCAACAAGTATTTTTTTAATATAATTAGTAGCTGTTGTAACAAAAATAAGGGTTCTGGGTTTACTTGAAATATATCATTTAATGTACCACAACTTAAAACAGAAATAATTTTTTTTCAAAACATGCATCCTTAAAAATGAATACCAACTGGTCAAGTCAAATCTTAATATTATTGACATTTATCTTGGGTTTTATTTAATTTTGTTGGGGGAGAGAAATAGGCATTGGTCATAAGAGATGGTACTGAAGATTAGAACATGAAGATTACCAGCTGAGAATTTCCAGATGACCACTAACCTCCATACCACTTAAAACATGGATTTTGCTCCAAAATACATTCAGACAGACGTTGTTCCAAAATACATTTAGAGAGGAGACAATCAGATCTTAATTGCCCTTGAGTTCTTATCCAAATTCAAACCTGAGAAATATTTCCAAACTCACTATTTATTAAAAGACACCCCCCCCCAAAACAATTCAATTGTGAAAATTTCTCCCAATCTTTTGCCAACCTGAGGTAGAAACATTTTTCCAGCTCCAAAAAGATCACCAACAACTTTCATGCCATTCATCAGGGGCCCTTCAATTATATTCAAAGGTCGGGGATATTTTTCCTGGTTTAATCTGGCTTCCTCAGTATCCTCAATAATATGTTTTTCAATGCCCTACAAAAAAGAAATTTTAAAAATTACATAAAAAATTGACGCTAAGTTCAAACAACCAACAAAACAATCAGAGAAACACTTAAGTGTGTGGATTCTGGAAATCAGACTGCATAGGTTCAAATAGTGACTCCTATCACCAATTTAGGCAATTTATTAAGCCTCAGATTTCTCAATTAAAATATCACAATAGAATCTAACACATACGATTATTTTGAAGATTAACTGAGATAACCTAAGTGCTTAGCTGTTATTACTGACACAAAATAAATACTCAGTAAAAATGAGATGTGAGAGGAGTACAAGTCTCAATTCATAGTAAAATGCACTTTGTATCCTAGTAATTTAATAAATTATACCTTAATAAATATCTTCTATGAAATTAGTATGTTTTCTTACTGCAATGTTAAGGGAGTGGGGGAGGTATAACAACGGCCAAGGGCCTGAGATGAAAGTTAAAAGCCATGAAACCTCAGCTGACTTATCCTGTCTTTACTGATCAAGCTGTACTCTTCCAAAGACCCAAATTCAAAGATCCTTGGACATGGCTGACTAGTTCCACTAACTGAAATATGTGAATCTAAAAAGGTCCAAGAAGTTTAAAATTAAATTCTAGCCTTATTAAAGAACTCTAAAATTCTCCAAACTCACAAATGAGGAAGTTGAAGCCAAGAGTTTATTTATCTTGCCTGAAATTCCAATTAGCAAAAGAGCCAGGACTGACTTACTGACACGCTGAAGTTGCTAGTCTGGGACAGGATTTCTCAATCTAGGCATTACCGACATTTTGGGTTGAGTAACTCTTTGTTGGGCAGGGCTGCCCTATACACTGTAGGATGTTCAGTAGCATCCCTTACCCCTGGATGCCAGTAGCACTCCTTCCTTCCAAATGTGACAACCAAAAATGTCTCTGGACATGGCCAAATATGTCCTGGGGGGGCAAAACTGCCCTTGCTTGAGAGCCACTAGTCTAGGGAATCTCCTTCCAGCTGCTGTCAGGAGCCATCCCTCCAGCAACAGCATCAGAAAGCCACGATGAGCCTCCAAGCCCTCTGGTTCATGCTCACACAGTGTTCCCATAACTCACCTTCACAAGGGCATACTCGAGGCGTTCTTCAATGGGGCCACTTCTCCACTCATCTGTCTGAACGACTTTCTTCCCTCCTTTACCATGTGTCTGAATTGAAATTAGAACAGAGATGGGTACGATAGGTTACTTAACTGATCTTTGTGACAGCAAAACTGTATCTTACTTTTTTATATTTTCAGCCCCTGCTTAAGCTGCCCAACATGAATTAAGATCTCAATAAATGTGTGAGGGAAAGAGAGAGGAAAAGATAGAAACTTTTCAGATTTGAACTTTAAGTAGAGAGACAGAGTGAGGTTCCATTTTTTTCTTTACTTCTTTCTTAGAGATAACAACTTAGGGCAAAATATTTCCAGGACAGTAAGAGAAGCTATATTCCAAACCTGATGAACAGTCTAAGCTCTCAACAAGGGAGACCATTATCCACATACATACAAAAAGAGGTTGTAAAATCTAAGTCAGACATCATTCTGGGGGTGGGCACACTAAGAAGTTTAAGATGTGGTCTATGCTTTCAAGGACTTTGCCATATAATAAGGGAAATAGGAAAGACACTAATTTACGTTATCTTTTCCTCCATCTCAATTGGTGATACCGGCTGCCCAAACCAGAAATGTAGGAATTATCCTTGCCTCTCCTTTCATCCCTCAAATTCAATTAATCATCTAGTCCTAATGACTACACCTCCTCAATATTTCTTCTACCCACCTCCATTTCCACTATCATAATCCAAGCAATTAACTGGTCTCCACTGCACAGATTTACTCTGGTCTCTAATTCATCTTCCATACTGTAGCCAAGGGACCAAAATGCAAACCTCATCAAATCACTCCCCTGTGAAAAAACTCTTTGTAAGTTCCCCAGTGATCTCAGAAAATAATAATGACTCCTTACTGTGTCATACAATGCACTAAACTGGCTTTCTCCTATACTTTATCTTCTGCCATTCCCAACAAGGTTCAGCCATCCTAAACTTTTCAGGTTCTTATACTCTCCATCATCTCTTTCATATTCATTCATTGAACATGTATTTATTTAGCACTTAGTACAATGCCAGGCACTGGCTAGATGTAAATATTCCTCCCTGGCAGCAACCACCAGCACTGCACCCAAACCTGGCTAACTTCTACTTACCTTTCAGGTCTCATCTGAGCCTGTCATTTCCTTTGGGAACTTTTCCCTCATCAGCTCTACATTTGGATCCAGTGTCCCTTCTAAGCATTCTCACAGCATCCTCTTCTTCCCCTACGATACCATCTACACACTGCCTCTATATATAACTGGATCTCTCACTAAACTGTAAACTCTATGAGGTTACCAGCACATCTCTTTTACAAGTTAGATCCTCTAAGTTCAGTAGAGTGTCCAGCACAAAACAAGAGTTCAGTAAATATTAGCTGAATAAATTAATGCTGAATAAAAACTGATTTCGCTAAAGCAATGTTTGTGCAACATAGTAGAGGTCAATCACAATGGCCAGGAATCCAAGTTGCAGAGGTTGAATTTAACCTTTCAAGCAATTTCTGGAAAGAAAGGAGGAAGTGGGGAGAGGGATGATATTCAAAGTTCTGAAGCTGCAGAGTAAGATTCAAACAAGCATGTTTAGGCCCCAATAAAGAAGGCACTTCTGGCCTCAGTCTCCCCAAAGAAGCTTTGAAAAACCAGCAAGAACTGGCAGAAACAACATTCTCAAAGCCTGAGAAAAGAGTTAAAGGACTGCAGTAAAAGGGCAAGTGCCAAAATAGGAAAAGGACTATTTAAAAGCAGTAGAATCTTGTGGTACCCTACTGGCTGCCACCCTACCCCTCTCTGGCTCAACACAGCACAGATGCCTTGTCCAGTTTCAGAAGAAGTAGGGTGTGCCGATTTGAATGTATTATGTCCCCCAAAATGCCATTGTCTCTGATGTAATCTTGTGTGGGCAGACATATCAGTATTCATTAGATTGTAATTCTTTGAGTGTTTCCATGGAGATGCGCCCCACCCAACTGTGGGTGATGACTCTGATTGGATAATTTCCATGGAGGTGTTACCCCACCCATTCAGGGTGGGTCTAAATTAAATCACTGGAGCCATATAAATGAGCTGACAAACAGAAGGAACTCAGCGCAGCTGATAGTGACATTTTGAAGAGCAACTAAGAGTCACATTTTGAAGAGGAGCTACAGCCAAGACGGACACTTTGAAGAATGCACAGAAGCTGAGAGAGTAGCAGCAGAGGACAGACAGTTTGAAGATGGCTGCTGAAAGTAGACTCTTACTCCAGAGAAGCTAAGAGAGAACAAAACACCCCGAGAACAACTAAGAGGGACAGTTTTGAGGAAATGCAGCCAGAGAGGAATGTCCTGGGACAAAGCCATTTTGAAACCAGAACTTTGGAGCAAACGCCAGTCAGTTGCCTTTCCAGCTAACAGAGGTTTTCCGGACACCACTGGCCATCCTCCAGTGAAGGTACCCTTTGTTGATGAACACTTCATGGCCTTAAAACTGTAACTTTGTAACCAAATAACCCCCCTTTTATAAAAGCTAATCCATTTCTGGTGTTTTGCATTCTGGCAGGATCAGCAAACTAGAACATAGTGTAACCTTCATAAACATACTAGATGCATGTACTGTATGTCTGGCAGTCTGTCTGGTGATGACCTGAGGGACTCGTCTATCCAAAAATTGTCCTGCCAGTACAAGGTAATCACAGAGATCTACAGAACACTGTGAGAGAGCAATCAAGTGGTTGCCTGGGGCAAGGGATAGCTGGATGCAGCACAAACAGGGGAATTTCCAGGGCCACTAGCAAGCATGTCACATGCGCAGAAAGGATCAGAAAGGACCCTATGCATTGGCTGGACCTATTCACTGTACATATAAACTCACTTGATGATGAAGGCCTGGACTAGACTGGTGGTACCAGGAAGGGAGTAGAAGAACAAACATAAAGGCATTAAGTGAGAGACAATGTATAAGTGTGTAAGAAGAGAAGGAAAGAATTGGGAAGAATGCCAAGATTTAGGACCAGGGTGATAACTGGAATAATGATGACATAAGACCTTTCTCACAAATCAAAAACCCTAAACAAGATGGTATTTAAGAAGGAAAAAGTCCTTTAATGCTCACATTCACACCACTCAAAACCTGTAAATTCCATTTATACTGTCAGCCACACAATCAGACAATTCCTGCCTAGGGCATGGAGTTTGATGTGTAAAAGCAAGTTAGTGTGTTCCAAACACTCTTGCGAAAAGATAGGGTAAACAGATTGTGCTGGTTTGAATCTATTATGTCCGCCACAAAAGCCATGCTCTTAATGCAATCTTGTGGTGGCAGAATGATTAGTCTTGATTAGGGTGGAGCCTGTTTGATTGTTTCTGTGGAGATGTGACTCACCAACTGTGGGGGAGACCTATGATTAAATTATTTCCATGGAGGCATGGACCCCACCCATTCAGGGTAGGTCTTGATTAGTTCACTGGAATATTTAACAGAGCTCGAGAGCCCACAGACGCTGATGCTTGGAGACACTCAGAGATGCAGACAGAAGGACATTTGGAGATGCTAAGATAAGAGATGAAGCCCAGAGTTTGCTCCGGAACAGCTAAGAGAAGCTAAGAGAGACAGAAGCCCAGAGACATTTTGGGGAAAGCCATTTTGAAACCAGAACCCAGGAGCAAAGGACCAGAAGATGCCAGCCATATGCCTTCCCAGCTGACAGAGGTGTTCCAGACACAACTGGCCCTCCTTCAGTGAAGGAATCCTCTTGTTGATGCCTTAGTTTGGACACTTTTATGGCCTTAGAACTGTAAACTTGTAACTTAATAAATCCCGTTTATAAAAGCCAATCCATTTCTGGTATTTTGCATTCTGGCAGCATTAGCAAACTGGAACAACATGCAACAACATGGATGAAACTTGAAGACATCATGTTGAGTGTGATACGCCAGACACAACAGACCAAATATTGTATGATCTCACTGATACGAAATAGAATAAACATATTCATAGTGTCAGAAACTAGAATACAGGTTACCAGGAGCTGTGGTAGGGGCGTGCAATGGGGGATCAATTCTTAATTGGTGCAGAGTTTCTGTTTGGGGCGATGAAAAAGTGTGACTAATGTATAGTAGTGATAGTAAAAAACATTGTGAATGTCATTAACAACATTGAATTACATATCTAAATGTGGCTAAAAGGGGAAATTTTAGGTGGTATATATGTTGCTGGAACAAAAAATTAAAAAACAAAAGAAAACAAAAAACAACCATAGGACTGTACAATACAAACAGTGAACCCTAATGTAAACTATGAACTACAGCTAATAAAAAATTTAATAATATTCTCTAATTGTAACAAAGATACCACACTAATGTAAAATATTTAAAATGGGGCCTGGAATATGGAAACTCTGTATTTTGTGCACAATCTTTCTGTAAATCTGTAACTTCTTAAATTAAAAAAATACAAGATGGTATGCTGAGCCTATCTTTCTAAATAGTTATTCAATAAGGGCATCCATTCTCCATTATCTGAATACAAGATGCCACAATATTCTTGCACACTAAGACAGACACCTGGCACATTATGGAAGTTCATTACATAGAAACCTACCAAACAAACTGACCAATTAATTTTCATGTCCACCTGGCTTCTCCTTCTATTTGTACACCTATAAAGTTGATGAGAAAAATGATTCCCTACTGCTATAGTGTTGTTTCTGCTTTAGAGTACTCAGGATGATCCTTTTGTGTTCCTGTTATCAAATTGGACCACATCAAGAGGAATAAACTGCTCTAGAGAAAGCCAAAGAAAAGCATAAGCTCAAATGGCAATGAGAAAGATCAATGCTAGATCAAGGAACAGGTAACTTGAAAGCTTGAGAATCTTTTTCAGAGAAATATGAAGAATATGCTGACCATCCAGAGGTCATTCAACAGTGATCCTATCCAAGGCAAGAGATGCTTCTAGTCCTTCAATAGGGTACACTTAATAAAGAAATTCCATGTGAATTTTATGGTACCATGAAATCTGGAACTTTTTATTACTAAAAAATAATTTACTCACCATAGGATATTCTGAACCAAATTATGGAAATTATTTTTCAATGAAGCCCATTACTACCCAAACATGGGATTAGAGATCCTCGGAAGATCAGAGACAGGGCTCTTTCCACCCTTTTCAATAATCTTTCAGAGAGGAACTTGACTGAAGACTCAATATTTAATAACAAAAAGTGATAATCATTCTCTTATAAAGGAAAAAAAAACCCTGACTCTTATTTGCCTCATAATATTCCTCCTTTTCATGCTCCATTTGTAATCAGTGTCTCCTCATGAACTGCTATTGAGCTGGTGACTGCCAGGAGGTGTTTAAGTATATCTGTTTTGTTTATTGATTCCCTTAATGATAATGGAAGTCACCTTGAGTTTAGACATTTAGTCTACTTGACAGAGGAGTCAATGGCTTTTAATAGTTTTTGTGGCTACTTTAAGATGGAAGCAATTTCTTATCTGATGGATTGTTAAATTCTTGCAGTTGCTATTAAGATTATTTTCAATGTGGCTATGCCTCAAGAGGCAAAACCTCTTGGCAGCGTAGCTTCATATACAGAAACAAAACTTGTAAACAAATGCAAATAGTGAACACAGACCAAAAAAGAATGCCTGTCATAAAATACAATGCCAACAAAACCTTAAATGTGAACACTCTTACTAATAAGGAGCCTCAGTTTTCCTAAGTGAGAGAATCCTTGCAGACAATTTTATGAATATAGGAGGCTATGATATCCTTTTAGCCTTCAACAGAAACCAACCGGAAACTAAACTAAAACTTTGGTTTAACAACCAAAGGCTAATGAAAACCTTTACATATCCTGGAGGTTCAAAGCATAAGAAAACGCTAAGCACTTTGTCTACATGAGTAGAAACAGCTGTGGAAATAAAAGGGAAAGAAACTTTTAGGGATTGTTACTTATGTAATGAGCTGAGAAGCAGAGCTTGATGTGTATTTGCAATAACCCAAACCTAAGACACTCTGTCCTGGGTCCACATTAAGAAGCCAGAAACATTTTCAAGCAATCAAGAGGCACATTATGTGTTCACTGGGCAGAGTCTAAATTCCAGTCAGCTTTGCTGAGCTTAAGACTCCAATAAGCAGCTTCAGAAATCCAAATTCTGCCACCAATAACACTGATACATAAAAAATTTCATTAATCCTAGATTGTCCTAACCATCCTGAACATTTTATTACCCTTACCTGGACAAGGAAAAGTTACATTTCTACCAGAGTTCAATTCAGATTTTAACAGGGAAAACATTAACAAAGCTGGCAATATACACAGAAGCATTCTACTACTTCAACAGGCTTTGTGAAAAATATCTCTTCCTTTGCATTCGCTCCTTTAAAAAAAGTTAAAAAAGCAAGTTTTTTGGAAGTAAAGAGCTCATCTTTATTTAAACTGAATTTTAGAAGCAACACCCAAGAGAGATACTTAATGTGCTGAGCACTGCCCAACACACAATACATGGGAAACAAGGAATTGATTTTTGGATTAACTATAACTATTCTCACTCTTACAGATAAATGTGTATAGACCTCAAACACTGAATTGCAGAACCTTGCCACAGATGGACCAGATTCTAATATAAACAGGTGCGCAAACATAAACTTGCAACGGTGGAGATTGGGTAATAATGTGACCACACAAGAAAATACAAAATAGTCGTTTTAAATGATAAAGTAGAAAACTGTCTAATAAAATGGAAAGGTGTTCCCAGCATACTGCTGAATACACAGGTTACCAAAAAAAAATCATCTAGAGTATAGTCTTATTTTAAAAAACTTGTGTGTGTATATATATATATCCATGAGTGATATTTTAAAAAAAAGTAACTAAAAGGTTATAACAAAATCTTAAGAGTGGTTAACTTCGGGTGATGGGATTATGAATGATTTTTATTTTCTTCTGTTTTCCTGTGTGTGCCGGTTTGGATGTATTGTGGCCCCCAAAACGCCATTATCTTTAATGCAATCCTGTGGGGGCAGACTGATCAATCTTTCTGGTTAGAGTGTGAACTTTTGATTGGATGTTTCCACGGAGCTATATGACCCACCCAACTTTTGGTGCTGACTTTGATTGATAATTTCCATGGAGGTGTTGTCCCACTGTACCAGTTTGTATGTATTGTGTCCCCCAGAAAAAGCCATGTTCTTTGATGCAACATTGTGGGGGCAGACATATTAGTGGGGATTAAGTTGGAACGTTTGGATTAGGTTGCTTACATGGAAATGTGCCCTACCCAACTGTGGGTGATGACTCTGACTGGATAATTTCCATGAAGGTGCTACCCTGCCCATTCAGGGTAGGTCTAAATTAATCACTGGAGCCATATAAATGAGCTGACAAACACAAGGAATGCAGTGCAGCTGAGAGTGACATTTTGAAGAGGAGCTACAGCCGAGGGACACTTTGAAGAACGCACTGGAACTGAAAGAGAAGCTTCAGCTTACACAGACATTTTGAAGACAGCCATTGAAAGCAGACTCTTGCTCCAGAGAAGCTAAGAGAGGACAAACACCCCGAGAGCAACTAAGAGTGACATTTTTGAGTAACTGCAGCCTAGAGAGGAATGTCCTGGGAGAAAGCCATTTTGAAACCAGAACTTTGGAACAGATGCCAGCCATGTGCCTTCCCAGCTAACGGAGGTTTTTCAGATACCACTGGCCATCCTCCAGTGAAGGTACCCGATTGCTGATGTGTTACCTTGGACACTTTATGGCCTTAAGACTGTAACTATGTAACCAAATAAACCCCCTTTATAAAAGCCAATCCATTTCTGGTGTTTTGCGTTCCAACAGCATTAGCAAACGAGAACACCCACCCATTCAGGGTGGGTCTAAATTAGATCACGGAGTCATATAAATGAGCTGACAGACAGAAGGAACTCAGAGCAGCTGTGAGTGACATTAAGGAGAGCAACTGAGAGTGACATTTTAAAGAGGAGTTGTAGCTAAGAGAGGACAAAATGCCCCAAGAGCAACATTTTGGAGATTGCCAGTTTGAAATGTAACCTGGGAGCAAAGGGAGGCCAACCATGAGCCTTCCGAGCTAACAGAGGTCTTCCAGACACCAATGGCCATCCTTCAGTATAGGTACCCCCCCTACTTTGGACGCTTTATGGCCTTAAGACTGTAACTTTGTAACTGAATAAACCTCCTTTATAAAAGCCAATCTATTTCTGGTATTTGCATAATGGGCAGCATTAGCAAACCGGAACACTGTGTTTTCTAATTTTCTACAATAAATATGTTACTTTAGCATGAGAAAAAGAAATTTTATATTTTAAAATAAATTTAAAGAAACCTAAGTTCAGAACACTGAAGCAGCCTAGGTATGGTCTGTTTTTCCTTCTTCGCCCAAACACCTTCTCTTGAACTTTTTGGAGAAATCTTCAGTGATCCAGCACATAGGCAGATACTTACTTCTATTCTACAGTGAAGGTCTAATAATGATAAATGAGTGATAAAAGTCAAAGATAGGAAAAAGCTATCTGTTAGAACACTTTTCTCTCTACCTGGGTATAACGTAAGAGCTTCTCAGTAGCTTCAGGGTCTTTATTCCAGATGAGATCTTCACAGAGCTGGAGAAGTTCCTTATGGATGTCATCATATACAGGGAGGTTTCCAGCATTTACTATCCCCATATCCATACCAAACTAAGGGCAACAGAAAGGAAAATGAGGATTTCCAGGGATACCCCAAATCAGGGTCAGCAAAATTTTTCTACAAAGGGCTAGATAGAAAATATTTTAGGCCATACAGTCTTTGTTGCAGCTATTCAACTCTGCCACTGTAGCACAAAAGCAGCCACAGGCAATATGTAAGTGAACAGGTGTGGCTGAGTTCTAAAAATACTTTAATTACAGAAGCTAAATGGAAGCTGGATTTGGCCTGCAGGCCAAAGTATGCCAACCCCTGCCCTAAATCAAAGCTGGTTTCAAGAGGACAAATAGGTCTTCTACAATACCTTGATTGCATGGTAAAGGAAAACCCCATGCATTGCTTCTCGAATGGCTTCCATTCCTCGGAAGGAGAAGGACAAATTGGAAAGACCACCACTTATTCTGGCTCCAGGCAACGTTTCCTGGCAAAATTTTTAAAATGTGAAAAGATTTCTCATTTTACTAAAAGCAGCGATATTACTTCTCTTAAGTTTTATATAGAAGAGTAGAAAGAAAAGAGCATAATAAAGTTCAACAGTAACTCAGAGCTAGACACAGATAAAAGTTTGACACATTATAGTGTAACAAAGACACTGCCTTCATAGTTTTTCCTACTAGACTCTAATCTCCCTAAGGGCAAATACAAAATTCTACTTTATCTCTGTATACCTCTACAGAGACCAAGATAGGGCCAATACATAGTGACTGTTCCAGAAAATATTTGCTGTATAAAAGAAAAGGAGGAAAGGAAGTCAGGAGGGAGGGAGGAAGAGGGTATGTGGAAGGAGGAGAGAAGGAGAGAAGTTCCTTTTTGGAGATACCAGATACCAGAAGGCTACCATAAGCTAAAAGAACAGACTTCCTAGTTCACTATAAACATAATTGATTATAGTGGAAAATAGGAAATTGAGGTTCCCACCATACCTTATGACAACATCAAGCATTAGTATGTATGTGAAACAACTGGAACTCTCATTAACTGTTGGTTAAAGTAAAAACTGGCTCAAGCATGAGGGGAGACAGCTTGCCATTACTCATTACTTTGACCGAACAATTCCACTTCAGGGTATATGCTATAGACAAACTCATGCACATGTGCTAAGATACATATACAAGAATGTTCCTAGCAGCATTGCTTGTAGTGTTCCAAAATTGGAAAAACCCCAGTGTCCATCAATAGTAGAAGGTTAATTGTGGTTTAATTATATGATGAAATATTATACATTAATAACAATGAACAAACTGCAGCTACAAGCAACAAAGATAAACCTGAAAAGTGAGTCTGAGTAAGGAAAAAAAGGCATATAAGAATCTTATGGATTACATTTATTTTAAGTTCCAAAGCAGACAAAACGAAACTATCTTGTTTAGATATACTTATATAAGGAATAAAATTATACAGATAAACAAGAAAACAATATCAGAAAACCCAGGATGATGATTACTTCATAAAATTCAGGATAAGAATATAATCAGAAAATGATAGACACAGGGGTGGGGGGACAAGTCATGTTCTATTTGGGGACCTAAATGGAAGCTATTATATGCTTCAAAATTATTTATTAATTTTATATTTATGTTACATGTCTTCTCCATTGTGTGTGCTATACATCATAATTTAAAATAAGATTAAATAAAAGAAAAAAATTAAAGGCACTTAAATTTCAGAAAAACAATTTACTACCTAAGAACAAGACTGTCAATGTTCCCAGTCAGAATACATACATTTGTTCTACCTATACACTGGAGCCATGAGATAAATTCAAACTATGTCTTGGGTAGAAGAGAGAAGTTCTTTAACTTACTTTGATGATTTTTGTTGCATAGATAAAATTAACAGCATACAAGTTGTGCTCTTCCATCCCAGTACCAATGGTGAGGATATTGGGGTCAAAGATGATGTCGTTTGGATTAAAGCTCAGTTTCTTCACAAGGAGATGGTAGGCTCGGGTGCACACCTTGATTTTGGTGTCTATTTCTGTGGCCTAGGGAGAGGAGTAAAGTTGTAATTTGAAATAGAAAGATGAAATGTGATCTATGAAAGCAGAAGCACATTTCACTCATCAAAAGTACTTAAGTATCAATGCTTAGATTTCATAGAAATCCATATGCCAAACAGCTCCTCAACATTTATCAAATCATCTCAGCGGGAGAAACAGTTTAAAGATTCCTTTGTGTTTTCATCAGCACAACAGCTATACTGCTTCTGCAAAAATCTAATCTTATACACACATATATGGCATATTAATGGGCTTCTTAACAATATATGCATGTGATAAAAATACAAACACTACAAAAGGACAGGATAAAAAATAAGTGTTCCTCCTTCTCTGGAGCTGCCTGCAGGATTCTAATCTATCACCCTCAGTAACTTGGCCACTGCTTTCTTAAATATTCCTGCAATAACAGTCTATGTAAATATAAGGATATATATTTCTACTCCATCTCCCACCCACAACACTGGCTTATTAACATGAAATATTATACATTAATAAAAACAAACTACAGCTACAAACAACATAAATGAATCTTAAAAATGAGGTTGAATAAGAAAAAAAAAAAGCCACGACCCTAAGTCATAAATAAACATTCTTATTACTTCTCAAAATAGTGACCCTCCTAGTTGCTCTCCATCATGCTTAAAGCAAGGGCTATATCTCTAATGTCATTTCCTATCTTTTACCTCCTCATCTACTTCACTCCTACCATCCTGGGCCCTTTGATGATCCTGAAATCTGCCAAGGTTCCACTGCCTAGAACACACCATGGCATGGCTTTGCCCTTCACATCAATCAGGTCTCTGACCAAATGCCTCTTCATTAGAGAAGTCTTCTGTAATCACCCTCTCTAAACCAGCCCTACCTTCACCTTCCTGCCACCTCCATTCTCTATCCTCCTTCCCTGCTTTATCCTTCCTCAGAGTATCTCTCATTTACTGAAATTATGCTAATTTGGCAACTTGCGCTTTTTTTTTTTATAATTTGCTTTCTTATTTATCATTAATCTAACTTGTCTCTTCCAACTAGATTATCAGTCTTGCTATATTCCCAGTGCTTGTCACTGAGTATGTGCTCAATATTATTTGTGAATAAATGAATGAATGAATATGGCCATTACTCAAAAAATTTCTAAACTTTGTCTTGGAAACTGTCTTCAGATCAAATTCCCAACTCCAACATACAACGTAATCACCAAATTGCACTCTTGCGGGATACTGATTACGTGCTTCGACTTGGCGGGCCTGGGCCAGGGGACCAGATCCGCCCCTGGGGAGGGTGGTGGGCACGGGCGACAGCGCCCTCCACAGCCCCCCAGGCCTGGGAAAGTGAGGCCGGAGGCAGGCCCCATTTCCTCACCCAAAATACCACCGTTAGGGGAGGCTTGCCGGAGGGAACCGCCTTTTCCCCACCCCCTTATCTTGCCCGGACACTCCCCGTTGCCAGCGCAACTCCCATCACCACCGGTGCGCATACATTGTTGCCGGACACCGTTACAGGAGCAACTTTCGCCCCTTTTCAATCAACCTCCGCGCTCTCTCAGAACCAATCCAAGCCTTTAACCCCTACAGCTACCCTGCCCTCTAAACCGCCCGATATAAGCTTGTACTCTCCCCTAATAAAGTTCTCTCTCTCTTGGCTTCTTCACCCTCAAAGAACCATGTCCCGCCTGTTCCTTCTCGCCGCCCTCCTTGCACGCCTCCGCCGGGGACCGGGCCCAGTCCCCCGCCTCGCCCTCGCCTCCGGGAAAGAGCCCCCGCCGCCGGTACCCTCCGAGCAACGCCGAGAGCCGAGGGTTCAGCAACCGGCCGCCCCCCCCCCAGACGAATCAACTGCGACCGCAACTGGCGCCCAACGTGGGGCACCTGCAATTGGACGTCCTCTCCACGCAGCGGTCCAGTGACGCCACCCGCTCGCCCGGACACCTCTCCAGCTCCCCTTCTCCTCGCCTGCAAGGTAAGGGCCGCCTCTCCCTCGCCGCTCCGCGTCAGGGGCCGCCTCTCCCTCGCCGCTCCGGAGCCGCTCCTCCCTTCCCCAATTATCCCGGCTGCCTCTCGTCCTTTTCTTCTATAACCCCCATTCCTCCTAACGCTCTCCCTCTTTCCCTCCATTACTTTGCTGTAGTCCTTTGTATGTTTCTTTCTTTGTTTGGCGCCGTGTACCTCTTTGCAACCGCCCCCCCAGACTGCTCCAAAATGGCGAACTTCCTCCTTCTTCTTCCACTGAGGGGAGGAAGTGCTCTAGTGATGACGTCAGCCCTAAGCCGGGCTGGAAACCGCATGCGCTTTACCCCGCCCTTTCACAGGGCGGAGCTAGTCCGCCATCTTATGCCTTAGACCCCGCCCTTTCACAGGGCGGAGCTAGTCCGCCATCTTATGCCTTAGACCCCGCCCTTTCACAGGGCGGAGTTAGTCCGCCATCTTATGCCTTAGGCCCCGCCCTTTCACAGGGCGGAGCTGGTCCGCCATCTTATGCCTTAAGCCCCGCCCTTTCACAGGGTGGAGTTAGTCCGCCATCTTGTGCCTTAGACCCCGCCCTTTCACAGGGCGGGGCTGGTCCGCCATCTTGTGTCTTAGCCACGCCCACCACGCCGCCATCTTGCGACGCTTGGGGCCTCCCACTTCCGCCTTCCCCTTCGACAAGCTCCCCCTCGGAGCCGCTACCGGCAGCTGCCGCCGCTCCTCCCACCCTGCCGACTAACAACCCCTGGCTGCCTTCTACACCTCAAGGCAACCCTTAGGACAGCGCTGCCCCTACCCCCACTCCCGTGCCAGGCCCTCTACTTTTTTTTTCCGGCTTAGGAAAATTTGCCCCGCAGTGTGGCTCTAAATCAGCCTAGCTTCAGATCTAGTCACTCTGGCTGTTCATGTATTCGGAGAGCCGCCGGAAAAAATTGTTTGGCCCCTGGACGCAGGCCAAACCCGCCTGCTTATACGTGATAACCCGGACATGCAAATCCTCTTAGAAGGATTTCAGAGGGAATTCAGCTGCCACTATCCTAGCCATCGACTGTTACAGGGACTCGCCAAGCTTCCCTTCCGCAGCCCCTTCCATCTTTTCCCCTCCTCTGCACCCATCCCGGGTGCCACTACTGTCTTCACTGACGCCTCCAAAACCCGTTTCGCCTTCCTCTCTTATTCTCAGGACCACCCGGAACCCCGCCTATTCAGTTATGTCAACCTTCATTCAGTTCAAGTGGGGGAAATTCTGGCGGTGTCATACGCACTAAACGCCCACTGCAACCACCCAGTAAACATTTTCACAGATAGCCTCTACACGTATCAGGTCTGCCGAGTCCTCGCGTTTTCCACCTTTTTCCCGGGAGACTCGGCCATTGATAAAGCACTTTCTGACCTCAGAAGCATCCTGGAGCATCGACAGAATCCTTGGTTCATTAACCACATTCGTAGTCACTCAGGCCTTCCGGGGCCCCTGGCTAATGGCAATAGTATAATAAACCAAGCGGTCTCAGCTCAGAATACCCAAGCTATGCTAACCCACACGGCAGCCCCTCCGGGGGATGCTGTTAACCAGGCCAAGTTATTGCATTCCAGGTTTCACTTTTCGGCTACGTCGTTACATCATCTATGTGGCCTCCCCCTAGATACCTGTAAACATCTTGTCCGCAATTGCGCAACTTGTGCGCCCTTTGCGCCACTTGGCCCCCTGCAACCTCAGGGAGTCAACCCACGAGGCCTAAAACCCAATTCTAGATGGCAAATGGACGTAACTCACGTTCCGTCCTTTGGACGCCTCAAATATGTGCATGTAATAATTGACACCTTCTCGGCCATGTGTTATGCAGTCCCCCTTGCCGGGGAAACGGCCAAACACTGTATCAAGGCCCTAAGACAAGGAATTCTCTTCATGGGAGTTCCCTGGGACCTAAAAACGGACAATGGGCCTGCCTATCGCAGTGCCTCCTTTGCGGCCTTTCTTCAGTTATATAACATCACCCATCATTTCGGCATCCCCTATAATCCACAGGGACAAGCCATTGTGGAAGCAGTCCATCGCTGCTTAAAAACACAAATTGAAAAAGAAAGGGCAATGCTCCCCCAGGCAACTCCAGGGGACCTTATCATAGCAGCCCTTATTCACCTTAATCTACTCACATTCAATAAGGAAGGGCTTTCGCCCCTACATAAACATTGGGGGCCCTCGTATAGGCCCACCCAGGCCCCGATGGTTTACTGGAAGGACCCAGAGAATAATGCCTGGAAGGGTCCCTCCCCACTCCTCGCCCAGGGGCGCGGGTTTGCTTGTGTTTTCCCAGATGATGCAGCGCAACCAATCTGGATCCCAGAAAGGGCAATCCGGCCCGCCACCAGCAACCACGCGTCTAACGAGACGAGAACGCCATCGTCTTCGCAACCTGGTGCACCAGATGACAACAGTACACCTGGGCCTGGACCCCAGTCCGAGTGAACCCCCTTTTTCCACAGCCCTCAAACCGCACCTCAGCTCCAACCAGTCGCACCTCAGCTGCAAACAACGCATCGCCAACCCCACCACCCCAACCTTTTCTGCCCCCCTCTCGTTACTCCTCTCCCCTCCTCGACCTTATCCAAGCGGCCTTCACCTCAGTGAATTCCTCCAACCCCAATCTTCCCTCCTCTTGTTGGCTTTGCCTCTCCACTTCTTCCCCCCTGTATGAACCAATTGCCTCCAACCTCTCCTTTTCAGAAAACACAGAGAACAGCCCTTCGGAATGCAATTGGAATACCTCTGCCGTCCCTCTAACTTTTCATTCAGTCTCCTTTACAGGAAAGTGCATCCGTCCTCGCTCAAGTAACTCTCCCAGCCTCACAGCTTGTGCCAACTACTCCTCTCCCAGCAGCTCTGCCAAGTTTCTTATTCCCCACAACTCCTCCCAATGGCTGTGCTCCTCTACAGGACTTACCCCCTGCCTTAACGTGCAAACCATCAATATAACTAAAGAAACTTGCCTCCTAATTGTCCTTATCCCTAGGGTCCTATACCACAGCGAGGAAGACTTCTTCCTCCGCCTGGAAAGAACTGCAGCTCCTGCCCCTCTGCAAAAGCGAGAGCCCATCACCGCCCTCACAATTGCCTCCCTCCTAGGTCTTGCAGGCGCTGGCACCGAAATCGCTGCGCCAGCCAGTCAAGGCTCCGCCCTAACTCACCTCCGGGCGGCCGTTGACGAGGACATTCGTCACCTACAAAACGCTATTTCCCATCTTAAAAATTCTGTTAACTCCCTCTCTGAGGTAGTGCTCCAAAACCGCTGAGGTCTCGACCTTCTTCTCCTCAAAGAAGGAGGCCTTTGCGCCGCCCTAGGAGAAGAATGCTGTGTTTATGCCAATTCCACAGGTCTCGCCGAAGACAGCCTAAAGAAAGTCCGAGAGGGACTAGAACAGCGCAAAAGGGACCGTGAAGCTGCCAACTATTGGTCCCACATCTTTACCTCCCTTCTCCCTTACCTCCTCCCCCTCATAGGCCCCCTACTAATAATTATTCTAGCTCTCACCCTAGGACCCTGGGTTATCCGCAGACTTCGCCAACTTGCTAAAAGCCAGGCCAATACCAATGCTGTCCTCTCATCATTTGTGCAAGTCCAGTATCAACAACTTGCCTCCACTGAAGAAGCTAACCCTCCTCAGCGTCAACACCCTCGTCCATCCCGCAAGCAGCGAGGCCCTTGTCGAGCGCCCGGGCGCCACACCAACGTCAAGCTCCAACCTCGCTGAGCCACCGTCAACCCCTTTTCCCCTCCCCGGCCTCCCCCTTCCCTCATCCCTTAGCGGGCCTCTCCGGTAAGCTTCTTCCTTCAATTAGAACAGAAGGGGGAAATGCGGGATACTGATTACGTGCTTCGACTTGGCGGGCCTGGGCCAGGGGACCAGATCCGCCCCTGGGGAGGGTGGTGGGCACGGGCGACAGCGCCCTCCACAGCCCCCCAGGCCTGGGAAAGTGAGGCCGGAGGCAGGCCCCATTTCCTCACCCAAAATACCACCGTTAGGGGAGGCTTGCCGGAGGGAACCGCCTTTTCCCCACCCCCTTATCTTGCCCGGACACTCCCCGTTGCCAGTGCAACTCCCATCACCACCGGTGCGCATACATTGTTGCCGGACACCGTTACAGGAGCAACTTTCGCCCCTTTTCAATCAACCTCCGCGCTCTCTCAGAACCAATCCAAGCCTTTAACCCCTACAGCTACCCTGCCCTCTAAACCGCCCGATATAAGCTTGTACTCTCCCCTAATAAAGCTCTCTCTCTCTTGGCTTCTTCACCCTCAAAGAACCATGTCCCGCCTGTTCCTTCTCGCCGCCCTCCTTGCACGCCTCCGCCGGGGACCGGGCCCAGTCCCCCGCCTCGCCCTCGCCTCCGGGAAAGAGCCCCCGCCGCCGGTACCCTCCGAGCAACGCCGAGAGCCGAGGGTTCAGCAACCGGCCGCCCTCCCCCCAGACGAATCAACTGCGACCGCACACTCTGAAAGATTTCTGTTTGTATAAAAAACAATTTTACTCTGAATAAATGAATGCTATCATTAGTGAATACAAAAAAATAAGTCACAAATAGCAAATTGACCAAGATGGCAACGTAAGGCACTCCAGGCTGCCGTACCCGCCCCCTCCCTGCCCCTAAATCTTTGCACAACTAGCAAAAACTGGAAGAGTTATCTTCCTCAAAACTCCAGCACACAGTTAAAGGGTTGCAGTAAATGGACAAATGCCAAATTAAGAAATCCCAGCTTTAAAAACAACAGGAAAGACTACCTGGCACCCTTGTTGGTCCCACCCCCATCCCCTTCCCAGCACAGCTCATGTGGAGACAGGCTGGCTCCTATTGTAGGTTCCTGGTCCTAATTTGGAGGGAGCAGAGTAACCCCTATGCAAATACTCAGGTGTCTGCATGTTGTGGCCAATCTATCGAATGACAGCCTTAAAGATTGAACCAGGAAACTCTTCTCTGAAGGAGGATTTCTCATGATAAATCCTGAAGGCAAGAAGGCACAAGATATTTAAAGTGCTGAAAGAAAACAATTGGCAACCAAGAATTTTATATCCAGCAAAATATTCTTCCAAAGATGAGCAAGAGATTAAGACATTCCTAGGTAAATAAAACCTAAGAGAGCTCATCACCATAGAACTGCCATGAAGGCAATACTAAAGGAAATTGATCAGACTGAAAGGAAAGGACACTAGACAGTGGATCAAAGTGGCATAAAGAAATAAAGACACTGGCAAAAGTTTTGAAATGCAAATGCATAGAAGTAATGACAAATTTATTATTTTGGACATACTATATATAGAGACAATATGTAACATGTAAAACAAAAAGATGGGAGGACAGAAGGGTATAGGAACAGTGTTTGTGCATGCCGTTGAATTTAACATGATTATTATAGATTTAGAATGATAAATTTAAGCCCCACGGTAACCAAAGAAAATATATGAAAAATACACACAGAAGAAAATGAGAATGGACTAAAAATGGTAACAAAAAAATCAGACAAATATGAAAGTAGGCATTAACAGAAGAATTGAGGGACAAAAAAGGTAGGAGACTTACAAAGATCAGATAGCAAACTGGCAAATGTAACTCCTGCATTATTAGTAATTACCTTAAATGTAAATGGCTTAAACTCTCCAGTCAAAAGGCAGAGCTTGGCAAAATGGATAAAAAAGCATGACATAACACATGTTGTTGATAAGAGACTCACTTTAAATTCCAAGACACGAGTTGGTTGAAAATTAAAGGATGGAAAAAATATTCCATGCAAATAGCAATCAAAAGAAAAGCAGGAGTAGCTATACTAGTATTGGAGTTAAAATAGACTTTAAGTCAAAAACATGGAGCACAAAGAAGGTCTCTATACATGGACAAAAGGGTCAATTCAAAAAGAAAATGTGTCAATTATAAGTATATATGCATCTAACAGCAGAGCCCCAAAATATATGAAGCAAAAACTGACAGGTTTGAAGGGAGATACAGACAGTTCTATATTAATAGTAGGAAACTTAAATACATCACTTTCAATAACAGACAAAACATTCAGACAGAAGATCAGTAAGAAAACAGAAGACTTGAATGACACCATAGACTAACTAGACCTAATATACATACATACATATATATATATATGTGTGTAATCACTTCACCCAACATCTGCAGGATATACATTCTTCTCTAGTGTTCATGGGTCATTCTCCAAAACAGACCACATATTAGGTCACAAAAAAAAACCATATGTTAGGTCACAAAACAAATCTCAAAAAATTTAAAATTATTGAAATCACACAATGTATCATTTCAGACCACAATGGAATGAAGATAGAAATCAATAACAGAGGGAAAATTGGACAATTCACAAATACGTGGAAATTAAACAACACACTCTTAACCAATGGATCAAAGAAGAAATCACAAGGGAAATTACGATATTCTTTAGGTGAATGAAAATGAAAATATAACATTCTAAAACTTATGGGATGCAGCAAAGGAAGTGCTCAGTAGGTAAATTTATAGCTCTAAATGCTTACCTTAAAAAAAGGATCTTAATCTAAGACCTAACCTCACAACTGGAAGATCTAGAAAACCAGAGTAAACTAAACCCAAAATAGCCAGAGGAAGCAAAGAACAAAGATGAAAGCACAGATAAATGAAACAAAGAATAAAAAAAATATACAGAGAATCAATGAATGCAAAAGTTTGTTCTTTGAAAAAAATCAGTAAAATCGACAAATCTTTAGCTAGATTGACAAAGAAACACAGAGAAGACACAAATAACTAAAATCAGAAATGAAAGGGAAGACATTACTACTGAACCTACAGAAATAAAAAGGGTTATAAGAGGATACTATGAACAACTGTACACCAACAAATCAGATAACCTAGATGAAAAGGAAAATTTCCCAGTGACAAAACTACCTACATCATTTCAAAAGAAGGAAGAACTCAACAGATCGGTAACAAGTGAAAGGACTGAATCAGTAGAAAATAGGGATAAAAACTAAATGACAAATAGGGTGGGATGGGGGGGATGGTTTGGATGTTCTTTTTTTACTTTTATTCTTTATTCTTATTTTGATTCTTTCTGATGTAAGGAAAATGTTCGGAAATGGATTGTGGTGATGATGAATGCATAACTATATGATTGTACTGTGAACAGCTGATTGTATACCATGGATGATTGTATGGTGTGTGAATATATTTCAATAAAACTGAATTTAAAAAAAAAAAAGACTGAATCAGTCATCAAAACCTCTCAACAAGAAAAGCCCAGGATATACTGAATCGAGAGTTCAAAAATAAACCCTCACATCTATGGCCAATTGATTTTTGACAAGGGTGCCAAGTCCACTCAATGGGAGAAGAAGAGTCTCTTCAACAAATGGTGCTGGGAAAACTGGATGTCCATATGCAAAAGAATGAAGGTGGACCCCTACCATACCAGACACAAAAATTCACTCCAAATGGATCAGAAAACTTAAGTATAAGAGCCAAACTCCTAGAAAAAATGCAAAGGGAAGCATCATAAGGACCTTGAATTAAGCAATGATTTCGTAGACTTTACACCAAAAGCATGAACAACAAAAGAAAAAAAACAGATAAATGGGACTTCATCAAAATTAAAAACATCAAAGGACTGCATCAGAGGACTTAATCATGAAAGTAAAAAGACAACCTACAAAATGGGAGAAAATATTTGGAAAACACATATCTGATAGGGATTTAATACTCAGAAAATATAAAGAAATCCTAGAACTCAACTACAAAAAGACAACAACAAAAAGAAACAATTAAAAAACAGGCAAAAGACTTGGATAGACATAAGATGCTCAACATCATTAGCCATTAGGAAAATGCAAATCAAAATCACAATGAGATACCACTTCACACCCATTAGAATGACTACCATTATGTAAAAAACAGAAAATAACAAGTATTGAAGAGAATGTGGAGAAATAGGAACACCAGTTCATTTTTGGTAGCAATGTAAAATGCTGCAGCCACTGTGGAAAACTGGCGATTTCTCAGAAAGTATAGAATTATGACATTACCTGACAATCCTCCTTCGAAGTATATATCCAAAATAATTGAAAGCAGGGACTTGAACATATATTTGTACACCATGTTCATCGCAGCACTATTAACAAGAGTCAAAAGGTAGAAGCATCCCAAATACCCATCATTAGATGAATGGATAAACAAAATGTGGCATATATGTACATTGGATTGTGAAAAGGAATAAAGTTCTGATACATGCAACAATGTGGATACACCCTGAAAACATCATGTTGAGCGAAATAAGAAGACATAAATGGACAAATATGGTATGATCTCACAACATGAAATAATTAGAATAAGCAAATTCATAGTGTCCGAAATTAGAATACAGGTTACCAGGGGCCACAGTGGGGTAGGAAAAAAGAAAAAAGGCACATACAATTCTGAAGGGCAATTCTAAGTAAATGTCACAAATATTCCTGAAAAATGGCCAACACCACTGAAACATGCATAGCAGTTTTCCAAACCGACTACTTTGAAGGTAGATGTAAACAGTAAGTTAGTTAACGAAGCACTCCCTGACCTCCAAAGAGAACTCTCTGGCAAACTCAGAGGGGAAGAGGAGGAGGGATACTGACACAGCCCAGGGATGGCCTTAGACCACTGCCCTCTAGAGTGAAAGGAGTGGTGGAGAAATTATGAAAAGAACTCACTCTTAAATCTATTATTTTGACCATTTACCTACTTTTGTACTCATTATCAACTCTTTGTTGTTTCTTTAATCTCTCTCTGCCTCCTGCCACAGGTGGGGTTTTCACCTCTATTTGGGAAGTGTCCCCATGACTGAGCAGGCTAAGGGGTCTAACAAAGGCAAAACATGGAGTCTGCTTTGCAGTACCTCTGCTCCAGGCTTTACTGAAGGTGGCAAGCTCTCATTTTCCTTACGGTAATTTCTTAAAATAACTTACTTCCTCTTCCTTCAGTTTGCGTGATAAAGTTAAGACCAATATATAGGCCCAGAAGAACGCGGACCAGAGCAGATAACCCAGAGCTGCCTTGAGTCTTAACTTTAATTTACCCTTCCTCAGAGGCTCAAACAGAGTTTATGGCCCAGCTAGGCTAATATGAGAGAAGGCATGGGCATTTGCAGCCAATATCCCAGCTACCATGCCATTTCTTGATAACTTAATTTGGTTGGTAGATCAACAATCCAAGTTCTTAGCCATTTCTCTCTCTGAACAATGACTGATGGTTGACAGAGTTTGTCATACAGCTGCAAATCAGAAGACAAAATATAAATGGAACAAGCAGGACCCTGTCTTCACAGGACAGGAATTCATTTCTAGGGTCAGAAGAGAATTGTAAAATAAAAGCTCCGTAAGGGTAACACCCTTGACAAAATTCTTCTCTCAGCACCCGGTATGGTACTCCTCACATTAAAGACAACTACTGTTTGTTGAATAAACAGATGAATCTCAGAATGAACAGAACTTTAGTATACAGACCTTTGTCGGTAGCCAGTCAGATCATGTTAGATTTTCCAAGGTTCTTTTGGTCTTGTTTCTCAGCCAGAGCTGGAGATAAACATACTAGAAGGCCTAAATCATGCTTGTGGAGTCCACAGTCCAGAATACAGGCTCAGTGAAAGAACAGAATGGGGGCTTTACTATATCAGAAAGAATTCCAAACTCTGGTTGCACATTACAATAGCCTGGGGGGCTTTTTCTGTTTGCTTCTTAATACTAATATCTGAACCTCACTACAGACCAATTAAATCTGAGTTGAGATTAGACCTGAGCAATGGTATTTTTTAAAAAAGTCCCTCAGTAATTCTAATAAGTAGCCAGGATGGGCCTAGGGACACTGGAGGACCTGCTACTATAGAGTTTTTTTAAAAAAAAGTATGGAAAAAAAGTCCAAAACCACTGATTTATCTTTACATTTTACATATGTGCCTTTTAGATCCTGAAGGAAATAAAAAGTGGGGTTACAAATCAAAAAGACAATAGTACTGGCATTTATATTTACCTGTTGTTACCCTTATTAGAGATCTTTATTTCTTTATAAAACTTCAACCTTACTGTCTACATCCTTTCCTTTCAACCTACAGAATTCTCTTTAGCATCTCTTGTAAGGCCAGTCTAGTGGTGGATGAACTACTTCAGTTTTTGTTTACCTGGAATGTCTTAATCTCTCCCCCATTTTTGAAAGACAGTTTTGACAGATACAGAATTCTTAGTTGGCAATTTTTTAACTTCCTACACTTTAAATATGTCAGTCCACTGCCTTCTTGCCTCCATGGTTTCCAGTGAGAAACTGGCACTTAATCTTATTCCAGCTCCCTTGTATGTGAATGCTGCTTCTCTTGCAGCTTTTGGAATTCTCTATCTCTAGCATTCAAAAATTTTATTATAATATGCCACAGCATGGTCTATTTGGTTTTACCCTGTTTGGAATTCACTGAGCTTGTTGGATGTGTATATTCATGTCTTTTGTTAAATTTGGGAAGGCGTCAGCCATTATTTTTCTGAATATTCTCTCTGCTACAACGCATATATTGGTAAGCTTGATGGTACCTCACAGGT